>NC_060891.1:21076878-21740628 GCF_014805685.1 Silurus meridionalis | reverse complement strand
ATACTGCGTTTCATTTGAGTTGCTAAAGAAGTATATTACCACTGTGAAAGAATGTCACTGGGATGTATCAGTTTTGAATCCTTTAGTCAAATCAAATCTTTAAAGGCATGGACAACAAAAAATCTAAATATTTTTTCAAAACACACAGAAGGTTTTGACATAAAACCACATGGAAAGGTTTATTAAAGGTGTCAATTACCAAGTTCGGATGCTACTTTAAATTTGTTTATTGACATAAAGAATGGAAATTATATTGTCTTATTTAGAGCCTCAAGCAAACCGCTAACCAAAAAAAATTCAATAACATCTGTTTTGGTTTAAGGGAAGAAAAAAGTTTCTTTGTTTTTTTTACATTAATGAAACAGGCACTACATTGACTTACAATGATCTAATTTATACAACTACAATCAATCATTTGAGATTTGAGGGACCGTCCTCAAGGGCCCAGCAGTGGCAGCTTGGCAGTACTGGTCGTAAAACTTACAACCCTCTGGACAGATGTCTAACATCTTAACCACTGGTCTACTACTTCCCCTATTTTAATTATAATTCTTAATTTGAATAATTATTTAATTTAATAATTCAAACATCATTTTAATTGCTGTTTATGACTAATTAGCATATACGATGCCACTGCTAATAATTACAATGCAAAATAAAATGAGTATAGTATTTATTTCTTTGTTTATAAATTAAAATAGCATCGTAGGCCAAAAACAAAGTCCACCAGAGTAAGTATTGTGTAGATTAAGAACCCTCAGCTAAATCTTATGTTAACTAGAATATGTAAGAGGTCTTACAATATGATAGATTAGATTTTTTTTTCTAGAAAAATACGTTCTTGAACAAAGGTGCTGAACATTCTTTTACCAAAACCAGGGGGAAAAACAAATATAAAGAAAGAATAAAGAATACAATTTCCTGGGATATACTGTGAGAATTGAAAGACTTAATTGGCAGGTAGAACAGGAGGGAAGCTATTAAGTGGGCCAGTTGTTAGAAGGCTGGTGGGGAAAAGCACTGTATCCCAGCTAAGAAGAAGAATGTTTTTGGTGGTGGCAGATCTCCTCTGGATGCTTTGTGTTTTTCTTTTTTTTTTTTTTTTTTTTTTTGCTCGGGGTATTGGACAAGACATTATCTGGCAAGAATCCATGTGGGAAATAAAACAACATTCCGAGTTCTCCCTGAGCACTGAGCTGAGTGCATGTGACAAAGGCCAAGCTTTCCTTGTAAGCTGTAAAGCTGCAAAGTAATTTGTTTTAGGAAAAAAAAGTTTGAATGGTTTTATGCTTCTGACTGACGACGAGCCCAAATGAAAAGTTCACATGTGGTCTGTGAACAGCGAATAGCTGATATTATTCCACTGTGCTTACACTATAAAGAAAATCTCGTTTTTTTTATTTGGCCTGTCTATTGTTTGCAGTTAGAATTCTTTTTGCAGTAGAACATTTTCATGTCAGTGACACAATTCAGGGTGACACTATAAACTTAACATTATGTGATCGGCTGGATGTTTATTTTTTATCATTTAACTAAATACAAAAAGACTGTGTGCTGAAAAACACAATGAAACAGTTTAAAGGCACAGAGAAATTTCACATTATATTAAATTGTGAAAAAACTGTATTATAATTGTATGCTGAATGCATGTACAGCAATATGTTGTTACCCTGTTGATCTTAATGGTCTATAAAACCTGTTTTATATGTTTTATAGACCAAATTTTTTTAATAAATAAAGTTACAATAGTATGCATGAGTAATATATAGTGTCGGAAATGTTATAAAATTTTGTTAAAAATCCCCGTAGCCTGCCTTGTGAAGATTCTAAAAGTCTTTTTTTTCAGTATCAACTTATGCCATAGTATATCTTGATACTGCCAAAAAATGTAACTGGGACAAAGGGACAAAGCTGAGTTAACAGGATCTGAAATGCTCTTTTAAAATAAGATACCATTAGTGAAAAGAGAAAAAAGTAGAAAAAAAGATTTATAAAAAAGTAAAGCAAGGTAAGTTCTATTAAAATGAAATAAAATACTAAACATTTTGGATTTAATATTAATAAAAATATGAAAAGATTCTGGTCACCTGACCATAAGATTTGTATCTGCTTTGTAAACATCCCATTCTGCATTATGTCCCTATTTGCAATAACACACATTCTTCTGGGAAGATGTTCTACAAAATTTTTGAATGTGTTTGTGGAGATTTGTGCTCATTCAGCCATAAGGGCATTAGTAAAGTCAGATACTGATGGAGTGTGAGGAGGCCTGGCATGCAATCAACATTACAATTCATCCCAAAGATGCTCAGTAGGGTTGAGATCAAAACTCTATTGTAGACCACTAAAGATCTTTCACTCAAAGAGGAGTTAATGCAGATTTTGGAAAAATAAATATGCATTCTATTCAATATTTCAGATAATCTGTCCTGAAATGCACTGGTTGGCGCACCTACATGTATCCTTGACCAATGTACCATTATTTTCACAGTACAGAACTAGTGCAAGTGGTTATTATATTATTATATTATACACACTGAAAGGGACAACACTGTTTGTAGCTGTATGAAAAATAGCTCTCCTTTCAAATTGCAGCATGTCCTTTGTTATTAAACCAGGGCTATCTTTGGAGAATGCAATCTCCCTCATCTGTCATAATTGAGATTTAGAGTTGCCATCTCTTACAAGTTACACCATTTCAGAGAGATCACACACTGACTAGCTGAGGATCAGATATCATTTGTTAAAAGAGAAAAAAGTGCACATGGACATGTCTGTGTCCCATTTATGGAAGAAGAAACACTTGGCGAGACCCTCCAGAGAAAAAAAAAAAGCTGGTAAGATGCAAAATGATGAGGCTTCCCACACAGCATGATATCATCTCTTTGAAATCGATGTCAGCGCCATTTTATAATTGATAGCACCAGTTGTGAAATGTGCCTAACGATGCACAGGCTTCCTTGTAAAGTCTTTCTAAATGTCATGGCTCATCACAGCGGGTCACCCGTCTCTTTCATTACAGTCCTCAATGGCAAGAGAGAGAGAGAGAATAAGACAACATAGTGCGACAAGTGATAATCACAAACATTAACGTCCAAAAAGAGAAGCTGTAAATTGGATGCCGGTCAGCAAAAAACTCTTTTTATAGCTGAAACACTATTAAACCCCAGCAGGTCAGAACAGTATCTGAGAGTTATGTCAATCCACACATGACCTTGTGCCACTATTCATGCTTACAAAGACAGACTTAACAGCTGCTTGAGTTGATTTGCTGGTGTGGCAGCTGCCAAACTGATAGGTAATGTGTAAAAATCTATGTATCTGTCTATCTGTCTATCTATCTATCTATCTATCTATCTATCTATCTGTCTGTCTGTCTGTCTGTCTGTCTGTCTGTCTGTCTATCTATCTATCTATCTATCTATCTATCTATCTATCTATCTATCTATCTATCTATCTATCTATCTATCTGTTATTTTCCTGTAATAACACATATTGAAGTGAATTGAACTGAAGTGTTTATTCCTAAAACTATTAGTTACCTAAAATAATTAATGTTAAAAAAAAAATTCTTAGTATTATTATTACAAAAAAAAAATAATGTTATTGTCATTATCACTGTTGTCATTTTTCTTCCTCTTCTTCTTCTTCCAAATTTATTAAACAGCAATTTGACAATTTTTGTGCATTTACTGTTATATTTAAAACTAGATTCTGTTATCACTTATAGCAGCTATAAACAGTTTTTTTCCCTTCTCCCTCTCTTTTTTCTTTTTCTGCATTAATATAAAAATGAAAACAGCAAACAACAAAAAATATACAGTGTAATAGCTATAGATATTTTGCCTAGAACTCTGCAATCGTGTAGCAACTCTTTTACAACCCAGTACTTGGTCATAACTATTGTGATTGCATCCGTGGTGCAGTAGTCTACTGTGAGGCGTCAGTAGTCATTGTTTTGGGACCAAGGTTTCATAGCTTGTGTTCCTGTCATATGGCAGTTGCTTCAACAGAATTCACACAACATTGAGTTGAAGTGCTATGAAGCATGAAGGTAAAAACATTTTTACGCAGACGTGCAAGGTGGCAGGAGAATATTGAGTGTTACACTTGTTTCTCAATGTACAAGTCTGTTTGGGTGGAAAAATTTTAGCACGTGTGTGTGTGTGTGTGTGTGTGTGTGTGTGTGTGTAAGTGAGAGATAGAGAAAGACAGACAGACAAAGACAGAGAGAGACACATTCCCCTGCTGATATGATGTGTAGGAATATGGCACAACGCCTCACATCACACCTCCAACAATCAGTGATTCATTCTTTTTAAACTGTGATCAACAAAACTCCCCTGCATTACAGGAATCTCTACTATTCCACAAAGTAAGAAAAAAAAATATCCAGAGAACCGAGGCCGTGTCTGTCCCCCAGAGAGATTGTGTGCTTTGCTGCAAGGAGACAAAGTATATCTTAAGCTCCCAGTGTGTTTCAGAGTAGCTAATACCCAGAGGTTCCTGTAAATGTAAATCATTCCAAGTGCTTCTGAGTGTCAGGACATCCTTTCTAACCCTTTTCCTTACCATACACACACATGCACAGGTACACACTTACACACTTTCACTTGCACTATTCTGTATTTTCTAGCAGCACTTAATGTTTACCCTGTGAAAAACTCACACACACACTATTATTTTATTTATTGAGAGATCACTTAAACCCAAGTCTGTGGTTGCATTAAGAAGCAGGATACCATATGATACTGTAGGTTTTAACATAGGGGAGGGGTTGCCACAGCGGACCATCCGCATGATTTGGCACGTTTTTATGCTGGATGCCCTTCCTAACGCAACCCTCCCCATTTATCCCGGTTTGGGACCGGCACTAAGGCTTGTGTAACCCTAATGGCTGGGGTTGGATCGAACCTGGGCCGCAGCGGTGAGAGCACCGCATCCTAACCACTAGACCACCAGGGATATACACTGTGTGTATATATATATATATATATATGTCTTTCATATCTAATAGGATAAATATTAAAATATTAAATTTATATACACACACAAGTATCTCAGAAAAGTGAGATTATTTAATGTACTCTGAAAATAACTTAACATACAACTATCATTGTCAAAATAGCTGGAAACAAAAGTAAGTACACCCAAAGTGAACATGCCAAAACTGTGTCCAAAGTGTTAATATGTTGTGTGATTACCACTGTTATCCAGCACTGCCTCCATCCTGTGCATGGAATTCACCAGACCTGCACAAATTGTCATTGTGATCCTTATCCACTCCTCTATAATGACATCATGGTGCTGGATGTTAGAAATGAAGAAACAAATTTCTTGGTCCTATTCACCAGGGGAGCCACACATGCTGGACACCATGGATCCAGTAATTCATGCTCTTGGACAGGTTGTTCTTCAGCAAACTGTTTGTGGGTTTTCTTTGTGAGTCAACTTCAGAAGAGGCTTCCTTCTGGAAAGGCGGCCATCCAAACTGACCTGTAGTGTGCAGCGTATAGTCTGAGCACTGACAAGCGGACTTTCTGCTTCTGAAGGAATGCCAACATCTGCACCTGACGCACAGCACGAAGACAACTTCTTTGATTGGCCATTGTAAGACTCGTTTCGAATGGAACCTGTCTTGGAAAACCTCTGTATGAGCCTGGCTACTGTACCATAACTCGGTTTCAGGGTCTTACCGATATTCTTATAGCCTTAGCCATTTTTTTGTTGAGCAACAATTCTAATTCTCAAATCCTCAGAGAGTTTTTTTCTATAAGGTGCCATGTTGAGCAGCCAGTGGTCAGTATGAGAAAATTCTACTTAAAGCAACAAATTTTATCTGTTCTAATACAAGATACATACATTTGTATGGTCCAGGGAATAACATGAAAATGATTAATAAGACGTGGCTTTGCAGGGTTAAATGTTATCACTTAGGGCGTACTCACTTTTGTTGCCAGCTATTAAGACAATAATGGCTGTATGTTGATTTACTTTTAGAGAACATTAGTTAATGCTTTAAATGTAAAACATTTTTATAGCATAATGATTATGGCATGTGAATGATATGCATATTTGCATGAGTTTTCATAACATTATGACTAAGTGTTAACTAACAGTTCAACAGACAGTAAGCCTCAATCTACTCATAACTATCACCACCCTCTGAAGACACATCTGCTGCTTATTTTAAATATAGCAGATATTTAGTATGAGTGTTGAAAAGGAAACGATGCAGTGTAAAGTGGCTCACATCTCTACAAGTAACAGAAATGTCATGCTAATGCTCATATTTTTATAATTTTACTATAAGAATGAGAACCAGAAAGTGGCATCTAATTTAGTGGGTACTGTATGTCTGCTGGTCACAGTCCATCTGTGCTCCATTCAGTGTCCACTGAGGTATCTTTGCCCCGATTGCTTTCTGCTATTGTCAGGAATCCACCCATCACACTGCTCATCTGTCATCATTCTAATCATCAGCCAAATATCATATCTGACCTCAGATGTACAGAAAAAGCTTCTGGTTTCTGGAGTAGCCTCGCTCAACATGAGCCGATTATGACCGCTGGCAAGAGATCAAAATAATCCCAATAAATACTGTATATTAACTGCAATACTGCTATGTTTCAAGGGTGCGAAGATTTTTTTCATAACTATGTCTCATGGGCATTTTTATTTCATTTTTGAGATTGCTTGCATTTTGGAATGTGGCATCATTTATGCAGTTTAATGATTTTTGAATATTATGGCATTTTGCTGGCATGAAAAAAGAGAACAAATCTTTGTCATCATTTATTATGGAACAATTCATCTTATTATTAACCTTTCATCTGCATTTAGTCATTTTGCAGACATTCTTACACCTAGCAGACTTATTTTTATTAATACAAGCAACTGATTTAATATACACTATATTTCCAAAAGTATTGGGTCACCCGATCTTTTCTGATATATGTGGTTTTTTTCCAAACTGTTACCACAAAGCTGGAGGCACTCAATTGCACAGGATGTCTTTAGATGCGCTCTAATAAAATTTTACAAGAAATTGTATATTTAGGAGAATCCTGTAAGAAGTAAAAATATTACTAGTACTTATACTTATTGTACTTATAGTTTCCATTATATATTCTTCTGCTATCATTGGCATAGCCACAGTCCATAGTTGTGGAATGGTTCTTCTTAAGAACATACAGCATGGTGAAAAAATGCAGTATACTGTATGTCAATGAGGAAAAAGCCTCAGAAGAACAACAGAGAGGGGGGATAAGTATGCCGTGGAAGTCCAGGAGAATAAGATAATTAAGACAATATAATTATAGAGTATGAAATATAATAAAACCAAAACAGTAAAGAATAGTACAAATAAAAGTGATGCCAAACTAGCTGCTAGGAGAAAATCAAATATGTTCTAAGATTATATTTTGCAATAATTGGTCTATTTTTTGTATGTTTTATCCTATTGTATTGTATAGTACAGCAAAAGAATTTACAGATATATTTAAGAATGTAGCATTTCAATAGTGTTTTTAACAAAAAATCTATAGGAAAAATTAATTGTGTATTTGACAGAAAAGGTTTCCACATTTAATTTTCTTTATACATTTATTTAGCCTCAGTGTTTATTTTTAATAAATATAACATTTGAGCTAGCACCAATGATGCATGGTTATGCTTTTCCTTTAAAATCATATTAAGATATTTTTTTATGTTTAATGCAAGAGTTCAGAAATTGATTTAAATATTAATCTCTATATCTCATGGTTTTCCAGTTGCTCTTAAAACGTGTATTATTCTATTAACACCTGGTTAGCACTGGTTTATTGCAAATATTAAAAAGTACTGGGATTTGCAAATATATTTGGCATATGCAAATGTATATGCAAACTCTGCAGTGATCTTCCCATTTTTTTTTTTTTTGCTTTTTTTTCTGTGTACCAGCCTGTCATAGAAAATAAAACAGAAAATGTAATTTATGTTATACGCTTTTTATTAGCAGCAGCTACTGAAACTGTTTCATTCATTGATCCATTTGTAGGATTTATGTGTGGAGCACATAATCGACTTATCCTGTTTTTCAACAGACTTGGTTGTAGTGGGTTCAACACAGAAGCAGAAATAATTTGTTCAGTTGTAAGTTACAAAAGAAAAGATGAACTTGTGTCTAACATGATGTCCTGGAATAATGTTAAACTTTTAAAAACACACCTATTTATTCCTAATCAAAACTTGTAGCATCAGGCTCCACTATAGAACAAGCCATAACGATTTCAAATTGAAATTTCTAATACATACATACAGAATATATGAACTAATCCAATTAAGCATTAAAGTGTAAGTAATAAAAATCAGTCACGCTTTGATCAAAAGTTGGGAACCAGTATACGAATTGGACGTTTATTAGCCTTGGGAAACAAACAGAAGCTAGAAAGCCGCATGTACCGGAAAACGGGTAAATCCCGAAACACAGGTAGCCCAAGGATGATCGCCAGAATGAACCGTAGATCGGACGGTGAGTGAGTGCAAACGGGGGATTTTGTGAAGCAAGGTCTTATCAAATGCTCCTGATTTAGAGCTTTTTATGCTTTACTCATTTCATGTTGTGTAAAATGTTTCACATTTTTAGGTGTTTTTTTAATGGTTGTTTTTTTTTGTTAATGTTTTAGTTTTTTTTTTTTTATACTTTGACATAGCCTCTCTATTTGTCTGGTTTCTATATGTTTGTGAATTTCATTTTATTTCCTTCACTGTTTTTACCCTGGGTCCTTTAAAGTGCATATTTTAGCATGTTAAAGGTCATGTTGAAACTATTCCTCACTTGTGATTCTCTGGATTTTTCCCTGTCTTATCTGCAGCTGTGCATCCGAACTTTGATAAATGCTAGATCACGGACATACAGCTATCAAATAGAGATAAACCCTATGTTACCTTTTACTCACATGTCCTGATTTTTATTTAATTTTTTTCATATGTTTTTGCTTAATATATCATGTGCATCTCACTGGCTCATCAAATCTCACATACCAAAATACATGGTTATGTGTGGTGTGTTTGATTTTATTTAGCATGTAAAATGCAAAATGTCTAAATGTGGATATTCAAGAACGTCTTCACATTGTGTTAGCTTTGTGTTAGCTTTTTTTTAAGTTGCTAAAATTAATAATAGAAATATTTGGAAACATTTAGTCACAATGCTGTGACTTCTATAATACATGATCAAGACTGAGAAAAATGATTCACAGCAAAAACATCTGAAATAATTTTTTTTTTTGGGACACACAGATGGATGACACAGTGGAGTTACAAGAAAAGCCAATAGTGTAGGAACGGTCCATGCCACAACCTCTGTGAAATTCCAGTGCTGTTGCAGCCAATTTGAACATCAAGATTGCAGCTCAGTCGGTAAAGGACATCACCCGGGGCAACCCAGCCATAAAGTCAATTTTTACAATCTTTCTTGCCTGTGGTTCACCTTGGAGTTTCCTGCCACACACCTGTTATATCCAGTGATAACCAGCATCACTGTGTCAAGTCATTCAACCAAGGAGGCCTCTGGAGCAATAAAACTAAATCAGGCTTAACAAAAATTTTCATTGAACAATGCTTATACATCAGTATAGTTGTAGGATATTTGGATAACTAAGAAATATTACTATTTTTTTGTCTGTTAATGGCACTCAACATTTAAAACCGTAACACATTAATACAATTATAATATGTATGTATATATTAATAAAGCATTTATTAAAACTGTTTATTAAAATTATTTATTTTTCTCTAATCTGCTTAATTTTCCTGTAACATTTTACAGGAACTGTGGATTATCTAATAAACCATAAATATATGTATATAAATAATAAATACAAAAGACCCACATGGCACCTTGTGGAGACTAGGGCTGGTGGCTAATGGTAGCTCAGTGGTTAATGCTCTGGGTTACTGATTAGCAGGTTAGGGGTTCAAGCCACAGTATTGCCAGTCGGCCACTCTTGGGGCCCTTCAGCAAGGTCCTTAAACTTCTGTACACCAGGAGTGCTGTATCATGGGTAACCTTGTGCTCTGACCCCAGCTTCCTAACATCGCAGGGAAATGCAAAGAAATAATCTTTGTAGAATATTACTGAGCTGTAATGTGCATGTAACAAGTATAAAGCACCTTCACCTTGCAACAAAGAATCTTTTTCTTTTCTTACAATTTTACACTCCAGTGCTCATGTTAGTTCTCACTCTCCAGTGTTCTGTATTGTTTAAAGATTTATGATCACTCTCTTGATGTCACCCAAATGAGGACGGGTTCCCATTTTGAGTCTGGTTCCTCTCAAGGTTTCTTCCTTATAACATCTAAGGGAGTTTTTCCTTGCCACAGTTGCCACGGCTGCTCATCAGGGATAAATACACACAATTCACCTTGACTGTTGATTTCTGTAAAGGTGCTTTGAGACTATGTCTGTTGTGAAAAGCGCTATAGAAATAAACGTGACTTGACTTGACTTGACTTTCATTTGGGTGTTTTGGGTCTGGGTGCTAGAGTCAATGTTTTAATAAATAAAATTTATCACAAACTACACACTCTTACAAAAAGCAAAGTAAAATTTTATTGTCATTTGAACTATTTATAGCTGATGAAGTACACAATGAAATTAAACAATGTTTCTCCAGGACCCTGGTGCAACATAAACAACATAGAGCTACATCACAAAACATAGAGCTTCAGTACATAACAGAACACATAGCTAAGGACTAAAAGTAAGTTGTCCTAGCCGCACAAATTGCATTGAGTGGAACCTACTGCAAACAGTACAAGACAAAACACGGTGCAAACAATACAAAACAGAATTTAGAAATTTCCACACTGTGGGACGAAGAAAGGTTTATCTTATCTAAACAGTGCAGGATCCACAAAATAGTGCCGATCAGTATACATTCTGTATATTGTTATACAGTACAATATGTAAAAAAGAGAACTGTAAAAAAAGAGGGTACATAAACTTAAACACCTGTATGGCAGCAGTTGGTGTCAATTTGAAACGTGTGCAAAACAGCAACAAAAGCAATTGAGTAAGCGTGCAATGTAATATAATATAATATAATATAATATAATATAATATAATATAATGATATAGTATTGTATATTGTAAGGATTTGACAGTATTGCAGTTCATACACACACACACACACACACACACACACACACACACACACACACACACACACACGTTACATCGTAGGGCAAATTAATGCAGTCAATCCACTATCTAGCATAAGAGAAGCAGTGAAGTGAGCTCAGAAAAGAAGAGAAAACTGTTGGATAATTAGATAATCATCAGTTTATTCATTCATTTCATAGCAAGCATGTTTATTTTAGATGTTCCATTCTTTTTATTTGATAAAATTGATCTGATTTTAATTGTTTTTTTAATGCATAAAACTATATTAGATTAGAGATGTTTGGGTAACTAGTTCCAAAAGTTCTTTATGTCTGCATGTAAGTATAGACACTTTAAAAAGTTAACAAACTGTATAGATGTATTTGGATATCCGCTAAGGCCAAGAGCTTAGAGATCCTAGAAGAATCTCATTGCTGGGGGGTAAATCAGACGAACAGTGATCCAAAAAGTAGAAAAAGAATAAGTTCAACCTGCCTGGATTAAGGTCACTGATCCCAATCCTTGGAGCCAGTTTGTGGGTGGTGATCAGGCAACCTCCAAAACTCTGTACCATAATCTTGGTCAAAATAGAGAAGAAAGCCATATCACATGTAATTGGCGCCTGAGGCACTGTTACGGTATGTAAATCTAATAGCTGGTGGTTTCAAGGAATAGATTTCTCCTTTAATCAATATATTCACCCCAGAGATTTATCTGCACATATCCTACTGTCTCCTCATCACAGAAGTGCATAAATATACATCATTGTTCCAATTATACTGGCCTGTAATCATGTCATGCTTTTTTCATAAATCTATAAATAAAATATTAAATCTGCTTTCTCTGATTCTCTGAAAGTGTATGGCAATCCTCAACTCCCAAATAATACCCTGTAACCCACTGGGAGTGGATTTAAAGTCTTAGCTTCTATGTGTATGCACAAATTTATATTTCTTGTTATTTAAATTGCTCAAGTGCAAAATCTATGCAGTCAAGTTGTGGACTTATATATGCAGTCGTGATACTGTAAAAGAAAAATACATCACAAAAACACTGGCTGGTAATGTTAATTAAGTTACTGGAGTTCATGTTCATTTCTCTGGTTTCTCTGTTTCACTGCCTTAATATCAGAGTGAACAAAAATCAAATGAAATCCAATTACAAAATAATGCAATGTTCATGCCAGAAATTTCTACCGCATCCACAGATTATGAGGGTTTAATGAATGGACTAAATAAAAATTATGCCAATAATTATAAACTTGCAATAAAAATAAAAAAAATACCTTGGCCTTCACAGTCCTTAAGATATCAATGCTTGTAGGAGGGATAGACATAGCCAGCAATTACTACCACCATAATCAAAAAAGCATTTGAGGCAATATCTTTTGAACAAATTGTGTTTATTCTTTAAGTACACTATCAGATATTTGTGAATTCGGTGCCAAGAAACAAAGAATCCGTTCTGGTGGCTCACAGTGGTCCAACCTATTATTAGGTCACTATGTTATTCTTTCCTTTGATTTTGTCACACATGTCTATGTATAGAAATTGCAGGTTGTTATATGATGAAGTTAACCTTCATGTTTTAATGTTTCCTAAAGGAACAATGGCAAGTTATTGCTGCCTGCATTATGGATATGATCAGTAAAAGGAAATGTGTTAGGTTCAAGCACCTTTGCCATTTGAGCATTATTCACAATAGATTTGAGTTAATGCATAATGCAGCAAAATCCAATATTTATTGAGCTTTTGCCCTTGCTGGGCTAGAAAACCCCAAATACATTTCATAAAGGAAATAAAAAAAGTAACCAAATTCGCTTAAAAAAAAAGAACATTATAGCATGTGCAAATGCTATTGTTTAATGAGGCATGCAAGAGATAACGGGGTAATTTGCATAGTTCACCCTCATATGCATTCCAAAGAGCTTAAGAGGACCTTGTTCTACTTCTCAATGCATCACAATGGCACCTACATCATAAAAGGATTGAAAGTAAGAAAAGTGTTTGCAGGATAAATAAATAACTACAGTTGCACAAGACTGAAAAGGAGGTAAAATGTTTATTTAAACAATTTGTCCTCCATCTAAATAAACTAATTAGAAATTCGCTTGTAATTAACATTGTATTTCCTATTACAAATATTTTTTTTAGATGTATGTCTGGGAAATATGGCTTTGCAGAAGCATTTTGGAACAAAATGGAACAGGAAAAACAGAATAAAGTGTACCCATTGATTAGCAGTTTATATAATTTCTTTTCACGCAAGAACAAACACAATCAATCGAGTTCTCCTATTGAAAAAAAAAACAATGTCCGATTGATAAAATGCATTTCTTTACAAAAAAAAGGTCAACTGTTATACAATATATTCTATTATTTTCTTTTATAGTTAGTGGAATGCTAGAGCAATGTTACAGCAATTTTAACAATAGACATTTTTGAAAGCAGCTTTAGAGAAATCTGGATGTAGTTTTATATTTAGATCCCTAATGAGCAAGCCAGAGGTAACACTGCCATGAAAAAAAAATCCCTGAGATGACAGAAGGAAAAAACCCTGAGAACAGTCAAAGTCAAAAAGAAAGCTCATCCTTTTCTGGATGCCACCAGATAATGTGATCATAAAACATTCCATAAAAACTAGTCTAAAAGTCTGACATTGATGATTATTTCCCAAATTGCTAAATAATCACAATTTCACAAAAGAATGGAGTAATCAGTATATCAGTTCCACATACTTTTTTTTTATCTGTTTATGTTTGTTTGCCTTCTGCAATGCAAGTCACGTACAAGCTGTTACAGAAATAAAGCTGTATTAGAATGTGTGCATTAATATCAACCAACACATACAGACCAATCTGATTTGAGTTTGAAGAAGCATTGTGGTGTAATAAAGCAAAAAAGTGTCAACTAAATTAGGGATAATCCACAGTTAGGTGGGGATTATCCCATACACGATTTATAGGATGCATTATAAGAAGGCAAATAATTGCCCGCTGAATGACAGAGTGAGAGAGAAAGAGTTAGTACATGTGGGAATCAAATGCATCTGTATTGTGGAATCAAAAAGTTTGGAGACCAATGGTGCTAAATTGTCCTATTCTTACCATGTGCATTACCATGTCTGTGAAATCTGCCACAGAGGCGTTTGACATATAGCAATGCTGCATTTAGTTATTCAACGTGTTTTAGGTGGCACATGCACTTCAAGAGTGAAAAAACCTCACTGGAAGATGATGGGAGATCAGGAAAACCTTCAATGTGCTCAACCCCCCAAAAATGTAGAATCCATTCAGCAACTTGTACGTTATAATAGTCGGAGAACAATCTCACTTCCGCACCCACCCTACTCGCCAGATTTGACTCCTGTGGACTTTGGCCTCATCCTGAAGATGAAGATCCAGTTTAAAGGTCGTTGTTTTGACACCATTGCAGACATCCAGCCTGAATAGCAGAATGTGCTTGCCATGCTTCAATAAGAAGACTTCCAGGATATATTCCAGTAGTGGCAGGAACATGGGGAGCTCTGTATTGCAGTGTAAGACTATTTTGAAGGTGATAGTGTATGTATGTAGATAAATAAAGTACTTTTTTGTAAACAGAGCTAGTCTTAAAACTTTTTGATACCACCTCATATATGATATATCCATCATATAAGTTTAATGACTTGCAAAATTGATCCATTTAGCTTATTATTGTCATAATAAATTGTGTTCAATGACTGTGTTACTCGGCATGTGATGTGAATGTTTTACTGTATGTGACAGTATGTTACGGTGGTTTCATTTGTCTTTAATGCAGCAGAAGATTATTTGAGAACGGTGAATTAACTGAATAAAACAATGCGCACCCTCCAGCCAATCTGAATTGAGCATTCAAAAGTATAGACATCCTACAAATATATATATATATATATATATATATATATATATATATATATATATATATATATATATATATATATATATATATATATGTGTGTGTGTGTGTGTGTGTGTGTGTGTACATATATGTACAGTATATAGCAGACTAATACTACACAACTATTTTTTATAGTCAGTGTACCATTAAATAAAACTTTATTGTGTATTTAACATAGTAAAGTAAAAAATGTTTAATAATTTGGTGTCAAAACCAAATATTGCCATCATGTTCAATTTCAAGGACTAGCAGACCAAATGTCAACATTGAAACTTCTCTATTCTATGTACCACTGATTCAGTACTCTATAATTTAAAGTAATCCTTTTATAGCAAATAACAACAGCAGGTCCCCCTAGTGCTCCTTACATTCTAATAAATCTTTATGTGTGAGAACTAGCAGCATTTAGTGCTAGCAATAACACTGAAATAAATACATCATAAAAATTGTGAGTAAAGGTGTCTAGCTTGGCAGGTTTAAATCCCATGAATTATACACGCGAATGTGGTTAGTATGCTCCCGCATCTCCTTAAGTACTTGACTTTCGATTGTTGTGTGATTCATAGAGGCCCTCAAAATCCCCTGCAATGGAAATGAATAATCCATTAAATATATCTGTGGTTGGTAATTGGCGGTAGTTAAGGGGAAATTACAAAGTGGGTGCATTCAGCGTAATTTGCTGTGATTAGACACGAGTGCTTATCTTACTGTTGTTTGCAACTTGATAAGGCTGGAAAATGGAAAATGAATTGGGCATACCGTCGACTTAGTAAATGATCCTCGTATTTTTCTCGAAGGCAGTTGAACCATGGTTTCTGGACAACATGTCAATTCAATTGAAGATCATTATTATTTGTATAATGGTTTTCATTTTATTCTTGCTGAATAGGCATATTGTGAATATTCAAATGGCAATACATTTTTAAACATTCTGTCTTCTTTTATGGTTGGTGTGGTAACAGGGTGGGTAGCATGGCCTTGTCATAGTGTGTGTGCAGTTTCCCTTAAAGAGAAGATGTTTCCCTGAGAAAGAAATAAGTGCTTCACCAACAGAATAAAATAAATGACTGGATGTGAAATTTCTAATATTATTTCATAGAAAAGAATATCTGAGATAGAAAATAATTGCTTGTGGGTCCATGTGTACACAATTCTATGCATACATACATTATGTACAGTAACTAAAGTGTTTGTATATTGTCTTTGTGTATAAAATAATAGGGATTTTCTTTTTTATATTATGAATCTGAATAAATATTTTAACCATTTCTGTGATGTTGGTTGTTTTTTTGCTGTGTCCATGCATGTTCTATTGCTGTTGCTCATGGTGAGGAAATTAAAAGCCTATTTGTAAAACATCAACAATAAAAGTGTTTGTGCTTCCCCGTGCTCATCGTTTCACCCGCTCCAGTTAAGTTCTTTGTTCTTTGCACTCTAGCTTTAATAGTTTCCTTTTGTTTGACCTGTAGATTCAATAAAAGTACACTTCAATCACTTCAATTCACGTCAATCACTTCAATTCACGTCAATCACTCCAACAGAGAGCTTCCAAAAACAATTATTGGACAAATCCTGGTGGCAGGTCATGCATTTTACACTTAGGCCTTCAGTGGTGACCTACCTGAATCAATTCACCTTTTACATCTACATACTTCATCATACAGTTTTAACATCTTGTATTTCATATTCATTAACAAGTATTTATGAAAGTTGTATTTCATATTCATTAACAAGTATTTATGAAAGTTGAAATGACAATGACATGTTCAATCATTTCAAGTTCCTTGCTTCTCGATTATTTATATGTAATAGTGATCTGCCAATTGAAATTATAAAGCTACTTGCCTATAATTGGGACAAGCTCTAACCAATCAGATCGTGAGTTGGTGACACCGGGACATCAGCATAACAAATTTTCACATCCTTTAATTGAATGATCAGAGAGTGCACTAGTCAAAGCTTGCAAACCGCATCTGTAGCAAACTGCACAAGCTACAAAAATTGTGCAGTGTAGATTTAATAGCTGTTTTTTCATTTCACAATGGCTTACAGAGGAGAAGAAATTGATTTGGTTGCAGATATACTTACAAAGACATTTTTAAGATGGTCTTTTTAAACAAACTTAGACATCGTAAGGAAAGTCCATCAAAAACAGTTTACAACAACTGTTCAGCTTTTTCATGAACCACTTATACTTTTGCTTTTTCTTTTATGTAGAATTTGCACAAAAACACACAATTACCTTTATTTAAAATCCACAGGAAATCTGTAACGTAATCAATTCAAAATTCAAATAAAAAATGGGGGTCATTTTATGAGGTTAAAACTGAAACATTATTCCTACTTTTTACAGAAAAACATGTATTTCTTCATTCATGTATGCATGTAGCTTTAACTTCTCTAATATCTATTATAGAAAAGTCAGTGCCTTCAATTTATTTGATCAAACTGCATGACTTTTCTCTGAGTGTGCAGGACAACATGATTTTATGCACATGGTTAAGGCCTAAGGGATTTGGGTCACACTGGATCAAATTGGTTAAAATGTCTCTGCTCCATAAGTTCTACTGGGTAACTAAAGAGATGGCAATGTGTGTCTGTTCTGGGTGACACAGTTTCATCATGCTTCAGGGTTGTCAAGAAACTTTTCAGGGAAAGGTAGATAATGCATGACCTAAAAGTCAGTAGAATTCACTGATTGACATCATAAATTAATTGAAGTTCCAAGTTTGTGAGTTTTATTTTAAAATTAACTCCAGTTACTGTGTTGTATATTCACCTTGGTCCCACCATTGTCTAAAAACATGCAGACAAGTAGATTGACTATGATAAATTGACCCTAGGTTTACAAAATCAAATCATCAGTAAAATATTTGAAATTATCATCACTACATTATCATAGAAAGTAACTGTATGAACTGAGTAGGAAAGAAAACCAGCAACTGTCACATGACCTGGAGAGCTGTATTTAGTAATGTCTCTATAGTGTTTTTAAAATAGGGACTAGCATCTTTCATGAGACTATATATAGACACTCACAAGACACCAGGTACTCTTCTGATTTTCTTACCTGCATACATACCTTGCATACCCTGATGTGTCATCACAACAAAATGTGAAATCATATACTGTAGATCTTATAGATGAATATATGCATGCTTTAAAAAAATGATCTAGTTTCCTGCAGGAAAAAGGTTAATCACTTACAATAAACAGAAAAACAAAAATACTCAGTAAGCCAACATTCACCTTTACAATATCATAAATAAATGGCATTGAACTTCTTTTTTTAACATTCAATGTACTTTTAGATTCTCCCTGTCAGGTATATTATTAATTCCCTGTATGTGGTTGTCTCCTTTGGTCAGGTAGAAACGTTGGTGTTTTTGAAACTCTGGATGTTTGAAAGAGTTGACCTTTTACTTGGAGGAGGACTGATTTTGACCGCGCTCATTTGGAGACTAGCTGTCTGTGATAAAAGGCTTTCAGAAATCATGCTTGTTAGGGCACATGCAGGTTGCACAAAAAAACATGCCATATATTCCAGTATATTGTTGTATTCTACAGCAACTGAGGGTTATGGTTATTCTTCAAGGACACAACAGTAGCAATTTGGCAATGTGCTAGTTGACCTCTCAAACAACATCATGCTATCTGCAGAGAATGTCGGGTTTTTTCACTAATATTTTTTATCTTGGCATAGTTAAAAGGGTGACTTGTTTAAAGGATGCATTAAGCCTGCAGAGATTTTTCTAAGTAATGTCAAATATATATATAAGTATAATGTACATATTATAATTGTCAATATTGAATTGTCATTATTATAGCATTTCTATTAACCTTTCCTTCATGTCTCTAACATTCTCTTTGTGCTGTCTATAATATTTTAGATGTTACTTAGAATCCCCAAATTTTCTGAAACAGACTTAATTGAGAGGTTTGTAATGCTCATAGAATAAAAAAAACAACAATGAAAGCCATATCTATTTTTTTAATTCAGAAGCAAAGTACAATAACTTCAATTTCAGAAGTATGTCAGGAACATTATCGAATAATTCAATGGCAAAATTTAGCAAAACAGTTTAGGGTCCGAACACATACAAATAGTTTGAAAACCTCTCAGATTTTCTAAGCTAATAGATTTTCTAAGCTAAATGTCTTAAAAAGAGTAGACCAGAGTGGCATTTAAACTGACAGCTGTAAGGGAACCAGATTTGAATTTGGCCCATAAAATCAATGACAACAGGACAATGAACTTCAAATTGTGTCCTTCTCAGAAATTGAGTTTCAAACTATAACTTAGGTAGGGGTTTTATTTACATATAGTAAACATATACTGCTAACCTATTTATAATGAAAATATACATTTAGATAAATCTGTGTCTGGGTGGTGTTTTTTTTTGAGACCCAGTATTACAGTAACAACTGTAATGCCCTACCTGAAAAAGTCTGCCAACCATGAAATTAATAAGACATGTAATTGAATTTATAATACCTAGGGGTGACATTAGGGTGGAAATCTTTTTAAATCTAATCAATTCTTAAATGGTCCTTTATTGTGAGCTTGATAAATAATGATTCCAGAAAAGAGGGCTACATGGAACATGATCAAGATTATTACAGTACTACTGTAACAGTACCTTTTATCTTAATGCTGGCACACACACACACACACACACACACACACACACACACACACACACAAATAAGTGGCCTATCAGTCACAGATGGGTTTCTATTATCTTTTACTTTCAACCACTTGCTTGTTTCACATAATTTCTTTACTCCTCCTACTTGCATTTGCATGTCCAAAGGCTCTTTTTATTGTACAGGCTAAGTACAATAAAGAGTAAGCAGTAATATGACATAGTAAATATTTACTGTTCAACACTATTTAGTAGCCGTTGTCACTTTACATAACTCACACCTTTCACTGTCCTATTTTTTTTTCTTTACCTCATAATAATATCTCAATATATTTATGTTTATATGTTTTTATTCATGTCTTAGAAATGCATGTACTGTCAACATCTCATCACAAGCTTTTCAATGCCCAGCAAGCCCAGTGTAACTGTACAAATTACAAATAAATGACACTTGTCTCTAAATATTTTTTATTTCCAAAAGCTTAGAAACTTCCGCAATAAGATTTCTAGCAACAACTACATAAGACCATTAATTTCTTGTTTTACTTTTCAGCTGGCCTTCTCTCACTTTCTTGATGGCTGTGAGGATGGACTCGACTCATGCAGGAGACAGCTGCGTCCGCTTAATAGTCAAATCCCACACTATACCTAGATAGGCGGGTGTTTGTACCGGAGAAAGTACACTTTCTTCGTCGTTTAGTCTTAAGCCCAATTCCTTCATATGGGCGAGAACGACATCTCAACGCCAAGTCGACGGTGCTTTGATCGAGCTAATATCAAACAGTTGTCAATATAGTTCAGTATGCAGATGCTCCAGCAACACCGGTTCCCTAGTTTCTGGGGAGTCTGGGTGGCGACATTTCGTCTCTGAATTTCATGACTGGTTGCATTGGGATAGGGTTGGGTCTGCAACACGCCGAGCAGCTCCATGATAGCGGTGAGGGAGAAACCTGCTGGAATGCGGCCGACTGTTTCTTGGCCTCCTGAAACTTGTCAACGACCGTATTTATGGCCTCAACAAACAGGCCAATCGGCACTGGCCATAGGCATTTCCTTGTCCAGCTCTCGCAGCAGGTTGGTTGGTTAAGATTTACAGTTACATTTACATTTGTGGCATTTAGAAGATGCCCTTGTCCAAAGCGATGTACAAAAGTGCTTTAAATCTCTAGCAATGAATAACTTTCATTGGTACACTAGATTACAAACTTAGCCCAAGTAGCCTAATTGTATAAATTAGACTACAATTATTATTATTGTATTTTTTAAACAAGATAAACTTGGAAAATGTTGGTAAAAGTTTAGGAAAGTTTTAGTGTTTCAGGAAGAGTTAAGTCTTTAACTGTCACTTGAAGATAGTCAGAAACTTTGCTGTTCCGACATCTAGGGGAAGTTCATTCCACCACTTCGGTGCCAGAACAGAGCAGAGCCTTGAAGTATACTTACCTCTTACCGGGAGAAAAGGTGGTACCAGTTGAGCAGTGCTGGAGGATCTCAAACAGTGTGGTGCAGTGTGAGGTGTGAAGAGGTCCCTGAGGTAAGATGGTGCTGGTAGGCAAGCATCAGTGTTTTAATGTTGGGCAGATTAAACACAAGTCGTGCAGCTGCGTTTTGGATCATTTGCAGTGGACGAAGTTAGACCTGCAGCAGAGAGTTGCAGTAGTTCTGTCTCGAAATGTCAAGAGATTGAACAATCACCTGGGCAGCCTGTGTGGACAGAAATGGTCGAATCCTTCGGATATTGTAGAGAAGAAATCGACAAGAACGAGCCACATTAGCAACATGTGAGGAGAAGGACAGTTGATTGTCCATAGTTACCCCAAGGTTGCGATCAGTGGCTGAAGAGGAGAGGAGTGAGTCATGAAGAGTTATTTAGAGATCTTGACCTTTAGATGAATCACCTTGGATGACCAGCAGTTCTTTTTTGCTGGGTTTAAATTTGAACTGATGAGCAGTTATCCAAGAAGATATGTCCGTCAAGCATGCTGAGATACAAGGGAAACAAGCATTTGAGGGAGGGAAAGAAAAGATTAATTGAGTGTCATCAGCATAGAAGTGGTAAGAAAACCCATGTGAGGATATGACTTCACAGTGGGTATAGAGGGGGAAAGGAGGAGACCAAGTAGCAAACATTGTGGGACAACACTGGGAGTCTACGGGCAGATGTGGAACCCCTCCATGTTACCTGGTATAAGCGACCTTCCAGGTATGAAGAAAACCATTCCCATGCTGCTCCACGGATACTGAGGCTCCTGGGGGTAGACAGGAAAGTCTTTTGGTTGACTGTGTAAAATGCTGCTGAAGGAGGATGAGTACAGATGACAGCTTGGCTGATCAAGTAGCATGTAGTTTCTCAGTGACAGCCAAAATGACCATCTCTGTGATATGTGCCGCTTTGAAGCCAGACTGGTTCAGATCATGGAGGTTCTGCAAGAGATAGACAGACAGTAGGTTAAAAAGATTTAGTTCCAGAGATTTAGAAAGAAAGAATAGAACACAGCCATGGTGTGTGGGCAGTCGGCGGCCTGACCTGCCTCCATATAAGCCTTGCCCACCAAAGCCGAGGTAGTCCTCAGAAGCTTGCTGGGCAGGACTGGGGCCTTAAGGGACAATGCAGCACTCAGAGAGAGTTATCCAGCCAGCCCTACTACATAGCATAGAGAGAAACGTTGGAGCTAAAAAGACAGGCCAAATAAGGGTTATTCCATGACTTGGTCACCTCAGTGTGCAGGTCTGTGAAAAAGGCAGGTCTCGGCTTGGAGGTAAGTGATGTAGGTCGCAGCAAACATTCGTCCAGTTTCTGCTTATCAGTTGGCCAAGTGATATCAAGTTTGGCAACAGCACGAGTTACTACCTCCAGCAGCTCCTCAAACAGGAGTGGCTGTTTGAGTGTGTCCTCCACGAGATCACTAATGTCCATGCCCTCCCCCTCCTCAGAGAAAGTTTTGCTTCTGAGCACTGGATCTGGCAGATGAGGCAGAAGAAAGGGACAGGCCCATCTTCAAACTCTCTGCCAGATCCATTTGCAATCACCATGACGTCCATCACCGACTTCATCTCAGTGGAAGCGGGGCCAGAATCGCAAACAGCTTCCTTAAAGAGCAATCTCCTGGAGCGAAGTACCCGCATGAAATGCGGTCGCATGGATCACTCAAGAGCCAACCGAGCATGCTCTGCTTCCAGACAAGCCACACATAGCCTGAAAGACAGCTTGCCTTTATAAATTTTACTATCCTTTTTTATTTATTTTTTGTATATATTACAGGATACCAATACAAGCAAACACAGACACACACAGAGCACTTCCTGAGCAAACATAAGATAGTGATGTCTCAACTTCAGAGAAGTGACCTGGCCTCGCATTTAAGGATTGTCAAAAGTAAAACCAACACCAAGCTACTGATCTGGTTAGAGACCTTAAATAGAACAACAGCAAATAAAATCATACCCCACACATAAAAATGCTGCTGGATTCAAAGGTTGATATATCTAATCAAAATTCACTTGATTACAGAGAGTAGTTTGTTTCGACAGTAACAGTCAAAGATAAATGCACATTTAAAAAGTCTTGCACAGAATGGTTTTGTGCTTTCTGGGTCCTTGACAAGCTGCATTTTTGTTAGTGGAGACACTTATTTTAAATGCAAGTATAAATGCATATTTTTGTGCGAGTGCCGGCATATGATTAACCCTTTACAACCCTGAGTTAATGCATGGAGCAACCAATTACCATTAATCATTAATTATGAATCATTACAAGCCTAATTTAATGTAAAGCATGGTTTTCAAGCAAGTGAATGGCCAAGTGGGCAAACATTATCTGCTAAAATGCTAGCACAGGCTTGCCTATATACAGAGCTTTCCTGCTCCTGGGAAGGATTTTGTAGTACAAAATTTGCTGAGCATTATTATTCTAATAATTATTAATACTATTATTATTGTTGTTTTGATAACATTATTTCCCCATTTCTCTGTAGTTTTTTACTTTTGTCATCTATATATAAAACATTACAGCAATTAACGTCATAAAATAATGTTGAACTTGGAGACTTGAGCTGAATCCTACAGGTCATGAGCGTCTCCTGCAGTGGACCTTGGGCAGGAATTGGGGCAGATTTTATAAAGTGAAAAAGAAATGGGACCTATTCTTAGGTGAAAATAATGAATCATACTTAATGCCCCTTGTTTGTCTTCCATGGTTGTTGTAATTAAAGATCCTCGTCTTCATGCTAAAGTTATGGTTTCTTTGTTACCTCTTTTGTATTTTGCACTGTATTAAAACCTGACACATCCCACCATCTCTTTGTTGATTATTTTCTGATAACCACACCCCACAACCACAAATAAGTTTTATTCCTCGCTAAATACGCTATGCCAACATTCATATGGTACTATGCTAAGACATTTCAAAGATTTTTTGTCTACTAAACAATTTTATAAGAAAAGGGAGGTGGAAGCTTAGTGGTTAAGGCACTGGCCTTTGGCTCTAAATATCAGAAGTTCAAATCCCAGTGAACTCAAAGCTGACATTTCTGGGTCCTTGACCCCATAGCTGCTTAGTTATATAAATGAGATAAATGGAAATCGCTCTGGTTAAGGGCATCTGCCAAATGCTGTAAGTGTAAAAGCCTTGAAAGTAATAAAAATGTAATTATTGTAAAATTTGTATGGGTGGTGAAAAAGGAAATCTGAACATTAATCTTTAATTTTTTACATGAAATTGAATAATTAATAAAAGCTGATAATGGGTCCTTTATCGCAGACTTAACTCAGAACTATAATTAAATCAGAAAGAAAGAGAGAGAGAGATAAAAAAAAAAGTTCTGAAGTAAACGCTGTGATCTTCAAACCCACAAGCTGCACTGATCAGCATCTAATGACAAAACTTGCTCAAGAAATACTGTAGAAAAACCTTGCAACCATCGCTTCTCCAATACAGGAAATTATCTGTATAAATATACACAGTTATAGACAATCTCATCCTAAAATTCAGGTGACCTCATTTTCTGTATTTACATATTTAAATTTCTCGATTATTGCTTATGTAATGGATCAGAAAGAATGCCTTTATACGAGGAGCTTTAAATGCTTGCATGGCCTTCCTGATATAAAGTGTATCAGTAAGAGAACTGAAGCCAATGGACAGTGACATCTCATTACACAGGTAATGGCAGCATAAAAACGAGCTTTTAATTACTTTAGATTATACTGGCAGTATAATCTGAAGTTGAGCAGTACATTCTTGTAAGCACAATATTTTATGTAGAGTTACTTATTTCGAGCAAAATAAATGAGAATAAAGCATTAATAAATAAAAGAGAAACTAATTCAAATATGAGAGATGTAAATATAAGGCATTTTTAATAAATAAATAAAGTGGGCCTATAAATGGTTTTCATGCAGCAGCAATTAAGACTGAAAAATATTGATAGTCAACATCATGTAAATTATCTTTTCACCTGGAATTTACTTGCGCTGCACACTGTAAAGTCCATTATACACAATTTTCTGCCAAACCATCAGAGTGAACTGTGCTGTGTTTTTTTATTTCTTCCTCTGTTGTTCCACTCATTTGCTGTAAATGTACACACCTGGTTTGTATTTGTATCAGATTCAAAATCTAGTGTACCAATGTAGATTTATTAATTGCTAGAGACTCTAAGCACTTTTGTACATCGCTCTGGACAAGGGCGTCTGCTAAATGCTGCAAATGTAAATGTAAATGCAAATGTGAACAGTTCTTTTCCTGCTTTTGGTTGTTCTTTGTCTCCATAGCTTTTAATTTGATAAGATTTTCATTCTTAAACTACCTTTTCTTTCTTTCCTTTACTTGGCTTGCATTTCCCTTAAATTGGTGATACATGTCATAAGGCTTTAGACATGTGCCAATAGGTTCATTTTCCTTCAGCAGTGTCACATTACATTTGTCTTTGCATCTTTGCAGTACAATGTGCATATACACTTGAATAAATGCACTTCTTGGCATTCAATAACCAAAAAAGCTTTGCCTACATGCAGATTGCTAATTTAATAGCAAGACATGCCATTTTAATAAATGAAGTCCTGCAGAGAAGTGGAGCCATTCTGGGATACTTGAGCATTTTAGAGCATTCTCCTGTGGATGGAAAAAAAATTACTGATCGAGAAGCATTAGCAAGCATGACCGAATCCTCTTTAGGGTATTTTGCTCAAAGGTATCCAGAAATTATCCACTGAAAAGAGGATCGCCTAAGGCAATACCCTTTAGTTCAAGCATGCAGCTTGGTAGAAACCTTTTTGTATTAACATGGTTTAAAGTTCAGTTCTTCACATGTCCGGATTTCTGAGAGCATCTGTGATAGCTCTCTTTTTATGTTACTGTCTAACTTAGGAATTATTTTTTTGTTATTGCTCAGGATGTTTCTGAGAAGGAGATTCACAAAATACATCCTATGTTTTACAACGATTATGTTTTGTGCATATAAAAGTAACTTACATAAAACACAATTTCTCTTGGCCTGGAAATGTGGGATTAGATTAAAAAAGATCACAAAACCCTACCAACTGACCACAGTCAGTGTATTATCATTTGGTCCATTATTATTATGAAATACATAATCCTTGTATAGATTGGTTTCTTTAAAACAAGCCTTCGGATTCAGATTACTCAGCTTTTTCTCACTTTCAGTTTCATTCTTTCTTTCTTTAATTAAGTCAAGTCAGAAAGCTTTTAATTAACAACAAGAGTCATCCGCATATCCATACAAGGTGGCTTCAAAACTTTTAGAGACTAAGCATCACAGATCTGGTCACTTTGGCTAAATGTCCTCCATCAGATGCCTTAAAACCTGGCAGTATAAGTTGCTATTGAAGGTCTGGCAACTGAGACTGTTGCGTCGCCTCAGGGTCGTATCCGTACACCCGAATTTCCTCAACAATAATGATCCTTAACATGAATAACTGGTCATCCACAGCTCGCTGAC
Organism: Silurus meridionalis; assembly: GCF_014805685.1. Taxonomy (NCBI): domain Eukaryota; kingdom Metazoa; phylum Chordata; class Actinopteri; order Siluriformes; family Siluridae; genus Silurus; species Silurus meridionalis. The sequence continues at coordinate 21,713,957 of NC_060891.1, read as the reverse complement.
GGATTTCTTGGCAAACTTTAACACAGTGTTTCTTCTGCAACTGGGTACGAACTTGGCAGCAACATGGCGCATGTTCAACTCACATCTGAGGCTTGCCTGGACTGTTCCGTATGACCAACTATGGCAGCAATGCTGTGAATTGTTCTCCCATAATCATGCACAAGTTTATCATTCTTTTCAGGGGTTCAGTTCATTGAAGATCTTCCTGATCTCTCGTCATCTTTCAGTAATGTTCTTCCACTCTTGAAGTGCGTGTGATACTCAAAACACCTCGATCAACTCATCGTCGAACTCTTTGTTCTAACTTGTTGTCCATGATGAAATTGCTGATGTGGTAAGGCACATGGTCAGAATAGCACCAGTTGCTACAGCTCTCGATGTACACAGAATGATATAAAAGTCAGATCTCCCTGTCACTTTGCGTGCAGCCTTGTCATGCTGTTTGTTGGCGTGTTACAAAACTAGTCTGAATATCTTTTGAAACCACTTTGTAATTCACCAGCAAGGCAGAATACAAGTATCAGAATTGCAGCATTGGCACTGTATAGCAATGTCATGAATTAAAACGGTTAATGATGAAATGACATACACTAATACATTGTGTCGGAAAATGTGGTTCAAATTGTTGTAGAAAAATTCTCAGCTCTCTGTATTAATCAAAGTTTTGCCAAAACCATTACTTAAAAAGGAGCATTGTTGGGAGATTATGACCTGGGGTAGGATGTGTCTCTGAAGATGCTTGTGGGCTGAGACAGGTCACTGTAGAGAGACAGCAGGTGTTGAAGGTGTCCTCCAGCACAGATAGCTGTGTGTTTATCTGATCTGATTTCTAGCTCTGAGGGCCTTCTTTTTCACCAAACTGAGATGCTGTAGGTCAGTATGTCTCTTATTCAGCAGTGATAAATAAAGACATATAATTATTAGTAATCTCCCAATAAATGTTGCATTTGTATCCTTTTAACTTGTATACTTCACTACACTTAACTGCAATTGTGATTTAGCTGACAGAGGCATGCTGTTACACTGTCAGTTGCATGATTTCTATCGGAAACAATTTGTAATGCCAGCTGGGAAAGAGTGCAAAACTATTACAGACTGAATTGAGAGTTCAGAAGCCTGTGACAGTGGGTGTTTAGCATCACCTGCCACACTGAGCACACAGATGTTTGAATGAATCTTTACTAGACATCTACATTTTGGTTTAGAAAAAAAGTTTTTCCTGAGGATTTTCAAGTAATACTTTGTTGACATGGAGTTCCTGAGTTGGTTTTTAAATGATCGTGTTTCTCGATTACCAGGACAAGACATTTTATTAACGAAATCTATATTATAGACAAATGCATAACCAATATATATATTGTTTACAGCTAAAAAGGCAGAAATTGGGGATCTTGTTCTCACAATGCAAAATGTCTGGCGTCTACCATTGTATTACCCTTGAGTGGACACAGGGAGACCTTTATTTCTGAACACAAAAGTATCATATTAATCACTGTAATTGAGAAAATGGATGACAGGATGCTGACTAGGAGAGTTTGAGAGCAGTATGAACAAGACAGAAATAAATGAAAAAAAAGGGAAAAAAGATCATAAAAAAACAACAGTATGAAAGGAGAAATATCAGGGGAGGAATTGAAAACCATGTGAGTGTTCCTGGACTGGTACATATTTTCCCTCAGTGCAGCAGGTTGTTTTATGATGTCTATGGATGCCTTAAATCACATTTTCAGCCCTGAGCTGGCAAGTTGTGACCCTGAATAAACCTCATAACCCCTTAACAATGCTGCTATAGAGAGTAATTCATACCTGGGCAAAAAATTAGGCCAAGAAAATCTTTTTAAGATTTTAATAGTCTTAACAGCGAATAATTGGTCAGGAAATTAGCAAAAATTAGACATATGCACTTCTCAGACTTCTGTGCCACCATTTGCTCATTTATTCCTGCTGCAGAGAGCTATTTGGGGAAAACTAGAAACAGAAAAATGTATTTCTACAGCATTTTTGTATGAAAGTTGTGTAAAGCTCATTAGAATTTTTAGAAAAAATAATTTGTTGTTAAAACCATAAAATTGTAAGAATCTTTTGTTGTTATAAAGTCAAATATGCCAATCAGAACTAACTAATTTCACCTATTTCACACAGACAGTCAGCAATACTTTTTTAACATGAATTATTTGGGCAATTGACAGAAGACTAAAATCAGTGTGAAGCCTTTTTCAAAGGTTGCAAAGCAAAACATGCCATATTCGACCAAAAACTAAACAGAAAGTGTTACACCTAATTATATAACTATTTCCAGTTTTTAATAATAGAAAAAATGTCATAACTTTGTGTGCTACACTCCTAAAAGTGATTTGATTTCCACATACTTTCACACTTTTATGTTTGTAAGAAAGTTTAGATTTTTATTGAAACTTTCCTAATTAAGAATGAATGATATTAACTTAATTAATTTCTTATCAGTCAGCGCCTTCATGTCCTGATAACAATTATCATGTTTAATCTAATTCATCTGAAACATTGTACTTGCTTTGATGATTCCACTTCTATTTATTATTATATTGTGTAATTTTATAAATTGTAGTAGGAAGCAGATTTGTAATTGTTTTATCTCAAATACTTAGAATAATAATGTGTGCACATAATAATTTACGTGCACAGTTCTCTGCTTCTTTGAAATTGATTAAATTGCATTGTTGTGGGCATTAAATCTGCACTGCATTTTGTACATTAGTGTATATTAAAATGTTTTTGTTTTGGGTGACAATTTTCTCTAGAGGCTTTTAGTAAATTAGTAATTGTTACATTCCTCTTATTAGTCTAGGGGTAAAAGAGAAGTAACATGCTGAGAATGTGCAATAGCTTATTTTACTGAATGAATAATACATTTATGAATAATACAACAGCAAAAGAATTTTGAGCAAGTACTGTATGCACAAACAAAAAATATCAGGAAACAAATGGCAATACCAATAATGTAGAAAAGCAGTAGGTAAGTGGAATCATGTATCACAGAAGTGTGTAGTACATTTACATTAACGGAATTCAGTAGACACACTTATCCAGAGGATATAGTGACATTTTACATCACCCAACCATACAGTGGACATGGAATAGTAGATGGTGCTCAAGAAATTAAAAGCAAAAAATGATTATTCTGAATAACCAGTGCTAACCTGAACAAAATATAGTGGGTGGCGTTAACCCTTAGTGTTTGTAAGACATTTATGCGAGTCATGGTTGAGAGAAAAGAAGGGGTTTGGGGGTAAATACAAAAGCTAGTGGCAGATATACAGCAGTGGAGAGAGCAAAAAGATGTTCAAAGACATAACAAAGGCAGATTCAGGGAATAAAACTTCCTGAAGAGAAACAACTCACTCTCTCTTTTCCCTGTATCTCATCTCCTTCCCTTAAATGCGAAGCCCTAACCTCTTTGGTACACAGCATTGTCAACTGGCATCGTTATAAAGCCTCAGGGACACAATAAATATTACAGTCAGCACCTGTGAGCATAATTGGTAGAAGATGGGTGGACGAGAAAAAGAGAAACCACAAATCAGATGAAGAAAAGTGTAATCATGTTTCACCAGTGGTGGGCCGTGCATTTGGTACCTGGGCCTTCAGTGGGGACTTACCTGAATTAATCCACCTCTTAATACCACCACTTTCACGTCACTATTATAGAAACCATCAATACTATACAAAAACGCAATATAACAACACGTGGCATTACAGAGAGAGAGAGTCAATTTGCGTATGGAGGGTGAATACCATTTTACTAAAGCAAGAAACCCAGTTAAGACTCCAAACCTCTACACTACCACCGCAACTGTGCACTTACATCATCTGGAGCAGTTTAGAATCAAAATTTGGCTAATAACTTGACAAAACATAAAAATGTAAATAAAATACAACCTACTCACCAGAGATGCAGACTCATAATTTTCACCGCTCCTCAGAGGCTGTAATTCAGTGGTACCGCTCGTATTCACTGGTCTGGAAATGGCGAACAAGCTCTTTCCTGGGCTGAGACAAGCTAGCTAGCTTTGGGGTCGACCAACCTCTTTTCACGATGTCTAGCTTTTCTTGAAAATGTAAGAGCAAATCAATTTCTCTTCCTCCGTAGGCATAAAAAAGTCCAACCTAGCTAGCTGGCCCAGAGAGGCGAATTTGAAATCTGATTGGTTATAATAATATAGCTTTTTCTGAAGGAGACTATGGTTAAAAGCCAGCAGAACAGACTTTGAAGGCTCTGGGCAGATTAGATTGACATGGCAGCACATAGAGGCTGGACAAACAATTTAACGTCCACATACACGTATTGGATGCAGTGCAGCCAATAGAAACACTACAAAATGAAGAGAGTAAACTGCTGGGAATAAATTAATACAATTTCATGGAACAAATGTTAGAACTTAGGTTGTAAATGTAGGTCAGTGCTTCTGATAGTGTTTGGGCCAGCAGTGAGGGCTTTGCTGGCTCTGACTGCCTGCCACTGTGTTTCACTATCAGTAATTAAATGTGGGTGAGTGTTGTGTGTGTGTGTGTGTGTGTGTGTGTGTGTGTGTGTGTGTGTGTGGTTGTTTTTTGTTTGTATGTTTTTTGTTTTATGTTTTTGTTTTTTTTCACTTAAACACCCAATTAGTACATTTACACCTTATTGTTTTTTCTGTTAATATGTACTCAAATAAAATTAAAATTTACTTCAGATAACAAATTCAGTGGAAATAAACGTGTCAAGCTTACCAAGTTTTCTGTTTTTAACTATGACAGGACTGTAGCATCTTCCTCATGCAGCAGGAATCCCTAAAATTTCAGAAGTTTAGGTTTGAATATTTGCCTGTTAAAACTCAGGAAAAGGTGAGTCTGTATAAAATTTCAATCAGTTTCTTGTTCCTATTTCTCAGCATTCAGTCTCAAACACTCTGTAGAGTTTTGGGTTTTCACTGTTCCTATAAAAAGAAAACATGAAGCACCTTTGGAGGTGTTAATTTAGAAATTCTAAATGTGGGGAAAATGCCAGGGACCTGAGATGAAAATCCCCAGTTCAAGCAAATCAATTATTACCGACAGTACAAGGGGTTTTTCAGTGTGTAGGTTAGTCCAGTCATGGTAAAAAAAAAAAAAAAAGTCCAGTCAAAGAATTTATCTTATTTTTCTCACTATGCATGTACTGTAAGTGCCACAAGGTTGTCATTACCTTAATCCTTTGCTTTTTATGTTACTGGGGTGCGTTTGTGCTTAGGAACCTGCATTAGTTATGAGATTTAGCAGAGGAATTTTGGTGATGCGCATATCCACTGCATGTGCCCTTTTTTGTTAGCTGTTATTGTGTGCATATCTCTGTGTCTTCCTTTCTCTAATTTAAACTTCATGGTGGTGATGGTTCACGTTGAAGCTGATGGCTTGTGAACCAACGACGTGCCAAAATAAATCATTTACACCTGTGTGGAGACTCTGTTCATATATCGATGCCAAGGGCTGCTACATCTATTGACCTAATTTTACAAATGAAATACGAATACAAAACTGTAATAAACTAAAAATATATTTTTCTCTTAGAGTTGTAAGAGAAATCATAGTTTTCAATTCATAGATTTTATTGGGTTCATAGATGGTGATTTTAGTTTAAATGTTTCAACACAGTTTCCACAAATGTTATCTACAAAGTTCTGTCCTTAATTAAGATTATTTTAGAAAACGGTTTAAATAGTGATTAAATATTTCTTACTTACTTACTGCTTAATATATTACTGATGTCATTTGTGTTGTATTTTTAAAACATTTATTAAAGTTCCTTATTATAATGTTTTTCTATTTGGTCAAATATTGCTGTACGTTTGTCAACATTGTGGCACTAAACCTAAGCTTGATCTTTCCCCAAAATACAAATCAACTGGCATGCTAAAATAACAAGCAAAAATCGAATAATTAGGCATTCTAGACATTTAAGAAATTACAGTCAGAATTGCTCCAGGAAGTTACAGATTTCCTCCAGGAACCTCCAGGAACATACTGATATGTGGACTGATTATATACAATTTGTATTGATCTAAACTTAATTAATGCAACAGGCAGTATTGGGTTGTTAGCACATGTGCGAAGGAAATGCCTTTGCCACATTATAGCTTAGGGGGTCTGTGGGTCGATCCTGAGCTCAGTAATGAATTATCCATTCAAATGCTGGAGCAAACAAAGAATCATTGATGTGTACATTCCAAAACAAAAGTGCAGTTATGGTTAATTGATTAGGTTAATGAACCTGTAAGATTTTTGTAAGATAGGTGAAAGGTTTGGTCTTTTTGTGCATGGTTTAATGAGACAGAAAACATTTTAGTGCATATTAGTGCTCACAGCATTGGCCAAAGAAAACTTTGACACACTTCCGTCTTCTGGCATTCTGTCAAGTAATGTGAAGTAAATTAATTTCATTGTGAACATAATTGTCAGAATAATGAGTGTTTAATTATTTTGTGTTTAATAATTGCATTATTATTTTTTAGGGACCAAGCACCAATAATGAAGAAGACCCACTTTAAGCTCATAAAACAAAACATAAAACATCAAAACTGTGGGTTATACAGTTCTGGCACAAAATTGAATTTGGCTTTGGTCTGGGGCTAAATACTGCCTAACTGACTGGCTATACGTGGCAAACAAGAAATAGGGGAAATTTGTTGTTCAAACCACAAATCTATGTTCAAACATGAATCACTGATTTAGTGCAACCAACTGGAAGTGAAGCTTTTAAACCAACCCTTTAATTTATGCTACTGGATGGTCCACATGACATACATCTATTATGCTAAATAATTTTTTTGTAAAACTAATTTTAAAACTAAAATAAATTTTTACATTCAAGGATGCTGAAACAGGAAGTGTAATTCCTTGTAAATTATGCAATATGGCTCAAACATCACACGTACAGTATACTCTGGTGTTTGGGTACACCTATTGATCTTGCTGGTTTTTTTTTTGTACATTTCTAAAACTAGCTTAAATGTGGTATTTGCATTTAACAACACAAAAAGTACATATTCAAAGGCATACAAACAGAGTAAGCATAGTTTACTCAAAACTATATTTTCCAACATTGTCTGATGTCTCCTGTTAGATAGCACAGTTGCTATGGAGATGGTAGAGCCTGATCACTTTTTCCTTTACCTCTTGAATGGTTTTCTGCCTCACTAATCCCAGTTATAGGACATGACTGCATTCTGTCAGAAACAAGACACAGAAACATCATCTCTTTCTTTTGGCATATGATCAAAATAACAACCTCCTTCGTTTTTTGGAAAATATGTAACTTAGACTGAACTGGAGGGAAGGTTCAAATGTTTGTAGCACTGGCTTTTAATCATCAAAATGGTGCATGGTCAATGTAAAATGTGTGCACACACAGCCATTTTTTTCATTCTTAGAAAAACTGTAATAAGGAAATAAACATTGTTACTTTAATGATAAAATGATTACCTTGGTTAATATCATGATTAATCAATGATTCATTATTACCAATAAAAAGCTACACAGCTTTCACCCAAAAGTGGCACATTATAAGGACAATGTTCAACAGTTTTATACATGGTACAATATCATGTAGTACTATAACTACTGTACAAATCCATATTATGGCAAGCAACACTTAGTTAGGTAAAGAGAGAAGACAATTCATTACTTCAAGATATAGAGGCCTGTCAATCTGACAAATCTTAAAAACTTAAACTTAAATGTATTCTCAAGTGCAGTCTTCAAAACCATTAAACGCCATGATGAAATAGGCTCTCATGAGGATCAATCCTGGAAAGAAGACCCAGAGCTACCTCTGCTCTCAAGGATAGATTTTTTTAGAATTAACAGTTTCAGAATCTGCTGATTTACATAAAAGCTTCAGGCCTTCATGGACGAATTGTGGCAATTACTTTAAAAGAACAAAAAGCAGAAGAGACTTTTCTGGTATCTAGAAGACGATTTTTCTGGTATCAGTACTTTAATTCACTATTTATTCTTTGTACAACTTTTTACTTTCACTTATTGGTGATTTAGTAAAATTAAAGGACACATTTAATCAGCATGGCTATGACAGCAATTTGCACCAGCATGCCAACAGGACAATGACCCCAAACACACCTCTAGGTTATGTACAGTAAGAGCGTTTTTTTCAAGAAGGACAGTGATAAAGTGCTGGCCTCCTGGCCTCCACAGTCACCCGATATTAATCCAGTTAAGATCGTATGAGTTGAACCATAGAGTAAAGGAAAAGCAGCAAGCACTTTACACCTCTGGGAACTCCTCAAGATTGTTGTAGATCCATTCCAGGCAACCACCTCATTTATTTCACAATATACAAAAATGGGCAAAATATATATTTGCTAAAATATATTATAAAATATATTTACATAAATTCTATATTTTTTGTATATTTTCGAAAATATATTTTAAAATCATTAAAAAAAGATATATATTTCAATCCAAGAAAATACATTCACATGAAACATTAAAAAAAATCTTTATTTTATTTACAGCATTTGGTGGACGGCTGATTCAGAGCGACTTACAACTGAGCAGGGGAAGGTTAAGGGCCTTGCTCAGGGGCCCTTAACCCCTATATATATATATATATATATATATATATATATATATATATATATATATATATATATATATATATAAATAAACGAAGCTCAAATAAGTCGGTAAAAAAAAAAAAAAAAAGTATAAAAGCAATGTTTCAAATAGGTTTCTTTAAATAACAAATAAAATTAAAGTATCATGCGACAAAGCAAAAGATCCATTAGTATTAGTATTCATTGTCAGAGCGGGACAATATTTTTATTTAACTGCAACAAAAGCTGGATTTTTAATTTTTTGAGCTCTATTTGGACTGAAAATAAGGCCAGCAGTGATAAAAAGTTGCTCGCAGGCAGCAGATGCAAGTTGAGGAGTGTTGAGCCTTAATGACAACAGCGGTGCAATATGTAACTGGTAACAGTCATTGCAAACTAAAATATAGTGGAGTAAAGAGCGCATATTGAATCATAAATGTAGTTGATTAGAGAGTAAAAGTTACAAGTGGCCAAAAATCACTTAACTAATGAAGTACATTTACTCAAATACTGTATATCTCTGTTCACCTAATTAATAGTTGTCCACAACTTTTCATAATGACACACATACCTGTAAGCAACCACTGCACACTGTATATATAGAGTACTCAGTTGTAGTTATAGCTTTGTGAAGTAATGCTCAGAGAATTGCACTGCTGATTTACCAAACCGTTTCCTGATGATTGTACCTGTTTTATGATTCTTTGGATTTGCCCTGCATGTTGTTTGGAAGAGTTACAATGAAGTATATAGAAAGGCAGACATTCAGGCAGGGCTTTGTAACACATAATCATCCTGACATGACAATATCTGATTAATTCACCTCAGCTACAGAGGTCACGGCCCTTTTAATGTGTGTGATAGCGTGAGTGTCGAGAGAGATCAGAGGGTAACCGATGTTTCTGTTCCAATAAGCCAGGTATTTTAAGAAGAATATAAAAACCTTATGTGGCATATGCCTCCATTAAAACACTTAAAATATTTTTTTTCCCCCAAAGTGCACAAGGTGCTTATTCTCAATGTTGCATATGAGGCACTGAAGATGGAGTGGAACAGTTGAAACCAAAATAACCAAGTAAAAACAAAATTTGCTTTAATAAATTTAGGGAGCGCATGTAATTAAGCATTCCACTTGATTGTGATTATGAAGAAAAAGCACTCAAGGTTGTGCAAGAAAAAAGAATTGGGGGAGGGGGGGGCCTAGCCTGTGCTGTTAGCTGAATAAACTCAGTAATTAACCCTAGAAATCCATGAATGTTTAGTCACAAGGTCATGTTTTATCATCACATGAAATGTCAGTGACTGTCAATGTTAAATATTATTCGATTTTCATCAAATTGAAGAAAATGGTGCGTTTACAAATTGCCATTTGTGTGTATTTGTCTATTATGTACCCTTTTAGCAAAATTTCTTTGCTTTTAGGGCTGAATTGATATCTCAAGTAACAATTAATTCAAATACAAAAAAAAGGCTTCGATTAGTCTATTTAACTACCCACAGAGCTCTGTATTTCGCTACAAACCATTATCACTGACACACCACCCGCTATACTCTGGACCACTCTGGACAGGTAACACAGAAGAATGAAAAATAGAGGAATGGAGAGAATACAGTAAGGGGTAAGGAGAAGATTCAAGCCAAAAAAATATATTAAAAGTTTGGCATCATTTCAAACATAAACATAAAGAAAAATAATGTTGTAAAAAGGCAATTAAATGGGTTTAGTGTTCACAGATATTCTTGTATGCAATTTCAGCAAAAATGTTACATTTTAAAAAGGACACAATCAATTGTTTATTTTAAGAGACCCGTCCTATTTTCTCTTGTATATTTAGTATTGCACTTTAATAAAGAAAAAGTACTTCTTATCCGATTAATCAATGGAATAATTAGTAGAATACTTGATTATTAAAATAACCAATAGCTGCAGCCATATATGTTTTATAGTAATATACTTTATACAGTTTCTCAGAATCATGAAACATTACCACGGTAAATGTGACATTTACCTAAAATAAAGCTGTTTATTTGTTGTCATGGGCAGTCACTGGAAATACAAAAAGAGTAAAAAAATAAAAAGAAAGGAATTTCTCATTGAAACAAAATTGCTTCTTATTATTGAATATAGATGACAGCTCTCCTTCTGCAGTAGCAGTTCTAAAAATTTTGATTTGGTCTCTTGTGATAGATGAGAGCAGTGATCCAAGAAAAACCCCTACACGCTCCTGGGATCTCAGCGCTATTAAAAATGTCAAATCCACAAATATTTCAGTTTAGTCCTTCATATCATGTGGCTTTATTATATGTACAAATACAACAATGGTTGTGTCTCAATTATATCCTAAGTATTGTTGACATTTGGTTGAAAATTACAATAGATTAAGATGTTTTGTTAAGCATTTACAGCTGGTCTCTAGAGCATAATTCTGGAGAGGAAACAAGCTTTGCCCTTTTGTGTTTCTCGCTAAATGCCCAGTGAGTCAACTCTGAAATAATTATTATGTACTGTATACAGCCCAAAAACATCTTGTAATCATATGGTGGCAAAGTACCACAGAATGGGAAAAATTTGGAAGGAAGTGGAACAAGGTATGATTGTTACATGAAAAATATCAAGCAACACAGCAAAACAAATAAATCAGCAAAAGTAGAAAATGTGAGCAATTCAAAAGTCATGTAATGTCCTTTACATGACTGACATTAATTCATCTGGCATTTGTAACTTTTCTATGAAACAATAAGAATGCTAAACAATCCTTGATTCCACATCAGCAACATGAAGATGCATGAAATTCCTTAGCAAATGAAGAACTTTGAGGATGGATTTGGACTGTAATTAATATCAACAACCTACTACAATGGCTCGGGACTACAGGATGCATTTAAGCCCCCATCACAGCACCCCTCAACAATGATGCAACTGTAATGAATGGACATTTGGTGCCACCTAGATGAGGATGGGTTCACTTTTGAGTCTGGTTCCTTTCAAATTTTTTTCCTTATGCCATCTCAGGGAGGTTTTCCTTGCCACAGTCACCATGGCTTGCTCATCAGGGATAAATGCACACCATTCACCTTGACTGTTGATTTCTGTAAAGCTGCTTTGAGACAATGTCTGTTGTGAAAAGCGCTATACAAATAAACTTGACTTGACTTGACTTGACTTGACTTGACTTTTCCACAGTCTTGCTTATTAGGGACAAACTTACAATTACTCTAAGGAACAAAATTATAGATTATATTATTACTGCTTTATCTCTGTAAATCTGCTTGAGGCAATGTCCATTGTTTAAAGCATTCTACAAATTAAAATGAATTGAACTGTATAGTTCAAGAACCATAGTAGCCAATGTAATTGGCCTTTTTGACCCTTTTTGACTGTCTCAAAGTGCTGTGAATTAACAAAGAATTATTTATGCACCAAATTATTTTATTTCAAAATGGGTTTATTGCAAACAAAATAATACGTTTAGAAAAAAAGACATTTACAGACAGTAAATGCATTTTTAAAAAATGACAGCACCTCACTGGAATCCACCAGAGCAGGAAATGTTCACCATGGGCTTTATTCTGAGTTAAGTTAGGTATGAGTAGTAAACAGCTATAGAGATGTCAGAAGTGCCTCTGTGTGTGATTTCAAATACACTGGCAGTTCCTGAGTGGCTTGCTGTTGCTGTCATGATATGTCATGATCTTACCTGATGCGAGACATGATGTAAACATCAGCACAGACATATCGCTGAAAACAGATTAACCTTGGACATATTTATTTCAATTTCTGGGAATAGTATAGGAGACAGTAAGGCTAATGTACATCGAAGGAAATGCGTCTAGGCTGTGCAGTGGTGCATTGTATAACTGAGTATGAAGTGTTTTCAAATGCAACATAAGACATTTTTATCAGTTTTTTTTATATATTTTGGTTTTGTTTTATAGCAGTTCTCCTTTGGCAAGTCTAAAAAACATGAAAGCCCAATCCATACATTTGTAAGATATGAATGTATCTGTTCCAAAAAATTCATTTTGCTAATCAGACGTTCAATAACAGCACTCAGGCAGAAGTTCCAACTGTGACATAAATTATATTTTTAGATTAATGCACTTATTCCAATTATTTATTGTTTCTATAGGAAATTTTTTAGCAGACATTAAAATATACAAAAAATATATATTTTTTGTTACAAGTTACTGTAACTAAAGATAACTCTGATGTCCAAACTTTTGCAATGGCCCCATGTTTTGTAGACAAGCACTGGGAAAGTCTTGAGAAAATATATTTTAAAAACTTTTGAAGCAAAGAGGAAAAATGGAGATGCGAATAAAAGAACAGCTGTTTGTGGTTGCTGTAATGTAAGTGATAACAGGAGCTGATTGGAGCTGAATAAAATGCATTCTGTGTTGTTCATTAATTAATTCTGTAGTGGTAATGACACTCTGCTTCATGATGTGTTTTATTCCTCACATAATATATTATTTATATTTAGAAAAGAAAATGGCAATTTATTATACTCATGTTCTTGAAACTAATCTTCATCTGTAGGCTAGTGTTATTTCGGTTAATTGGGTGTACATTTGTAAAGTGTAACTTCATGTTTGAGCTGTTTGTCTCTTGTGCTATGACTTTTGTTTTGTCAACACTTTCATTGTGATGAATTTGTTCAAGGAGAAATCTGTGAAAGACTCAGCATCAGAATGGCAGAAAGCTGTTAGATAAATATTATCAGCTCCATTTGATGTCTGTATGCTTTATGTCTGCTATATGCTGTATGAACTTTTTTCTGATCTCACCAGAGAAAACAAACATGTCTATCAAAACTATTCTTTAATATAAACACATATAACTTTATAGAATTCTGTTTAATAGTTTGGTTATTATATAGTATTAATGCAGCTAAGTAGCTATGAGTAAAACAATGCATTACATAAGAATGTCAAAGGATTGATAAGGAGGTAGTGGGTTGGATCAGCATTCAAAGGAGTCAATCGAAAGACTTGGCTTCACTGATATGTAGAAATTAACAACATGTGCACAAAAATGTTCTGGTAAAAAAATAAATATTATAAAGAAATAAGTACATTTAAAAAAAATTATTAAAAAGTAAATGAATGAAATTCAAGCGTTATGTTTATCAGGTCTGTTAACCAAACATTTTAGTTTATTTGCCTTCTAGATGCCTTATAAATTAAACTATTTTCAATAATTTTATTCAGTTTTAAGGGTTGCCTTTTTTCATTATCATGTGCTATGACTTATGTATCTTCTTCTTCTTCTTTCTGCTGCTCCCATTAGGGGTTGCCAAAGCAGATAATTCGTCTCCATACTACTCTGTTCTCTACATCTGTCTTTTTCACAACAACTTCCTGCATGTCTTCCCTCACCACATCCATAAACCTCCTCTTTGACCTTTCTCTTTTCCTCCTTCAGGTGGCTCCATCCTCAGCATTCTCCTACCGATATACCCCATGTCCCTCCTCTGCAGATGTCCAAACCATCTCAATCAAGCCTCTCTCACTTTGTCCCCAAAATGTCCTACATGTGCTGTCCCTCTAATAAACTCATTTTTAATCATGTCCATCATCGTCACTCCCAATAAAAACCTCAACATCTTTAGCTCTGCTACCTTCAGCTCCACATCACTTTTGCAAATACCCTTATATATAACAAATCACTCCTGCAACTCTTCTCCACCCACTCCACCCTGCCTGCACTCTTTTCTTCACTTCTCTAACACACTCTCTATTACTTTGCACTGTTGACCACAGGTACCTGAACTCCTCCACCTTCACCGCCTCGTCTCCCTGCAACTGCACCACTCCACTGCCCTCCCTTTTATGTACTCTGTCTTACTCCTACTGACTTTCATTCCCCTTCTCTTTAGCACATACCTCCACCTCTCCAGGCTCTTCTCAACCTGCTCCTTACTCTCACCACAAATCACAATATCGTCCACAAACATGAAAGTACATGGAGACTCCTGTCTGATCTCTTTCCCATAGGTTCATGGTGTGATTTATCAACTTAATTCCCTTGTAGTTACTCCAGGTGTGCACATCTCCCTTATTCTTAAAGATCGGTACCAGCACACTTCTGATCCATTCCTCAGGCATCCTCTCACCTTCCAGAAACTTGTTGAACAATCTGGCTAAAAAAAAATCCACTGCTTTCTCTCCTAAACATCTCCATGCTTCTACTGGTATGTCATTTGGTCCAACCGAATTTCCACTCTTCATACTCTTAATAGCTGCTCTCACTACCTCCTAACTAATCCTATCTACATCCTGCTTCACCATCTCCACATCATCTAACCTTCTCTCTCTCATTTCCTTCATTCATCAGCTGCTCAAAATACTCCCTTCATCTTCTCAACACACTCTCCTCACTAGTCAACACTTTTCCATCTCCATCCTTTATTGCTCTGACTTGTATGACATATATAACTATGCAAATTTGACTGATAAACCAGTAGTAAAAAAATATAATAATACAACTAGGATTGATATAAAATAAGCAAAATTAAAAAAAATCTGTTTGTCTTACATACAGTATTTTGTTTGTACTTTTAGCCTTTGGTGTGTTTTATAGGTATTTATAAGTAAAGAGAATTTTGCAGTTGTGAAAATCATATAAAATACAGGCAAAATAAATGTTGTATCTCTGAGGTGTATTATTATTCTCTGTTATCAATATTTTCATAAAAATTTTATTATGTGCTCTACTTCTTTTTACAATTGAAATTGCAGGAGCAGGGGTGGCGGCATACAAAACATGGAGTTTGCAAGTGGGAACCTAACTGCCTTGAAGCAGGCTTACTAATTAGTCCAAAATGTTATTATATTAAGTTATTATTGTAAGTTATTATAGTAAGCTAATCGTTATGGCATATATGTCAAACACAGGCCCTGCAGCTTTCTTTTATCTGGCTCAGGTAAAGTTGAAAAAAATAATAAAAATTGGCCAGAATTCACAGCCAGTCTCTAAAGTAATCATCTGAAGGTCATTTCCTGTAAACCGCAGCATAAAACCAATGCCTGGCAGTGATGCAACCAGAAACAATTTTGGTCAGCTGAGGAAATAAAATTTTTTTATTAAATATTTAATTGTTTTCCCAATCTGCCTGATTAAATTGGTAAGTGTGATGTGCTCAGACATTTCAGTTGTACATCAACCAGAATTTACAGCACATTATTTACAAGACAATTTACCCTCAAAACTATCTTATAACAATGCCATTAAAATATCTATCTATATTATATTTATATACCTTCTTGTTAATTTGTAACACTTGAAATGTATAGGTATTGTTAAAATATAATAAGAAGGTATTTCTTTTCATAGATCACTTTTTTCAGGGATTTCTGATTGAATTAAAGGCCACAGAAGCAGTATCTTATCTTTTTATTTCTGTGACATATTAAAAACCATTATCCTTGCAGAATTGTCTGATAGAAACCTATCAAGGGTTTCTGATTTAAGGCTTAGAGTTTGCTTTTAGACTTAGACTTAGACAAACTTTATTTTACTTTTGCTGCAAGTAAATCTAAATATTCACATTGATCTGAAACAAGACCATCACTGATCAAACTAAAATTCATGTACAAGTTATTGTTTTATTCATAATGAAACAAATTACTGCCACAATTTTCTTATGCCCAGTGGGTGTGCATTTTGCACCTGGGCCTTCAGTGGTAGGATGTGATTAATTCCAATTCTTAATACCATCATTGTGCTGCCCCTGATGCCACATCTATAGAAAATATCAATATTATATAGAAACACAGTATAACACAGACAAGTATCTCATGCAGTGAGAACAAATGCGATCACTAAAGCAAGAATCCCAATAAACACCATTTTACAAGTCATCCTTACAAGTCTGCATACATCATCTCTGGCAGAAGCATCAATTCAATAACATAATAAAATGGCCTCAGGTTTTTTATGCATTTTCCATGCATTATGGTTTTTTCTGGAGATTTTATATTATGGCAAATTGTGTTTTTGTGCAAATTCAACAGGAAAGAAAACACAAAAGTATAAATGGTTAATGAAAACACTGAACAACTGTTTTAAACTGTTTTGGTTGACTTTTCCTTACAATGTTCAGCTTTTCTTGAAAAGTCCATCTTATAAAACTCCTTGTAAGTGTATCTGTGACCAAATCAATTTCTTCTCCTCTGTCAGCCATTGTGAAATTTAAAAAAAAACTTTATAATCCACACAAATATATTTGAGGTTGTGCAGTGTAGCGAATGGAAGAGAAGAGGGAAAAACCATTGACAAAGATAAAGTGAGTATATAGTTTGACCAACAGTTTGCCCGCATTCTCCACCATTATATGTAGCGAATTTAGTTTGCAAAGAAAAGGGAATATTTATAAGTAATTATAACGGGTTATAGTTACTCCTAAATATTTAAATTAAGTTGAATTGACGGTAATGGGATTAACGTTAGACTTATTGGTCTGTTCGTCCAGCTAATAATTTTATATTAATTCTATAAAAGAGGTATCTCCCTGGCTGAGAATTTTGGAGGGAAAGACTCCCTTTGTTCATGCGTCTGTGGGCATGGTTTCCGGGTTATACTTGCTTTGGCGTACTTTAAAATTGTATCCAAAGTGTATTAAGACAGTATAGTACCTTTTATGATCAAATAAAATGCACCATTGTTTAAAAAATAAGTAACAGATAATTTTGTGGTCATTTATTACATAAATAGATCAGTAATCAAAGTGTAACTGATGTTAATACAGTGTTGTGTTCTGATACATAAATAAAATGCACCCTTGTCAGGAAAGTAAAGAGCAGATAATTCTAAGTCAATCAAGCCTTAATAGAAGAGACAACATTAATAGAGTTACATTAATAGAATTTTAAGATACACACAAGGTATCGGTTTATGTCGTGGAATGTGGAGCATCTTATTTACTTGTTTAATTATTATGAATGAGGTCAACCAGATAGGCTAAGGGGGTTATCTGGCTCTCAGGGTGGTGTGTGTGTGTGTGTGTGTGTGTGTGTGTGTGTGTGTGTGTGTGTGTGTGTGTTTGTGTGTCACAAGCAGCCATGCTGGATTAAGTTTCGAGTTTGGATTGTTTTATGATTAGAAGGGTCCCTGTGAACTCAACAAGAGTTCAGGGTTTGGTCCTTTTTCGTGTCTTCTGAGGGGGAGTGTGACACTGTGGGATACACCACCCCCAATAAAAGTTTCACCTTTTGAGTGAGATGTAGATGTCAAAGGAATGCCTGGGACATGAAATCTAAATGACCTGTGCCAGACGCTACAGCAGTTCGCTACAGATGTAAGTTGCGAGCTGTAACTAGTGAGCTCTCTGACCATCCAATCAAAGGATGTGAAAATGCTGATGTTTTTCGACGCCTGCTAGACGGCCTCAAAGTAAGCAATCTGATTGGTTAAAGCATCAGCTGAAAACAACATGGATTGTAAGCTATAGGACACCAGCAGTGTTTACAGCAGACAGATATTTTTGACCCAGTGAACACATCATGTGACTGTTGAATCTGACTGGATAGAAACCGATACTCACACACGAATGTGCTGCTCTGAGAGAAACGCTATGAAATGAAGAGAATAGGCTATTGGGAATAATTGAATACATATTCATGGAAAGAAATATATTAAAACATAAGTCAGTGATTCTGTTAGAGTTAAGGCCAGCAGAAAAGGCTCTGTTGGCCCTGACGGCCCACCACTGCTAATTTCTACGGTCCCTATAATTGCAAATTACCTTTGAATAATACAAGGTTATAGCCCTATAGTGCCACCCTGACCAATTATTAATCATTGCTAGGTACCTATTCTGTGCTTTAATAGCAGTGTATGAACATTTTTCCTTCACCTTCTGTCTTGTGCATTAACCAGCAATTTCAAACAGAATGTAGCCAGTTTAGGCTTCTACATGTACTATTTAATGAGATGTGGAGTATATAAATTTTAAATGCAAATCATAGGTGATTGAATTTTTATTAAAATCTACATTTACATTAACCAACCATGTAAGTTCCCACATTATATTTTACCGTACTGTCATGTTTCAGCTTCTTGTGATCTATTGTTGATGCTTTGTTGCAGTGTAACTAAGGCCCTGAGACACTTGTGTTTTATACAAGTATGAAAATAATGTAAATCATATGTTATGACATTCACTAACTCAACTAGCACTGAACAACTACAGATTTTGTACCATATCATGACAGCGTTCTCCATCACAATCATCCAATTTATACAGTATAGTTTATAAACTGTGGTTCATAATAAGCTCTGTCACATCAACTGCTACAATCGAGTTTATCCGAGGGACCACTTAAAAGACTTGGACTTAATCAAACAGATAAGAAACATGCATATGCATGCATGATGACTAATATGTAAAAAATATCTTATTTAATAAACTAACCACTGCTCTTATACCTACATGTTTCTGTAGCATGTGCTTGATTAAAACTAATGAAGCCTCTCTGTTCTAATCGTGGATTCATGTCAAAACATGACCCAGCAATGATATCAGAACTGCAGGCTCTAATATCACTTCTTTCATGCATTATAACCTCACAGACTCACCATGTGATAGTCCAACCAGGACAGACTCTGGACTAGAACAAAGCTCACCAGGACAACAAGGAGAAAAACAAACACGTTTTGGAGTGCAGTGATGATGACCCAATGAGTTATGATACAATTACTTCTCATCTTGCTCACATATTGTTATACAATTTTGCTGATAAACTTCCAAATCTGGCTGCCAGAATACTGCCACAAATCAGCTTATAGAAAATACAGTCGGGACACTTTAAAGCCAAACCTGAAATAGAGTACAAACATTAGACATGATTGGATGCATATGGCTCAGATTCCAGGCATCATTAAAAGCTTAAATGTGGACACTTGGGCCATTTTTGTCCCACAAAACCCATGCCCCATTGCCATTGCTTAAACTATATTTGGCTCAGAACCATCTGCTATCTGTGGCATGCAGCATGTGGCTCTGTTTTCTATGCCTAGAGGCCGCTCCCCTAACTTTCACACACACAACAATCATTCACAAACAGGAAGGCAGCCTTGGCACAGTCATATTTATGCACCCGATTGTGTCCTTGTATGTGTACAGTCACTGGTAAATCCTCCCTAAATTCCAAAGCATGGAGCACAAGTGCTGACTTTTGCCTACTGATCTAATTCTGTCCTTCAGAAGCAGCATAAAGCCCAACTTACAATTTATCTTCAGGTCACCAGAGAGACTCCACTGCAGTAGAGATTGATGTGGCTATGCAAAGCAGTAGCCTATGCTCTTTGTGTATCTTGACCCTAAAATATGAGCACATTGCTAATAAACCTAGTGAGGAGCAGTAACTTCTGGCAGTTATGGAGAGGTATTTATCACAATTGACCATTATGGAACACAAACGGGTTGCACTTAGATGAAAAGGAATACAAAAGAAATCCACATAAGTGTGAATGACACAGCATAGCTTCTGTGGATATCTAGAAAGCTGTGCTTTATGTCTAAATTCCCTTCAGTAAAACTAAGAAAGATCTTAGTGAGAACATTCTACAAATCCACTTCATTAGATCTCAAGATAATTATACTATAGAAGGTAATTGCTATAATTCCCTAGCACACTGACTTGCAATGCATTTACATTTACAGTATTTTGGTACACGCCCTTATCCAGAGCAGTCCCCTGAGCAGCTGAGGGCGTTAGTGGAGCTGGGATTTGAATTTGTGACCTTCCAATTCAAAGTCCAATGTCTTAAGCACTAAGCTACCACCTGCAAAGCACTTTTAATGCACAGTTTATAACTCATCCACTCATCCATTTTCTGCATCACTACACTACACAAGGTCAAGGGCCCCCTAGAGCCTATAGCAGAGAACTTGGAGCACAAAGTAGGGGCATTCTAGATGCCACATACACTCATTCACACTTTCACACAATTTGGAAATGCATACAACAGTCTTTGGACTGCAGAGGAAACCAGAGTACCCATAGGAAACCCTTGAAGCGCACAGAGAACATGAAAACCCCATACACCGACACAGTCCAGGGAAAGGATTTGCACCCCCAAACAGTGCATAAAATCAGCAAAGCATTCATTAGTAGATATCCAAACCACATTGTTGTAATCCTTACCAAGGGTGAAATCAATGGGTAGCACACAGAACATCCATAACAGAAACCTAGAAGTGAAAGGAAAACAAGTAAACAAAGCTTGAAAACACTCGCTATCAACATGCATAGTATGGCATTTCATGACACTACAAAGAAAACAGCAGGAGATAAACTGACAGGCTATTCAAGGTCTAACACAGAACAAGAGAACATAGCATTGATAAGATGTTTGGTGGAGACGAGACCAAAACCAGAACAAAGACAAATAGCTTCACAAAATTAAAAGTAGACAATGAAACCAAAAACAAAAACAAGCACTTTTCACTCTTGGAACAGTAATTTGAAAAATTGTATCGCAATGTTGTCTCTCTTTTTTAAGTAAGGACGTACCATGGCCAGAAAGCATCATTAAAGCAATGTTCTTTTATTGGCAACTCAAACAGTCTTTGTGTTTAGCTGCAAAACTGGATCAATAAGGAAAACGCTGGCAGCGATTATAAATCCCATGAGGCTTCATCAAATCGGTGTACACAAAGGAACATAAAATAAATATGAACCAACGCGACGATTTAAAACATTTTGGCAGAGACAGACAGTGAACATCTCTTTTATTAACAGCAAAGACTATTATAAAGTTATAAAACAAAGGCATTCACCATTAGCAGCCAAAATTATTTATAGGCAAAATAGGACTTGTCATTTGTTTTTAGTGTTTTTAAAAATTGCACAACAATGGCACATGCTAGTTGATTCTTGGGATCTTGGGGTCTTTGTATGCTAACACACTAATGCCTTTGTATGCTAATGCAAACAAACTGCGTAAGGGTTGAATAAAAGTAGCTTTTCTGGAAAACTTCCCAACGCAAAACAAACTTACCCAAATGTGTGCCTAGACAAGACAAGACAAGCCACTATAACCACTGTAAAATATATTGATGGCTCATTGATCCATTTATAGGTGGTGGTCCAGCGGCTCTTATTGAAATTTATGAGTTTATGCATCCTACTAGGTTTTCCAAAAAACCTGTTTGGTTATAACCTGGTTGAAATATATTTCAAAAAAATATTGCACCCTAAAACTTTAAAATTGACCCAAATGTTGGAAAAAAACACTGATTTTAGATGAGTATCTCATGTAAGGGTTAAATCCGCGGTCAGAGTTCCAAAGTACAAATAAAAAAATAAGAGTGGAAGTAGACAGTTTTTTAGGAACATGCTTTTTACATATTGGAGTTTGTTAAAAAGATGATATGAACCATGATACACCACTTCTGGAGTAGAAAGAGGTAAGGGCTTGTTCAAGGGATTAATGGTGTCAGCTTGGCAGTGCCAAAAGCAACTGCTTTCCAAAGTAAAAAAAAATATCACGCTCATGACTATAATAATGATACACAAATAATCTTGAATTTTTACTTAATAATAGCCAGTATACGCAGTTCAATATAAATCCACATAAACAAGACTTATTAATAGACTGTGTTGCGCATTGGCCATTGTTGTAAAGAACATTGTTGCAGGAGGGAAATCAAGTCACCGCTGCCATCTAGCAGTGATTCTGTAAACTCGGTAACACACAATTGAAGAGAAATATTCTTTATTCTGAATGTAGAGGGAATTGTAAATATCGTTTTTATTTTTATTTATTTTTTTACAAGTCAAGTCAAGTCAAGTTTATTTGTATAGCGCTTTTCACAACAGACATTGTCTCAAAGCAGCTTTACACAAATCAACAGTGATGGTGAATGGTGTGAATTTGTCCCTGATGAGCAGCCGTGGCGACTGTGGCAAGGAAAAACTCCCTTAGATGTTATGAGGAAGAAACCTTGAGAGGAACCAGACTCAAAAAGGGAACCCATCCTCATCTGGGTGACATCAAGAGTTTGATCATAAATCTTTCAACAATAAAGAACACTGGACAGTGAGAACTAACATGATTACTGGAGTATAAGATTATAAGTGATGTTCTTTCTGCAGTCTTATACAGTCTATATGGTTAGTAGCTCCGAGTTTTATGAGCTCAGCATTTGTGATCACCACAGATCCAGCATCAGCTTCTCCATGCCAGAGCCTTTAAACACTCCAGGAGGTCCAATGTCAAAACTCCACACATGTAGCGGGATCCAAATGGCACTGGTACGTCTCTAGATGGTTCGGGATGTTTGTGAGTTCGGCATCTACTTCTTCAAGGTCCGTAATCATCACGAGGTGGGAGGTGACTGGAGCTGGCCAAACCTCAGGGTGTCTCGGGATGGGGAGAGAAAGAGAAGCAGTGGAGAGGAATTAGCGTAGCTGCTGTTCATGATATTAACAGCACAAGTTGATAATGTGCATGTGATCAGATGTTCTGGAGCACAAGGTTATGATGTGAGACGTATGTTATGTGTAGGCTTTGCTAAAAAGATATGTTTTTAATCTACACTTAAACTGGGAGAGTGTGTCTGAGCCCCGAACACCGTCAGGAAGACTATTCCAGAGTTTAGGAGCTAAATGTGAAAATGCTCTACCACCTTTAGTGGACTTTGCTATTCTAGGAACTACTAGAAGCCCAGAGTTTTGAGATCTCAGGGAGCGTGGCGGATTGTAGCGTGTTAAAAGACTGGATAGATACATGGGAGCCAAACCATTTAGTGCTTTATAAGTGAGGAGTAATAGTTTGTAGTCTATTCGAAACTTAACAGCTAGCCAATGTAGGGACGATAAGATCGGGGTTATGTGATCATATTTTTTTGACCTTGTAAGAACTCTGGCTGCTGCATTCTGGACTAACTGAAGCTTGTTTATTAATGATGCAGGACATCCACCTAGTAACGCAGGTTACCTTCCACCTTTTACACAATTATCATAATGTGGAAAATATTAAGCATGTACAGTTTAATAAAATTGTCAAAGTTCCTATATCAACAACAGTGCTTTAAACTATCTCTCAACAGAGATATCTCTTGGAGGTCCTGTGAATTATGAGATATTGTTTTATGATGTATTCTATGAATTTACATAGCCTATTATTTTAAAAGAAATACAATGTTATATGCCAAACTGTGGATGTAACTACTATGGGAAGGAAAAAGGCTTATCATTCCATTTGTAGAAATGGAGCAAGTGCCTGTTGTTTTCTGGACTTGGCCTGCATCATTTCTATCAGGTGTATGATTACCTTCTGCCTCTTTGGATTGATGCAATTGTGAATGAACAGTCCATCCTCTTACAAAAAATATAATCTGAATGTTGAACAAAGATATTAATCTTTAACAATTGGATCAAACTGGACAGCAGGCACCTGCAGTACATCATTGTCTACCGTTTTGTACGTTTTGGGTTAAATGGGTCACATTTTTAAACAATTTTTTTTAACAATTCACACTACAACTTTAAAATAAAAAAAAAAACATAATTTTTACATTTATCTATTTTGGACAATGTTTTTAAAAAGCTCAGTTTTCTCTGGACAAATCCAGTCTTAGTGTGTCATCCAGATTACTATTGATGTACCCTGAAAAGGAAGTACAGATACTTTTGTTAAATAAAATAAAAATTCCAGTAAAAGTTAAAGTACTGACTATACTTTTTACTCAAGTTAAAATAAAGAAGTTTGGGCTCTGAAATGTATCTAAGTAAAACTACTACCTGTTTTAGTGTCACGTTGGTAACTGGACCTCACATCATATTAATATATTAATACAAAAGAATTTAAAATTTTGTTATCTAATGAATGTATCCAGGCTGAACATCCACCATATAGAATATAATCAGAGAAAAGATGATGATGATCAGGAATGTCTCTGTTCTCAGTCATGTTTACATCGCTGACTGCCTCTGTCTCATCCACGTTAGCTTTACATTCTGCCTTGCTAATTTTTAGCTTCGTAGGCTGAATGAAATAATGAATGAATGAATGAATGAATGAATGAATGAGTGAAGGCAACTACGAAATCTGAACCATGCTAAGGTCCAACACCTTTTGCTTGCTGTATGCTGGTCATTATTTAGCTTAATTTTAACACGTAAAATCTCAGCATGTTTCTCTTTAGCTTTTCTTACTATTGATTAGCCACCCATGGCTAATATCATTACTCATTTCCTTGATCATGTTGCTTGTTGAATGTAGCTCTCTGTGATGATAAACAAAGTGATTATTGCATGTTAATGAGAGCAGGACAGTGGTTTCTTTTATATGACTCGGTCCAGATTGATATTCCAAACACATTCGACAATTAGTAGCTGGCACCTCTCATTAGGTAGTGCGTCTAAACTATATGCTTTAAGCCGACACACTGAAGCATAGAAAAAAAAATACACAGAGATTTCTTTTTCAAATGTTGATCCATATGACTGACAGAATACTTTTTAGACATTTTATTAATAATTTTTTATTTTACTCTCTAAAACATTTCAATGTATTGATGTTAAATTCCCCCTACAAAAATAATAATTGTGTTAAACAACTCTAAAATTGTATTATTAGGCCAAATTTTATTTTATTTTTTTCAGAGTGCCTAGTCTTTAGTTTCTTTACTCCAGAGTGCCTCGCCTTTAGCTTCTTTACGCTAGAGTGCCTCGTCTTTAGTTTCTTTACTCCAGAGTGCCTCGCCTTTAGTTTCTTTACTCCAGAGTGCCTCGTCTTTAGTTTCTTTACTCCACAATGTCTGGTCTTTACTTTCTTTACTCCAGAGTGCCTTATCTTTATTTTTCAACTCCAGAATGCCTCATCTTTAATTTATTTAATCCAGAATGCCTCATCTTTAATTTCTTTACTCCAGAATGCCTCATCTTTAGTTTCTTTACTCCAGGGTGCATTGACTTTAGTTTCTTTACTCCAGAGTGCCTCGTCTTTATTTTTCAACTCCAGAATGCCTCATCTTTAATTTAGTTTCTTTACTCCAGAATGCCTCATCTTTAGTTTCTTTACTCTAGATTGCCTCGCCTTTATTTTTCAACTCCAGAATGCCTCATCTTTAATTTCTTTACTTCCGAGTGCCATTCTTTATTTTCCTTAACTCCAGAATGCTGATCTTTAGTTTCTTTACTCCAGAATGTCTCAGCTTTAGTTTTTTACTTTATAGTGCCTCTTCTTTAGTTTATTTACTCCAGGGTGTTTTGTCTTTAGTTGAAAATTTCTTTCCGCATTTTTTAAATTAACAGACAAGAGATTTTTTTTACTGCCATTTTAAAAATATATTTTTTTTCTGAAATGATAAACTAATTATTAAGCATTCTTTAAAATGACACAGAACACTAATGCACAAGGAATGTAATTAGATGTGTATTCCATTTGCAGGAATTAATGCAAAAAAAAAAAAAAACCTAATAAAAGGTTTTTGTGTTTACAACAACAAGCTTCAGTGATGACACAACAGCCAGACAGCACTTTTCTGAATTTGTATTTTTTCTTAAACCGTAACAAATTGAAACCAAAAGTTGTTTGCTCATTATGACGACTAAGTTTTCTTGTGTCAAGACGTAAAACCCCGTTCTCTCATAATTTTCTCTAGAAAATCTTGTGCCTTGTGAATGCTTCTGTTGGAGTACCAGAGAAAATTAAGTACTGATCACAAAGAATCAATATCTGATTTGTCGAGATCACAAGAAAATTGTCATGCTCACAGGAGAACCACTCTTGTTGTGTTGAGATTACAAGAAAATGATTATATTATTATTATAGTAAAAACGGAAAAAAAAAGAACGTCTGTGCCTGAGCGTGGATGCTATTGTTCATTCTATCTATCTTTTTAAAGGTAAGTGTTTATTACATGGTTCATTGGATGTAATGTATTGTAGGTCTGTATTTTGTCATTAAGTGAGCAGGCAGGTGCCAATAATTAGCAGAAAGTAAATAGAATGAATACACTTAATTATAGAGAAAAACAATCAAAGCCGAAATTGGGAATTATTCAAAGAAAAAGCCTGGCTTTCTTTGTTTTCTTCTTCCTTGGAAAGTTAATTGTATACTGTAGCTCCTCCACCACATCAGCATCTTTCTCTTAAAAGATTCATTCTTCTTTCATTTGACACAAACTTTTTTCAAACTGTCTGAGCACACTCACACTTGGCTTGAACCAAGGGAAACTGCTGAGTCTGATCCATCCTTTAATACACTGCATCCAGCTCCAGCCAAAAGTTTTGTAAGTGTAAGCCCTCGGAGAAAGAGGGGGGAGAGTGAAAAAAAGAGACAGTTACTTTGCTCTTAGCAAGCCTTCTCTTAAAGCTGATAAATGGCCTGGCTCATTAGAGAGAACTGGAGCTGCTGTGGAAACTAACTAAAGGAAAGTAAATTTTGGCAACAATTTATCCTCCAAAATTTTATCCTGCAAGCTCTGTGCACGTTGCCTGTTCCAGACTGATTCCTGACATTTATCAAAACTGAAGTATTTTCCTCAAGGCACCTGTTATATTTTGTGTCAATTTAATTATTGTCTCCATTTCTCATTTACCATATTCTCCATTTACTTTTCATCAAATACTTTACAATTTAATACAAGTCAATATCACATGGTATTCTGCTTTTAAAAGAACCCAGGAGATGTAAAGGAGTGATATAAGATTTCCAGACAACCAAAGAATGCAGATGACAAACGTCTCTATTTGCTTTTGATAGATGTTACTCTGGGTGCAATGAAGTGATAAGACATGAGAAATTATTTGGATTACACATGGATTATTTTCATTCTTAATATGTGAATTGAGATGTTCCCTCTCAATTGTACTTTTCCTTTCCACTAGGGTGGTATCATCGGGGTGGGGGTTTTCTTTTATTCCTTCTTATACACTCCTGGGAAAAACAAATGACCAAGCATAAAATGGCAAAATGTTAAACTTTTAATGGTGTTAAGAGCAAATCATTGTTTAGGAAATTAGCTGTAATTAAACAAATTCTGTAGATCTCTCCCAAGTTTCATTGAACAGTCTGTTTTCCACTGTTATAAACAAGCAAATGGACAATTCATGACATTTGGTTATAAGGTAATGTTCAAATTCCTTATTAGTAATAGTATTGTAATCGCCCTCCACTTTTCATCCTCCACATCTCACTTCTTTGTTATTGAATCCTTCATGTTTAAGAGCATAATACATTATTCAATACATCCAGTATCATGTATAACTCTGAATAAAGCTATACATTTAATGGCATTTCATTCACTATCACTGCTTGGACTTAAAATCTAAAGCTACAGCAAAAAGATTTTTGTAAAATAAATAAAGAATTCAACCATTTAACTACATTTATCTTGAAACCAAAACCAATAAATTAGGTTAGAAATGTGCTTCTCTGATTGCTATGTACAACTGGGATCCAAGCAATAGTATAAACCTGTTGATTGGCAGTCACCATGCATGATTTCTAAAGTTGAAGTGGAAACTCTTTGGATGAGATGAGCATCTTTCACATTATTAAGCCATTACACTGAAGTGTGTGGTAGGTCCTTCGAGCCAAGACCAAAAATTGTGAAGTATTGCACAGTAATGGGCTTTGCTAATTGAAGTAGTGACGGTCTGCAGTCTTAAAAGCAGTGTTGCATAGGGCATGGAGTTGTTGATTATAGATCAAGAGTTTTTTAAAAAGTACTTCTCTTTTTTATATAAAACAGAAAAGTATTTAGATTATATATTACCATTGGCAACTGGCTATACACAGAAAAAGCATTCACAGCATACACCATAAATCTAATACAATATTGAATTTACACAAGAAACAAAATCAGTTAAAAAAAATTACATTTCCTTTTGTATGCACCCTAACATATTAAAAAGGGACCTAACCTCATTTGTATCCTATAAGCAACTTTTGAATTTGTCTGGTTTTTAAAATTAATTATTGTTTTTTTTTATTATCGGCTATTCATCGTTGAAAATGAAGGTCCATGTTGAGATCTCCTGATCTCTCTCAAACAACATTCAGATCTCATCATCTGCCAAAGTAGGGTAGTTATAGACAACATCTTTGCCCTGGATTTTTGATCATAAAGATGATCCAGACTTTTCTATACACAGAGGCCTCTCAGGTCCTTGTTCAGTCACTTACCATTTCACCCCCTGCAGTTGCTGCAAGACTTGTATACAACCTCCTTGTGTTCTTCTACACTATCACCCTGTTGATACACTGTCTCCACTGGCTTCCTGAAGCTGCCTGCATCAGATTTAAAACATTAATGCTTTTCTACAAAGTCAAAAATGGACAGGCAGCCACCAACCTTAAGGCGGTTATCAAATCCCACTCTGTGCTATTCTCCATGTGAGCTTTGAGCACTGCTAGAGCTGCAACTAGATCCTTGTCATTGTTCTGGCAGCCAGCTGGTAAAAGTTGCTCAAACAGCTCTTAACTGTCACTGTCATCTTCAAACCAAAATATTTTTACTAACCACTTCACTATTAATAGAAATTCCCATTGTCTTGCATATACTGTATCTGTATTAACATCATCAGCATTGCTTTTTGACTTAATCTCAGGGTGTCCTTGTGAACTATTATCAGAATATTTTTGACATGTTTATATTAACTTTACTAGGTCACTTTGAATAAGGGGGTCTATAAATATGAAGAACAGTTTTCTGAATCATCAAAATTTGGAATCTGTTACAGCAATACAGATGTTCGGACCGACAAACTGGCATCCTGCAAGAATTATGATCCTATTAATTGTTTTGGACATGATTTGTAAGTGTAATTAATCTACAGTACATTTGGGTGATGTTTCGCTGGTTTCCCTCGTTTCGCTGCTTTGATGTTATCATTTGTAAACATTGGAGTCGTCATTTCTCTGATAAACCGAAGCCGTCTGGTTGATTTTAGTGTTGCAGATGTTTAGAGTTAATGAGCCTCGATATGCATCAGCAGGCCACAATGAGCAATGATACTCATTAAATGAATTCTCATTGTATATGGAAATTTAACAGCTGGGTGTAAAAAGTCTGGATATTGTTAATAGTGTAGTAGTGAATGTTTTAATAAAAAAAATGTGCTTGATTTATTCTTTTGCTACCTTCCTATTCTGTAGGTGGCAAAATTGAATAGATGGATTTGGGATGATGGGAAAACATGTTATGTTTGTTTTTTTCTAAAGATATGGAAATCACATATATCTGGAGTCACTAAGGCTATATTCACACAAACAATGGCCGAAATCCGAAGTACAGTACCAAATAATGATTTGGCCATAGTCACTTCTTTGGTTCACCTCCTTGGTTTCTTCTATTTTGCTCTTCAGTGTTTCATTTTTGTTTGTTTCTGATCTCTTACAGGACGATTTGTAACTTCTAATTGCTCATGTACAGCAGAATTGTGATAATTGTTCATTTGGATTGAAGTTGAGTTAACAAAAATGTGCAATGAATCCAAGATGGGTGATAGTTCAGCCAGGGGTCACTATATAAAGTATTGGATACCAAATATAAAAGTAAAAATCAGAATGACAAAAAAATCATATTTAAAGCACTTTTTATCTGATGTTAAGCAGATAAACAGATCTGTATCACAATTCAGAATAAAAATCAGCATCATGGGCCACTTTTGCCTGCTGTGTGAACATAGCCTGATAGATCACTTTAAGTGTTTATGGGATGACAAACCTGCTTTCTCTATCTCATAAACCTTCAGCTTGCCCCACATACTGTATCTTCATTCAGTGTGCTGATAGCAGTTCCTCTTCATGTTTTCCCTTAACATCCTCTCTTTGTCAAGATTTACGATCGCAGCCTTCTAGCCTTAACCAGAGGAGTCCTTAAAAATGCTGTTTGCCAGCCCATTGAGCAACAGCTCCAGGGAAGAAATGGAAGTTTGGCAACATATCTGCATGTTTACATCCTAATGGATTTATCAATGGTTGCTCTGTAAAACCCTTCAAGCAGGAAGCCAATTAACACAGCTTGGCAAAGGAGATTCATCAGTGGCACCAATGCCTTGTAGTCTAATTATTTTTGCCTCTGGTCAGTTTCTACAAGCCCCAGTGCCAATGTAGAAACAACTTCATTGCTTCCATTTACAAATGCTGTGTTTCAAAATGCTTGAATCACTCTGCTTTTCAAATGCCCAGCATGATATTTCTTCTAGTAATTTAACTGTCTAATTAGGAATATCTTGTAATGTGCTAGTTATATAAGCATTGACAGTTTATTCACAACAAATATATATATAAGAGAGATTGAAAGAAAATTCTAAGAAGCATCCTGTGGGGTAAAATTAACATGACCACCTGCAACTACATATGCTTCCTAAAAGGGAAAAAGAGAATTAGTGCAGATAAAGGGCATCACATGACATTGACTCATTGCACGCTGTGCATCAACCAGATGGAATTTTTATTTATATATTTTATTAGGACAGTATTGTTTCAATTACTTCAGGAATTATAGCAGATGGTCCATATTTGCTTTGAGCAGGAGTCTTTACCAGAGATGTAATACTTCTGAGATTTATTTATTGAATGATGAATTAATCTCAGTTTCACACAACCCTCTTCTGAGATTTGCTTGCATTAAAACGACAAGTGGGAGGTGTTTAATTAGGCAGGGCACTACACAATCTACATATCGAACCTGTTTGAGTCTCATGATGTTCGCCCTTGCCTTAACTTTGTTTTGTAGAAATGCCAAATTAATATGAATTTTTTAAATATGAAATCAATTTAATTATAGCATTTGATCCACAGACATTTAAAGTGCATTTTAATCTTTTAGTGTTAGCAAAAAAAGAGAGAATAAATTAATGTTTTAATTGATGGCTAGTTTATACATTTTATACATACTGCATTTTCTTTATTATTATTATTATTAGTAGTAGTAGTAGTAGTAGTAGTAGTACTGTAGTAGTAGTATTATATTCATATGTACAAACCAAAATATAGTGTATGTATGCTATAGACTGGTAATTAAGGAAAATAAATAAAAAAAATACATGATACTTCAATTCTTGAAATAACATCTAACAAAGAGGTCATAATAAAAGTGACACAAATGGCTAGTATTAATCAAAGTTATTATGAAATGAGATTTAAGCACTGGGAATGATTCCTGTTCTGTTAGACTTTAACAAACTGGCATGGAGAATGAGTGTGTAATGCTTCAGGCATTTTCTCTCATTCTCTTTCTCCCTGATATCAGTAATACTACAACTTCTTTTGTGTGACAGTGAAATGTCTGGAGTGTAACTGATGAATCTCTTAAAATGTGTGAAACCCAGTGGTGTGTGATCAAGGCCAGCAAGATTTTCTTTGCTGGCCTAAACTCTATAACTGACTTGTGTTTTAATATATTTTTGTCCATGAATATGTTTCAAATTATTCAAGGAGCAGTTTTATGTTAGAGATTCTATATATTCAGATTTTAGCTGTCACATCAAGTGTTGCCAGGGTCAAAGAAAACTTCCCTAAGCCCTTCACTATGAAGACTGTGAGCTTCTGTAGCTTCAAATTCATGTTGTTTAAAGGCTGTTGCTTTAACCAATCAGATTTCAAGTTGCCCAATCTGAGGCCCTCTAGCATGCATACAATTCACATTGGCATTTTCAGTCCTTTGGCTGGTCAATCACACTAGTCTGAGCTCACAAACCGTATCTGTAGCAAACTGCACAAGCTAAAATATATTCATTTGGATTTAATTGCTGTTTTTATTTTTTTCATTTCACAATAAACAGAGGAGAAGAAATTGATTTGGTCGTGAATATACTTTCAAGGCAGACTTTTCAAGAAAAGTTGGACATCAGGGGAAAAGGTGAGCCAAAATAGTTCAAAATATATGTTAAGCTTTTTTATAATCCATTTATACTTTTGGCATTTTAAATCCCCATGAAAACGCACAGAAAAAAAAAAGCACAAAAAACGGGTCATTTTATGATCATATTTATGCTTCAGCTGTGGCTGCAGTAAAAGGAGACCTGTTGAATTTATTTATAATATTAATGGTTTCTATAGCTATATCATCATAATGATGGAATTAAGAGGTGGATTGAATTAGGTAGGACACCATTAAAGGCCGAGGTGTGAAATGCACGGCCTGCCACTGGTGAAAAAAATCTTTCAAATAAACAACATGCCGGAGTTGCTTTTTAACACAGACAACTACTAATTTTCTTGCCAGTGCTTGACTTTTTGTAGCTATCAAGATTTCCCTAAAAATTTACAGGTAAATATAAATGTGGCTCAGAGTGAATGGATAGCCACTAGAAACCCTGTCTGCTATCAGACAGCCAGTCATAAGACACATTTGATATAAAACATATTGTATTCAAATTCTAATATGAATTATTCATGTTTTTCATATGTTTAATAGAGAGCACTAAGAAGATGGGAATTGAGTGCACAAAGCAATATCCTTGGGCAGGCAAATATTGTGTCCAAACTGAAAGTCTGGAGTTTTTAATGCAAACGATATTTTTTCACTCATTTGGGAGCCAATTAAAGTGGGTGGGTTTGCAGAACCCCCCCATGTTGAGACAAATTTACAAAGGTGGTAAATTATCATTATTGTGATGACCAGCTGTATTTGTGACTATAAACATCAGTATATTCTGTTTTACAGTAATATTCAGTACTATAGTATAGCACTTTTAAATCACTTTGGATTAGGTAATTATGCAATAAATCTAATTCCAGGAAATGTAAAACCGTTACAGTTATTCATTGTTAACAAATGTCATATTGGAATTACATTTATTATGCCAACGACTTTATCCAGAACAACTTACCTTTATTTTATTTATATAACCAAGCAGATAAGAGTTAAGGGCCTTGCTCAAGGGCCCAGCAGTTGTAGCTTTTCTTTTATACTGTTTCTTTTTTTTGTTGGAGTGCAACAGCTCCAACAATGACAAATAAAGAGGAAACAGTGTTATAACGAAGTTAGAATGATGCTGATTCATGTAGATTCATGTAGCATAGTGTCACATAGGTGATTACCTTGACACACACACACACACACACACACACACACACACACACACACACACCCATGCTAGATTTCATTTCCTTTTGGGATTATAGTTTTTAGCCTACTTTGCTGACACATACAAAAAAAAACATTTCAGCAGTAGTGACTGAGCCTGTGCAATACAGTCATGAATGTAATGAAAGTGAATAAGGTGGATTAAAATTCTTGTTTCCTATGTCCTTGACTGAGAAATAAAACATTTTTTGGACTATGCAAAACGTAAATGACACAAAAGAACATACAGCATTTCTGTAAACATAGACTCAGTGGAGCATTACAGATGTGAGGCACTTTATTAAAAATTAGAACTTGTCTTAATAAGGTATTGGATACATATAATAGGTATGCAGGTGTTTACGATTCTTAGTGTGTGTGTGTGTGTGTGTGTGTGTGTGTGTGTGTGTGTGTGTGTGTGTGTAATAGGTTATACCACATCATTTTTATGATGTGTTATATTGCACTGTTCAACCGTAATAGTTTCATTACCAAGCTATTGATCAGAATTAAATACAAGCTCTCCTTTCTAATATAACGACTGGACACCAGAGCAGCAGGTTAGAAGTGGCAGTAGATCCTTTTAGTTATGACAGAAATATTTTTACATAAAAAATCTCATTGTACTAAACATTGCTAATGGCATCAGAGTACAGGTGTTTTTGTAATCTATAGTGCAGTTTGTCAGGCAAACCATTTGACTTCAAGTGGATTTTAAATGCATTTTTAATTAACCTACATAATTAAGGTGAAACAGTTAAACACTTTAAGTTTACATTAAAATAAGTGTAAAGAAATCTGCCCCAGCTGACACAAAAATGGGGTTAGTTGATATTTCTGAACTCATTGCTTTGAGTTTTCATGACTGTGATACAAGCCAGAAGGCAGCTGGCTTATTAATCCTCCAGTCACTCCTCAGGTATTTGCTATCTTACAGCAATTTTACAGAGCTCAGTACACAATGGAATGCTTTTAATAAACAACACCTGGCACAAAGATGGAAACGACACAGACAAATAGGAGAACTGTCAGCCAACGTGAACGTTAAATTTGGATGAGTAATGAATGCGTCAGGGCCTGAAAGTTAGCTATTGATATTAGGTGATTTTGTTTGCAACCTGTCATGATTCCTTCAGGAAAGCAAGAACTTCTTGTCCATAGTTAAAATCTTTTTTTTTTTTTCATAGTTTTACTAGTTGTCCTGTGCCTGTGCTGTCAAACACTTGCTGGAGTTCATTGGCAGTGATTATTCTTACCGCAGAATGCCACACTGAGCCGGCTCTGGTGACATTAATTGGAGCCATGCTGAAGCCCGGTTATAAGGATCGTGGAACTGTTAAGGATTCACACTGTGACCAACTGCCTGTGTCAAGTTTTCTCTCTTGTTATTGTATCCTGAACTCCAATATTCTTCTTCATACTGTATATCATCATAAAGCCACTGGAACCCGGGGAAGAGTTTCATGGTAAAAGATATACCATAATTTCCAGACTATAAAGTGCACCCATATATAAGCCGCACCTGTCTATACTGAACCTATACCACTGTCTATGTCTATACCACTGAATTTGACAAAGATTTTTATTTTAAACATAAATTCTACACTGTCTAAAAGTCTACACTGAAACTAATGAACTTTACGCAGGCTTTAACGTAAGACACTGTCTGTGACGGTGTAACGGGTGAAATTTGTTGCGCTTCCTTTAAGAGCATAGCGGTATTTTGGGAATAGCCTGGCGCCACATTTTTCCACTATTACTGCATGTGTGGAGACCGAGGATTATGTCCTTATTATTTTCTGATGCTCATTTCTAAGTTTCTTTGACTAACCCATAACGCTGTTGCCAAGAAAAATAAAAAAGCACGAGTTTTGGAAACCTGTCTGTGCTTATATGATTTCTGTTGCAACTGGAGTTAGCGAGCTCTCCCTTCACCCAGACTCAATGCGCTACAACGGCTTGTATCTAAACAGTAGCCTATCAAGTAAGTCATTGTTCACTGTCTTCCTCCTTCCTTTCACAACAATTTCTCTCGGGAGTTTATCTTTTGGCTTTGTCGTGCGTTTAAGAAAAACGTTTTTTTTTCTCCCGATGCTGTGCAGCTCAGAACACAGGTGAGGTGCGTTTTTTTCGTTTCTGTTCAGAAATTTCATTGGTCTAATGTTATGGGGTTCAGTTTTTTGGCTTGAAGTTTGTAAAACCGGGAAAAACCCAGGAAAAATTCATAAATAAGCCACTTCGTTGTTTAAGCCGCGGGGTTCAAAACGTGGGAAAAAAGTAGTGGCTTATAGTCCAGAAAATACGGTAATGTTTTTTTTTCTAGTTGCTAGTAAGACAAATTGGATTAATCAAAGGTGCAGCATAATAAAATGCAAATGTGGCCTACGTTTGGGGCTATCGGTACTTACTTGGCCCAAGTGTAAAACATTTATTCATTCCGTTAAGGGTTATAAATTGTAAACAAATATCGAAATAAATAGTTCTAAGCATATCAAACAGCACCACCTTTTAGAAGATCATTATCACTTTGTGCCTGTAAACTAAGAGCAAATCCAGCATGAGAACTACTGTATGAACACCATGATTTTTTTTTCCAGTGCATATCAAATGCCAATACCTCTGTGGAAAATGGCGAGGGTAATTTATTAAAGCTGAGTGTGACAGAGCACTGTGTGAGGTTTGGTTTGTTAGCACCTTGTTCGCCTGTCAGTTAAACAAGAACGACTGGTGTGTGCAAACGAACAATGGGGGGAAAGAAGCTGACATTTCAGTACCACCAGGCATTGACAAACTCATAGCTTTTACAGACTCAGCTATAAATTATAAATTACATCTGGCTTCAGGTGACAAATGTTTTTGTCAGTTCAATGTGTATAAGTCAAATTTAGAGTTATAATATTTAGAGAAAGCCCAATTAAATCTGAAGAGTTTGTTTCCACTACAGTAAATTTTCACTTTGGATTTTATCAATATAATTGAATCCTCATGGGTCACTACACATATGTGATTATATATTCTGCAGTGAGCAGAAAAGCATCTCAAAATGGATGTCACAAAGTGCAAAAGACCGAACTGTCAGTCAAGAACAAGAATCTGAGGTTAGGTTTACTAAAACTCAAAAGTTATTGATTGGGAAAAAAGTTATATAGTTGGTGAAAAGATGGGGCTCACACTAGTTCTCTAAACAAACATTACTATTTTCTTAAGTCTGTTAAGTGTTTTAGGATCTTTACGATGTGAGTATGTAAGGTGCACATCTCTGATTACTGTGTCTTCTTAACCAATCAGGAATAGTTTTACCTCAGGTTTTTTCCAGTGTGTATATATACTTGTCTGTTATCTGCATTTAACTGAAGAAGAACATATACACCATTCTGTGTGCTGTGTGATTCTTCCCTGATCAGAAAAAACACCATGGGCATCATAGGTCGCATGAGAAAACTCTCCAAGAATAATTGTTTGTTTGTGCATGATAAAAATCATGTAGTGTAATGGTTTCTGCTGTATCATGGTCAAATGCCTGGTCTTGCATTTGATTTTAAATGCATGAATTTTTGGACTAACCTGCCAATCAGTGTGGTGTTGATGGCATAATGGTGTGGGGAATTATTCCTTGGGTATCCTTTGACTATAAGTCAAGCAGTGTTTGACTACCACATACTATGTACTGACAATGTACTGTGTGGCCTTTTTGCCAGCATTTACCTATCACAATTATACCAAATATTACAAAACACAAGTCTTCCCAACTGAACAAAAAGATCAACGTACTCAAATGGCATCTTCATGCACCAGACCTGAGTCCATTAAATTATTTTAAAAATTAAGGGAATTCTGGCTGTGTTCAATTTATTGCATATGGTTTAACAAAACGGAATTATGGGTAATTTTACAGTAGGTATCCAGTCAATATAACATTTGGTTTATATATTTAATGGTTGCATACAACAAAAAAGAGAAAACAGCTTTCATATACAGTTCTCAATAGGTATGGGAAAGGTGATTTTGTGTGCGACTGAATTCTCATTTTGGAGCTCTGTAATTGATTACACTTCCTGGTTTGGGCAGGCATGTTCCTGAACACCCTCAGTCTGACAAAGCTTGTCTCAGAATTCCAGAGTACACTGGGCAGGCATATTCTAGTGAGGGCCAAATATATCCAGTGTAAATTTTTGTCAGGCCTGAAGTAGTAATAGAGAGAGAGAGAGAGAGAGAGAGAGAGAGAGAGAGAGAGAGAGAGAGAGAGAGAATGAATGAGATTTAGATCATCCACCTTCTGCCAGCAAATTCCAAAAATGTTGGTACTATTATTAATAAGAGAAAGAAAATGTACCTTGAGCCTTCACCTCTATAAGCTTTGGAATAGTTGTCTTGATAGCTTATAGTTTGCCTAAGGCCAGAGACAAGATGCACAGTTATGGCATCTAAGCAGGCTGAATGCCTAGCTACAGGAAGCATTTCATGGCTTTAAACATACAGTAGAATCTGTGATGTTTGTGCTGATTTTGGCATTTACGCACTTATTACTACACACCTCAACAATGTAATTACAATGAATGGACATTTAGTGCCACCCAGATAAGGAGGGGTTCCATTTTGAGTCTGGTTCCTCTCAAGGTTTCTTCCTCATACCATCTTAGAGAGTTTTTTCCTTGACACAACCACCAGAGATAAACAATTACAAAGAAGTAAGTTATAGGCAATATTCTTTTATAACTTTTATAACTTACACATTATTTTATATAACCTTACTACCACTCTATCTGTGTAAAGTTGTTTTGAGACAATGTCCATTTTAAAAGAGCTCTACAAATAAAATGTAATTCATTTAAATTGAATTGAATTGGATGAATGCCTAATGTAAGATGCAAACATATTTGCTTCACCACTGAAATGTATTTTCTTAATGTACATCACTCAAAAAGGTTTTTTATTAGAATTGGTCTAATAACTGCTAATACTGTATGTATGAACGTAAATGAATTATTTTACTGGTGTAATATTATATTTTGCATTTCACTACATACATCAACATACAAAGCTTTAACTGTTTTTTTATCAGGTCTGTAATGATTAATTATTTATTTAAATTTCAAAAGGTACTGAAACCCTTTGAAAATAAAATAAAATGTCTTTTATTTTATTTTTGATGGGGAAAAAAAATTATTTAGTCAAAAAAGAATAAAGAATTCCAAAAAAATAAACTTATTACAGGAAACCAGATGTCACTTTGTTTTTTGTTTTCTCTAAAAATGGCTGCATTTAAATGAGTAACAGAGGTTTCAAGGTGTAGAATTATCAAATGCCCAAAATATAGTTAACTAGCAATAATTAACCGAATTCTATTCATTTGCTTTTAATATAATTTTTGTATTTATAATTAAGTAAAAAGAATGTTCTTGTTCTTTATCATCTTCATGAGATTTGTGCTGATTAAGCCACAAAAAGTCAAGTAGTGATGTAAAGTAAGGAGTCCATTTCATGATCAGTGTTCCAGTTCATCCCAAAGGTGTTTAATAGGGTTGAGGGTCAGAGTTCTATAGCAGGTCACTCAAGCTATTCCACTTCAACCTATGTATGAAGTTCAATATTCATGAATTCACTTTTGTGCACAGACATTGTTGTGACCGTTTGGGAAGAACCACATATGATTGGAAAACTCCAGTCTGGAAAAAAGTTTGTTCATAAAGTGTATGTTCCATCATGACAATGTCTAAAAGGTCGATGAAGAAACCATTTGCCAAGTACGAAATGTAAGATTTTGAGTGGCCTTTACAGAGCCTTTACAGCAAAGGGAGAATAATACAAGAATTGTCCACGATCCTTAAAGATCAGTCTTCTGAGTCTCAAAAAGAGATCTTTATTTTGTCTAGGTGTTGTTGTTTTGAGGATGTCTGGATGGCACAACAAAAGTTATAGGACATATAAAGGGTGGTAGATAGAAAAGATGTTTCAAAGTGAGATTCAAACAAGCACACAAATATAATAAGAGTTTTCATGTTTGTTTGCTTGTTTATTTGTTTCAATAAGTTAAAGATAAAGAGAATTTCTACAGGTGCAGCATTTGTAGTGTAATATTAGTGGAAGTCCAATGCTGCAAATAATACTGAAATAACTAAAACAATTTGTCTGTGCAGATTTGTGTGTGAGCTTATCAAATTGAAACAAATTCAAGCCTTTGTGTTCGATGTGTGGTCAACAATCCATTGAGCAGAACTAAAATCATATCAGTTGCTATGTTCTGCAGGTAGCAGAGTATTAATAGGTAAAGTGGCTGCAATTCTTCAGTACTTCCTTTGCTGGCTGTCAATCCCCTGGGGCCAGAAATTTTATTTAATGAACACAATTACACCAAAATGGTAATAAAAAAAGTGAATCAGAAGGGAAAAAAACACATTGGAGCTTCTTTTAATCCGCTCACTTTCATAAATCTGATCATAATAGTGCTGAGGCAAACTGTAGAAAACGTGATTCAGTGTCATCTGAAAGCTGAGTTTAAAAGTATGAATTTAACAATATCTATTCAAGATGACAGTTGATGTGTTTCAGCAGAAAGAAGAAATGTATAATATATTTAACTATATTTAACATCACAATTGTCCAACTGCACAGATACAATGATAGTGTAATGATTGTGGAGATTCTGGATAGAAATTTCTCTAATAAAGGGCTATTTATTTTACAGACCTTTTTATGCCTGATAAAGTGTAAATTAATATTAGTAATAATAATAATATCACATAAAATCCAAAAATAAAATATTGGAAAAATCATAACCTCAGATGAGCTATTAGCCACTGATAACAGTGTTCCAGTCAGAGTTTGTGTATTGTGTCCAGTGCAGGTAATGCATAGATAATGCAATGAGGCATTGATAAAAAGATGGATAAGAGCACCAGTTTTGAAAAGTATATGTAACTGTAAATTTCCAAAAGAAAAACAAAAGTGGGGACGGATTTTCCATTCAGATGTTTTAACTTTAGATGAGACTGGACAGAAATCCTAAGTGCTCAATCAAATATATTTTGACTACACTGTAGTCAAGATAGGATTTCTTCCGTATTTTCTTCTCTTTCTTTGGTGAACCCAACTGAAGGACTCCTGCTGACACCATTCACTGTCTATTTCTAATGACTAATGATCTTTTTTTGATAGCCTTTTCTTCCATCCTTCCACACACATTGTTTCATTTGCTGTCTAGACAGGACAATCTGAAGCTATTCCACACAGTTTTGCACAGATAAGCACTAAATGCTTTCACAAAGACCAGCTGTAGACAGGTCAGCTACAGCTGCATGCCAAGCAAAGTTGAAAACGAACAGTTTTTCAGCGTTTAAACATTTTATGTTACAGCCTTATTCCAAAATGAATTAAATTCATTATTTTCCTCAAAGAAATTTGTAAACTGGTCCGTACTATAAATAGTATAGTTAATTAATTAATTAATTAATCAATTGTCATGACATTTAAAATCGAGCTCAGGTGCATCCTGTTTCCACTGATCATCCTTAAGATGTTTCTACAACTTGACTGGAGTGATGGATCATCACCTGGCCAATACCATCTCTGCAGTAAAGCATAGTGGTGGCAGCATCATGCTGTGGGGTTGTTTTTTGCGTCAGTATCTGGGAGACTAGTCAGGATCGAGGTAAAAATGCAGCAATGCCTTGATAAAAACCTGCTCCAGAGCTCTCTGGATCTCAGACTGGGTGACAGTTTATTTTCCAACAGGACACGACCCTAAGCACACAGCCAAGATAACAAAGGAGTGGCTATGGGACAAATCTGTGAATGTCCTAGAGTGGTCCAGCCAGAGCGCAGACTTAAACCCGATTGAACATCTCTGGAGAGATCTGAAAATGGCTGTGCACCAATGCTCCAACCTGATGGAGCCAAGGAGTTTCTGTTTTGTTTTTTTTTTGTTTTTAATTTGCAAAGATTTCAAACACACTTCTTTCACATCGTCATTAAGGGGTATTGTTTGTGAATACTTTTCAGATATATATACAGTGAGGAAAATAAGTATTTGAACACCCTGCTATTTTGCTAGTTCTTCCACTTAGAAATCATGGAGGGGTCTGAAATTGTCATCGTAGGTGCATGTCCACTGTGAGAGACATAATCTAAAAAAAAAAAATCCAGAAATCACAATATATGATTTTCAAACTATTTATTTGTATGATACAGCTGCAAATAAGTATTTGAACACCTGAGAAAGTCAATGTTAATATTTGGTACAGTAGCCTTTGCAATTACAGAGGTCAAACGTCTCCTGTAGTTTTTCACCAGGTTTGCACACACTGCAGGAGGGATTTTGGCCCACTCCTCCACACAGATCTTCTCTAGATCAATCAGGTTTCTGGCCTGTCGCTGAGAAACACGGAGTTTGAGCTCCCTCCAAAGATTCTCTATTGGGTTTAGGTCTGGAGACTGGCTAGGCCACGCCAGAACCTTGATATGCTTCTTACAGAGCCACTCCTTGGTTATCTTGGCTGTGTGCTTCGGGTCATTGTCATGTTGGAAGACCCAGCCTCGGCCCATCTTCAATGCTCTAACTGAGGGAAGGAGGTTGTTCCCCAAAATCTCACAATACATGGCCCCGGTCATCCTCCTTAATACAGTGCAGCCGCCTTGTCCCATGTGCAGAAAAACACCCGCAAAGAATGATGCTACCACCCCCATGCTTTACAGTAGGGATGGTGTTCTTGGGATGGTACTCATCATTCTTCTTCCTCCAAACACGTTTAGTGAAATTATGACCCAAAAGTTCTATTTTGGTCTCATCTGACCACATGACTTTCTCCCATGACTCCTCTGGATCATCCAAATGGTCATTGGCAAACTTAAGACGTGCCTGGACATGTGCTGGTTTAAGCAGGGGAACCTTCCGTGCCATGCATGATTTCAAACCATGACGTCTTAGTGTATTACCAACAGTAACCTTAGAAACGGTGGTCCCAGCTCTTTTCAGGTCATTGACCAGCTCCTCCCGTGTAGTTCTGGGCTGATTTCTCACCTTCCTTAGGATCATTGAGACCCCACGAGGTGAGATCTTTTTGGCTGCTTGGCAATTTCCCCGTAGCCCTTTCCAGCCTTGTGGAGGTGTACAATTTTGTCTCTAGTGTCTTTGGACAGCTCTTTGGTCTTGGCCATGTTAGTAGTTGGATTCTTACTGATTGTATGGGGTGGACAGGTGTCTTTAGGCAGCTAACGACCTCAAACAGGTGCATCTAATTTAGGATAATAAATGTAGTAGAGGTGGACATTTTAAAGGAAGACTAACAGGTCTTTGAGGGTCAGAATTCTAGCTGATAGACAGGTGTTCAAATACTTATTTGCAGCTGTATCATACAAATAAATAGTTTAAAATCATATATTGTGATTTCTGGATTTTTTTTTTTTTTTTGATTATGTCTCTCACAGTGGACATGCACCTACGATGACGATTTCAGACCCCTCCATGATTTCTAAGTGGGAGAACTTGCAAAATAGCAGGGTGTTCAAATACTTATTTTTCTCACTGTATATATATATATATATATATATATATATATATATATATATATATATATATATATATATATATATATAGAGAGAGAGAGAGAGAGAGAGAGAGAGAGAGAGAGAGAGAATAAACATGGCAGTGAAAGACTATTAGCAATTATATCTTGTTTAGCAGAGCGTGAGGGTCATGGGTCAGAAAGATGCAGAGAGAACATGGCAGTTTAGACAATCCTAATTTCTGTACCGCCATTAAACATTAAGGACATGAACAGAGTTTACATCTAAATCAGTGTAACTAATATTATAATGGATTATAATTTTAATTACATTTAGCATTTTCTCTCACATTTTCATTTTCCTGTCCACAAAAAAGTTAAATATTCATCCATCCCTTTCACTATACTGAATTTCTTTTTAAACATGTGGAAATAAATGTATTATTTAAATCCCACCTTAAAATCTAAGATGAAAGATACATTAAGAGGTTGACAGGTTGACATACTCTCCATTTATACCAAGCCTGTGTCCTGTATGATGTTGTCTCCTGTAAGGCTGACTTTTTTGCTTATTTGAACATTGATATTTGGATTACGTCGGCTGTCTAGACAGGGCAATCTGAAGCTATTCCACATAGTTTTCACAAAGACCAGCTGTAGACAGGTCAGATACAGCTGCATTTCATACAAAGTTGAAAGCTAACACTTGTCCAGCATTTAAATCACTGTGTTAAATCATCT
Organism: Silurus meridionalis; assembly: GCF_014805685.1. NCBI lineage: Eukaryota > Metazoa > Chordata > Actinopteri > Siluriformes > Siluridae > Silurus > Silurus meridionalis. Next base: position 21,670,076 of record NC_060891.1, on the reverse strand, counting down.
TTTGAACCTTTAGACTTTGGTACACACACATATATATATATATATATATATATATATATATATATATATATATATATATATATATATATATATATATATGCAACATTACAAATGAGAGAGAGAAAGAGAGAAACTCCAGAGGGCCAGGCTTTAGAGGCTGCCACACTCCTAGTGGAGTGAACTCCTGGAGTGAGACCAGAGGACTCATAAGAGGATGAGATAGCATCTACAATCCACTTGCTGAGGTACTACTTATTTGCAGGGAGCCCCTTTTAATAGGGACCGTGGCAGACAAACAGCTGCTCCAACTTCCTCCACAGTTTCATTCTGTGGACGTATGTGTCCAATGTGCTGGTTAAGCTGCTTATGGTCAGGGGCCTGAAAAAGAGGAGGTTAGAATGCCTGCAGCACGACGGGTAATAGAGGAACCAAGAGCACCTTAGGAACATACCCTGGTCTGGGGTACAGAAAGGCACTGGCCATGCCTAGGGTAAACTCTAGGGGAGACAGGGTCACAGAAGGGGGTTTCCCTTGGGCCCACAGGAGGATCTGACGTGCCAGCCTTTATAGGGGTAAGATTGCAGACCCCCCTGATGGTTGATGTAGGAGACTATTGATGTGTTGTCTGTACGGACCAGCACATGGCGATCCCTCAGATCTGGGAGAAAGTGCTTCAGAGACAGAAACACGTCATTCACAGCCTTCTTTCACTCTCTTGACGCTGTGAGGATAGACTCGATCTGCAGTAGACAGTTGTATAATGCATAATGGTCGAATCCCACACTACGCCTACATAAGTGGTTCTCTGTGTTCTGGAGAAAGCACACTTGGCACTAGTTTTAACCCCAGTTCCTTTATGAGGGTGAGAATGACATCTTGATGCCAGACCACCAAAAGTTTAGATTGAGCTAGTATTAACCAAACGTCAATATAGCTCAGAATGCAGATGCCCCAGAGTCTCAGCGGTTCAACTGACGTAGCTCTAGAATGAGACGCAACCCCCTATCATTCTTGGGCACTATGAAATACCGGCTGTAGAACCGGACTCTCTGTCTTGTAGAGGGACCACTTCGATGGCCTCCTTCCTTTAGAGAGTGTGTAAAGTGGGACACACCCCATTGAACGGGGGGACCAAGACTCAAGCTGAATTGAGTAGCCTTTCTCTACAGTGCGCAGGACCCACTGAGACACATCTGGCAAGCGTTTCCTGGTTGCCAGATAGTCTCTTAAGAGATCCAGTCTCTTGAGACTGGTATGCCTAGAGCAGCTGGAGTGGTGCCCTGCAGCTGTTCTGTGGACCTCCTGAGAGGTGGTGAGCCCCCAATCCAGTATGGTACCGGGCAGAGTTTGAGGAAGACACATGCTGGAGATCGCTGTGCCCTAAAGCTCCATACATGGCAGGGTTAACAGACCGCCCTTCTGAGGACACAGAGGAGGAACAGGCACTGAGGTACATACACTGCTTCTGCTTCTCGTCTCACCAAGCTAACTCAAGCTTGGCGACAGCACAAGTCACCATCTCCAAAAGCTCCTCGTAGAGGACTGGCTGTGAGGGAGTATCAGTGGGTTTCCTGGCATCCATTACCTCCCCTTCCTCGTAGGAAGAGAGGTGGCCAGATCCACGCTCTGCCAGATCCACCTGCAAACCTCACACCGTGAATTGCCGCTTCACCTCAGTGAAAACCGCAAGAGCAAGAGCGCCCTTCTCGAAGAGTCTCACCGATACTACCTGAGTTCTCTGGCAGACACAAACACACACAGAACGCGTCCTAAACAAACAGACGCCAGCTCATGTGCGTTCACAACAACTTCCAGTTGTGACATCACGCCCCACTGTTGGACAGATTGCACACGTGATTCAGAGCGTGGAAACGCTGGATAATCAATAGTGCTAGCATTAGCCGCTAGCCACTTATTGCCATATGGATTCACGATTCATGATTTTTTATTTGTCACAACTTGCAGTGAAATGAAATTTTTAAAAAATATATATATATATATTGAATCTGAAATCCACAGTTTTAGCTGGATTTGCTATCTATTTATTTACTCCCTCGATATGCAGAATTGTCAGCTAAAGAACACTAAATGCTAAAGAATCAATAGCACCAGTGGTAGGAACAAGGAAGTGGCATCTTTAGCGTTTTATGTCCAGCTTCAAGAATTGATCTCAAATGCGAAAAAAAATCCTGACAATTCTGCTTATCGAGCAGACATTTGTTAAAGTATGCTGAAGTAAATAGAATAGTTAAGTAGATCATATCTTTTAATTATCTTAAATTAAATATTAGATGTACAACACACAAACACAGACACACACACTGTCATACACATCTGTATTACTAAATTGGGATCTAACAAATGTAAACTATTTAATACATTTTTTCCATTTATTTAATTTTATTTAATCATTGTAATTTGTGCCAATTTACTTGATTTCTCTAACGATTCAATATAATAAAAAGTGTGTCTGTTCAAATGTTGATAATCACAACTATTAATCTGTGATACTACAAAAACAACAAGCTATTTTATGTTTGCATTTCATCCCCTAGCTGTACCGAAATTGAGCCGAACTGTGACTTAAAATCCAAGGTGCATACTGAATGATTAATTTTGTGTAGCGTTACACCCCTATAATAAACATTATATATTGCATTATGTTTTAATGTCAAACATCTGTCTGCTGCATCTGCATCAAGTAGCAAACAAGTATTACAAATGATTTAGGAGAAAATGTAAGAATTGTGTACTTGTGTAATACCAAACATTTCAAATTTCTAATTATTACATATTTTACATCTGTTCAGTTCAAGATACAGAACATGAGGATTTATTTTCGGACAGTAGCACAGCCTTTTCTACTACATTACCATTTCTATAGCAACAGAGACGCCATCACAGGGACACGTAAAAAGATGCTCACAATTAACTTAAACGTGAACAAGAAAATTAAAACATGATGACGATGATTTATTTTTCTATTTAAAATGTATGAAAGGAGTCTTTAAAGTTAGTGCCTTTCCATAAATATGTATAATAACAACAACAATAAAGGAGTGAGAATGAGTAAAGCTTCAGTCAAGAGCTTGTTTCACTGATGAAAGATTTAATAAAAGAGCAGAAATGCATTGGTGAGATATACCTTGAGCCTCTCATAGATGAAGGTTTTATAGTCATATATTGTATAGAGTTTAAGTATGCAGCACAAGTAGTGACCTAAAGGTACTAAAACGATTCATTTTTATGTATTACTATACATACATCACATCTCTTCTAAAATGTAACCATGATATCTATGATATCTGATCATAACATAAACGTCTTCCATTGTGATTAAATGCTCTAACATGCACAACATCATTTGCATACACTGCTTAATTAAATAGACGTGTTCGACTTTCTTTGATGTTAAGCATTCTACTGAAACATTGACTGGCAGCACGGCACATATAGCACCACAACTTTTTCAGATATCGTAAATGTTCTTAGTATCCATTTGGCTGTGATCAGCGCTACTCATGCACTCTATTATCCTCATTCTTTCTAAAGAGGTTGTGCGTTTTTGCTCTCTGTGCGCTTCTGTAGATCTGAAAGAGAGCGATGCAGTCACCATGGTGACAGAAGAGCGCAGGCGTTCCTTAAGTCGCCTGCTGTCTGATTCTCCATCCTCCATCTCCTTGGTTAAGAAAAAAAAACTCCCGCTGTTCTTTCAGCAAGATGAGAGCCTTATCATAAAGGAAATGCAACCCAGTCCTCCCAAGAGACTAGTTCATTCTTAATTAACCATGCATAATGGGTACTTTTATTTATTTATTTTATTTCAATGTAACTCCTGGGAGTTGAAAGTGAGATAGGCTAATGCTTTCATTGGTATTGAAGTGTTTGTTACTTAATTTCCCGTGGACACCATTAAACCCTCAGGTGATAAATACGCTGCACAATAATAAAGCAGAACGAGCAGGAACGCCAAAGCAAAGCAAGCTCAGGCTTAAAAAAGGTTCAGGATTTCTAAAATCAATAAATAGAACCTGATTAATATTAAATAGGAACCAATATATCATCAGCCATCAAGAAAAGAGGTCATCTGTCCATAGGTTGATTGTCTGAAATTCAAATAATATCGTGAGGTTATTTTGGAAACAGCAGGTTCATACATTTATTAATTATATCTGTAGTAACTAGAGGCATCCAGAGGAGGATACAGTTTGCATAGGAAGCTGTTACTTTACAGGGCATCATGTTCACACACATACACACACTCATTCACACCTAGCAAGAAAATGAACAAGAGATCCTGAGGAATGTGGATGTTGACGGGAGCATAAAACAAAAACAATGAAATATCTTAATGATCTGCAATTAACGTTTGAAATATGTGTAATTAAATCTACATTATTTTTGTGAACCTTCAAAGATTTGGGGATTTAGGGGGATTTTTTTTAAGTTCCTTGTAAAAAGAACATTTTGTATAATAGTGGGTTATGCTGCCTTTTTCTTCATTGCATTCATTAATCTGATAGTTGTGAGTGGTGAATAATTACTTTACTCTTGTCCATCTTTTTGAAAAAAGTATATTTCAAGTCTGATTCTTCTTGGCCATTCTTCCTCAGGTCCTCTCAAGAAGTTTCCATCTTGTCAGTGTCACCTATAGTTTGCTTTAAAACTTTCTTTCGGCTTCTCCCATTAGAGGTCACCACAGCGGATCATCCGTATGTTTGATTTGGCACATGTTTTTACTCTGGATGCCCTTCCTAACGCAACCCTCCCCATTTATCCGGGGCTTGGGACCGGCACTAAGAGTGCACTGGCTTGTGCAACCCTAATGGCTGGTGTTGGTTCACTGACTGGGGATCGAACCCGGGCCGCACCGGTGAGAGCACCGAATCCTAACCACGAGACCACTCTAGTTTGCTTATTGGGGCTAAATCTATAACTTTATCCGAATATTTTAAAGCTGCTTTGTGTCAATGTTTATTGCAAATAGTGCTTTCTTATGAACATTAAATTAAATTGAATTGAATTCTCAATAGCTACAATAACTATCAAGCCAATACACAAAGTTAAAGAGGAGTGAGTGCACTGAAACCACCAAAAGCCACAAACCTGGTCATTGCTGTGTATTTTCATTCCCCAATCTGTTCTATGTTCATTTTGTTGTCTGACAAATTTTATAGGCCTATTTGGATTGGACCACTTTTATATTTGCGGGGGCCCTACAGTAATCATTGCCTCAGTATGTCTGAGATTTCAGTTCCATGCAAATCTGCCATGTATGGATTGTGTTTGCACATTACACAAGTGATTACACTTTTACATCAACTTTGGTGAAAGGACAATCAAGAAGTGTTTGCCGTTTGTGGCAACCATGCATACATCATGAAGTGACTCTAAATCACACTTCTTTGATTTTTCTGCATATCCCATGCAATCACTTATTCCAAATGGACATAATTACCACAGCCGTCCTCCAGGAACTTTAAAAGACATGCTGTGCTATGAAATAATATCTCTCTGAATCCAAAGTCTCCTTCAAAATTGGAGCCGAGCAGCTCGAAATGTGAATGTGACCTCAAATGTGTTGTCATTATCATATTATGATATTTTAGTGCAATTATCCTTTGTTTATTCTTTTGTTTATTCTTTTATTTTTGTATGTCTCTGTGAGAGCTACCAAACAAATTTTGTTGTATCACTACAATGACAATAAAGTCTCTAAAGTCTAAAGTGACCATTGTACGATTGTGACTCAGGTGCTAATGCTGGCTGTTTTAGCCTTATTGTAACAACTGGATAAATGGACCATTTGTTTTTAAAAAAGGCAAATCAGAATCCATTATGGACGTTTTATTGTTATTGTTATGGTTTAAATGCTGTTATCTGTAAGCCGCATGACATTATAACGCACTCTAAAAAAAAAAGTTGCTTATTGTAATTCATTGCTTGCTCTGCAACGTGACTAAGAGCGAAACCTCACTTTTTTTTTACCCTCGCTGAAGCTTCATCCACCTGCACATAACATTCTTCAGAACACACTTCGGCCTTAACTGAGGATAGAAAAATTGGGGGAAAATGAAATACTGCAGGGGCTTAGAAACTGCCAAGCTTGCACACCACCCACCACTTTTCAGTTTTTCCGTTCAGTGCTTATCTTCTTACTGTCTAAAGAAACCATGTCAGCCTTCTGTATCTGTCCTTAGGATGGTAGAGAACATTAGTATCCACTGCAGTTCATTGACACCTAGTCAGACTACTGTCTGATCACGTTTTCTTGATTTTCTGATCGTGACAGTTTGCCCTCTTTTCGGACATGGTGTTAGACAAATCGTGCTGATTTGTTTGTTTTTTTAGTGACTCAATGATTCATCCTTCTAAAACAAGTAACGATCACTGAGATGGAAATAACTATCCGTGTGTCATGGTTCTGTCCCTCATAAAACTCAATAGCGGTCAGTACATTTTCATTACAATATTCTGTTTAACAGCTTAGTTTTGGTATGACAATCCTAATTCATAAGTCTTGCTTTCAAGATAGAATGACCAAGTTTGCATTATTAGAATACATCCATTATAAATCCAATTATATCAAAAGCTTAAGAAAGGTTCTTCTTTTTTAATATCAGTTTTCATTTATGTGAAGTGAATCAGAAGAGAAAAGAATGACAGAATCTTGTTGTCAACAGGAAACTTGTCTCTGGTGGATCACTTTTTAATTTTTAAGTCATATTACAATAATTGATATTTCACTCTAATTGGGTGTCACTTGTTTAGCAACAGAGCAAGTTAAGTCACAGAAGAAATCTCTAAATCTGAAGAGGTGAAGGTGAGTTTCTGATAAGGTGATGAACATGAAGCTGGAAGTTTATCATCAGTGCCTAAGCAGTCCCTGGGCAAATTTGGTGGCCATGTTGGTGAAGGAAACAGAGGTGATGAGAAAGTGACAGATAGGTATGGCTTTAAGAGAGTGATGTGGAAGGGCAGATGGTGATAGATTTTGCTAAATGAATGGAAATGGCAGTTGTAAATACTTATTTTAAAAAGATGGAGGAGCATGGTTATGTAAGAGTGGAGGAAGGTGCACACTCGGTGGGCTATGTTCTATGCAAAAGATGCAACCTGAAGGAGATTGGAGACTGTAAGGTGTTGGCAGGGGACAGTGTAGCTAGACAGCATCGGATAGTGGTCTGTAGGATGGTTTTGGAGGCGAAGAAGAACAGTAGGAGAGTGAGGACTGAAAGAAGAATAAGATGGTGGAAACTTCGGGAAGAGGTCAGACAGGGGCTCAGTGGTGGTGAAGAGGTGCTGTTTGATTGGGAAATACTGCAGAAGTGATGAGAGACTGCTCAGAAGGTATTTGGTGTGATTTCTGGAAATAGAAAGGAAGACAAAGAGACTGGTGGTGGAATGAGGAAGTGCAGGAGAGCATAAGGAGAAAGAGGTTGGCAAAACAGAATTGGGATCGACAAAGAGATGAGAAAAGTAGGCAGAAGTACAAGGAGATGCGGCAGCATGTGAAGAGGGATGTGGCAAAAGCTAAGGAAAAGGCATATGAGGAGTTATATAAGTTATACACTAAGGAAAGAGAAAAGGATTTGTACCAATTGGCCAGGCAGAGGGACCGAGCTGGGAAGGATGTGCTGCAAGTCAGAGGAGTGATTTGTGAGAAGGGTATCTGCGAGAGTGAAAGGGAAAGTTTATAGGACTGTGGTGAGACCTGCGATGTTGTATGGATTAGAGACAGTGGCATGGAGTAAAAGACAGGAGGTGGCGCTGGAGGTAGCAGAGCTGAAGAAGATGATCCGCTGTGGCAAACCCTAATGGGAGCAGTCGAAAGAAGATGGTTCTAATTATACGTTTTAATTTTCCATTTCAGATTTTAATTACATTTTTATTTTTTAGTAAATTAAATTTTGTATTATTTGTATTATAATTGTATTTAAAGTTTTATATTCTTTTAAAAAAAGTCACAGGCCAGGCATAAAAAAACCATTTTCACTGCATACTGTGCCTGGTTGTGTATGTAATGAAATCTTTTCTTTCTTTTTTATCTTTTTTTTATCTTTCTCTTGATCAGTGTTGCAGTGGATTCTGAGCTTATATCAGGAACACTCTACGAATCACAAAGTATGATGCACGAAGTACAATGTTAAAATTACATTACAGCATGCTGTATGAATCTTATTATTTAAAGATATAGGTACATCTTTAAATAATAATATTCATACAGCATGCTGTAATGTAATTTTAACATTGTGTCTACTTTAGGTTTTGATAATGTAAATGAAATAATGTTTTGGTATTACAGCATCATGGTGCCTTCACATAGTGGGTGTTTATTTGTGTGCCCCTGGAACTCTGGTATCTAATAATGGAGTTTTCTTCACATCATATTAGGAATTTATAGTCAAATCACCTGAAAGTAAAATAATGGCCATTTCACACCTAAACCTACAGAAAACATGTAATCAAGCTTATCCTGTCCTTTCTACAAAGCCAGAGACAGTAGTAGGCAGTTAAGTTACAGAATACGCGGCAGACTCGATACACACACAAGAGAGCCTTTTGGCCAATTAGTTTTAAGAGTCTTCGAGTGCCTGTGCGATACTGATGCCAAATGATGGATGCAGAATACTTGTGTTTTCTGCACTTAATAAGTGTTTTGGGTGGAATTTCAAATTGCAGTGTGTCGACATTGCGTCGGTTTCGCCGGCCGCCCACAGTGCAAAAACGCCCGGGGCTCAGTGATGAGCTCAGTTTGCTTTGGCATCAACAGAATCCTCCTAAACCACACCAGTGCTGCAGATTGACAGGACTATAAAAGCAAAGCCAATATTTCTGACGCTTACTGAAAATCATTTTCCTTCTGGAGGTTGAATAGTTTGTTATGTTTACAAACCCATTACGAAAAAAAAAAAAGATCAGAGCAGCGCAAAACACTCAACAAATGCTTCCTAAAGTGAAATGTCTGCAGAAATGAAACCCTCTCAACACATTTTATCGTGCAAGGCACTCACACACAAGTGGCAGATTTGATTAGATTTATGGGTTTTTGCTGAAGCTCCTACTTTACTGGGATATCAGGGCTGTCACAGGAAATATCCCACATCCAAATCAACACATTCATATAAATAGGGAGGGGAAAAGTGCCAATGTTTGACTAATGATCATTTAAAAACCCATATATAGATTCGATCAGTTGCCATAGTAGGATGACCAAACATCCTGCTTTGTGTTTTAATGCACAGTCCTTTGTGCTGAATCTTGTAACTTGTGAGGACGACATTGTGATTGGAAATGAACAGTTTGAATGTGTTTTTATGATGATATTTTGATACATTATAAATCACAAGGACCTGGAAACATTAGTTTCATCACCAACAAACCACATATGGCTGGAAAGGTAGTTGTGTAATGATCATAAATTGATCTAATATAGGATGTACTATACTTTAATTCATAGAAATGGTAATCATAGGCTAAATGCTGTGGTATATTGGGAATAAAACAATATTTTATAGGAAAGCTATATTTTTTCCTCATATTTAAATAAACCCTGTTTTTTTACCCTACAAAATGCAGCTATTATTTACTACAACATTTTTGCAGCCATTTATAACATTTTTGTATTATAGAGCAGTTAGATTTTTACATGGCGTCTGGTGAAATTTAAAAGTGTGGGTAAAACTTCCAAAAATCCCAACAGAATACATGAAAAATGTGTCAAAGTACAAATTCATATGAAAATTTGATAGTTTAAAATATTCTCTATATATACACCTTAAAATATTGCTTTTGACAATGCATGCTACTTGCAATACTGATGTAGCATCTGTAAAATCTACCATGTGCAATGCCTTTATTTCTATTTTGTATTCAAGTATTAAAACCTGTGTATTAAAATCTCCTAATTAAAATTCGACTGCATTGTGCAGAGCCAGATCCTCACTGCGAATGACCCAGATTTGATCCAATCACACACAGAGAGCCATGGGAGAAATCCATGCAGTATATCCATTGAATACCCGTTGCTATCTTCCCTAATATCGCTGAATACCGACTGTAAATGAAATCCATAAGATCCATGAGTGCACAGATGCAGGTGATGTAAACCTGAAGTTAACCAGTGAACAAATGACTTGGTTCATAGAAGCCAACAGAGATGGACAGAGTGAAAACCAAGTGAGAATAACAAGGGCTGTTTATCTGGTTGAACCAGAGAGTGATTTGGCAGAGAGAGTAAAGTTTATTTTTCCAGGTGTTGTCGCTTAAAAGATTTGAAAAGATTTTTTATTAGAAAGATGAATGTATTGGTGAGGCCACTAACAAATGGGGGTAATTATCCCGGCAAGCTCTGAACATGTCTTCCATTTAACAGAAAAAGCATGCGATACAAAAATTGGAATAAAGACGGACAGTTCAGACCTGCTTAAACCACCACCTGTTTAAATAAAATCTCTGCTTGTTCATAAAGCAGAAGGTTCAATGCCAGGCACAAGCAAGAAGAATACTGAATACCTACACTGATGCTGTGTGGCTCAACACTGCCCCCTGCTGTTACTCAAATGGGAATGATGGAAGTCTACTCCAGAGAATCCGAATAACTGTTGGTTAAAACATACTTCTGCATTTGATTATGATGGCTGTCATTGAATATTAAATTCATTGCACACAGTCACTATGTTTCTGGTTTATTTCTCAATAGCCATTATACCATTTCCGCTTCTCCAGTAGGATTCAGCATTTCCATTGCAATACATGGTGCCTGGCAGTGAAAGTACATCAACCTAAAACTCCAGAGTGACAGGAATCCATTTCTTGTCTACATACTAGTGCAATACAGAACCATAATTTTAGTGTCACTGTCTAGCAAGAATTGAATAAAAATTTACTATGTTTTAATTAGCTATGAAAGAGTTAAGCATTAAATCCAAGGATTCAAATGATTCCTTGTACCAAACGAATACCACATGTCTGACATCTTTTAGGTCACCTCTCACAACTCTGAGCTAAACTTATAAGCAGTGGTGGACAGTAACGAAGTAAATGTAATTTATTAATGTACTTAAGGAGCGTTATTCGCATATCTGTATTTTACTGAAGTAACCAGCAAGCAGAACATTTTATTTGTGATAAATGATGGAAGAAACTCATGACTCAAACTTGGCTTAAAACCCGTGGCCTTGTTTGCACAATTTTTTTTATTGAAGTAGTTATAAAGAAGGTTTTGGGCTCATTATAATTTTTTATAAAACTCAATCAGTGTTTGACTCATTAATATCATTCTATTAATACATTTGTGTGATTAGAGTAACATTAAAGTCTTTTTACATACAGTTGATTAGTCTTGTGGCAAAAATGATAATAGGAACATTATAGTCATTATCAATCATAATACTTTGGATACTTCAGAACATTTGAATGAAATAATTTTGTACTTTGCCTCAAGTGAAAGTTTAAAGGAGAATTTTTACTTTATTGGAAAAATATTTTATCTCTATTTTATTAACTTAACGACAACCACTGCTTACAACCACATTCTTTTCCTGTATATATATATATATATATATATATATATATATATGTATATAGAGGCATAATAGACAAAAAGGATTAAATGAAAAGAAGTGTGGCAGAATTCATTAATGCTTCTTTCTAGTGTCTGTAGCCGGCATAGTTGCTTGCTTCACTAATTTGCCACAAAGCCAGTGTGAAGCCGAGTATAGAAGATAAAAAACAAAGTAATTTTCACATTGACTAGTGCAAGTTGCACAGCGGTCACTACAAAGTCACAAGACCGTGACCAAAGAAATGTGTTGCGTGTCAGTATGTGTGTAGAATAAAAAGGATGTGCAGGAAATAAATCAAGAATGGCGACGTTGAGGAAGTTTTCTCTCTTATTTCACTCATCCAACCTCTGCAACTATATTCTACATGTGATTCAGTAGTAAAAAAAATCGTTTTGATGTCTGAGAAAACAAAGTATTGGCCGAAACAGAAAAAATAGTCACAATAAATGCAGTTTATTTGGGAAATTGTTTGTAACAATATCTAATTTATGTCATTTCTTAAAATATTTGGTATTTGAGAAAACAGACGAGCAGACAATACGGTTTTGGCTGTTAATTTGGACAAAGTAGTATTTTGGAAGTATCTTGCCAACTTTCCTCAGACTGAAGTCCAGTTGACATGACTTAACCTCCAGATAGTGACAAATTAAATGAAAGGGTGTCTTGGTTTCTTTTAAAAAATGCTGGTGTTTCAAATAACATTTCACAATCTCAGATGTTCATCGGGTTGAGATCTGGTGAGTGTGAAGGCCATAGCACAGGATTTCATTCATTTTCATCCTACTCAGTCTATTCAATAAACCCTTTAAATGGGGTGGGATTGTGCTAGATGAGACCCCTCACATCAGGATTGTAATAATTCATAATATGATAAAAGTGATCAGTCAGAAATGTAGCTTGTCAGTGTTTTGATAACTGTATTTGTATGCTCAAACTCATTTATCTATTATGTATTTATCAAGAGCCTGCAACAGAAATTACTTTTACATGAATCAAATTCAAGCATTTGATTCAAGCCCTTGGAAGTTTAAATACCAATGTCAAATTCATTTAAGAAAAAAAAATGCACCTGTTGTAATTTCCTGTGTTAACTGGCCATCGATGGTAAAAAATGGGATGCTAGTAAATGTGGGTGGATGTTTCGCCTCACTGGTGTTCCATGTGCAGGTGGCTCATGCACAATGGCCCGCTTCCACTGTGACAATTGGAAATTTTCAATGCTGGAACAGAAACTGTAAAAGCCTGTCTATTTAATATGCAGATTTATGTGCACTGTAATTAATTTGTCATTATCCTTTGATTGATGTACATGTACATTCTGAAACAAACATCGCCTATAATTATTCCCTATGAGACGATTCGAAGTGCAGCTCCATTACGATAAACAGATGCTTGCTTTTTGTGTGCTGTACAATACAACCGTGTGACACAGTAAACAGATAAAACATTTACCAAGAGTTGTTTGAAAGGGCATATTCTCATTTAGTCACATAAACCCAGTCGTCTTAACATAACCGATTTTATTTTCACTGGCCCTGATACAAAATAGCACAAAGGCAAACCAACAAGTTGGCGAGAGCGTGCAACAAGTCTTTGAAAACGTAGTTATATTTTGCGTATCCGTTTCTTCGGCCGCTGATTGAAGGGGGATGTGCCGATCAGTGAGTCGGGAGAATGAGACCCGTAGCTGTTGTCTGAGCCACCAGGAGACGGAGCTGTTCCGCCGTCGCTCATGGTGGACATCGGGCCCTCCTCGAAGACGTCGCTTGTGAGAACGCCGTGGCCTGATACCTGGCCCTCTTCACTGTCCTGCGGCTCCATTTTTACCTGCTGCAGCTGCCACAAGGGTGAGCCATTTCCTGTTGTGGCTGACACATATAGAAAAACTGATCAGATAACATACTATACTGAACAAAATGATAAACGCAACACTTTTGTTTTTGCTCCCATTTTCATGAGCTGAACTCAAAGATCTAAGACTTTTCTATGTACACAAAAGACCTGTTGATCTCAAATATTGTTTACAAATCTGTGTTAGTGAGCACTTCTCCTTTGCAGAGATAATCCATCCACCTCACAGGTGTGGCATCTCAAGATGCTGATTAGACAGCATGATTATCGCACTAATCGATAGCAGCAGCTCTAATTGATATCGTACTCTATTTATTTCTGCTAAATAAATCTGTACTTAAAAGTGCCATACAAATCAAATTTAACTGAGATATCAAAATATCACAACTGTGCATATCATAACATGCATATACACTAGATTGCCAAAGGTTTGTGGACACCTGCTTATAAGTATAGTATGTGCTTTTAGAACATGGCATTCCACACTCAGCTCTTATAATTCCCTTCAATCTTCTGGGAAGATGTTCCACTAGATTTTGGAGTGTGCTTATGCTCATTCAGCTACAAGGGTAGCTGCCAACAGCATTGTCGACAACCTCACACACATTTCTCGCACACATTACTCACTCTCCTACCCTCAGGGAACAGTTTCCAAAAGCATTCTGGCCTCACATCCTGACTGTGCAAAAGTTTTTCCCCCCCCACAAGCCATTCAGGCTCCTCAAAACAGAACTGAACTGGAACTGAAACTCACACACTCACTTAAATGTCTGTTACTGAGCTGCTACAAATCTGAACTCAAACACACACCCAATACTCATTTCACACATCCATATCTTCAGCACCACGGATATTATATTATTCTTTTATTATAACTATATAACTGTTTACATGCTGTTTTTGCACATCCATTTGACTGCTACTATTGCTGTTTATTTACAAGTACACTCCTGTATCCAGTTCTCTTTTGCACATTGTACTGTTTAAGATACAGTAGATTTACTGGCGGTGTGTTTTTGTCCTACACTGTCTTGTCTGCACCAAATAACGTTTGTACAGAACATTGTCTCATTTCACTGTGAACTGTTTTATATGATTGAAATGACAAAAGCTTCTTGACTTGACTTAAAAGGGTGTTATTAATTTCCGGACTATAAAGCGCACCCATATATAAGCCACACCCACTGAATTTGACAAAGATTTTTATTTTAAACATAAATAAGCTTCAGTGTCTACACTAAAACTAATGAACTTTACACAGGCTTTAATGAAAGACAGTGTCTGTTACACGGCGTAACGAGTGAAATAGGTTGTGGCTCCTATTTATAGGAGAGCGGCATTTTGGGAATAGTATGCCGCCGCATTTTTCCGCTATTACTGCATGTGTGCAAGACCGAGGAATATGTCCTTATTATTTTCTGATGCTCATTTCTACGTTTCTTTGACTAACCCGTAACGCTGTTGCCAAGAAAAATAAAAAAGCACGAGTTTTGGAAACCTGTCTGTGCTTATATGATTTCTGTTGCAACTGGAGTTAGCGAGCTCTCCCTTCACCCAGACTCAACGCGTTACAACGGCTTGTATCTAAACAGTAGCCGACCAAGAAAGTCATTGTTCACTGTCTTCCTCCTTCCTTTCACAACTATTTCTCTCTGGAGTTTATCTTTTGGCATCGTTGTGCGTTTAAAAAAAAATTTTTTTCTCCCGATGTCGTGCAGCTCAGAACACAGGTGAGGTGCGTTTTTTCATTTCCGTTCGGAAATTTCATTGGTCTAATGTTATGTCGCTCAGTTTTTTGGCTTGAAGTTTGTGAAACCGGGAAAAACCCAAAGAAAATCCATAAATTAGCCGCTTCGTTGTTTAAGCGGGGTTCAAAACGTGTGGAAAAAAGTAGCGGCTTATAGTCCGAAAAATACGGTAAATGAATGATTTAATACTTCAGAAAAGGTTGTGGACTGTTAATATTATTGGAAATTAATCATATTACAGCTTTTACTCCATTCTTTTTAATTCCAGCCTGGTTTATCTACTATATGAAAACTCTAGCTGTGGAACCAATTTCAATCCTGCCTGGAATATCATTTCTATATTGTTACATAGATGATACTTATTCATCTCAGGAGTGGGGCTTTTGACTTATATACTCGCTCTGCTACTGAAACGCACCAAACATGAAGCCTTGTATCCACATAATGCGCAGTGGACAGGTGGTTTACTTTAAACTCTCAAACACCAGGGTTTATAGGAAAACAGGTGACCTTATTACCAGAGGTGTGAGGAGAGTGTCCATCCTCCAGTCCTCCAGCAAGTCTGTCATTCACAATTCCCAGTACTCCGGTGGACATTGCTTGCTCTGCTGCAGACAACTCTCCCTCAGCCTCCTCGTTCAGTGTGAAGGAAAGATCACTAGCAGGTTCCTCTTTCACTTTGAGCGGATTGGAATCCTCCAGAGCCTTCTCTGGGTTTACTAATCTCTCATACTCGTCTGAGAGGTCTTTGCTGACCTACACACCAAGTAAGAAAGCAATTCAATGTATGAACCATTTAGAAAAAAAATGTCATTAACTTCCAATCACTCACAACATGCAGGACATATAAGATTTTGATTAATTTGGATTTAATAGGCAGGTCTTGATCAGTGTTTCTATAATGTATTGTTGTATTTAATTTCATTAACGTGTAATTACATTCACAGACATTGAAATACCAATAACTTAAAAAGATCTTTGCAGAATCATGATTTAATCAACATTTTGGATATACCACATTTATTCCATTTATCCTGGCACATTACTTAAAATTAAGAAACTACTAATTCCTTGTTGCCAAAATAATGTTTGCTGTTTAAAAGCCTGTGCAATTCCGTGGCTTACCTTAAGCATGTAGCTGTGGTAATCTTTAATCCGGACCTGCCAGAAGCGCTGCAGGGCCAGCACGCTGCCGATGCCCACCTCGTGGAAGACCTGCTCCACGACGTCAGGAAAAGGTGTGGAGCCGAGTCGGGCCTCGCGGTCCACGGCAACACGCAGCAGCCGAGTCAGACGCAGGTAATGCTCGTGCACCAGGTCAGTCAGGGTCTCTAACACACTCTCCATCGCTGACTCAAAACCTGCATGCGCCAACACTGTGGCAACTGACTGGTATAGGAGCTGGCGGCATGAGGGCCAGTTCAATTCTGTCACTGGCTCTCCTTCACCCCTGTACAGAAAAAGAAAGAGAGAAAAGACGAAATAAGAATGCACAGAGAAACAAATTATAAGATTACCAAGCCTAACGTATTACAATAAGGTGTTTTATGTAGAGTGTATATAGCTATAGCTAAACTACAGATACCAGATGTACTCAATATTTGTGTCATTTACTCTTTATTTGCAGGCACAAAATGATTTTTAAAGGTTTATTTTTTATCTAGTACAACTTCTATGTACAAATGATAAACCATGGCATGAGGCAGAAACTGTAAACTGTATTTACTTGTAAAAGTCGCTCTCTGGATCGCTGTGCCGTAGCTGAAACAGCTCCCGAGGAGATTTGCTGTCCAAAGGCAGAAGATCATCCGGTACTGCCGGTGTGACCGGACGTGGTGGTAGTGAATCGGTATCTTCTGCTTTAAGACCCAGAGTATCAGACCCAGCGGCCGTGGGCTGCTGGCCGATCTGTGCTGCCGTGATTAGGCTGCGGAGCCGGCGGGCATGCTGGCACAGCTGCACCGTGTGGATCGTGAGGCTGCATGGCTCAGAGGGAACGTCCAGCATGGTGGTGGGTCGAGGACGCCGTGCTGACGGCTGATGCAGAGGAGGGTCTTGCATCTCGACCTGGCGAAACTCACGTTGCAGGAGATCGAACGAGCTACGGCCAGGTGGGGCAGAGGCCACCGGGAGCTCACCCCAGTAACGCATCATCTTCACTAGATAACTTCAATTGGTGCCAGGTCTTCCTGAGTAAATGATCTGAAAGATTGTAAAGCATTTAATGACTTACAGTTTAAACAAATGGACTAACTGAGGCCTAATTAGTAGTGGAAGCTCAGTCGATAGGATGTTGGACTTCTTGGCAAAAGGTCATGTGTTCAAATCCCAGAACCAAGATGCCACTCCTGGGTCTTTGAGCAATCAATTAAAACAAAGAGAAATGTAAGTTGATCTGGATAAAAGCGTCTGTCAAATGCAATACATGTAAAACATTTATTTGTAATATATATCATATATTTTAATATACATATACGCATCTAGACACCACAGGTGGCATTTTTGGTACAAAAACTCCCCTGTTCTAACACAATTATCCAATTCATCATACGATCAGGAGGTGTGTGCATAAAATTCACAAAAAAAATACTCTGACAATATAAATGACTAGAGCTGATCCCTGAATAATATATAATCTACAATTCATACTTACGTCAACATCTGTGATGCAAATCGTCGCGGTTCAATTCTGCTTTATAATTAGCTCAATTCCTCGAAATAGCGATCTGGTTTTAATAAAGATATTATTCTGAAATCGGTCCAATATCTGCACTGTGGAAACTACCAAAGTATTTGTACAACAAAATTAACAACCCTGAACGAACGCAGTCTGTGTACTCCAAGTGTACGCATATACATGCTACCGTGTCGCTACGTGGAGCCCTGACATTAGTTCCGCTAGTGTTGAAAAATGCTTTGGGTCTCCATATTAATGATATTTTTTAGTAATTAGTAACAAAATTTTAGATTTTTGGAATAGAATTATTTTATAATAATCATGCCAATTAAAAGTTGTGACTATATATATTACGACCTATCTGCTTCTAGAAATAAACACGGAAGGCTTACACTGTCACACCAAACAGTAATGGCGGACACCGTTCACGCAGCGTCGGAGTCCGATGACTGTTTAAACCCAGAAATCAGATCCGAGATGGAGGTAGTAAAATCACCCGAAGAGGAAAACGTCGAAACCAAAGAAAAGAGCATAAATATCAGCGGAGATCCTTTCAAGAAACCGGCCATTTTTGCGGCGCCGTCAGTAGCGTTTAAGAAGAGCAAAAGTGTGCAGAAGGTCGAACCCGAGTCTGACAGCAGTGCAGTCAAGCTGATCAAAGATCACCCGAAACCTGAGGCATCATCTGTGCAAGAACCTTCTAAAGAATCCTCAGAGAATGATGATCAGTCCATTAAACATGATTCTGAAAATCGAAATCAACCTCCTGTGAGCGAGAAGCGTCCTGCACCAGAAAGGCAGATCACTGCAACACCAAAACCGGATGTCCAGAAATCCTTAAAAACAGCCAAAGTTCCACCAAGTGGTAAATTTCCTCCTCTTCCATACACGGAGCCTCAATGGGGTGGGGTAGCAGGTGTCTCTTACACCTTTGAGCTGCTTAAAAATGGGGCCATCCTGGACAATGTACCTCTCACTCAGCAGAGTTATTTTGTGGTGGGACGCTTACCAGTGTGTGACATCTCTCTGGAGCATCCCTCCATATCACGGTACCATGCCGTAGTGCAGTATCGTGGAAAGACAGGAGACACCGGTGCTGTAGGAGAAGAGCTTGGGTTCTACATTTACGATCTGGGTAGTACTCACGGCACCTTCGTAAACAAGAACAAGGTCCCTCCGAAGACTTATATAAGGCTGCACGTTGGACATGTGGTGAAGTTTGGAGGAAGCACTAGGCTGTTTGTCCTCCAGGTTAGGAATGTCCTGGTTTTTAAACTTACATTGGTGTCAAAAAGGCTTTTTTTCTCCTTCATGTCCTCTGCTAATTTTCTTACAGGGTCCTGAATCGGATGAAGAGGCAGAGTCTGAGCTGACCGTTACAGAGCTGAGAGAGCGGGCCAGAAAGCAGCGAGAACAGCTAGAGAAGAGGATGATGGGAGATGGTTCAGATGGTGATGATGATGACGACGACAACGACAGCGGCAATGACAAGAAGATTGAAGAGAAGGTTGCCCATGGAAGACGGGCTGCAGACGACAGTGGCTGCTCATGGGGAATGGGTAATAGCTCAATCTAATCCTTTTTACATTGCATTTTGCTGCATTGTCCCAAGAGGTGTTGGTGTGAACTCGTAAATAGATCTTAAACTAGATTTGTTTGTCTTGACCAAAGCTTGAGTTTAGCCAAAAACTAATGTAGCGGCATGCAGCCAGATTTACTAAGCAAAATACACATTTATATTTAGTTTCATTGATTTACTCTGCTCTGGGGTTTTATCTAGAGTCTTGAAAATCTAGAAAATCCTATTTATTTATTTTTTTAATACATAAATAAACTGCTTCTTACATCTGGATGTAAAGCAAATATATATATATATATATATATATATATATATATATATAACACAAATCACTGATCAGAACTGTGTGGGTGTGTTAGATCACATGCTCTGCCTCCCCATTTATGAAGTGTTCGAAAGTACTAGTAACCAATTCTTCTGTTAAAAAAAAAAAAAGGTTTACTCACAAGGCTAATATTACCTTAATCTTGTATTAAATTTCTTGATCTTGCTTATTTCCTCATCAGTAATTTGTCATTAAGACCATTAAAAGCTTGATATTTCTTGCCACTACAGGCGTATACTTTTGCCCAGAAGTGTGTGTGTGTGTGTGTGTGTGTGTGTGTGTGTGTGTGTGTGTGTGTGTAATGTACTTTTATTTGTATTGTTGGATGAATAGGAGAGGAGAACGTCCCAGAGGAGGACGAGAATGAAGAGAATCCATTTGCTACCGAGTTTCATGAGGACCAAGAAGCAGCCTACCTGAAAGATCCTAAAAAGGCCCTGCAAGGCTTTTATGATCGAGAAGGTCGGACTGTTGTTAAAGTCTGGTTGTAGTTTTGTATAGAATTCTGCCTGATTTTGGACTTAATCATGCCTCATGATTTCAGGGAGGAACTGGAGTTTGAATATGAAGACAAAGGACACGGCACCTGGCTCTGCAGAATCAAGTAACAAATACATTTACATTTACGCCATTTAGCAGAACCCCTTATCCTTGATGTTGCAAACTTAGTTTACCATCAGCCTAAAACATTGTTGGGAGGAATTTTAGCACACTTTGGGGAAAAAACAAACAAAAACAAACAAACAATCAGGGGAAATAGGTGCTACTTCAAGTATTTCAGGAAGAGGTAGGTCTTGCAAGTCTAGCAACCCCAGTGGGTTTTACCAATCCAAATTACCAATGGAAAAAAAAAACACTGTTTAAAATAGTACTGGACTATATATATAATATATAAAAGAAACAGTTCTGAATCATGAAAATGTGCTTAATTAAATAAATATAAGTTTTGGCAATAAAGTTTTGGCAAATTGCTGTGATATAAAAAGGAAAAACACTTTGTTACATGATATTATTGAAGGATAATCAATGCTTAATCCTTTTGTGTATCTGGTGTCATTTTATTTACTGTTATTTACTGATTTACTGTTTTTTTCTGCGCAGGTTACCAGTGGATGATGCTGCAGGCAGGCAGCTGATCGCTGAGGTCACACACTCGGGTAAAAAGAAGGACGCGGCTGTACAGTGCTGTTTGGAGGCGTGCCGCATGCTGGAGGCTCGAGGTCTGCTGAGGCAGGAGGCAGGTCAGATGCTGGAGGCTTTAAACCTGTGCTCATAACACAGGAGATGGACTCAGAACACACTCAGTACTGTTTAGCATCATGCTACTGTATAGTAGCCTGAGTGTTCTTCTCCTTCTGTGTTTCGTTTCTTTGTTTTTCATTCTCTTTGTCTGATTCAGTCGATTTTATATATATATATACTCTCTGTCTTTAACTTTGTACTTTTGGGGGTTTCATAATCTTCCTTCTTCATCCCTTCCTTTCTTCCTTCCTTCCTTTCTCTTCCTTCTTTTCTTCCTCCCTTTGCTTATCTCTTCTTCCCACCTTGTCTTGCTTGCTTACTTCTTTTCCATCCTTTCCACTTTTTCCCTTTTTCTTCCGTCCTTTCTTTGTTCCCTTTCTTCTCTTACCTCCTTCCTTCCTTCCTTCCTTCCTTCCTTCCTTCCTATCTTTTCATTTATTCTTTTCTCTCCTTTTTCTTCTTTCCTTTTTCCTCTTCCTCCTTCTTTCCACCCTCCCTTCCTTACTTTCTTCTTTCCTCTCTTCATCCCTCTCTTCCTACTTTCCTTCCTCTCTTTATTCTTCTCTTCATCCCTCCTTCTCTCCTTCCTCTCTTTATTCTCTCTTTATCTCTCCTTCTTTCCTTCTTATCCTTTCTTTTTCTCATTTTCTACCTTTTCCTTTTTTTTTTTCTTTTCTTCTTTCCACCCTTGCTTCCTCGCTTCTTTCCTCCCTTCATCCCTCCGTTCCTCCCTTCCGTTTCCTTCCTTCCTATCTTCCTCCTTCCTATCTTTTCTTGTTTTCTTTCCTTTTTCTTCTATTATTTTCTTCTCTTCCTCCTTCCTTCCTTTCTCTCTTTTATTTTTTTCTTCTTTCCTTTTCTTTTTTCCCCTTTTCCCTCTTAATTTTTTTTTCTTACAGTTTCTTCTCTTAACATGAAAAGAAAGGAAGGAAAGGGAAAAACATTTCTTTTTTCCCCCTTTCCTTCCTTTTTTCGTGTGAAATTAGAATATAATTGAGCTTTTGAAATAGTCCTGAGCAGTGGTACATGACGAATGCACCCACAGAAGCGTGAAGGAGACGTACAGGATTTAACACGCGTGCTGCCACTGTCTCTCGCCTCCAGTCTCCCGCAAGCGGAAACAGAAAAACTGGGAGGAAGACGACTATTACGACAGCGACGATGACTCCTTCCTGGACCGCACGGGGACTGTCGAGAGGAAGAGGAAAGAACGCATGAAGAAAGCCGGCAAGATCCAGGAAAGACCTGAGACATACGACTCTCTGGTAAATGATCTGCGTTCCGGTCCCTGCTCTCGCTGCATCACGCCCACATCACAGACCACGTTATAGACACTTCTGTGTGACTAACGTGATTATTGTAGTTATTATTAATATTAATCATGAATACTCCATCACTCCTTCTTCCTCTGTGTTATTGTAAGGTTTCTAAGCTGGCTGAAGTGGAAAAAGAGCTGGCTGAAACTGAGAACACACTCGGTTCTTCTGAGAAAGGTGAGATGATGAACCGTCTTTGAGTTTATGCTTCACTCTCTTTTCACCTCATTTGTGGTTTTCTTGTCTATCTTTCTTTTTTTTCTTTCTCTGCTTCTCTCTTTCTCGCGATTTCACTCTTTTTTCTTTGCTTTCGTTCTTTCTTTTCTTTTCTCTGTCTTTGCTTCTCTCATGTCTTTGTCTTTTTCTTACTTTCTCTCTTTTACACTCTCTTTGTCTCATGTTATTTCTTTTCTATCTTTCTTTCGTTTTCTGCTTCTTTCTTTTCTTTTCTCTCTCTTTCTCTGCTTCTCTTTTCTCACTCTGTTATTTGTTCTCTAATTATTTATCTTTCTTTCTCTGCTTCTCTCTTTACAATTTCTTTCTTTTCTTTCTCTTCTCTCTTTCTGATGTCTTTATTTGTCTTCTCACTTTCTCTCTTTTACACTCTCTTTGTCTCATGTTATTTCTTTTTATTCTTTCTTTTCTTTTTTTCCTCTCTCGCTCTGCTTCTCTTTTCTCACTCTCTATCCTATTTATTCTGTCTCTCCTTATTTATCTTTCTTTCTCTGCTTCTCTCTTTCTCAAAATTAATTTCTTTCTCTCATTGCTTTTCTCTATTTCTTTGCTTCTTTCTTTCTCATGTCTTTCTTTGTCTTCTTCTCACCTTCTCTCTTTTACACTTTCTCTTTCTCATGTTATTTCTTTTGTATCTTTCTTTTGTTTTCTACTTCTTTCTTTTTTTTTTCCTCTCTCCTCTCTCCCTTTCTCTGCTTCTCTTTTCTCACTTTCTATCTGATTTGTTCTCTCTCTATTTATCTCTCTTTCCCACTCTTTTTGTCTTTTTAAGTTTCTCTATTTTTATCTTTCTTTCTTTCTCACCTTCTTTGTCTAATTTGTTCTTTCTTTCTTTGCTTCTCTATTTCTCACTGTAAATTTTTCTTTCTCATTATTTGCTCTCTGTCTCATTATTTGTTCTCTGCCTATTTTTCAATAATTTATCGTCTTTCTGTTCTGTTTTATCTTTCATCTGTTGTTTATACTCTCTCTTTTCTAGCAGGCTTGCTACGATTATTTTTCTCATGCTTTTATTTGTTCTCTCTCTCTCTCGCTCTCTCTCTCTCTCTCTCTCTCTCTCTCTCTCATGTAACTGTATGTGTAATGTTATTTGGTTGGTTTATGTGAATACATCACTAGGGAGCTGCAGCACAGCTACAGAGGACCCCCTGGATGCGTTTATGAGCTGTGTGCGCAGTCAGGCTGCTGTGGATGTGGTGCAGAGGAAGAAGCTGCATCTGCACGTGGCCGAGCTGAAGAAAGAACAACAGCGACTGCGCAAACTCATCGACTTAACCAGACCCACACAGCTGCCGTCGCTGCAGAGCCAGTGAGATTTACACATTCATGTTATATGCATGTGCATGGTCCTGTATTTCTGCCTAATACTCCTGATCCACTGTAACCCTCACCAAGACTGACCGAGACCGTGTGCTCCTCCGTCATCTTTCTCAGGTCTGACTGTCAATCATCTGAAGCGGACAAGTCCAAGAAGTTATCCCTGCCTCTTTTTGGTGCTATGAAAGGTGGCAGCAAATTTAAACTGAAGACAGGAACCATTGGGGTGAGAGAATTCTTGTTTCTTCTCTCCTCATTATCATCAATATATATTTTACTTCCTTTTCGCTTTTGTTCAGCTTTTTAACTCAAAACCTTCTCATGCACACGAGCAGAAGTTGCCTCCAAAAAGGCCCAACCTGCCGCCTGAGCTCTTCAACATGAAAGAACTCCCGCCTGGAGGAGAGGAGGAGGAGGAGGAAGAGATGGATGAGCGAGAAGATGAACAGGAAAAATCATACGAAATAGGCGACGCTTGTGAAGACGCAGACGAAGATATGTCACAGAGCCGTGAAGGTCATTATAACGAACACACACTCCATAAATGATTTGGTGGAATAACAATTTTTTAATACTTGCTAGTTTTATTTCTTTCGGTTTTTCATATATTTACATGATGGTAAGAGTCTTTTATTCTCTTCAGCTCGTTGTAATAAATTTCAAGGTAATTCAGAGATTATTAGTGGAATTTTATGAATCATGAATCATTTAAAAGTCATAACTTAATATAGAACACTATATAAAGTGGAAAATCACTCAATCATTAAAGAGCTACAACATTGGGAGTTTGTCCCTTGAGGGAAGCTTAGAAAAAATATGAGGTCATTTTCACTAAGTGAGCATCACTGCTTCCAGGGTTTTGTGATGCATTATGGGATTGAGCGAGCATTTGAGTGAACTGAAAGGATTTTGCAAATGTTCTTTAAATGCCTGATTACCTGATCAGTGTCCCGATTACTGAACTAGAGAGCTGATTGAGACACACACAAAGTGTTTGAGTGGCAAAGAACATGAAATCGTGCATTTTGAAGTTAAAGGCTTTCTGCTTTTTTTGAATGTGAAAAATCTTCCTTTAAAAAAACTAAACAAAAAGAGACTTTACATAAAACTCAAGCCCTCATTTTTCCCCCCCAAGTATGTGATAAAACGTGTCGATAGCTCACACTAGTTTTATGTTAGACGTCTGGGCAGACGGAATGGAATGGGGAAGGCAATTCCAAATAATTTGGCAACCCAATATTTTTTGGTAGTTTAGTGGTTAAGGCTCTGGCTTACTGATAGGAAGGTCAGGGGTTTAAGGCCCTGTATCGCTGAGCTACCACTCTTGGGCCCTTTAGCAAGGCCCTTAATCCTCTGTGCTCTAGGGTGAACCTAGATTCCTTACATAGCTTGGATATGCAAAAAAAGAATTTCATTGTGCTGTAATGTACATGTGACAAGTAAAATGACTTACTCTTTTTAATCCTAAAGGTCTAGAGATGCTGTAACAGACCACCAGGTGGCACTATTCGTCTTTATTTTTTTTTAAATGACTGTGTGACTCTTGTTTTATTTTAAAGAGAAAACTCAGAACCTGGAGAGACAAACAGTAAAGAGCCCTTCCTCACACGGGAAAGAGAAGACTAAATCAGATCATCCTAAAGACGACTCTCCGTCAGAACCTCAAGGTACGCTTGTGTTAAAAAGGCAATGTATTATTGAGCAACACAAAATCTTAAAAACGCAACAAAAATAAATAAATAAATAAATAAATAAATAAGCCTTTAAATTCTATTTTCCAGAGAAAGACCATCCTCCTCCGAAGAAAAGTGGAAAGATGATTGGTCCCAGTAGGGTATGTAGTGTTTTTTGTTTATGGCAAAAGACATTTTTGTATTTTATGCATTTCCCCCCAAAGGCTTGTGCCTACACACAGTGCTGCGAGAGAACGAGTACGTCGGCGCAATGTTTGCTTTAGGATGACTCAAAAAAGAATTCTGTTTTGATTTCATGACGCACATTTGAAGTATTGGATTCACTGATGAGCTTTGAGCCATTTCCAGATTTATGTGCAACCTTGGTGAAAGAGGTGAAAAGGTTTTGGAAATAGCATCTTTTCTTATTCCAAAAAAGGACAGACTTTTACTCATAATCTCTCACTCTCCAGTGTTCTGTATTGTTTAAACACTATAATCACACTCTTGATATCCCCCAAATGAGGATGGGTTCCCCTTTTGAGTCTGGTTCCTCTCAAGGTTTCTTCTACATAACATCTAAGGGAGTTTTTCCTTGCCACAGTCACCATGGCTGCTCATCAGGGATAAATACACATCATTCACCTTAACTGTTAAATTCTGTGAAGCTGATTTGAGATAATGCCTGTTGTGAAAAGCGCTATAAAAAAAAAGTTGACTTGACTTTTTAACTGATTTATTAAATTCTTAATAATAAAAAAAACTTCAGCAGAAACAATACTAACATCGTCGCAAATGTTGGCCTCTAGAAATTTGTTAAATAGCTTGTTTTTATTTATTTATATATATATATATATATATATATATATATATATATATATATATATATATATATATATATATATTAAACTGTGCTTTGACTCGACTTCCTGTTTCACTGGTGTATAAATATGAGGTGTGGCAGAAGCTGTATATCTCCCAAATTTTTTTTATCAGTATAGATAAGAGAATTCACAGGAAATTAGACAAGTGTGTTGACCTTCATAAAATAGGATATGGCAATAAAAATAGCCATTCACCTGGAAGTGCCTTTTTAATGATTAAATCAACATGGAGTTGTCATGAACCTGCCTGAAAGTGGATGTGATGAGAAAGAGAAGGAAACATTTCACTACAGATGAGGAAGATTATAGTATCAGAGGTCACTAAGCCTCCACGAATTGAGTTAATCACCAGCTCTTTGCCAGCAAAGGCTTTTTATCAGCTTGCATGTATTTAAGCACTGGGAATGTAAATAATCATGGAACTGGCTATATGATGTTAATATTCAGAAAATAATGTAATCCAAAAGTATCAAAAAGTTTTCGAGTCTAGTTTTGTAACACGCCAGCAGATGGCAGCACGCGGCTGTACGCACAGTCACTGGGAGCACCGACCTTCATAAGTCACCGTGGCAAAAGAAATCGTCCTGTGTACATCGGGATCTGTGCAACTGGAGCTAATTTGACCACGTGTTACCTCGTCTGCTATTGTGACCACGTGCGCACCCTGTCACCGAGCTCTCCTTACAAGTGAGTTTCACGCCAGAAACAACATGATCTCACTTCCGCGTCCACACTACTCGCCAGATTTGGCTCCTGCGGACTTCACCCTCTTCCTGAAGATGAAGATTCTACTCAAAGGTCGGCATTTGACACCACCCACACCAATAAGGAGATCCGGCACGAACCGCAGAAGGTCCTTGACACGCTTTGAGAAGAAGACTTGCAGGACACATTGCAGAAGTGGCAGGAACGCTGGGACGCTGCACTGCTGTGCAAAGGGACTATTTTGAAGGCGAGCCTTTTTGATACCACCTCGTATATGGAGAATCTGTGATATTGTTGTAAACCTTGTTGGGATGTATGGGATACATAACATTATGGAATTTGTGAAGTAGTTACGGCTGTGACATCTCTTTACAGACCGTGGCTGTGATCCAACCCATACATCGAAATCCTCCGAAAATTGAGTTTCTGATGGAGGCCATAACGGCTCACTGATTTAAACCTTTTGAAAACCTGGGATGATTTAAAGGAGCTGAATGCACACGAGAAAAGGCAGAAACTCTGGACTTGTTTATTGAGGAATTAATGATGTCATTCAAAGTAATTCAAGGGTGCAAATGATTGTGATTCAATGTGTGGTTTAGTTCAAATCAACTGATTTTTTAGAATAAATTTACCTTATGTTAAAGACCAGAGCAAGCATAAAGATTTTTATAATTTACATATCTTTACTATTCTGATCAACAGCATATAATATGTGCATATAATAATATATTCGAGATTCAAGATTTCAAGAGTTTTATTTGTCACAGAAATTATATGCAAAATACAACTTGCAGTGAAACATAAATAAAATAAATACATATATTTGTGTATTCCTCCAGCCTCCAAGCACCGTGTCCAAACAGTACCCCGAGGACGACCCTGATTACTGTGTGTGGGTGCCTCCAGCAGGTACTGTAACAAGTCATTTTGCTTTTTTGCTAATCAGAAAAAAAAAAACGTTATCATTCGTTATAGCCGCAACCGTTTCTTTTATTTCCCCCCCATGCTTCGGATTTCACTCCGCACATTTTTCCAACAGTTTTCTGTTCTTTGATGAAGTGACAAGTCCCGAAATGCTGATTTGACACAAATCGTGTAGTCTAGAATTCCTTTCAGACCGCATAAGTACCAAAACCAAAGTCTGTATCGATGAGAGGGGTTAAAAAAAAGAGGAAGTGAATGTAAAACACAGCTGCAACCCACAGCGATTAGTAATTATGGGAAGTAATCACAATGCATTTTACTTCAAATCACTGTCAAAAAAACAAAAAGCAGCAGTTGCTTTCTGATAAGATAAAGACTTATTTGTCAGCCTGAACCTTTTTACTTGGTATGAACGTTTGGGCCTTGATCTTTTTGACGGTTGGCCTCCACTGCACCGTTGTATCCGCCATATGGTCTTGAGGTTAGATTAAGTTTTATATTCAGATAAGCAGAAAGCTTATGGAAAGTTTTAGGAATTAAAAAGGGAATGACCCTTTCTTTAGAATTCCCAAGAACACGAGCTTCAAAGCTGCGGCGAGTTAATTTAAATCGCTTGTTTATTTAAATTACATTACAAAATGCAGTGAAATTCTTTTCATCAGCAGCAAAGGCAAATAAAAGTCCCTTTATTTTAGAGAAAAGGACTTTTATGGAGTTTTGTGGGAGTCACTTAGTGCAGCGATGCCATGAGTGCACTTTTATTAGTTTTTATTTCCATACTGAAGAAAATGTGTGATTTTGATAATCTGCATGGAATGTTTCGTTTGGCCTACAAGCCTATGACATCATTTTACCAACAAAAAATTTGATAAATGATGCCTGTTGATCTTCATGCTTTTTATTTTCCGTTGAACATTTTTGATTAGTTTTTAATAACCCTAACTGATTCACTAAGCGATCATCTTATGCTTAATGTGAGACATGTGTGAATACTGCTGACTTGTCGTTTCAACAGGTCAGACTGGTGATGGTCGGACTCATCTTAATGACAAATATGGCTACTGAGAGTGTTTTCATTGGTGTCATAAAGGCTGAAGGTCCAGCTGAGAAAAATACACCTTTCCCTGTAAAAAAAAAAAAGATCTGGATGGTTTACGTGGACTTGAGCACTTTGCGAATGGATTGCGAGCAGGACATTTTTCATGCGTTTTTCGGCTTACCGTGCGGCGTGTGGAGTAAAAAAAGAAGCAGGGGAGAAAGAGGATGGAGAGTTGCAAGCTCTACAAGGACCTTCTAAATCGCATATTGACTCCGAACGCTCATTGACTGCTCAGGTCAAGCACTGGAATCGTGATCTGTTCACCCACTAGTCAGCCTTAACACACAGGAAAAACCCATGGCATGAACATTTTCAGCACGAACGTCCTGATCTTTTGTTTTAAAGTTTGCTTATTCTGTTTATTTGTCTGTTATTCCATTTTCCTTTTTGTTAATGGTTACAATACAATCCAGCACCCCTGCCTTTGCACACAGTCGTCAACTTCTCACGGGAATAAACGCAAATAACGCAGAAACCAACAAATTAACTCCAAAACCACTGATCCTGTCACCAATATATTTTGGGATTATTTTAATGGATTACTGAGCAGGTCAGTGTATTTCTATAGGTACTTTAAACCTATTCAATGTCTCCTACACCTTACTCAGCATAACAGTTAGAGAAGTCTAGTACAAACCAAACCCACCATACTGGTCACTCTAAGTGTAACACTAGCCATCCCGGGTGAGATATCAGGCCGTCATGGGTGAGGATCTCAAGCCATTCAGTCACGAACAGCAAGTGTCCAGGCTGGATTTGTGTTCGGCTTGTGTTACCTTAGCTAGCCATCTGGATGCTTGCTCTGTATCCGAGGTTTGAGAGCAAGCTGTCCATGAATCAAGTGACACAAGTGTGTGTGTAAGTTTGATGTCCCAGGGGTGGGGGTGTGTTGTGTATGTGTTCCTTCTATTTGATAATAATGAAGAGTGACTCAGTGTTAAAGAGGCGTGTTGGCATGAACGCGTGTTGTTTTGCCCAAGGAAAGATTAGGCCCTCCCACAGACTTCACAACTCTCCAGTAATACTTTTTTAAGCCCTTTATTTAATTGTTCTCTTTTTTGTCCTAGAACAAGATGTAAAGGAAAAGTGTTGTATTGTTTTTTTATCTTCTTTTTGTAAAAATTTAAATAAATGGTCAAATGTATACTGTGGAGAAAAGTTTGGATTTATTTTTTTTGTATTATTTCATGCATTATTTGCGTGCATAAAATGCTTCTTTTAATAAATTTTTTGCCCAATTTAACCACATCTTGCCACATCCAGCATTGCAAATGCAAAGATTTCACATCACTGATCTTTCTATCACTGGAAAAGGGATATCACCAATTATAACCTTGTTTTTTTGTTTTTTTTCCGTTACATTCAAGCTATGATTTTTCATCAATTCAGTGCTGAGTTTTGGCTCATAAAGAGACTTTAATACCTTGTTCATCAAACATCTGTGACCACACTTCTGTTTCCAGTCCTCCATTCAAAGCAAAACCATATTAGAAGTATATCATTAAAAAAAAAAGCAAATAAAAAAAGGATAATTGTATAATATTAACTTGACGTGATGTAAAAAGTCAAATGAAATAGTATTTTCTCATTGTGGAGTAACGACAGTAAAGATCTATAACATCACTGGTTGATCTCATATTCAGCAGTCTCTATATCCATGAAGGAGGCTTTTCCTCTGCCCGCAGACCACTGAGTGCCTAAGATCTTTTGTACAAATTTCTGGCTACAAGCCTCAGGATTTTGAAGGGTGCAATCTGATTGGCACAAGACGCCTCCCCAAGGCAGGTTCCAGTGGGAAAACAGACTTTTGAGCACTGTGACACGATAAGCTTAGAGCCTGGGAAAGTGGTATCTTTTTATATTATAACTGTGGGAGGAAAATTCCTCTCTGAACTTCTGTGAGAGGCAGCCAACTGCTTGGAACATGGCTTAAAATACCATCAGGTGTCAAATTGCTTCAACCTGTTTCATCCAACCAATTTACCATAGCATCTTGAAAATCAGTGTTGACTGCTTCATGCTTCGAGAGCGATTAAGCGTTCTAATAAACCCTAGTACAGGATTAAGAGAAAATTATTTTACAAGCAGGGGAGGATAAAAACTTTTTTTAATTGATATTTTCATAATCAATTTTTAATTTGATTGCATTTACAAATGCTACTTTTATAAGTTGTACTTCAGGACCTGGCTGCTTATCACTATGCTGAAAAACATGATCTTTTACAGTATGTAATAATTAAATGTCATCAAGAATAATTGTCCTGTATTGACCGCTATTATTACCAACACCTACAGTTCAAATATTAATCCAAATCTTACACACGATAAACTGTTGTTTGTCTAGCATGCATTTACTGAGCTGTAATTGCAGCATTGATAAGCGAAGG
This sequence comes from Silurus meridionalis, assembly GCF_014805685.1. Classification (NCBI taxonomy): domain Eukaryota; kingdom Metazoa; phylum Chordata; class Actinopteri; order Siluriformes; family Siluridae; genus Silurus; species Silurus meridionalis. Next base: position 21,638,545 of record NC_060891.1, on the reverse strand, counting down.
ACGTAAGGATCCAGTCTCTAAAATAGTCAGCTGATTTAAACTTGTTCCGCTTGGAACAAGGAAAAATGCCTTGTCTAGCTGCATTCTTCATGCATATCTTTCGATCACACATCACCCATCTATTATAATTCTGCCATTCCAGACCGGTTTTCTCTGGCTTAGCAATACTGCTGTGTTTTGACGTCAGCCTCTATGCTCGCATACCCGAACACAGCTTATCGCTCTGCTTGGGATCTGGCGAGAGCAGGCCTGTGGAAGCAAGTGGCCAATGCTGGAACCAGTGCATAGCTCAAAGGTGGGTCCGGACCAAACATTTCTGCCAGGCTTAGGCATGTTACACTGCATAGAGCAAGATCCAAAATGTGCTAGATTTGTCCACAGATAATTACTAATCAAGCCATTTATTTCTGTATTCTCAAATAACTTAATTTCCCTGGATTACATTAGTCTAGTTATTGCAAATCATTATCACACCGTTATATATGAATTTAAACACCCCCCGGGCAGTCAGATACCTGAGAAATCGGCGCAGGAACGCTAACCGGATTTCACTTTCTTAGACATTTCGCACACGAAGTCTACATTTTTAGCATGGAACTCCTTTATATTGATTGTTCAGTTTAATTCAAATTTATTTGCATAGCACTTTTAACTGTGGACAATGTTGCAAAGCAGCTTTACAGCAATAAATAGATTACAAATCATAAATTTTATATGAATGATACATTTTTTAATTGGTCTCTAACTTTAGCCCTAATGAGCGAGCTAGTGGTGAAAGTGGAAACCTTAGGTGGAACCAGACTAAAAAAGGGAGCCCATCTTTATCTGGGTGGCACAGAAAGTCCATTCCTTATAGTCCCATCATCGTTGAGGTCATCAACAAAATTAGACGTGTAAATTAGAAGTGTAAAACTGTTCATGGTGACTGTAGTCATAAACCATTGTAGCCTACTGTTTATATTATGTACAGTCCAAATCCATCTTCATGGTTCTACAGGAACCTAATGGATTTTTAGACTGTTCATTTGAAACCATCCTTAGCTGCAGTGAGTGGTCTCCAATCACAATTTAAAGTACAGCTTTAGTTACTATGTAGGTCTAATAGTACTGTACTGTACTAGTAATGAAAGTACTGTAATTAAAAGTAATGGAAAATCAAACAGTTTGAGATTTTTTGTTGTTGTTGACTGTATCACTAAGCACATACATGCACTGAATTATGCATCCCATAATTAAGTGCTAGCAAATAGTTGGTATTCTTGGTTTATTTGCATTGAACTTTTCATGAGTGTAAAGACCACTTTGGCTAGTGGGGAAGTGGTTAAGATGGATTTCTGATCTTAAGTTTGAGTTCAAATTCTATTTACCACCAAGCTGGAAGTAACACTCAACTGTTTAGTTGTATAAAATATAAAATTGTAAGTTGCGCTGGATAAAAGTTCTGCCAAATGCCATAAATGTACATTTATGAATAGACATTCTGTGCCACCAAGATGAGGATGGATCCCTTTTAAGTTTCCTCTCAAGGTTTCTTCCTCATGCCGTCTCAGGGAGTTTTTCTTTGCCACAGTTGCCACTGGCTCACTCATAAGGGACAAACTTTGAATTATAAGGAACGAACTTCTACATACTTTTTTCTCTGTAAAGCTGTTTGGAGTCCATGTCCATTGTTGATAATGCTATACAAATAAAACTTAATTGAATTAAATGTACATTTTACTCCAAAACCTAAAAAAATTTTTATATATATATATATATATATATATATATATATATATATATATATATATATATATATATATATATATATATATATATATATATATATAATTTTATTATTTATTTATTTTTTGCTCTTGTTTAGTAAATAACTAATTAATCTTAACATGCATTGATTGTTCCAAAAATCGGAGCTAACCATAGATCTGTCTTCTCCACTACTACCACTACTACTGTCTCTTTATTTACTCCTAGACTTAGTATCTAGTCTCTTAGTATCTGGCTGTTCCTCACCCAGTTTTAAACTCTCTTACAGCTGTTTCTGTTTCACTTAATGACTGTGTTTTAACCTTAATATAAAATTGATTATAAGCACCTGCTTGGTATAATTGGTTAATCATAAACCTGACCCTGATCCTACAAAATCCTTGACTTTGTGCAAGTGTGCAAAAGTAAGAACTAAAAGCCAAACGGTGGTTACACTAAATATTGATTTGATGTGGATTTCTCTTTTTGTTTCTTCTAATTCAACGCACTTTGTAGATCACTGTTCACCAAGAAACATACTGAGAATATAAAGTCAGTATGAAGCAGCACAAATTGGCCCTTGTAAAAATAAAATAAAATGTGATTAATGGAGAATGATAACCCCTACAGTTTGCAGTTTGTCCCTTTGTCTGTCTCTGGTTTTCTCCTTCCACCCATAAACCTACTGGATGGTGGATTTGGTATGCTATCTTGCCCCAGAATGTGAATAAGTGAGCGACCGTGTATATTTGTGTGCGTTGTTCCATTAAACATATATTCTTGTTGCTTGCCCAGTGATCTTGAGATAGACTCTGTCTGCATCTTCCCCAGCCCTAAACAACCATGAACAATATAAAACTGTATCCAATGTATCAATATGTGAAGGGGAGAAATCTTGTTAAACATTAAAAAACAAATTACTAACACTAATAAAGAATGATTTGTTGAAGAAATCATTGGACACAATTGCATTTGTTTTACATATGTAGATAAACAAACCAGTACCTGGTATTGCTTCAGGTTTTGGACCCTGTGCAATGAGCCATCATATGAGTGAACTAGAGATAAGGCGGGAAAAAAGGAAGTCAAAATTTGTCACACAATGACATACATAAACTCAGACTATCTTTTAGCCATTAAGACCAATAATGAAGCATCTGATAGAAACAAATCCTGGATTTCTGTTCCCCGTTGGGTACAAGTTCTCATGCACTGAAGGACAAAGAGCCCACTGCTTCAGCTCATGGAACTTAAATTGTGCATGAACTTGATACTGGAAAGATAGCACTCCTGTTACAAAATAAGGGTAAAGAGCTATCAGATATGGGGACAAAAAAATGTGCTTTGAAAAATGTCCAAGGAACTGTGTTAGATGGAAAAAAAAAATAGAACAAAGTTCACATCACTTGAGCCAATAGACATTTATTTTATCTCACAAAAATCGGAAAAAAGAAAACTATAGGCTTCTTACATGTTATAAACATGTAGATACTGTCCGGCTGGCAGGTGTATATATTTATTCTGCGTGAATATATTTGAATAGGTAACTAGTTTAAACTTGTGGAGCCAGTAACAAAAAGTTCCTTGTAGTTCTAATATGCTTTGCAAAATAAAATATATTTTTTTACCCCTACATAAGTAGGCTACATTCATTGAAAAGCTAGGTACAAATCAATACAGTACGTAATTAAAACAGCTAAAAACCTACACAGGTACATATGCAAAATAAAACATTTTTGATTCAATATTGTGTTTGTCCTTTTCCTAAAACAATTCAACATTGAAAGAGTGCAGTCAAAATAAAGAAGCTTAACTTAAGACTTAACCTAGAATGGGGTTTATGTTGAAATATGTTGAGTATTAAATTATTGACTTTGGTACTTGGTCCAAACCATTCAAACATGGCAAAGGAGCTTCTATACTGCAGCTCCTGTAAATTAGGCACGTAACTCGGAGTACTCTCTCCGTCCCGAACCCTGCGACGGGTCAGACAGATTCACACGCTTAAGCCGGCTTTACACTGTACAATCTTGGCCCTACAGTATGCTGCAGACAAAAATTGCACATTGTTAATTCATTCTTTGGTTGTCAATTGAGATTGACAGTCGAAGAGCGGATTATGTGGCAAATATAGTGCTGTAGCTACCAAAGATGGCTGACAAGTTTGGATTATGTCTGATATTTGCATTAAAATATACAAGAGGAAAACAGCTACAGATATATTAGTAAAACATGAATGGAACATGGACAGAAGAAATATCCTTATTACCTTTAGCCTACATTAAATCTTTTCATTCCAGTGACCGCATCACATTGATTGATAACATAGGGAGGATGAGTATCCCATAATATGACATGGAGAACACACACTGGCGCACAATCTGGCACATAATTCGGCCAAGAGTTTATTAGGATTATCTCATACAGTGCGGGAAAGTAATTAAAAAGGTCGGCGTAATCACACAGTGTAAAACCGGCTTTAGTCTAATGCTGGGTTTGTACCAGGGTTCCTCTTCACTCCCTTGTTGACTGATGCATTTTTGTGAAAGAACAGTACACATTAGGCAAGCACTATTGCAGACATAGATAACCTCGATCTTCCAATGACACAAGGTAACCCAATAATATTGCATTTGCATTTCGATTGTTGGTCAAGCTCTAAAAACATGAAGATCATTCTTATATAAGAAAGGGTAGAATGCCAGCCTCACTGGCTACAATTGTAGTAATACCTTTCAAGCCCAACAAAAATCCACTCGTTCCATAAAGTCCATCCTCACATTACAGCATCAGGTTACCTTCTCGGTCCAAAAGCCTCTTGGTGTAGACTTTCTACATGATCTACAAATAGCCAAGATTCTCATAGTACAATGGACAGTGAATAACTGTATCTGAACATCAGGGAATCACCAGATGTGCAGGATTATTCAAGAACCACAAAATAATTCAGAATGCCAAAATTTCTGCAAAATATTGTTGTTGCTCTGTCATTGTACTTGGCCTTGTCTTTGTAGTGTTAAAAGATTTGTTTTTCCTGAGATATGGTCAGACAGTCAGAATGTGTAAAACAACATAAAACAACATTACCCAGTTCCCTGATGCTCATCTACATTCTGGGACTTGCTGTTTTGTCAACTTGGGCACTTTTGTTTGGGCTAAAACCCTAGGAAATGACAGGATAATAAAACTGTCCCTGCCTTAATGTGAGAAACAGATTGATCCAACAAGCTGTGCTGTTTCATCTCAAAGTCCAATGGCTTCCTTCAGGCACAAGGAGGTTCCTCGCTGGACAGCAGAGGACTGCACGGAGGGGCAGTGCTCAGAGAGCGAAAGGCAAAGATGGAGGGATCATAAGAGTATCTGGGAGAATGACGACTGCCAGTCAGGTTCTGAAAAAAGGGGGAAAAAAAATGAATAATACAGAAAAGCTTAACCAGTAAGAACAAGCCTCTGTGTAAAGGAAACCACCTTCCACTAAGCTAATGGCTAAATCATATTTCCTGTGCATGAGCCTCAGCATTAGCTTTTATGATAGATATATAAAAAATAAAAAAGTATATTATAAAATAAAAGTGACTATTATTTGATTCAAGTCAATATACTTGACCCTAGGATAATGTGTGATTATAATCATTGTTATTAGAAATATGAGAATAACACTGTCTAATATGAGATTCTTTTCACAGATTCTCTTAGAAAACAATGGAAACAAAGATTGACAGAAATCATTGAAAAGATTTTAAGATTTTTCTGCTAAAGAGATTTCAGGAAAATATAAAATTATATGTAAAGATGCTATACAACTTAAAAGTATTTCTGAAAAACCTTATTAAATCATATTTATGAGTGTGTATTACCTTTACTACTTAAGCCAGCTAGCAAGCATAGGCTAACTAAGATTTAAAAAAATATTTATTAGGTCATACTTTGCTCATATTTATAAATACTCTTTGTAGAAATATATTCACTGCTAAGAGCAGCTTTTTACAGGAATGCAAATTATATATATATATATATATATATATATATATATATATATATATATATACATATATATATATATATATATACACGTATATATATATATATATATATATATATATATATATATATATATATATATATATATATATATATATATATATATATATATATATATATAAAAACTAAAGTTAGTCAGATATTGAAAGCTAATGGCAGGATTTCTACTATTACTAATTTCTACGATTACTAATACAAGCCAGCTAGCTAACAACACCAGGGTGCAATTTAAGCAACGTAAAAAAATATATATCATGTAATATAGCTTGTTTAATATAAATGATGCGAATATACAGACAATGTAAATGTCTTGAGATTTCCCAAGGTTAGACGGATCATTTGTAGCAGCTGGATTTGCGTGTGGAAAATGTCGGTAATGCTGTTCACTTTTGAATTTGGTTCTTTCATGCTCTAAGGATTTATTTATCAACAAGTTAAACTGCAGTAATGTTCTGCCAGTTCAATGCCTGATTTACAGGGCAAAGTCTCATATTTCATTCCTTTTTTCCCCTCACCACCTGCATAAACATGCTTAACTAGATGAGAAAAGAAAAACATACCCACATACATGTACACATCCTCACATCACTGAGATTATTTCTTTGCTCACTAATGCATTTCACATATAGTAGGTGGCAATTTCCATGAGGGAGTTTAAACTCATTTTGTTGCTTCATCTATCAACAAAGCATTAAGCAGCTAAATCAAGGTGTTGGGACAAAATTTACCTCAGAATTTACCTCCAAAACCTCAGTATCATTTAGGAATCTTCCATAGACAATGCCTATTACATGCTTTTGAATAAATATATAAATATTTAAAAGTTTCAGGACATTTAAGAACCAAGAGAGACCTTAGTATAGTTCAGGATAGTTTACAGATTTCATGCTGGAACGTGTTATTAGTAACTAAACCAAAACAGGTAAATAGGGTCAAATTAAATCTATACTTGTGTCATACAGGAATTTAACTTTACTTCAGTCAATAACTAAAAAATTACATTCTAATCTGAACATTTTCATCTGAACATAGAAATCCAGCACAAAACATCTGCTCCTTTTTTCCATGGCCAAGAGCCTGTTTCTGGTATTAACAACTCCACACTTCTTCTCTCCCTTTGAGGAAATGGGTTTGTGTGAGTTGGCACTGATACAACACTTTCTCCAGCAATTTCTGGTGTGGGAGATCATGGGTTATGTTTGTTCCTTCTCTGTAATCAGGAGCAGCCCCCTATGGATTAAGACTTTGACCACATAGTGGGAAATTTGCACCAGGGATCCAACAACTCCAAGGGAAACACTTGGAGAGAAAACTTTACTTATTTATTTAATATAATTATATTCTTGCTTTTCCCTATTTGATTGTCATTAATGCTAACAAAATGTATAGGCTTATGTGACTTTCATTATAGTGCATACTCGATCAACAACTTGGTATTCAATTTGCGAGGAAATCATGCTTTAGCAAGGTTTTACACATCTGTGGTCAGACTAAAAGTTTTTTTACCTGTATAATTTGTTAACTTGGCATCTTGATGATCTCTGAAGGAGAATAACTTGAGGATAACTGAAAGACACCTTATATGGTCAAACGTTTATTGACAACTGAACACAAATTCTTCAGTTGTCTTTGTAATCTATAGCTTTACAATTTCTGTCCCGTGTAACTAAGGAGCATAAAATTGTTCCAGGATGGTAATGTCCCTGTGCACAAAGCAAACTTAATGAAGACATGGTTTGGCATGATGTTATGACGAGTGACCCTGCATAGAGCCCAACATCACTGAACATCATTCCGATACACCTCATCACTTAACTTCTGTAATTCAGTGACATCTTTAATGTTCTCTTGGCTAAATGCAAACAAACAGACACATAGGTGCTTCAAAAGTTAATTATTATACAGCAGAAAGAATTGCACATCTGTAATAGGATGTAGATGTGTCCACAACTATTGGCTATACAGTTTAAGTTAAACATTTATACATTTTTGATCAAATGTATGTACATCTTTAGAAAGTATGTTGTAAACCAAATTTTGGTCATTTTATTTACATCTTCCCAGGATTCAGTTACAACAGACAGATTACCACAACTCTTACATATAAATGCCTATGCAAGGTCAAATCATTATGTCTTTCCTGATATAGCCCTCAAGGCTCTCATGCAAACATTTACAGGGCTTAAGTGAAAAGGTGTGGGTGGATCAGGTTCAGGTGAAGGAGGAATGAAAGTAAAAGTGAACACATTTTGCATAGGAGTATCCAAGCATGGCCCCAGCTAAAACCAACAGCAGGGAGAGAAATGACATGAGCGTATGTAAACCTTTTCCTTTCACATAACCACTGTCAGTGCCATGGGACCTGCAACATAAAATCTATGAAGATTCAACTGTAGGCCTTTTTTAAGGACAGAATTGTGCCTTGTGGTTCGATTGTATATAACTGTAATGTGAGAATCTAGCAGAATCTGGCAACCTACTGCCATATTTAAAATTTTAGCATTTTGCTTCTTTCAAATGTTTACAGCTCCATCCTTTTCTACAACCAGAACATAGACTATGGGAACATGCTAACCTCCACTACCCTTTACATCTGCCCAAGCTCAGTATCATCCTCAGCAGAGAGTGTTTATCTGCTCTGGTTTCAGCCACAGATGACTCTTTCCTTTCCTTGTCTCCTTCGCTTTTCCCAGACCTCAATCTTACAGCTCCAGAGGCACACATTTAGCCCCATGATAATGACAATTGCTCCTAATGGGCCTCTTGGTAACCACTAGATCCCTCCTCTATCAACTTTCACCTAAACACAGCCTGGAACCAAAAGAAAGACAGCTGAATTCATGGGAAGAAGCATGAATGTGTGAAGAGTGGGATAAGACAGACATGGATTCAAAAGTAAGTAAAGGAGGAGTAATGACAGATACAGTATGTCAATCTACACTGCGGTGAGGGTTACAGGATGAGATGTTCAGATAAAAGTTAGATAAGGAAAATAATTCCCACATCTTTCTCTTTGATTCTTTCTTCAGATTTTGGAGATCCTGCAACAGAAGGTGCTCTATAAAAGGAAAATGACTTCATCCCAACACACACACACACACACACACACACACACACACACACACACACACACACACACACACACACACACACACACACACCAGGGCTCTCGCCTTGCCTTACTCCTCTTCTCCTCCTTACCTTAATCAAATAAAAGGGACATTCAATCCCTTGTAGACAGATTGAAGGTTCTTGAACGTGCGAAGGAGAAAACCGATTACGTAATAATTATGTTTTAAGTTGATTATCAGAAACATGGCGGCTCCGAGTTACAGAAGATGCATACTGGACAAAACAGATGCTCAAACACAGGGCCTGGACGTGCATTATATTAATGACGTTATATAAAAAAAAAAAGACCCAGGTCCAGGTACAGATTGGATTGTGAGTCCTTATGTGGAAATGACAGTGGTGTCATTTCACTGAGGTCGTGTGTCACTGTGGTCATACAGGATTTTTTATTAAATATGTAAATAATAATAATAAAAGGTCATTAGGATTCCTACAGTGGCCTGCATAAGTATTCATCCCCTTAATCTTTTTATGATTTTGTAGAGTGAAAACCAGGAACTTGATGCCTAAGGCTTCCAGAAGTTTCTGTCTGAGATGCGGTTATATTTTTTAAATAGTCATAGATTTTACAGATACTGCTATTCAGCTAGCTATAGTGAACCTGATTTCCATGGAGATTTTTAAGTCTTTTTTCATGAAAGATTTCTTAAAATATATAAAAATTTTACTAATCTTCACTTCTAGCACTATCCATCTAGCTAACATAAGTGGTTCTGATTTCCAAAGGGGGTTTTTAAGTCATTCTTCTACATTTTCATGATCTAATCATTTTAACTTAAATCATAATTTTCCACCTCAGCTCAAAGTGTGACGTAGCAAAATAAGAAAAAAAGAAAAAAAGGACACCTAATTAATAGCATGTCTTTTTGTTGCGGATAAAAAAAAATCGGATAAAATCCTATTACAACAGCACCTTGATAGTTACACGGCTATACACTTTAAACATTCATAAAATTACATGAATTCATTAAAATTGCAGTACAGCAACAACAGCAGGCAAAAGTGAGCAGATTAGCATTAAGCTAACAAGTGGACAATAACAATTGATTTGGATCGGGCTAGCCAGCATTGTTGACATTTTTTATGTTAAGGGAGTCCTGAAATCGCAGATTAAGCAGGGGATTTGATTTTAAATGCTAGCTATCCAGCTAGCCTACATGAGCAAGGATTTCTGTTGAGATCTCCTGCTTGTCATCATATTTATCATCTCAACGCCATCCAGCTAGCTACACTTACAGGATTTCTACAGAACATGCTCATAAGCTAACATCAGCTAACCTGTCTTTATTTGTTAATTTGTTGCCTTTTATCAGTGTCACGTCTAGTGGATACCATTACGGACCAATAGACAATGATATATACTGATTTGCTAGACATCAGTAGAGACCATTAGGATGTCATTAAGCATCTAGATTTTACTCTACAATGGCTACAAGTCTCTACAATGGTTTCTTTGCTGTGATGGTAATTATCTAATGATGTTCACAAACCGCTACATAAGGGAAACCATTTGCTAATGGTTTTAATGGATAACGGCTGATGGTTTGAGATAGTATTTGTAGTGGAAACTATTAAAAATAAAAATGAAATGGTTTCCATTGTTTTTATTTATTTATTTTCAGCAGGAAAAGCCAGTTCACACAAACACGCATTCATTTCTCACAATTTCAATCAGACACTTACCCGGATCTTGATTGTCCTCGTTTTGCCGCCACAGGTCTTTTTCAGGAGCATTTTCTAAAAACACAAAACCAAACCAAAAATATTGACACTGATAAGATCCAGGCTTACATTATTCATGTGTTGACTATCCCATATTCTCCTTCCCCACACCAGTCATGGCCCTCAGCGGTGCTCTGACTTTATTAACATTTACGTTTTTGTTCCTGCTGCTAGAGTAGAGAACATTTGGAACCTGGGAGCACTATAGTGTCAAAGCTAATAAACATAATACCCAGCATGCCATTAGAAATTTTCTAAAGAAAACGTCAAAGCTTGTTAATTAATGCATGAAATAGTATAGTGCAGGGAAAGTAGCAGAATCTGCCAATATTTCTATAAAGCTTTGCTCAGTTAGTTGGGTAGGTAGTTTAAATTAGATTAGATTAGATAGATAATTACATAGTATAGGTACACAGCAACTAAATGCAGTTTAGCAGCTACCGGATGTGCTAATAGTTGCATAGTGCAAACTGACAAGTGCCAATAATATATAAATATGTATAAACATGTTATAGCATATACAACAACATTTATAGTATAAAGTATATATAAGCCTGACCAATTTTTTACCTGAGCAATCTAACAAATGGAAAAAAAAACTTTTTAATTTGTTAATTCAAACGTTTTTTTTTTTTTTAATTAAAAAATGGTTACAAATGTCTCTAAAAACATGTGTTTCAGGCAGGGTTGAGTAAAATGACAAAACCCTGAAATTCTGAGATTTCATGGATACATCATGTGATTTCTTTTTTTAGAATCTTTTTTTTTTGACACATCAGAATCTCAGATCATAGTGCATAGGAGAATATGAATCCAAGATATGAGCCAGAAGCACCATTAGTGCCATAAGCAAGGCCCTTTAACATCAAGTGCTCCGTTTTCTCCTCAGACCGTGTCTCAGTTGTAGGTCACTCTGGATAACAGATTAGCCTTTCATGGAAATAAATGTGAAAGCTCACTCAACCATCCAATCTGGTTTCATCATCTGTCATCTAAACCATTCATGAAGCCCAAACCCCACACCTCAACCATGTGTGCTGCACATGAGCAGCTGCATATGTCTCAGGATTAGTCTGCGTGGATTGTTGTAATACAGAGGAACTGGAATGGCCAAACATTGAACACTGTCCTAAAACAGAACAGCTGTTTCTGTGCTGAAATTTGAAGCGCAGTTGCAGTTAAATCAAACTCTAGTCTTAGCACAGAAATTCAATAAAGTTGCCAAGGGGCCACAAAATATTTATCTGAAAGGGTTAAATAAGAAGTTTTTGGCAGCCAGTTCAGCAGCAGCTATCCAACACCGCCTTTTCCACTTGAGCAGGCGTTCATGAACTCGCACTCACAGCCCCCGCTGTCTCTTATAATCTGCCCTCGCCACAGAAACCTAGGGACATATGGAGGCCCTCAGTATGATACCACTCTCTATTCCACCCTCCTTCATCGTCAACTGTATTTTTCCCCATACAGCCTGCTCTTCATCTTAGGAAAACTCTGACAGTCTGTCCAAATAATATTAAACACGTCTTCTTATTCTTTCTCTGCTCTGTCCTTTTATATTCCCCTCAAACACGCACACACACACACACACACAAGTTTGGCTTTACGAGGACAGAAACCGTAAAGGGAGGGGTGAAGTGACATCTGTCATCCGTTCAACTCTCTGGAGGTGGCTGGCACAAGGGCCTCATGTGAGAATGTCGAAGTGTGTGTGTGTGTGTGTGTGTGTGTGTGTGTGTGTGTGTGTGTGTGTGTGTCAGCCTTTTCAAATCCAGGCAACAAAGAGCTGTAGTTTAAAACATCACAAGTGTTTCATTTAACACAAAGTCTAATAAGCGTAAGTGAAAACGAGGTTATGTGCATACATAAGAAAAAGAACCCTTCACTATATATCATGCAGTCCTTGCAGGTTTAAACACTAATAAATTTAAAAGGAATTTGCTAATAATCAGATAAGATACACACTAGATTCGTAACTACTGTAGAAATAATGCTTTTTAATATCATTCCAGCATAATCAATGCTAAGGAATCTGTAACGTGCAAGTAACGTTTGATCTGTATGCAGTACAAGTGCATTCAAACCTGCTGCATCTTCTCCAGGTCCAGACTCGGGCGCCCGGGCTCTCTCCGGTGTCTCCAGTATGGCACAGCAGGCTGTTCGAAGTGGCTGAGGATTATGGGTCTGGCGTGTAGTCGTGTGGAGGTGTGTGTGGGTTTGAGGCCTCGAGGTGGAGATGAGCTGAAGAGCACAGGGCTGGGGGAAGCACCTGGCTCACACAGGTCTTTCACCTCCTCGTCACTGGAGGCACTGCTGAGGTCACCGTGCCGGTGCCACCTGCACCCAGCCTCAGCACCAGCGGTACTCGCAATGCCAGCAATACGCTCGAGTTCCTCTTCGGAGCTGTGGCGCTCCATGGCAGGCTCCAGTAGCACGCGCACACGGCGAACGCGACCCGGGGAAAGCAGGCCCTGGTTAGGCTGCTGACTGGTGGCCAGAGGAGTTAAAACGCAGTTCCTGCGACGCTCTGAAGGACAAAAGAAGCTTCGATTACTTCTGGTCAAAAGTATACAAATTTCATAATACACAGATTGATGAAGCGTTTATGAAAACATTTATGGCTTACTTTGCATTCATATGCATTCAGGTATGTATAAATTGGGTCAAGGCCTAATCAGGCCAATGCGTTGGGGTCATGATAAAAAAATTTGCATAGTGGAACGTTTTATAATTTGCCAGAAATCTGTTGCTTAACAATTTTCTCTTTTCTGGTCACCCCTTCTACTCTCCTTCTCTCTCTCTCTCTCTCTCTCTCTCTCTCTCTCGGTAAACATGCTCCTGAGATACCAGTGACCAGTGTTCCTGCTCTTTTCTTCTCTTCGGATCTGCCTGATTCATACTGACCTCTGGATGGAGTTCTCTTTAATTGAAGACCACTCTGTTTAGCTGGGGATGTTTCCACCCCAACAGCCTAAAGATACATGGTTACTGGGCAACTCAAGAACTTTGAATAATAATTTGGACTGTAATTAATATCAGTCTACTACAATGACCACCGGTTTTGTATTTAACAATAATGGAAGTGTAAGAAATGGACATTCGGTGCCACCCAGATTAGGATGGGTTCCCTTTTGAGTCTGTTTCCTCTCAGGGTTTCTTCCTCATAGCATTTATTTTTCCTTTCTCGCTTATTATGGATCAACTTACAATTATAAGGAACTACACTTATATAACTTTATAACTGCTTTATCTCTGTAAAGCTGCTTTAAAACAATGTCCACTGTTAAAAGCGCTCTATCCATAAAAATCCTGAATGAATCCACCACAACACACCCAAGGCAACTTTATCTTATTTGTTTTAATGAATAGTTCAATCCTGGTCTTGTGGTTAAGTACATGCTATTGAAACTTTACAGAATCTTGGAGGAAAAAAAATTAAGAACAAAATAGCAGCTAAATAGAATATTTTTTGCTTGTTACAGTGCTAACCTAACCATTTAACTACAAGGGCTAGCTAACAACACAGCTGCCTATACAGAATCACATATACGCATTAGATACTTCATTAAAATCACAAGAATCCAATCAGTCAGGTGGTCCAATCATCTGGGGTTTTTGCAGTCGTCCATTTCAAATCATGTAAACCATATCTTTAAGGAGCTCGCTTTGTGCACAAGGGCATCGCCATGCTGGACCAGCTTTGTGTTTCCAAGGTAACAGTTTAAAGAAGGACGACATATGGCAAAAAAATGTCAGGTGTCCCAAAACTTTTGTCTATATAGTGTACGTTTTTGCTCACTATGGTTGTGAAGAATGTTTGGTTGAGTGGCTATAGACCTCCTGTCAGCATGAACCAGTCTGGGCCTTGTTCTCTGACATTTCTCTCATCAACAAGGTGTTTCCGTTGCAGAAACGTCGTTTTGTGTGTGTTTTTGCACTATACTGTGTGAACTCTGGAGACTGTTGTATGTGAAAATCCCAGGAGATCATCCGTTCTTAAAATACTCAAAACAGCTGGTCTGGCAAAATTCAATTCAATTCAATTCAAAATAATAATAATACCACAGTCAACGACATCACGTTTCTGATTTGTTCTTTATTTTGATGGCTTCATATTGACTTGTACCTGTACAAATTAAAAAGTGAATAAAATTTACTTTCAACTTCGATAGCTACGTTTTTAAATACGTTAAATACATTAAATGGTGTCAGAAAATTGACACAGCTGGTATTCATGTGTGAACATTACCCGAAGCTCGTAATATATATCTACATGCTATCTACATGTTTTGCGCTCCTGTCACATGATTGGCCGAATGGACAAATGCATGAACGAGCAAGAGTATCTTAAGAGCGATCTTTCACTGTGCATTCTTTACACGCTTCTGTGACTGGAATTCTGTCTTGCACATAAAAGTATTGCCCTTATAGTACATCTTCTGTATACAAAAGGATGATGTAATGTTGAAAACACTGCGTCTAGACCAGGTCTAGAATTTCACCTGCGGTCAAAATGAGATTAATTCTTAATAAGCCTGGATGAAATACATTTTAGAACATCCTTATACTTCTATAACTGGTGGTCCAAAATCACACACACACACACACACACACACACACACACACACACACACACACCCACACACCTCGATCGATCTGTGCCAGCTCTTGGTTCTCTCCTTCAGAGTCTTCACTCTCTCCACCCTCCTCACTGCCATGGTAGGAAATCTGTATTTGGAAAGCAACACACAGATCTCATGACTCGTCTCGAAGCGGAGTTATGATAATGCAGTCCTGACACAAAAAAGAGCTTGCGGGTGAAATGTCATGCTTCTTAAAGCCTTACATCTGGTTTTTCACTCTGGTCGGCAGAATGAAAACACACAGCACAGCTATTAATGACAACATCGTGAAAAATACGACTTCGGGGACACAATAGGAAATGATCCAGATTATACTATTTTTTATTTTGGGTTTTCATGCAAAACAAAACTTTGCCTGTGTTTTTCTATGTGGATTGCTTTTCCATGCATGACACAAACTATAATCGGTTCCCAGAGAGACCTCGGCGTACATGAGTCAGAAGATGGTCTATTCAACATCGTCAAAAAATGTCTTTACTTAAACTTATAAAATTTTCTCTCTCACACACACTCACACACGCACACACGCAACAGGTGCTATTGAAAAGTAGCTTTATATGCATAAAGTACGGTATAGGCTTAAGTTTCAAGTTTAAGTTACAAGAGCATCGAATCTGCAAACCAAAACGTGCACAAATTTGTCTTTTGAATATGGATCTAAATCAAGAACCACAAATTTAAAATGAGGAACTCTTGCAATGATGGAGAGTCCCACCCAACAGAACTGCTGTAAAAACACGTGTTGCAAGCTCTGTTCCTTTCCACGGCCAACGCCGCTTCTTTAAGAGCAAAACCCTCTCCGAGAAAGTAAAAGAGAGTGAAAGAGAGTTGGGGGGGCAAGAAAAACAACAGACTACTCCTAAAGAGTTAAATAACCCAGTGCAGAGTAATTACCTTTCCTCAGCCAGGCCAACCAGCTGCCAGCTGCTCTCAAGCACGCACACACACACACACACACACACACACACACACACACACACACACACACACACACACACCTTTTTCTCTCTTCAACCTCTTGCTAAGTATACAACCAGTGAAAACCTAGGAAAGAAAGAGACCGAGAGAGTTGAAGAAGAAGTGGGGGAGAGAAACTTTGAATGAGATAAATAGCTCTTTCTTGTGGCCGGAGAAGGATTGTAAGAATACGATGGAAATCCAGGGGCCTAAAAAGAGAGCCTGCTCCAATTGTTAAACAGTCTTAAGAACATACCCCTTACCAATCTCCCACTGAAAGCACTCTTGATGTACACCAGGACGATAATCACAACTCACCGACTCCATATTTTACCACAGTGCTTTTGAATTCTCAAATCTGATTGGTCAGACCGTTTTCTAGAGCAGCAGCTCGACTGTAATAGCAATTTTGACTGCAATTGAAATCACTGGTTTAATTTAAGATTGTTGTATGATGCGCTATTACACAGGACTTGTACGGCAAATGTTTTGGTTAACTGAAGACTAGTAAAAACCAAAAAGGGTTACATTTATTGTGTGTGTGTGTGTTACAGAAGACATTTATTCAACATTTTCTAAGAGAGTCTCCATTGTCCGTGCTTTGGAATTGGTGAGCTGCAAGTTTTCCTCTACAAGAAACTCAGGACAGAGAACTTTATACATTTCAGGTTTCAGTTGCAGTTTCTTCCTATAGTTTTTACTCAAAAGATTGACAAGTAGATACAAAGAGGGAATAAAAAGCTGTGGAGGAAATAACTTTTTATAGCTGTTGCTTATTTTCCAAGCGCTATCATGCCCTTTGCCTTACTTACGGATGGCCAAAAAGCATTCTGTGGCATATTGTGAAAGAAAAGCATAACGCAGAAAAGCTGATTATACACTCAAGTCACCCTCTATTCGGGAAAAGAAATCCTGCAACTTTAAAACACTCTTCCGCAACATTTCTCCTAAATCACTGCAGATGTACAGAATTTCAGAGCAGGAAAGCAATCGTGAGGAAATGCTGTGTAAAGATGCTGACAAGGCTCTTAATAAAGCACAAAGATCGCATTCAGATTTTTTGACGGACGCTTTAATCAAAAGCAACTGGCAAGCGATGAGGAAGCCGTTCCAAGCACAAAGCCGTTAAAGGAGGTGACAGAGATGCAAGTTTCTCAAGTTTTCACCAAGCGATGAGACCCAAGTGTGAGAAAGAACTGAAAGGCATTAGGGTTGGAGTAAGTGCTTGCACGAGAAACACTACTGTCACGCTATGAATGGTGCGATCTTACAATTGAAAGATTCACACTCAAGACTTAAATAAAAAAAACTATAAAAACATTTTAGTTATACAGTAATCTCTCACCTATTGTTAGGGTTAGGTTACATATTAGGTTGCCATATCGTTGGGGGGATAACCCACGAAGTGGCAACCTAATATGTATACAGTACAGTATACAAAATACCTGTATATCTTAAGGCTTTATAAACCGTCCCAACACTCTTATAAACCTTCTCTGCTCTTTCAATATTCTTAAACCTACGTAATTTTAACATAAAAATATTCTATATGGGTACTCACCAGTGAAGATACAACTTGACTAATGAAGATGAATTAAGTGTGCAGTACTAATGATGATGAAGGTGATGACGATAAAATAAATGTACCGCATACCAAAGATCATCATTAAAGCTCTTCTGAAAAATTTTTGAGTCTAGAAAATGCTTATTTTACCGCAAAAATAATTAAAATAACTCCGAACAATACCACCTATATACCGCAAAATCCCGCCATACAGCTAAAAATCCGCAAAACAAAATTAGATGTGTTTCATTTAAAAACCCACGATGTGGCGAGGGATTACTGTAACGGCATTTGTTTAGTTATAATTCACCTATATACCTCCACGATTCAGTCCACTGTAACACGACTCCGGTGAAAACACGAAATACTACGTCACACAACATTCACAACCCAATGACAACCAAATACTCTCTAAGCCATGAGAGCAGGTTTCCCAGGAAACACTCCCCAGATGGGAGAAAACAAGCCACGAGTATTTTGAAGCATGTAAACTGAAACTTCACCCTCTTAAGTTTATGAAGTAAAAATTTATATTTCGTATAAGAACATTATCCAGTGCTGCTTCACAGCTGGTTAGAAATTCTCAAAAATGTCAAATCTGTTCGACTTTTGGGTTAAATAAATATACAACAGTGTTCCAAGTTACTGCTTTTACATCTGTACCTGCATTCTTTACCATTAATCTCTTAATACTTACTCATTCACTAATTTACTCCATTTAATTGAATATACCATAGCGCTGTTGAATTCTCAGATCTAATTAGTGAGAAGACTAAGGATTCGTTCGTTTTCAGAACAGCAGCTATGACAAAGGTGTCGGCTATTTGGTTTGCATTAATGTGTTCATTGTAACATATGTTACTTCTACAGTCTTGTATGAAGGACACTCTCCAAAAAAGTAAATCATTTTGCACTTTGTTACGGTTAGTGGTAATGCTTTGAGTGAGAGTTGTTTGCTTTCTTGGACCCATCATTGTTTTTTGATATATATTAACTTTCTGAGAAAAAACTAAGTCTGACGAGGGAATGGCTGCACGTACTACAGCTAATGTCAGGAAAGCGGATGTTTCGCAACATTAAACATAATTGTAATCAGATTAAAACACATTGCGCATCATTCATTAGTAAAAACAATGCAAATTGGTCCGAGTTTTGATTTTTTGATCTTACGTTGACAAGAGCGATACGACAAAATTGTAAAAATATTTAACATTTTGAGAAACAGGCAGCAGCGTACGATGTACGATATGTCTCAACGTGTATTTTTTTATGTTTCAAACAGTTTCAAACAGCAATTTTTGTGATAAAAGTGTGTCTTCTAAGCACCAAAGTATGTCTCCTGCTGGCATTGAAAAAAGAGGAGGAAAGCCATCAGTTTAGAGCAGAAAATAAAAATTATAATTTAGCATGAAGCAGTAAAGACCGTCACAGTCATAGCACCATCTTCGACATTTTTATTTTTGACTTACGTAGAGGACTACCTGTATTAGCAAATTCTATGTGTAACGAGAATAAATATACTAAAGGCTGTAAAGGATAAATAATAATTATCTTTAATTATCAATAAAGCAATAAAAGAATGGGTGATTATTTTCCTATAAATGCATGTCCAGTCATGATTTTCTTCCTTATTTTTTTATTTTCTATATTAATAGTATTATATAGGTAAGCAGTAGTGGAGACTTTTACATATATTGGCATACCATAAACAAATAATGGTACAAAAACTGAAAGCCACAATAAAAAAAAGTTTTAAGTTATTTAGCTATTGTTTCTCATTAAACTAAGTATTGCAATGCAAAAAAAAAAAGAAAAAGAAAAGAACATAGTGTTTTGCTCAGACTCCTTATGTAGTTTTGCACCACCCATTACTTTAATTATCCCTTCTACATTTTATCATAATCCTCAGTGCAAAACTAACCTGCATATTTCATACAAACATCCCTAATCTTCACATTCAATAATGAATTTATCGAGAGCCCATCTCCAGAGTCTAGATTTCATCTCCAGACTGTGGAAAAAGAGTGCTGCGGCACTGGCAGAGGACACAGGGGAGAGGGGTGTAAGGTTTCCCACAGTGAAAAACATTCTGCACAAGGTCACTGCATGTGTACGTGCTTGCGAACCAGATCGCTGCACTGAGGGCTGGTTTGCTATGATGGCAATCATGTAAGTGTTGACAAACACAGCGAGATTATCTAGTGTAGTGCATCATGTGCTGCATGTGACATAGGGCAATGTTAGCATTGGAATTCAAAATCTGGTAAAAACATCTGTTGCTCTACAGTGCAGAGCATCACGCCAGCTGTAGACCTCTGTTCCACACCCTGGGAAAAACACAAACTTCAGGAACACGCATCTTGTCTTCATAAACTTCCAGGAAAGAGCTGGAGAGAAAAATAAGTCCACTTTTTTTGTTTTTGCATGTCCTGGCCCTGTGCTAACCTTAATCTTTGGTGTAGCCATTGAGCAGGCTGTTCTGAACCTCATTAAGTGTAATATGGTAACCCTTGTTTTAGATCACAGTCGATTTTTCAATACTAACAATGTAGAACAAAGTATGAAAGAAGGTGCTGTTATAAAATTCCTCATTCATTAAATAATGAGATGTTATAGCTATTTATTTAACTATATATCTATACATAAGTGACCTGCTGGTCTAGTGGTTAGGATGCGGTGCTCTCAACGCTGCGGCCCGGGTTCGATCCCCGGTCAGGGAACCAACCGGCCATTAGGGTTGCACAAGCCTTAGTGCCGGTCCAAAGCCCGGATAAATGGGGAGGTTTGCGTTAGGAAAGGCATCCAGCATAAAAAACATGTGCCAAATCAAACATGCGGATGGTCCGCTGTATATATATATATATATATATATATATATATATATATATATATATATATATATATATATATGTGACCATGTGATAAGCAGAGATGCCAAAAGTACAGACATCCTTCACTCAAGTTTAAGTACAGATACTCATGTTTTAAAAGACTCTGGTAAAAGTTGAAGTACTGACTACACTTCTTCCACTCAAGTTAAAGTAATGAAGTATGAAGTTTGGGCTCAGACATGTATTTAAGTAAAAAGTAGACATTACTTCTACCTGTTTTAGTGTCACGCTGGTAACTAAACCATCATATTAATATATCAATACAAAAGAATCGCAAATTTTGTTACCTAATGAATGTATCCAGGTTGAACATCCACCATAAAGATCACAAGCAAAGCAAAATGATGATGATCAGCTAATCAGGAATGTCTCTGTTCTCAGTCATGTTTACTCCCTCTGTCTCATCAACATTAGCTATACTATTTGTTGCCTTCTGAGCACGGGCTCATTATCTTCGTAACCTAACCTACATCTGTGGTGTGTGAGAGCCGGGAAAAATGATACACCAGTGGTAGGTTGAAAAAGTTGCGCAATGACAAGAAATAGGTTGATGGGCTGAAAACGGGTTGCGATGAGAAAATTGGAAATGTAAGAAGTAGAAAGTACAGATAAGTGTGTAAAAATTTTATGAAAGTAAAGTAAAGTACTGATACCTGAAAAATCTAAAGTACAGTAACAAAGTATTTGTACTTCGTTACTTCCCACCTCTGATAATAAGTCACACCTGCAATCATTACACATCACATTAGCAACAATAGCAAGGTGTAAAACAAGAACTCTAATTATATGTGTTACTAATTATATGTTATCATTTCTATAGTAACAGGCAATTCTCAGGGATTTGCACAGCAGATGCGCTACATTGATAAGAGACCACTTCAAATTTGTTATGTTGCAAGAAAAACAAGAAAGGAGTCTCCAATGCCAGTGCTTTCAAAGTGACACAGGAAAAGTCTTAAGGAATGGGGATAATTTTGTCTTATTATTTTTTATGAGAAAGAAACCATGGACATTCCACAGCATTTAAATGTAACTTACAATAAACTAATTAGAAATATTACATAATGCACATTAATACGTACATATAAATAAATAAATAAATACACTGAAATAAAACATTTTGGGGTTTACTATAAAGATTTAATATAATCTTCAGGATGTTGACAGACATCACACTACCTCTTCAGTGGTTATTTTCCACAACTGTCCTTAGTAAACCTTTTTATTGTGTTCCAATCTTTTTATTGAGTAAAAAGAAAAAGAATGTGTGAACAAGTCCATGATTGTACTGCAAACGAATGTAAAAAATACACAAACAAAATATAAAGTAATAAAAAAAATAATGTTTTTTTTTTTAATGATGAGATATTGTACTTTTGAATGCACTTATTCGGTTTCTAGATACTTTCAACGTTGTAGAACATCTGCAAAACAAATTATTATGAATAAAAAGTAATTCCATCACAAGCCTTTACGCTTTTTCTCAAAACTCAGGAAACTATTCTGTGTGAGAAAACTTTAAGCTTTTCCGAGCACCAGAGAAGTCATATAAACATCTTTTCAAGTGACAGATCACCATATTGGGAATTACAAATGTTTATTCATCTGCTTATGTGACACATTTCCCTTATAATTCCTTGTGTAACTGTAGAAATAAGAAGCACATTAATATAAACTCTGCTGTTGTAAGAAAATAATCGTCAACTTCCAAATAATTTCTTTTGAGACTTCGACAGCTTTTTTGAATAAACGTACACAGATGTAAAAACAAAGAAACCTAAAAAAAACATATACAAGGTTCATCATTGGACTAGTGTTTGTTCTGCAGTGTGTGAGGTACAATACAGCTATTCCTTCTACTTTTGTGTGAAGATGTCTACACAGCTTGTCGAATCCAAAATATCATAGTATCTACAGTAAAAACACGTTCAAAGTGTTAAACGATGAATCCGAACACTAACTTTTTACATGCAAAACAAAGAAGAAACTATATGATGTGGTGTCACATGGTTGTTACTAAAGATCTGAAACGTATAGCTGGGACCATGCTTCTAGGTTTATCACTACAAACATGCTGTCCTTGTTCATATTGGCAATGAATACCGACATTTGTATTGCCTTATCCGTCTATTTATACTTTTGTATAATAGCAATAATAGCAGTGTTCTCTGAAGTGTTTACCTCCCCCACAGGTTTTGGCGTTTAATTGTCTATGGTCAGACAGACAGAAAATTTTAGCATATAATATTATTTAGTCTTTTTAGAGAAAGGAGTTTTTGTAGCTGAATTGCAAATGAAGTTCAATTAGAACTATGTAATGAAGACACAAAGTGAACAGGCAGGGAGCCATTTTGGATTCATCCTACATACTACGAAAACCTATGAAAATTAAGATGAGGCTCACGAACAGTGATGGGATTTAATGTCAGTTTAGTTGAAGGAAATGTACAGCTTTAATCAACAATTGCATTTCAGGAGCAAGCTAACTAGCTAACACTGACCTGGAATACTTTACTTAGTGTACACACGCGTTCAATATGAAGTTAGCAATCACAATTCAAAAAGTATGATTAAATATTGCTAATCCAGGTTTAATTTATTTAGTCATTTCTTAAAAAATATTATTTAGTTCTTTAATCCAATGCAGAAACTATTTTTACTGGTTAGCTTTTTTGTGCTTCTTACTCCACAGACTTCAGAGAAGAAATGCTTAGCCTACGAAGCAAAGTAGCAAACTAGCGCGAGCTCAGAGTAACAAAGGGCACAAATGTGACAAAACTCCCTTAGAAAATGAGAAATATTGCTGTAAAAAAAAAGGTCACAATTTTCTGGAGTAGGTTTGGACTTTTAAAATGCAATGTCAGGCAAAACAATGATGTTTGCTAAAGACGATGGACAAAAAGAAAAAAAACTACCGCAAACAAAAGGCTTATCTTTATTTACAAGTGAAATTACTTACATAGTAATTACTTAAAAACATTCTAGATCATTTAAAAAACGATCATTTTTTTAATATAGTTAAATGTTTAGAGCTGAATGCTAAACATAATAGTGTTCAAATTTAAAGAATACAAATAATTATTACTTCAAATAATCGGATTCTGTTCTTCTGTAGCCTGGTGATCTACTTTATAACATCCTCTAATCCGATAGTGTGTACATTTATAAGTTATACAGCAAAAAAAAAAACTTCTACACAATTGATTTTTTTCCTTGTTCTGGACTAATGAATGCACACTTCAGGTGTGTAAAGTGTGTTCAAGAGCTTTACAGTATTGTGTGTACAGTAGAGCCCAGCTGTGTTTGCATGAAGATACATAATGTTTGGATATTTAAAGTGGATCTTCTCATGTACAATAGTGAGCGATCAGAGCTGATGATGACAGTCACGGATTAAAGACAACAGAGATACGGGTGTGTGTGTATGTACGTGCATGTGTGTGTATATATAAGGGATAATAGAGGACAGTGGGAGTTACTGATGTGATAATGGTCAAGGGTCAGTTAGTGCTTGGCTGCTCACAGTCATACACACACACACACACACACACACACACACACACACACACACACACACATTCTGATAGACCTCAGTACAGCACATTGTGGAAAAACTTTGCAAGTATTTTGCAAGAGAGACAATTATACTGTATATAGTGAGTAAAAGCTAATAATTTAGTTTTAAAGGTACAGAAAGCTCGAACATTTCACAGAATTCAGCAATGCTGCAATATAATATGTAGGAGAAAGCTTTCAGATTCTCAGACTAGGAAGTCTGAAGTTGGATTTTACAGATCACATTTAGAGAAGTAAAGAAAAGAAAGTTTTCTGGCTGCTGATGTTGAAGTGTAATAAAATGTCACTATTTATTTTTACACTCTTTCAACTGCATCGGTTGATCAAATGATACGATGTTTGTACAAAGCCAACATTTCTCAAAAATAAAGGAGTTTAAAGACTGTAGACAGAAACACATCAATCCAAAAATATAGATGAGACACTGGCATATGGAATCTCCTGTCTAAAATTTGTACCGATTATCAATCCACCTTCTCAAACGTGACTGGTCGTAGTTTCAATTCCTTTAACGGCAAATCTGACTCTCAAATCGCAGCTTTATATCAACACATTCGTTCTATTAGGTTACCGTTTCTATAGGAACGGGTCTTTCTTAGGGATGTGTATAGTGAATGTTGCATGTAATCAAATACTATTTAAAAACGTTTTGTCTATAAGGCGAGCTTTATTTTATGTTTGTAAAAGGAGTCTCCATTGCCAGTGCTTTCAGAGGTCATGCTATTCTTTAAATGTTTTTTTCAGACGAGAAAAGATTGAGAATATTTTTTTATTATCTTTAAGGGAGAGAGCAAAAAAAAGGCTGGTGTTGATTACATCTGCTATAACATAAGCGATAACAGAAACGAACTTGTTGTACAGACATACCACAGCATTTAAATGCATCTGTAAATAGATAAGAAGTACGACATGGGAAATGCATCACAATGGGATGTGCTATAATATAACAAAATAATGAACTTTACCACACCACCTTATCATTGGTAATATTCCTACAGTGTCTTGTGATTTATCTCTGTGTTATTATTACAGAGCTAATCTTCTAGGTTTCGTTTGTGGGTTTTGAACATCCCATTCCATGTGGGACTTACTGTTATAATAACCTCCATTCTTCTGGGAAGATGTTTCCACTAGATTTTGGAGTGTGTTTGTGGAGATTTGTGAGTCAGCTAAAGTCAGGAACTGATTAACAGTGAGGAGACCTGAGGTCGTGTCAGTGGTCCAATTCATCCCAAAAAGTATTCAATAGGGTTGAGGTCGAAGCTCTATAGCAGGCCACTCAAGATCTTCCACTCCAACCTATAAACCACATGTTAATGCAGTTTGGGTCTCCTAGTTTAAACAAAGGGAAATTGTAATTATAACGCAATAAAAGACATCCTATATAATGCGCCTGTCATTTTTTGGTAACAATTTGGGCAAGTACCACATATGATTGGAACAGTCAGGTGTCTCAATACTTCAGATTATCCGAACATTTCATAACATTATCCCTCTGTAACTGGATATGACAATTTACACTCTTTGCTTCCCTTTTAGAACCAGGCCTTAACAAGCATGGAAATGATCACCGGCTAGAAATTCCCTTCCTTTCCGTCTTGGCCCACGTAAAAAGCAAACATTTCATAAATTTCATAAGTTGCATGCCAGAAGGACTGTTTAGGCCTGTGATTCACAGCACAATGAACACTCTCATTTTGAGTGGGAAGCACTGCCACTTATTCACAAGCTTCATGACACTTTAACCAGTTTCCCAGCAACGACGAAAATATCATACACCGGCTTGACATTGTCTCGAGCATTCATATTATAGTTTATCATCGCTCATTTAGACATCGCACAAATCTTCAGAGGTGACTGTTAGAAACTGTCCATCCTTTCTTTTTCTGTTTTTTTTTTTTTTTTTCTTGGTAAGGTCAGATGCTGTTTAAGAAGGTTTAATGTTTATTAGGTCAAGCCTGGAGGAAATCTGAGAATCTGGAATTTACATTCTCAGCCCTCTTGCCAGCAAGCGAGCCACAAACACATTAAAAATGGGTTTCTCAGTAATGACTGGAGTGCACTGACCCACACAAACACAGGAAGGTAGATAATAAACATGAATTTGAGCACGTCTGCTTTGCAAAGAGAAAGTAAGAGCGAGAAAGAGAAAGGACTATGTCGGAGTAGGAGTATGAGAATGTGAATAAGTAGTCATGTCTATGTTTAAACACGCTTAATTCATTTCACATGCTCACGCTCTCGGTATTTTCCGATTAAGTGCCACGGGTAAATGCTGGCATGTTGGATCACAGCAGTGCATGTGTTATGTGCGTAATACACTCCTACAAATTATGATTATGAAGCTACCAAGAACTTAATTCATGTCCACTGGGCCATATCCGATATACACACAGTGACGTGTGGCCTCAGTCAGCTCTCTTCTAACAGCACTAAAGCCATTCTTGGCATGACCCTGGACTCCAATTAACATAATTGTATTTATTAGTGTAAGCCATGGGGTCAAGCTTGAAGCAGGGGCAGGCATCCACGTCTTTTTTTTGTTTGTTTTAGAGCCTTCCGGACTAATCAGCAACATGTATATATAATTAGGAGAATTCTAAAGCAAGAGCTAAAATGATTGGCATTCCCATTTCAAGCTGAGCAAGTTTCTAAACTGTATAATTGTCCCGTAATTCGAGGAAAACACAGTTATAGTAATCATAAAAATCAAACCTATGTATTTTAATTAGTTATTTAGGTCATTAAACAGATTGTATTTTATGTGGTGCTTTTTTTTGTTTTTTTTATTACGCTTCATTATTTCCCCCCCCTCACACCTATGTTTTATGTAACTATTGCTAACAACTGAAGGCAAACAGCCTCCTTATCACCAGAGTTAACAGATTGTTATTTAATGTTTATATGTTGATAATATACTGAATCTACATTGCAAGTTTATTAGTAAATATTAGCCAAGAGTGTTACGGCTATAGTGTGCATGTCGCTTTTGTTTTTTACATCAGCAAAAATGGTGCTAAATCTACCACTTCTGTTAGAGAGAAAAAAATAAAACCAGAAAGAAAAGAAGAAGAAGCAGCCTTTATCTGTCACATTTCAGCATAGTGATGTACTTTTCTACTTATATACCAAGCGGAGAGTGTTAGGGGCCTTAGAATGACAGCATGACATTGGTTGAACCCCAACCTCCTGATCAGTAACCACTGTAACAAAGCTCTGACACTGGACACACCTTCTGATATACTAAATAACCATCTTCTTCTAACCACATCAACACAGTGACGGTTTGTGTTTATGTCTCAGTCATGGTGTATATTGATTTCAATCAAGAAAAATCAAATATACCTTCTGAATGAACTGCATAACATACAGAGTTCATTTCTGTCTCCTCGAAGTGGAAAAAAGCAACAAGGCCAAAAAAACATTGCCTCTGTGTGTGACTTGGCAAGCTTATTACAAACACACTGACACTGTGGATCAGGAGGGTTAGAAGTGTCCTGCACAATTTCCCCATGATTTAACAATCATCACCCAATCACCAAATCACGTAGCCCTTTTTCCGAGTTCGTTTCAGTTCTTGAAGAGGAAGAAACATTCTCAACACTTCTAGCACACAGGCACACCCTGAAACGTCAAATCCCAGACCTGTTCTTACAACACCAGCATGAGCATGGGAATTAGTCATCAAATAACTTTTTACTATCGTAGGCAACAAATTTATAATTAATACGCAATATTTTCAAGCACAAAGCAATGACACTATCATCAGAACTGAGATTTCTGTTTTTTTCACCATGTATTCATTTATCAGTTCTTATAGGATTATATTTACTTTTAAGTGCTTTTCCAAAGAAGAGTTGCTTTTGTCTGGGTTCTTGATCAATCAATGAAGCATGTGGATCATGTGCATCTGTGCAGGAAAAGCAAAACAGTAATTGACTTTGCAGGAACAAGAGAACACATTCTCCCATACTAAATGTATCGTGTTCGCATATCGAAGCCGACAACTACTTATTTGATGAAAAAAAGCACCCTTCCTTTAGTCGTTAAAAACTCATTCATGACTACAGTCACAGCTGCGACCCGCGAGCATGACGTGGTTGAAGTCGTTTAGGGACAAAGCAGACTTGAATGTGACAATGCTAGGCAATGTTTCTCGCCCTCATGATGGCACGAAGAGCGCAAACACATCCTACAATGGGCCGAAGAGGCCCTGAGCAGCTGCATCCTAGCACTTTCCATCACGATGGCACGCATAGCTAATCGGCCACGAAGTGCATGTGTTCACTTTTCCAGCTATGTCAAATACCGAATTCTACATCTACCTGGAAAACCGTTTATTTCTCAGGTAGTGGAGTGGATAAGGAGCTATGAGCTTTTGGAGGGGAAAAAAAAGGCTTTTTTTTGGTGAAACCGAGCCATGGCTTTCATTTTGGGAAAGGGGAGAATGCATCAACCATACACCAGCCATTTTCTTTGGAAGCCTCGAACATCACAACATCCGTTTTCCTCGCTTACAGTGGGTCGACATAAAAAAAACTAATAATAATGTCATCCTTATGCAATGTCAGAATCGGCTTGCGGGATTAGACAGTGAAGGAGGAAAGAAAGATGGCACGAAACCTCTCGGAGGAAGTGCAACCCACTCGGAGCTTGCTCTCTGTATACAA
The DNA here is from genome assembly GCF_014805685.1 of Silurus meridionalis. Classification (NCBI taxonomy): domain Eukaryota; kingdom Metazoa; phylum Chordata; class Actinopteri; order Siluriformes; family Siluridae; genus Silurus; species Silurus meridionalis. The sequence goes on along the minus strand of NC_060891.1, from coordinate 21,609,606 downwards.
ACGCAGAATGATGGATTTAGAATAGCTCGGTATAAATAGATCCACTATTTGAAACAATGCCACGCATGTAGGCATGTAGACTACGGAAAAACAAGTTTCCTTGGGTCCTTTGGACGATTATTGGTATGCGGGAAACCTATAAGAGGGTCCAAAACACCCATTTTAGGCCCAGGACCAAGACTGCAGTAATGCGTCAAATCAGACTTAATGATTAAAGAGTTGCTTGTACAACATTATTATTAAACATATGAGCAAAAAATAAAACACTTCTTCATTAACGTTGATGTATTTTTTAAACTAGTGACATTCTGAGGGGTCTGGAATTCTGTCAGAAATACAACGATAATCTATTATGCATATAAATAATGGCAAATAGAAACAAATGACTGCTTTGATAACATTTTAAAATAAAAATAAGGGTACTAAGCTGTACTTTTCTTTGTCTTTGGGGTCGTAACATTAAGGGGTTGTAACTTCAACCTGGAAAGGTGCACGTGCTGGATCTTTATTAGCTTTTAAATAAAGATAAAGTGATCAAACTGTGTATCTGAAATTATTCTTAAAGTATATCTAGTGCATATGTATATCTAGGATGGGACACTACAGAGACAAAGTCTAATTTGTTCACTTTGTGCCTGAAAGTGTCCTCAAATGTCCCTAATGATAAGAAAAAGATGTATGTTTTTAAAGAGTAATATTTGTTGCACTGTTTGTATACATTTTGCTCTAAGCATCTAACTAGGAAGTGTGTTTTCTTCCTTGTTTTTTTTACTCACCTTAAGCTGGAAAGGGTGGATTTCATTAAGGGAATGTCTTCTGAGCTTTTTGGTTAAAGTCTTCAGCATGCTGGCAATCCTTATGTCCTGTTTTTTTTCCAATTCACACTCTTTTTCTATATTTCCATGCTTGGAGTATGGAGTAGACCTTCAGTTTAGAGATCATCTACAGTCAGATGATCATCAGTGCTCCAGGGTTTCCTCTGCAAGCTTGGAACCGAGATAGGGGAACAAAAAAAGAAAAAACAAACCCCCAAAAAAAAGAGAAACCAGAGCCGATGGAGAACATCAACCCGGATGGTTCTTCCTGTTTATGGCCTTCAGTAGCAGTGCAGAGAAAATGAACTGGAAACGCGGTTCAGTGGGACATGTTCAGACCGAGATCCGACTAGAAACTTTTGCAGGAGAGCTTGATCTCTGACAAGCTGGACTCAGTGTGCGTGAGTGCGTGCGTGCGTGTGCGTGCGCCCGTGCGTAAAAGAAGAAGGACTTCTAAAGCTCGGCTCCTTTGATCTGTATACCTTAGAAGTCAAACTTAAAACGACAAAACTGTATCCAAAAAAGTTGTGATCTCTATTCCCACGCGCGTTCCATACACTCCCTCACGCGCACTTACGCACATGCATACAGCGCGCGCACACACACACACACAGAAGGTAACGCAAACGGGAGAACTACACATAGACACACACGCTACACTTCTCCAGCTCATCCGTTCCTGCATTGCTAGTGGTTCCTGGCACTGTGACGTAACAATGCTGTTTTCTTAAAGGGGCTCGTGAGAAATAACCAACCAGGATAATGTCATAGAGAGGCTTCTTAAAGGAAAAGTGCACCCTGAATAACATTATTTAATTTAATTCAGTTTTATTTGTATGGTTCTTTTAACATTGAACATTGTCTCAAAGCAGCTTTACACAGATAATGTGGTAAGAACAAATAAATAGATTGTTCTTTATGTGTCATTTTGTCCCTGATGAGTGAGCTGGTGGCGAAGGAAAAACTCCCTGAGATTGCATAAGGAAGAAACCTTGAGAGACTCTAAAGGGAACCCATTCTCATCTGGGTGGCCCCGAATGTCCATTTATTACATCTAAACGATGTTGATGTGGGCATTTATGGTAATCAAATGCAAACTGTAGGCCTGAGTCAGTGTGGCAGACTGTTGACATTAACTCCAGTCCAAATTCATCCTCAAAGCTCCTGTTTTTACTCCGTAATTTCATGGCTCCCCAGGCCATAAATGTGAAACCATCCCCAGCTGGAAAGAGTGCCCTCAAATTGAAAGATCTGACCCTTTCAAACCACCACCTGAATGTCTTTCATTACCACATTCATAAACTATCTCCTTCATTTTTTCCTTCTGCCTGGAGGTTCCATCCTCAGCATTCTTCTAGCGTTATACCCCATGTCCATCCTCTGCACATGACCAAACCATCTCAGTCCGCCTCTCTCACCTTGTCTCCGAAAACGTCCTACCAGCATGGTTCTTCTAATTAATTCATTTCTAATTCTGTCCATCCTCGTCACTCACAATGAAAATCGCAGCAGGTTCAAATCTGCCACCTCCAGCTTTCCTCAAGATTTTTTTCTCAGTGCCATTAGTTTTGCCAATGTATTTACACTAAAAGTGTAATTGTGGACACATGATAATGTAGTCTTCCCTAAACTGGTGTCTCACACACATGGAAGGACATGATTGTTTAAATGCCTTTGTATGCTGTAAAGTTTTAACACTTACCCTTCACTGAAACAAAGGGTCAATGTCAAACCTGTTCCTGCATAACAATACCACTGGGAACAAAGTGAGGTCCATAAAGACACGGTTTAACATGGGTGAAGTGGAAGAACTTGAGTGTTCTTGCCCCCATTTAACACCTTTAGCATGATCTTGAATTGTACATCAAACACCAACACATGCTCTACCTGATTATCACTGAAATCCTCACAGCCATGCCCCAAAATCTAGTGCACAGCCTTCACAGATACATGTAGGAAGCTGTAACAGCAAGGGGAATAAATCTGGAATGGGATGTTCAACAAGCACATCGGTGTGAATGTCTACAAACTTTTAGCCATTTGCTTTATTCCCATGAGAAGTTATCACTTGTGCCCCATTGGAAGACATTCAGATTTAACCTCTAGCTCCAGTTCTGGCTTCTTTTCTTGTTTTCCTGTGAAATCCATCATAAAATTCTACCAGACAGAAAAAGCATGATTCCAAATTTGCTTTAATAAACGACACAGACTCAGCTAACTAGTTGGTTTGTAAACGGCAAGATGACCACCAAGGTGGTGGTATTGCCATAATTCGAGATTCGAAGCTTTAAAAGCCGATCTATTTTATCAGTGTACATGTGAGGAGTTGTGAGAGCTGGACGGACTAAAGGATTGAGGTGGAGCTTCATCACTCTCATTAGGTAGAGATGAAGCAAGGGCTCATGCTGCAATATATTGTACTTGAAAAAAACATTTCCCCTTGCACCGTTCGCTATTCAGTAAAACTTGAATGTACTTCATATGTGGCTTTTGTCTAAGGGGTTTTACAGCTTTGTATAATTAGATTTTTATTGTAATTCCATTGATTTTAGAACAAATTTACTAGAATTTGATAAAAAGCATATAAGCAAACTGTGTGTTCAAATTTTAAATATTCATGATCATCATTATAAAGATTAACATGCAAGTGGATTTTTAATTCAAAGGTACAGTAATGATGGCTGAAACCTGAATGTTGATGTGTGTATAATGCGGGTGTCTGTGCATCCAGTGGCCACTTTACTGATTGGTAAGGTGTATCCATACCGATTAATCTGTTTTTATACACACAGTGTTGATGTTGCTGGAAGTTTTCATTTGAACAATGCAAAAGCTTCACCTGAAGGCAGTAGCTAAAAGACTAAGATCAACTGATTAAAAAAGGTAGAATAAGAATTAAGATTGGACAGTACCGTTCAAAGTTTGCATGTGTGAAAATATATATAATATCTCAAGTAGCAAGATCCCACATTTTTCTAAGGTTTCTCTGATTACAATGACTGCAATTTGCTCTTAGACAATTTTTTTGCCAAATTGTGCAATGCATAAAATGTGTTTAATCAGCAAATATATTATTTACATATAAAGAATACATTTAATTGTTTCCTGAGAGAACATTTATATTTTTAAATCTGGGAATAATAAGTCAAAGAACCTTTTTTTTCCTTTCTGTGATCTTCAGGAAATTCAGATGATGCACTTCCTGTTGAACTGCGACTTGGGGAATTTTATGACGCCGAATGTGTTCTGATAAAGTGAACGTTGTGTGACACAGATATAAAGAACACCTGTCATAACCAGTAATTAATGACTCATGGAAGTTGGGTGACTGATCGGTGCAAGTATGAGGTGTTAAATGGGTTTACATATTAGTGTAAAAATAATTTTAAATATTTTAGTGATAACATTTCACTGAAGTGTGATGTTTGCTATTTAAGTATGCTAAAGTGTGTATTTTAGCTATATTTAACATACATGTCTGTAAATGACAGAAAAATTGTATCCTGATTTTGGATTTGCCCAGGTAGAGGCCCAAAGAAAATAGCAATAGTATTAAGAATTAAGGGTCATTGAAGAGAAGCAAATAATTGACAAAGCTTTGTCTCCATCTGTCTTTTAGTAGTGGAATAGTATTTAAGATGTCATTTTCAGCTTTTAAAAAGAATCAGGTTAAATAATAAATTGTTTATTTATTACCAAAACACATTTACCTATTATGAATGAAGAATACAATGGTCTTTTTATTTTGCAATGAATGTTGAGTGTTTAATGAGAAATAAACAAAAATGTGCTCAATACTTTGCCATTGGTTGGTGGATTTTGACCTGCTAATTTGAGTGATTTTCAACATATTTTCTGCTAATTTAGTTTATAATGCAATTATATTTTTTTTGTTATAAAAAAACAAACAAACCTGGGGTGAAACTAAATTTGGTGAACGATAACTATTACACAAAAGTTCTCACCAGTAGAGGGCGTTTTGTATCCAAATATATACAGGTACATCTCAATAAATTAGAATAACATTAAACAGTTTATTTATTTTAGTAATTCATTACAAAAAGTGAAACTCGTATATTATATAGATTCATCACACACAGACTGATATATTTTAAGTGTTCAATTTTGATGATTATGGCTTACAGGGAATCTTCTTCTTCTTCTACTTCTTCTTCCGGCTCTTCCCAGTAGGGGTCGCCAAAGCGAATCATCCACGTATAGCTAACAGCTAATGAAAACCCAAAATTTCGTATTTCAGAAAATTAGAATATTACTTAATAAATAATAATAATAATAATAATAATAATAATAATAATAATAATAACAAAAACTAATAATAATAATAAAAAAGATTAACACAGAAATGCATGAATTACTGCAGCAATGCGGGGTGGCATGAAGGTGATCAGTCTGTGATGCTGCTGACATGTTATGGAAGCCCAGGTTGCTCTGATAGCTGCCTTCAGCTCTTTATGTTGTGTGGGGTCTGGTTTCTTATATCTTCCTCTTTACAATACCCCATAGATTCTCCATGGGGTTTAGGTCGGGTGAGTTTGCTGGCCAATAAAGCACATGGATACCATGGTCCTTAAACCAGGTATTAGTACTTTTGGCAGTGTGGGCAGGTGCCAAGTCCTTTTGGAAATTGAAATGAGAATCTCCATAAAGCCAGTCAGCAGAGGGAAACATGAAGTGCTCATAAAAATTCCCGGTAGACTGCTGTGCTGACCTTGGACTTGATAAAACACAGTGAACCAACACCAGCAGAAGACATGACTCACTGGAACACTGGAAGTCATGCAACTTCCTCTCTTCTTCTAGACTCTGGGATCTTGATTTCTAAATGAAATTATTATTTTTTCCATCTGAAAAGACGACTTTGGCCCACTGAGCAACAGTCCAGTCCTTTTTGTCCTTTGCCCAGGTAAGACACCTCTGACATTGTCTCTGGTTCAGGAGTGGTTTGACACAAGGAATGAGTCAGTTGTACACGTCTGTGCATGGTGGCTCTTGAAGCACTGACTCCAGCTGCAGTCCACTTTTTGTGAATCTTCCCCAAATTCTTGAATGGGCTTCATTTCACCTTTTTCTACCACTTTTTCCCTTCCATTTAACTTTCCATTAATGTGCTTGGATACAGCAATCTGTGAACAGCAGCTTCTTTAGCAATAACCTTTTGTGTCTTACCCTCCATGTGCAGGGTGTCAATGATCGTCTTCTGAACAACTGTCAAGTCAGCAGTCTTCCCCCCTTGATTGTGTAGACTGAACCAGACTGAGACACCATTTAAAGGCTCAGGAAACCTATGCAGGTGTTTGGATTTAATTAGCTGATTAATTGTGACACCACGAGACTCCAATATTGAACTTTTTCACAATATTCTCATTTTCTGAGATACTGAATTTTGGGTTTTCATTAGCTGTAAGCCATAATCATCAAAATTAAAAGAAATAAACACTTGAAATATATCAGTCTGTGTGTGATGGATCTATATAATATACGAGTTTCACTTTTTGTATTGAATTACTAAAATAAATCAACTGTTTAATAATATTCAAATTTATTGAGATGCACCTGTATAATAATTATATACATTAAACCAATAGATCTCCATTTGTATTGCGGGACTGCCAAGGGTTCATGATGATGATGATGATGATGATGATGATGATGATTGTTTTTTGTCTTTCTTTTTATCTGTCTGGGTTTTTTTTATTTATTATTAAAAGCTTTTAAATGTATTAGAGTAGCGGAAATTACAACCACAATTATAAAGGTTTATTGGTGTTTAAAAAACAATTAGATTTGCAAAGACCTTAAACCTTAACTCAGCCATATAAGTAATGTCATATAGGTAACATAGCCTTTAGTTTATGTTAGCTTAACCTTAAGATTTTCTATTAAAAAAATCAGAATAAATAATAATAAATAAATAAAAACAGTAAAATATAGTTTTATAATTGCAAAAAAAGCCAACACATTGTTTTTTTTTTTTTGATGGAGAGTTTATTCTTAATGTGTTCAAATGATACAAATAAAGGTAGCAGACGTCATTTAATTTCAAATTTTTTGAACTGATCATCCTTAAATATTCTAATTTCTTAACTTATTAAAATTACCCATGCATTATAATTGAGTTTATAATGAGCTTAGTATATAATGTTCTCTCTGGGCTAATGAATTATTCATATATAGAGCTTTATTACTATGTCATAACAAGTATAAACAGATGTATTTATTTTTTATATACATTTTATTTTTGTTCATTTTATTTTGATTATTATATCAAACATAAAGTCCATTTTCCTCAATACCACCAGATGGCGCTGTGTGACTTTGATGAATCTGCAAACTACAAGTAAATGATAAAGGGCCGCTTTCCGACATAATTTCCCAATTACACACCATAAAAGTCTGTAGGTTTAACTAATGACTTGAAGTCATGTTTACATTGTGTCTGATTTAAGTATTTATTGGTAATTTTAATAAAGTAATGACTTTGTACAGATTCCTAAAAATATATAATATTTGCTTTAATTGTTGTTAAATAAATGACCATAATACTAGATAATTCAATCCAATACTTAATATTTGGGGTCTGAAAGTTACAGAAAGCACAGAAAAAGTCATCCTCTATTTCCATCCTCAGCCTGTGTGGATTTGCAATTCCCCTGCAATATTAAATCAGATGTTGCATGATGTGGTATATGTCCTGAGCTGGAAGGCGAGCCATGAATTCACACATTTATTTATTTATTTGATTTATTTTATTGTATTTTTTGGCCATTTCTGGTTGATGTTGTGTCAATGTGCTTAATAAAAACGCATCAAATCCTAAGGGCTGAGCCAGCAGGCTGGCAGTTAGATTGCCAAACAGCATGTTAGACGGTAGACCAACCTCTGCCTCCACAGCAGAAATAACCCCGAATCCCACAACATAACGATGTACTATGCGAGTGATGAGTTGTAAAAGTACTCCATGTTTTTCCTTCTACTGTACATGGCACGATTTCCCATTCTGTTATTCCGCACAACCAAAAATCAATGTTCCTCTGTAAGATCGGAAATCTGTAGGTGGGAGCATTTTAGTACAAAAAAAGTGGCATAACACCTCTTTCATCCAAATAAAGTTGCTCAGTCAGTGAGCAGTGTGGAGTGAGAGACAGAAATATCACACTATCTATGGAGTCCGTGTGAATGTTTTTGCTCCAGGCAACCTTAGTTCTGAAGTGAGCGAAAAATAACCTGATGACATAATATAAAGTGTGACCTTTGTGCAAGCGGAAAACTTTCCTCGGCCTACTTGTCCTGGAGTCCGATGGCCCTCCAGGTGCTCAGAGCCCACGCCACCTACGTCCTCTACTGCCTGTTCTCCCTCAACTCCTCCCTGCAGACTCCCTCCCTCTTTCACCCACTGACCCACTGGTGGAAACCATGGGTACTGAGCAGTTCAGACGCCTCTTTTTAGAGTGCCAGATGGCTATTTTTTCCCCAAACACTCTAAAAAGAGCATCGGCTTACATAAAGCACAATTTTGTGAACTGCACAGGATGTAAGAAAACAGGAAACCAACAGAAGCTAATTTTGGTATCAAAATTTGATTTGAGTTTGTTTTCAGCCTATCGAGGCATTTAAAGGAGGAACTATTACCAAACGGTGGAAAGATGCATTTATTATAACACAGATTTATAATCTAGTTTCAAATGGCTTTGTGGTATAAACAGTGTTGAATTCAAAAGATCTCCAAGGACATTGTTGCATTTTCAAACAACAAACGACAAAACAGGAAGATACTATGTTTCAGTATGACACATACACACACACACACACACACACACACACACACTTACAGGCCTGTACACACATTTGGCAACATGAATTGCATAAATATCACGTGTGAACTTTATAACACTTTGGTGTGTGCTGTTTTCAGGAACAACGGTGCTGCAATAAAACACACGAGGTCACTTTAACCCCAAGGGTCAATTATATTGCTGATGCACTAACGCAATAAAAAAAGAGAATAACATGATACCACTCACAGAAGAACTGGATAATACATCTTTTAATTTTAAACAGCAGGCTTTTAGATCAGTTCATGCATGTATATGGTTTGGAAGTGGGTTTGACTGTAGAACCTGTCATTTTGTAAAAGTTTGCATTTTATAAAAAAGAAAGGCACTTTTGCTTTAACTCTGTTAGTTAATAAACACATGTTCCAGCACATACAAGATACAGTATTTGCTCCAAATGTACACGCAGAATATTTTCACTTTTCGCTTTCAAATATGACTAATTTGATAGCAAAAACTTAGATTTTTTTTTAATTTGAATTGATAGTGGGGGGAAAGGGGGTGGTCTCAAGTACCTGTTGTCATAAAATAAATGTGTTTGGTTATGAAAGATTCACATAACACAGCAATCATTATAAAGAAGATTCCTTCTTAAACACTTAAATCTACAGCCATATCAAAACCTTAAACATCCCTTTCCTGTTGACTCAATATTATGAAAAGTCAAAGGCTTTTGAAACACCATCTAATCATCTCCAGACAAGTGACCATGCAAGATACACTATATTGATAAATGTTTGTGGACACCTGACCATAAGCTTGGCATGTGCTTTCTGAACATCCTATTCCGCATTTAGTCCCCATTTGCTGTTTTTATACCCCCCACTCTTCTGGAAGATGTTCCACTAGAGTTTGGAGTGTGCTCATGAACATTTGTGCTATTCAGCCACAAGTATTAGTTAGTAAAGTCAGGTACTGATGTAGGGTGAGGAGACCTTAGGAGATGTTCAGTAGTGTTGAGGTCAGAGCTGTGTAGCAGGCTACTCAAAATCACTCCAACCCATATAAACCATATCTTCATTTAGCTGGTTTTGGAACAGGAGCATTGTCATGCTGGAACAAGTTTGTGTCTCTTGGTTTGAATTTACTGGGAAATTAAATGCTACTGCCTCCAAATATATCGTATAAAAGTGTGTTCCTCCAACTTTGTGTTAACAGGTTGAGAAACAAACACATATAGCTGGAAAAGTCAAGTATCCAAATACTTTTGTCCATATAGTGTATTTTTTCACAATGCTGACCGATTAGTAATAAAGAAACTGAGCTGTTGCAGTTGCAGGATAACCTAAAAGCAGCAATAACAGTTACACAGAGGACAATAAACAATGCACAGCAATCAGCCCTGTTCCAGCATCTCAGAACTCCCAAAACAAGAACAACATGAACAGTTTTTACAAAATCTAACACTTTCAGAATATCATTGTTAATATCGTAACATATTAGCCCACTAAATGTAGAAAAAAATGGCCATGATCTTGCACACAAATACGAAAAGACTTCCTATTACTTTAATGTGTTCTTTTCTTCAAAAAAGTATGTTTATGTATGTATACATATATTAGGGGTGTAACGGTACAACGACTTTTTGGTACAGGGCTTTTGGTTCAGTGCACATGTGTACCCAATGCAATCTTTTTTACGTATGTTAAAATCTGAGTTCCCATGTATTTATTAAGTTTTTTAATGGTGTTTTAATTATTAAACTTGACAACATACACAACAATCCCAGGGGTATAAAATAAGGAACTACAGTTAGCACAGTGACACTTTGGCTACTCACTCCGTACAGGAAATACGATTTGTAGTGCACCAAAATAAGTTGTAAAACAGATGGATTCAATAACGGTTATATACAGCTACAAGAATTTCTCTTAAGATCTTGAGTGAATGAATGGATAAAGGATGGAAGGAATGAAGACATTTGTTAAAGTAGAGCTATTTTTGGGAGGTAGAGTGATGCCAAATACCCTAAAGGAAACCACATCAGTACCAGAATCACTGCAAAGTAGGTAATATTATAACATCTAGACGATTTCTCCAAATGGTCCTAATGCTACTGTCAGCTGGTATATGTTAGAATGAAACAGAATCAGTACATGGAGCTGCTTTTACACATATGTTAATTATACTTGGTGGATGTTTGTGCATAGGGATGCAATTTCTTGCAAAAACACTGCCATTAACTGCTATGTGACCAACAGTACAATGCAGCCAGGAGTGACCAGTTACCTTTCCAATAGATTTACAGATCTAAATCAGAAGAAGGTGTGAGATTTCTAAAGATAGCACTGGATGTCAAGCGCATAGTGAAAGAGAGAGAGAGAGAGAGAGAGAGAGAGAGAGAGAGAGAGAGAGATGTACACAATTAGTCATGTGCATGAAAAACAAAACAGCAGTCCTTCCTCTTTTCTATTTTCTAACATCAAGGCTAATTGGTTAAAACACACTACGCACTGAGCAGACTACATTCAGCTGCTCATTTACTCATTTGCTGCTCCATTATTAGCTCTATTTCAACAGACTGGAAACAATGACTGATATATATACACTGCAATTATTTAAAACAAACAGACAGACAGACAGACAGACAGACACACACACACACACACACACACACACACACACACACACACACTGTGAATGGTGTACATGCTGTATACACAAACTATAAAATAGTTTTTTGTAATAAATATCTAATATCTAGCATTAGTGATAGTAGTATTGGTTGTAGTTGTAGTAGTAACAGAAGCAGCAAAATTTCCCTATAATACTTATATTAAAATAGTGGTAGTAACAATTGTTGTTGTTGCTGTTGTACCTGTGAATGTAGCAGTACTATTAATAGTAGTTGTCGTAGTAGTAACTTTGTTGAGGATTGGTGAGGATGGTACAAGGGAGTGGCAGGCCATCAGGGCCAGCAAGGCCTTCTCTGCTGACCTAATAACTATAAGAAGCATTGACCTACATTTACAACCTGAATTTATACTAATATATAACCTAATTTATGTTCCATGAAATTGTATAAATTTATTCCCAAGAGTTTATTCTCTTCATTTCGTAGTGTTTCTCTTAACTGCACTGCTTCCAGTACGTATGTAAAATTTTTTGTCCAATCAAATTTCAGCCTCTGGGCCTTCAAAAGCAGTAGTGCTGGCCGATGTACCCTAGACTATATTAGCAATGGATCTGTTTCTTTAACTAATCGGATTTCAAATTCGCCTGATAGGGCCAGCTAGCTATTTCAGAATAGCATCAGCATTGTTCCGTCCTCTGATTGGTTGGAGGGAAACTGTTACAGCCAAGTTCAACTAGCAAAACATATCTGTACACGCTGCACACGTTAATACATCTGAGATAGACTTTTTTATGCCTACAGAGGAAGAGAAATTTATTTGGTCTCGGACATATTTAAAAATCCATTTTCAAGAAAATGCTAGACATAGTGAGGAGAGGTCAGCTAACCCCAAAGCTAGCTAGCTTGTCTCGGAAAGGGTTTGTTTGCCACTTCCAGACCAGTGAATACGAGCGGTACCACTGTCTTACAGCCTCTGAGGAGCAGTGCAAATTATGAGTCTGCGTCTCTGTGGAATAGGTTGTATTTAATTTACATTTTTTATGTTCTTGTCATGTTATTAGACAAATATTGATTCTGAATTGCTCCAGTTGATATATGTGGCACAGTTGGAGCTTGCTGTAGTAAAAATGGTATTCACCCTCCATATGCGAAATGCCTCTCTCTATGTAATGCCACACATTGTTGTTCTTCTTTTTCTTTTGGCTTCTGCCATTAGGGGTCGCCACGCAGATCATCTGTCTCCATACCCCCTGTCCTCTACATCTGCCTCTTTCAAACCAACTACCTGTCTTCCCTCACCACATCCATAAATCTCCTCATTGGCCTTCCTTTTTTTCTCTTCTGCACATGTCCAAACCATCTCAATCTCGCCTCCCTCACCTTGTATCCAAAACGTCCTACATGCGCTGTCCCTCTAATAAACTAATTTCTAATCCTGTCCATCGCCGTCACTCCCAATAAAAACCTCAACATCTTCAGCTCTGCTACCTCCAGCTCCACCTTCTGTCTTTTACTCAAAGCCACTGTCTCTAAACCATACAACATCGAAGGTCTCACCACAGTCCTATACCCTTTCCCTTTCACTTTTGCAGATACTCCACCCTGCCTGCACTCTTTTCTTCACTTTTCTAACACAATCTCCATTACTTTTCACTGTTGACCCCAGGTACCTGAACTCCTCCACCTTCTCCACCTCTTCTTCCTGCAACCGCACCCCTCCACTGCCCTCCCTCTTATTCACGCAGATGTACTCTGTCTTACTCCTACTGACTTTCATTCCCCTTCTCTCCAGCACATCCCTCCACCTTTCCAGGCTCATCTCAACCTGCTCCCCACTCTCACCACAAATAACAATATCATCTGCAAACATCATAGTCCAGGGAGACTCCTGTCTGACCTCGTCCGTCAACCTGTCCATCACCACTGCAAACAGGAAAGGGCTCAGAGCCGATCCTTGATGCAGTCCAACCTCCACCTTGAACCAGTCTGTCGTTTCTATTGCACACTTCATGCTGTCACACTGTCCTCATACATGTCCTGCACCACCCTCACATACTTCTCTGACACACCTGACTTCATACAGTACAGGCACCCCGTCGTATGCTTTTTCTAAATCCACAAACACACAATGCAACTCCTTCTGACCTTCTCCATACTTCTCCATCAACATTCTTAAAGCAAATAATGTCTGTGGTGATCTTCTTTGGAATAAAACCATACTGTTGCTCACAGATGGTCACCTCTTCTCTCAGCCTGGTTTCCACTACTCTTTCCCATAACTTCATGGTGTGACTGATCAACTTTATTCCCCTGTAGTTAGTGCAGGTCTGCACATCTCCCTTATTCTTAAAGATTGGTACCAGCACACTCCTTCTCCATTCCTCAGGCATCCTCCCACCTTCCAAAATCATTTTAAACAATCTTGTTAAAAAACTACAATGTCATCTCTCCTAAACATATAAATGCTTCTATCGGTATGTCATCTAGTCCAATTGACTTTCCACTCTTTATCCTCTTAATCGCTGCTCTCACTTTCTCCTTACTAATCCTATCTACATCCTGCTTCACCATCTCCACACTATTTCCTTGGCTTCGCCACATTCCTCTTTACCTGCTGCCGCATCTCCTTGTATCCTGCATACTTCTCTCATCACTCTGTCGATCCCAATTCTGTTTTGCCAACCTCTTTCTCCTTATGCTCTCCTGCACTTCCTCATTCCACCACAACGTCACTTTGTCTTACTTTCTATTTCCGGATGTCACACCAAGTACCTTTCTAGCTGTCTCTCTTATCAGTTCTGCAGTAGTTGCCCAATCATCCAGCACCTCCTCACCACCACCGAGCCCCTGTCTGACCTCTTCCCTGAATCTCACACTACAGTCTTCCTCCTTTAGTTTCCACTATCTTATTCTTCTTTCAGTCTTCACTCTCCTCCTCTTCTCCTTTACCTCCAAAACCATTCTACAGACCACCATCTGGTGCTGTCTAGCTACACTGTCCCCTGCCAACACATTACAGTCTCCAATCTCCTTCAGGTTGTATCTCCTACATAGAACATCATTTACCTGTGTGCAGCTCCACTCTTATACGTCACCATATGATCCTCCTTCTTCTTAAAATAAGTGTTCACCACTGCCATTTCCATCTTTTTAGCAAAATCTACCACCATCTGCCCTTCCACATTTCTCTGCTTAAAGCCATACCTACCCATCACCTCCTCATCACCTCTGTTCCCTTTAACTACATGCACATTTAAATCTGCCCCAATCACCAATCGTTCATCCCCTTCTACCACTTCATCTAACTCACTCCAGAATTTTTCCTTCTTCTCCATCTCACAACCCACTTGTGCAGCATAAGCACTGATTACATTTATTATTGCCCCTTCAACTTCCAGCTTCACGTTCATCACCCTATCAGAAACTTTCTTCACCTCCACTACACTCTTACTGTAATCTACCTTCAGAATCACCCCTACACCCCCCTCCAATGTTCCTGGCCTTACTCCCTTTTCACCTGGTCTCTTGAACACACAACATGTCTACCTTTCTCCTCTCCATCATATCAGCTCTCTCTCTTCCTTTACCAGTCATAGTACCAACATTTAAAATACCAACCCTAACCTCCACCCTCCAACACTTTTCCTTTTCCTGTCAACTCTGTAGACGTTTCCCACCTCTCCTTCTCCTCCTTTGGCCAACAGTAGCCCAATTTCCACTGGTACAGTGTTGGTAACGATACCTGTGGAGGTCGTAGACCGATCGGTTATGGTATCATATTTAATTTGCCATGTTTTATGCTGAATGCCCTTCCTAACGCAACCCTCCCCATTTATCCGGGCTTGGGACCAGCACTAAGAGTGCACTGGCTTGTGCAACCAATAGTAATGGTAGTAATAGTATTAGCAGCAATGTTTGCCTTGCTCCTTCAGGAGTTTCCTTTGGGTACTTCAGTTTCCTCCCACAGTACAAAGACATATGCTGAACGCTGAATTTCATTTTTCAATTGACTATAGTGTGTGTGCGATTGTGCCTCGAAGTTCTCTAGGATAGGCTCCAGGCTCCTCTGTGACCCTGCATAGGTTAAGGACTGTAGAAAATGGAAGAAAATTAGTACTAGGTTAAAGAGAGTGCTAATGTTATTCATAATCATGATGGCAGTCTGCACTGCAGTACTACTAGTAATATTAGTACTAATAGCCAATGAGACCTCAGTCTCTTCCAGCTAACCCCCTTAATGGTTTAGTTTGTCCCAACCAATAAAAGAACCAATAAAGTTTTATGAAGAATTCTTCAGTACAACACCCTCAACTATCCGAAGAACCTCTGACGATCCTTTTAGCGTAGGCAGCAGCTTAGTTTGCCATGCCTAGATCCAGCTATGATAACCTCACCTTCCTTTCTATTTCTTTTTATGCTTTGTTTATACAGCCCTCCTACATTTAACGGTCTATTGACCATTTCTCCTCTTCTTTCAATCCTTTCTTTTTTCTGTCTCTCCTTCCCCTTCCTCCTCTACATGGTGAATGTCAAAGATCAGTGCACTCACACACTCACACACACATACTTCATCGTTTTTCTTTCCTCACCTCTCTGTGGGAGCACAAGGCAATCCACTCCCACTCCTTCTTGCGTCACGGAACAGAAAGGCTTCCCAAAGTGGAGGCCAGATGGGCAAGCGGCGGCGTCACTTCTTTATTTGCCAGTGACAAACACAGATTTGCACAGCCTGTAATTCAGGCGCTTCCGTGCAAAAACACATCGATGAATGTTAATTTAGGAGTTTAGCACAGCAGGACATCCACTGGTTTTGTGACACCAGGAAGGTAGAAGGCAGGAGGAGGAGAGGAGAGGCGAGAAAATTCAAGCTAACTTACCTAATTAATGATAAGAAATTGATACTGCGAAGAAATTCCCTGTTTTAACCTCCAGAGCCACTGCAGTAATGATTATACCTGAAACATGGCCCAATTATGCAGCCATGCTGTCTTCATGAAGAACTAAATGTGTTTCAAAAAAACCCTGTTGCACTTGCAGGGCTCAACGAAAGACCGCGACAGCATCATTATTTGGCCCTCTGAATTACCATCTCTATGGCAACATGATGCACTTCGATATGACATCACGGCCAGCTTGAGCAAACAAACAGGCTGAGTGGGATTTCAGAGCAGTGTGTGAAAGATGCCTGCCTCCTAATACATGTTTCCATTCAGCTGAAATTAAGAACAGACATTAAGGTCCTGGATATCCAGCACACAAAGCGCATAGATTTTTGCATTGTTCACCCATAGTCCTGTTTATTTTTTTTTATTGTTACATATAAATAATTTAAGACCATTTAATCAAGCAGGACGTTGCCAGGGTTTTCTTCCCCCTGATTTTCTTCCCATTATACTAATTAGCTATCTAGAAAATATGTCTAAGGTGATTTTGTTTTTCCATTTCTCCTTTCGTCTATTTTTAAAGCTAGACTCGGGGAATATTTGAGATTGCACAAATGATTCTGCTTGCAGATTCTTGGACCTTCTTCAGCACTTTGGTTTCCATCACACCGAGCCTTGATGACGTGCTGCTGATGTCAGTGGCAGAGAGAAAGAGGCAGGGAGAACATGGCCTAATTTAGCAGCGTGAATGGGAGAGTGCAGGCTGTGGGTGTTGTGTCTCGGCCTCAGTGACGCAGGCTATTTCACACACTTCCTGCCAGCTGGTAGCACCTTGTGCACCGTCCAACAAATTCATTTCCTGAACATGCTGTGCATGTTTCTACACTATCACTTCCCCTCTCTCTTCCCCATTCTCTCTCATGTCCAGTATTCAACACAGTATGCTAAAAGTATTGATTTAGTTTATACACCAGTACTACTATTATATCATCTATAAAAGGTAACAGTGGTCAAAAGATGATGATGATGCATGTTCTTTTGTGATGCATGTCAACAGCATGGTGGCGTAGCACTGAGCGTGTAGCATTTCTAAAGGTTCTTTTCTTTAGTTGCTTCTGATTTTCCAAAAACAGTAAGTGGACTGGGGACTTCAATTTGCTCCTTGATGTGAATGCATGCATTTGAGGTATTCTGCAATGGACAGGTGTTGCAGACAGAGTGTATTCTCTTCTCAAACACAATGTTCCACTATGATCCTAACCAGAATAAAGAATTTACTTATGATGATGATGATCAGAGGTGGGAATTACTTAATTCAATTTTTGGTATCTGTACTTTCTACTTTTACATTTTCAAAACAGGCTTGTTATTTTTGTTTTAATCTATTTGGTGACATGATCAGTAGTTTTTCTTCTCACTGCGTACAGGTTTCAGCCCATTAACCTATTTCTTGTCTTTGCACAGCTTCAACCACTGGTGTATCATTTCCTTGTTCTCACACACCACAGACGTAGACTAGTTCACGAGACAAAAGGCAACAAGAAGTTTGGGGGTAACGTGGATGAGACAGAGAGAGTCAGCAAAGCAAACATGACTGAGAACTGAGACATTCCTGATCACCTAATCATCTTCATCTTTTCTTTGATTGTGTTTAATATGGTGGATGTTCAGCCTGGATACATTCCTTAGATAACAAAATTAAAGATTTGTTTTGTATTACTAGATTAATTAAAACTGTCAAAATTAACATGTTGATTAGAGTATAAAAAAAATGAAAATTATAAATATATGGTACAATTAGAACAGATAAAAATTACGATTACGTTGTGATTAATCGTGGGTTAACTCATAACAAACATAAATATTTTAATTGATTGACAGTCATATTATTAAAATTATGTAAGGTCTAGTTACCAGCTTGACACTTAAACTGGTAGCAGTATGACTACTTTTTACTTAAGTACATGTCAGAGCCCAAACTTCAGTACTTTAACTTGAGTAAAAAGTGTAGTCAGTACTTTAGCTTTTACCAGAGTCTTTTAGAGCATCTGTACTTCTACTTGAATGAACCATGTGTGTACTTTTGCCATCTCTGATGATGATGATGATGATGATGATGATGATGATGATATTTGTGTCACAGTGCTTTTAATATTCATCTGGTTCGTTGGTTGGTTTATACAATTCCAGAAGCAGGCAAACAAAAAATTCCAATGTGTCCTCTGTGCCAGACGTAAATATATTTTATTAGAAAAAGATTGATTAACCATTAGAAATATTAAATAACATTAATGTTAACAACATTGATATATAAATGTCTACATGAGGTAAATGATTGTATAATTATTATAATTATTATAATTATTATTAGATAAATAATATTTTCCTCTTTATTCTTTTCCTGGACTTTTTTGTTTGTTTGATTGTTGTTGTTTTTGATAAAATTACACTTTGAAAGCATATGAGGGCATTACAAAACAGGAATGCTAATGCTTCCAGCACAACAGTGATAGATAGCTGCTGACTTGCACAAAATAGGCAATGGATAACAAAGAAAATACCTAAGCATCTAAAGATCCAGTGAAGCACAGTCAGGGATATAATAGAATGTTTATGTATGGTCAAACATGTGCAAGGAAATGGGCCCATGCACAGACCAGCTCATGGAAACAAATAATACGTCTGAAGTCACAATTTCAGAACTGCACAGTTTTTATAGTTGAGTGGCTTGCTCATTAGGGATGAACTTATAGACACTAACATATAAATTCATATTTTATAAACAATTTACCTTAATAATGGTGCTTTGGGGCAATGTCTATTGTTGTACAAGTGCTGTACAAATTAAGCTAAATTGATTTAAAATATTGGGACTACATTCAAGGAAAAATCCATACAAAGTGCTTTTCCCAAGATTTAGCCATTAGACATTACCGTTCAATCTCACTGCATGAGACTTTGTGATGCAGTGCTCTGTTATACTCATTTATCTATAATATTGATAGTTTCTAAAGCTGTGGTGTCTTAAGAGGTGGATTGAGTCAGGTGGGACACCATTGAAGGCCTGGGTTTTGAAATGCCCAGCCTGACACTGGTGCAGTGTATATACAGATGATATTACAGTCAAGTCAAGTCAAGATATATAGGATCTAGGATATGCAATGTCTAGGATATGCTATGAATTTAACATTATATATATTTCATGCAAAGCACAGTCCACATGTAATTCAGGGAGAATGACACCAAATTTACTGAACTAATCTAGAAGCGCTCTTCATCAACTGTAAGCCTTTCCACTCACCGCTGGAGCTTTTCTCTTTGATTCTGGTCAGTGTTTACATTCCTCCGCAAGCATGTGTGAACGCAGCGCTGCGACAGCTGGCCGATCAGATCGCAGACACTGAGCAACAAATATGCGGGGACTTAAATAAAGCAAACCTCACACGGGAACTTCCAGAATTCAGACAGCATTTTACATGCCCCAACAGAGACAAACATTACAGAAAAACATTATAGACCAATGCTACGCCACAATAAAGGATGCATATCGCTCCATCGGCAGAGCTGCTATAGGACTGTCTGACCACTGCCTGGTTCACCTTCTCCCTACATACAGGCAAAAACTTAAATCTGCTAAGCCTGTAGTGAGGACTGTAAAACGATGGAGTGTTTTTGATGCTGCTGCCTCTGATCTGGATGAACTCACAGACTCTGTAACATCTTATATCAGTTTCTGTGAGGATTTATGCACTCCTACCAGGACTTATTTGACATACAACAACGATAAGCCATGGTTCACGGCAAAACCCAGACAGCTTCGACAAGCCAAAGAAAATGCCTACAGAAATGGGGACAGAATCATGCCAAGAACACACTGAGAATGGAGATTAGAGAGGCAAATAGGAGCTACTCTAAAAAGCTGGAAAATCAGTTCTCAGCCAATGACCTTGCTTTAGTGTGAAAAGGCCTGAGAAACATCACAAGCTACAAGACACCATCCACCAGCTCTGTAGGGAATCAACAACTGGTTGATGACCTGAATGAGTTTTACTGTAGATTTGAAACTCCCAGTCTCACACCCTTCCTGACCATCTCACCACTCGAACATCAACACCTCCAGCAGCCCCCTCTCACCCCCCTCTGGTACTTCAGTTCAGTGAAGATGATGTGCATCAGGTCTTCAGGAAACAAACAAAAAAAGGAAACACCAGGACCAGACGTAGTTTCAGCAGCCTGTCTAATAACCTGTGCTGACCAGCTGGCATCCATCTTTTCACTGAAACTGTGTGAAGTGCCCAACCGCTTTAAACGTTCCACCATCATCCCTGGCCCAAAGAAACTACAGACCTATTGCCCTCACATCTGTAGTCATTAAGACATTTGAGAGACTGGTGTTCGCTTATTTGAAGGACATCGCTGGACCCCCTGCAGTTTGCTTACCGAGCAAACAGGTCTGTAAATGATGCGGTGAACATGGGACTGCACTTCATCCTGCAACATCTGGACAAACCGGGGACTTATGTAAGGATCCTGTTTGTGGACTTCAGTTCGGCCTTCAACACCATCATCCACTCCTCCAGACCAAACTAACAAGGCTCTCCTATCTCTACCTGTCAGTGGAACCCAGCTTTCTGAGAGACTTGGAAAATTCATGTCAAACAACCATACTATTAGCACTGGTGCCCCCAGGGATGTGTTTTCTCCCCACTGCTCTTCTCCCCGTACACCAACGACTGCACCTCTACAGACCCCTCTGTCAAGCTCCTGAAGTTTGCAGATGACACTACAGTCATCTCACTTCATTAACGACGGTGATGAATCTGCATTTAGTAGCGAGGTTTAATAGCTGTCTGTCTGGTGCAGGCATAACAACCTGGAGTTTAACATGTTCAAAACAGTGGAGATGATTGTGGATTTAAGGAGGAACCCCCCTGCACTACCCCCACCAACCATCGTGAACAGCACTGTGGCAGCAGTGGAGTCATTCAGGGCCTGAAGTGGGGCAATCACATCGACTCCATTGCTAAAAAGGCCAAACAGAGGATGTATTTCCTTCATCAGCTGAGGAAGTTCAATCTGCCACAGGAATCGTTCAAAGAGTTCTACTCAGCCATCAGATCTGTTCTGTGTACTTCAATAACTGTCTGGTTTGGCTCAACTACACAATCAGACATAAAAAGACTACAGGCAATCTACCTCATGAACACTTAAATGCTCTCCCCATTGTGCAAAAAAATAAAACATACATGCAATACCATTTAACTAATTGAAATCTGTATTTTTTTTGTTCAATAATACTCTATTTATTTTCTTTATAAAGAAAAAAAAAGTTAAATATCTTTTATACTTTTATTCTTATTTATTTATTTATTTTCATTATTTATTTATTTTTAATTCCTTTAGTTTTACTTTAGAAAATGTGCAACTGGATGCTTCTGTCACAAAAACAAAAATGTCCTTCTAAGTGCAAACATAATTGGCAATAAAGCCCTTTCTGATTCTGATATGTAGGTGCACATAATAATATTGCATATAGTATTATTTAACAACCTATTATGTATTGAGAAAATATTTAAATAATAATTAAAATAACTTAAGATGTGTTAAACCTAAAATAGCATTACATTATATAATTATTTTGGAGACAGGAACGCAGGCGAAGTTTTATTACGCTTCATTCATCATCTAAGTCCCGCCTCCTGAACGTCTGACAGCCTGTCACACTGTCCAATCAGTGTGGAAGCATTGGCCAAACCTCGCGAATCAGGAAGTGATTTCACAATACGGGTAGGAAGAAAAATAACACTGTTATACTTCTTAATAAAAGGCATCACTAGAAACTACTGTGGGCTTTGTGTAACCCGGAAGTTTAAAATAACCATTGCGGAAGTTGGTCGCTTTTCGGCTCAATGTGACTTTATCGAAACAATTGAGGAAAACAGTGCGATAAAAATGTTTCTTACAGCAGTCAACCGTGAGTAAAAAGAAAAAAGAAAGAAAACGACCTGTTAATTTATTGTTAAATGTAAATGATTGAATAAATTGCAGCAAATCTAGAGATATGAGCTGTAGGGTATGTAGCTGCAGGGCTGATTATCCAGCGAGAGGAGCAGAGGGATTTATATAATATAATAAATATATATGATATAATATTAAATTATAAAAACTACATGTTTTTTAATTAAATACGATTAATAAAGTGATTTATTGTTGAATGCCACCAAATTTTCATATATATATATTTTTGTGTGTGTGTATATATACACACACACACACACACACACACACACACACACATATATATATATATATATATATATATATATATATATATATATATATATATATATGATATAATTTTCATACACACACACATTATATGATGATGATATAATTTTCATATATACACACACACACACACACACACACACACACACACACACACACACATATATTATATGGTATATGTATAATATAATTTTTTTTATATTTTATATAAACCACAATAAACAGATGCCACTCCAAAAATGCTATAGTACTATATTAACATTACTTTATTTTATAATTAATAATTATATTTTATTAATAAATTTCATTATTTCAACATTAAACTCCATAAAAACAATTCCCTGTAAGTTTTTTGGTCTATCGTGTAATCTGTAAGAGACCGGAAAAATCAGCCAAACAAATTGGTTATGTGGCAAATGCAATTCCACGATAAAGCGAGAGATTCGAACCGTGGTAAAGCGGTGGATTACTGTATAATGAAAACTTGGCATTTAAAATGAAATTGGATGGATAGAAAGAAAGAAATGTTTAGGCACACACTGAAATGTCAAGAGTAATTACAATTATAGAGGATTGTGATCCCACTTCTAATTATCTTTCTTTTTCTGTGTCCTGGAACATCAGTCGCCAAGAGCAAGTCTAAGTAAGTCTTATTACTCCTTAATACTGTCATCCTGTTCTATTGATTTCCCTTAATGCCTCCTAGTGCTAAAGAGTGACAATGGCATTGTATTCTACAGTCTAATCCTGTAAATATTATGCACGTGTCTGTATTTCAGGACTGTTTTAGTGCAGATGATGAGTGCTGCAGGGACCGGTTACTGTTTCAACACCAAGAGAGGAAGACTCAGAGAAAAGCTGGTTTTGCGCAAACACGACCCTATAGGTACCTTTACAAACTATTAGGGCTGTTAATCTAATAAAACATTTCATCACAATTCATCACATGATTGTCATGAGTTAACTCCTTATTATAGCAACTTAATCGCACATTTTTGATCTGTTCTAAATGTACCACAGGTTCCTATTACTTTTCTTTCTTTGCACTGAGCCAGTTGCTCAGACAGACAAGCCTGTCTACATTTTCAGATGACAGGGCAGCTCGTAAAAACACTCTTGTAAATGCTTTAAAGTAATTATAGTATTTTAAATTACATAAATCTTCAGGACACTAAAAGGAACTTTTGCTATGTTTCCACACGGACGGTTTTAATTGCCGGATGTGTGCATTATGGCGGATTTTAGTGTTGATTTGAGACTTGGTGCATCAGTAAAACAAATGTTTAGTGATTAAAAGTAATTTTTCAGTGGCGTTTTTATTTATTTATTTTTTTTAATATCCGAGTAAAGAAAGGACATCGTGAATAAATGTTGCATTTAAGGTTTTAATTCCGCCTCTTTTTTATTTAATGATATTTTTAATAGAAACGGTCAAACAGAAATGCACGCTGCATTAATCCCTCGCTAATTAAATTAGCGACGTTAAAATTAATTTGCTCCAACGCGTTCATTTTGACAGGCCGATTACAATCCGAAGGAACTGCATTTGAAGGAACTGTTTCACCTTGGAACA
This sequence comes from Silurus meridionalis, assembly GCF_014805685.1. Classification (NCBI taxonomy): domain Eukaryota; kingdom Metazoa; phylum Chordata; class Actinopteri; order Siluriformes; family Siluridae; genus Silurus; species Silurus meridionalis. The sequence goes on along the minus strand of NC_060891.1, from coordinate 21,585,619 downwards.
CTCATTTAATGGTAATATTCATGTCAGTTTGATTCAATTTGTATAATACTTTTAACAATAGACATTGTCCTAAAGCAGCTCTGCATAAATAAATAGATTACACATTTATAGCCATGAATTATTCGCTATAAGTTCATCCCTAAAAAGCAAGCCAGAGGTGATTAGGGCAACCAAAAACTCCCTGAGATGGTATTAGGAAGAATCAACGAGAGAAAAATATCCGAATTTTAATTCATTATAGTTCCATAATCATTGCGGTTATTAAGTGTTCCTTTGATGGAGACTTGATTGTTAATGGTAACTGTAGTCCAACGTCCAACTGTTTTTAATCATTTTATGTATTATATTAATAATATGTGATGTGTTTAGAGAAACTGGGGCTGAATTGTTGGTTGTTGGTGTATTTTCGTCATTCCTGTGACACATTAGTGGTTTTTGTGTGACGCTACAGGAGGATATTGGTAGAAGAGTTGAAATGGTGTTTAATAGCATAAAAATGTAGGCAAATTCACATATAAAGGATGGAGAACAGGTTTGGGTGTTCTGTCCCTGACAGTTGTTAAATGATATTAATACTGATAAATGGGAGCTTGGAATGGTCTCTTGGTGTGTAATGGTGGTATTTATTATAGCGTCTGCTACTGTTTTTGTCACAAAACTTAGCAATAAACCGATTCACAGTATGTGGCCTTTTAAATGACATTAGAAAAGACCGCATTTCCTGAAACCAAAATCAAATAAATGTTAGACAGAATACAGCTTTGACCCCTTTTTATATATATATATATATATATATATATATATATATATATATATATATATATATATATATTTTTTTTTTTTTTATTAAAAAACCCCAAAACAAACCATTGATTAGATCTTGTTCTGAAACATTGCTATTTTATTCAAAAATTAGTTTCTCAGCTGGAACTGATGATTTCATATTAATGTTACATTATCAGGTGTTTTGTAGACGTCTCTAGTTTTGGTGTTTGCACATAGGGGTATAGGGGATGGAAAATTACGTATTTGTCATAAGCAGATTGTAGTATTATTATTATTATTATTATTAAAAGTAGTAATAATAATATTAGTAGTCTTGGTATTAGTCATTTTTATAATAATTTTTATTTATTGTAGTAAGTGTTTATTGTATGATTTCTGCTTTAAACATTAAATTTAACTTATTTTAAAATAATAATACTTAATGTTAATAATAATGATGTTTGTATAGCAGTAAAAAAAAATCTGGGAGAGAACGGTCCATGTATGTTTTTTTTGCAATAATACACATAAGAAAAGATAAATGTTTGATATTTTAAGCTAAACAATTTTATTAAACATAATTTTTCAACTGAATAAACAAAAAGTACATGGACCCGGCTTCTCCAGGATGGGCAGTAAAAAGTAACTGCATATATAATTTAAAAAACTGTACAACATGCACATCAGACTGGTGAAGCACATTTTGGAATTATCACAAAAGCTATTCACTTTTTTTTCACTTCCTGTTCACTGCTCTTTATTGGTGCTTTTATGTAACATTTGAATTGAATCATTATTAATGTATCTTTGATTAGAAGCAATTCTTTTTGCAGACTGTTGCACAGCTCTGTCCAATTATATTAATGAATCTATTTTTAACTGAAGTATGTGAACAGTTCACAATCTTTCTGATGGAGAATTAAAGTACAATATTTTTCCATAATCTAATTAAAGATTAGATTTTTTAAATGAAGTGTTCTACCAATAAAAATTTGATTTTTTTTTTTCGATCATTTTGGTAAAACATTTTAACTGAAATTAAAACAAACTTTTTCCACAATGTTGCACTTCTGATCTGAAACCATTTACTGATCTAAAGTTTTCGGACAGTTTGAGATTGTTGACTTTTTTTATTACTAATAATACTAAATATATATATGTGTGTGTGTGTGTGTGTGTGTATGTATGTATATATATATATATATATATATATATATATATATATATATATATATATATATATATATATATATATATATATATATATATATTTACAGTACAGACCAAAGTTTGGACACACCTTCTCATTCAAAGAGTTTTCTTTATTTTCATGACTATGAAAATTGTAGATTCACACTGAAGGCATCAAAACTATGAATTAACACATGTGGAATTATATACATAACAAAAATGAACTGAAAATATGTCATATTGTAGGTTCTTCAAAGTGAACATCAAGAGAATGCCAAGAGTGTGCAAAGCAGTAATCTAAGCAAAAGGTGGCTACTTTGAAGAACCTACAATATGACATATTTTCAGTTGTTTCACACTTTTGTTATGTATATAATTCCACGTGTTAATTCATAGTTTTGATGCCTTCAGTGTGACTACAATTTTCATAGTCATGAAAATAAAGAAAACTCTTTGAATGAGAAGGTGTGTTCAAACTTTTGGTCTGTGCTGTATGTATGTATGTATGTATGTATGTATATGTATGTGTGTGTGTGTGTGTATATATATATATATATATATATATATATATATATATATATATATATATATATATATATATATATATATATATATATATAGTGTATATATAGTGTATATATAGTATAGAAAATAATTTATAAAAATTTTGGAGTACAAAAATTAAGATATAACACATTTTCTTTATTTGGTATTTACAAATCAGTTCTCCACGATTATAATAAAATAAAAAGAAATGTTGATGAATTTATAGTAATTTAGGAATGAATCCTGAACAATTGTAGGAACTAAATAAACTGGGAAAACCACAAGTGCATTTATTTTTGAGTTCACAGCCTACTGTTGATCTTGTTTGTTTTTCTTCGCCATGTAATTATTAATTTACGGAAAAAAACCTGCTGCTTTGCACGTGTGCTTATATTCTATTATATATTCTATTTATTTAGTAAGTAAAGTAATTTATGAATGTACTTGTGGGCATTCAATAAATAAATAAATAAATAATGTACTTAGGTACACAGAGTAACTAAATCAATTCGACAAATTACAGTTGCATTTAGTTCTAAAAAACTGAAGCAGTTCCAAATTGTAAGTTCACAGCATATTGTCTTTTCTTATCAATTTTTTGTTTTGTTTTTCTTCTTATATATTATTAGTTTATTAGCAAGATGTTTTATATTAAGATATTAAAGTACATATAAAAGTTATGTTGCTTTTATTTTGCCAAAAGGTTTTGTTTGTTATTTTTCATAAAGGAATTGTGTCATCAGTGTACTTGTGGGGCAGAAGGAATAAATAATCTAAAGTATGTTTACAGTAGTTAAACATTGAATAAGAAGAGATGATGATAATTGTATAGTAATAGTTCTTTTAAATTACAAAAAATTACAATTGATTGATATATATAAAATCTATTTATTAAAATATTTATTACATTTAATTAAAAACTAAATGAGATCAGGAAATATTTACCCTTCTATTGCTTTTGTTTTGTAAAAAAAAAAAAAAAAAAGGAAAAATTTGCAGCTATTTTGTCTTTATTTTATTCATTTATTTTTTCTTTACAAAACAGTTCACAAAATAAAACCCTACACGTAAGAAATACATTAAGGGGAAATTGAGGGATTTCTACTGTTACAATGTGCTTGTGAAAAATCATATATTTTATTGCTTTTGAGTTGATGTTAAAATATCCATCTATGCATCGGTCGTAATGAGTGATTCATTGCAATATGGTCAAAAAGCAAACGATAGAAATTATTTCAAATCTGTTCACTGTTTTTCTTTTTTTTATTTTGTCTAATCTTGTGAAAGCTTCATCATCATTATAAATCACTGCTATGTTAGAGATGGTTTTAAATCCTTAAATCTATTTAAATCTTCCAACTCATTCACATGTGACCTTTACAGTGATGCTGTTTGATCTTTCACATGATGATGCTTCACATGAAATCCCCTCATGATTTAATTTTATTTATTTTTGTGAATGTTTACTAAAGTTTCCCCGCTTTAGATAAAATACACTGTTTACATAAGCCTTTTCCTTAAATGCAATATATACGAATGGTTTATAAACAAATAGCCAGTTCCGTGTGATTGTTTTCCTGCTATTTTATGTATATTTTCTTTGCCTCCACAGTGAACAAGCACGTCCTGTTTCTTGAGAAGAAGAAGATCCGCTCTCTTTAAACGCACTCGGAAATTTTCGCTGGATGAATTTCAAGCTTTTGTATGTAACCACGCACTATTTCAAGAAGCAGGTATGAGTAAGAACACTGATCTTCAATGAACGTAAAGATCAAGACGATATGAAGCACGACGACACACAACAGCGGATCCAGACGTCCTGAAATCATTCCACAACATGATGGATTGAGAAATGTACTGGAAAGCAATACTGCAGCAGCTGAGCGTTTAGGGAAGTGTGTAGATGTTTTTATCAGAATGACCCAAAATAAAATTGACATTAATCTTTTTTTAAAGAATTGTAATGCTGAAATGGACGAATTGCAACACACTGGTATAATGACCTTTCAATTTATTTGATTCATTTGAAATATATTTATTTACATTAATTGTTCATAAATTTCATCATAAAATTTCATTTTCATAAAAAGAACTGTGACTTCATAAATGTAAAAATTGCTAAATAATTATTCAAGGCTGCACTTATTATGAAAAAAGAAAAAAAAACACTTATTTGAAACCTTTTCTTTAGTCGCATTTGAAATACTGCGCTTTCTGGTTTTTTTTTGCCCCAAATCATTCAAATGGACGCTGCCAGAGTCAAGAAGTAGTTTGTTGTAAATATAAACTTTATTGTAAAATTGGTTTATTTTATTTCTAAATGATACCAATTTATTAGGGAATGGTTTGGTCCTTAATAGTACAATCCACATGCTGGCATTTTCTCCCGAGGAAAACAGATGTCCTTTAAAAAAAAAATCTCTTTTTCAATATATTATATTATGAACATAATTAATTAAATTATTAATTAATGCATGTATTTATTTCATGCTCATAATACTGAATGAAGTATTTGTTAGTAGGTTGTGACCCATTAAAATCAGCCTTGGACCAATTCAAGAGGATACAATTTACACCCATTTTATTCTTTCAGACTTTAGTTCATTATTATTATGGAATATAAAATATAACAAAACAATATAAAGGGTCCTTTAACAGTTATATCTAAGACGTTTGTATATTTACTAAGCAGTGATCGTAGCATTCTCTCTGATATTATCCCTCGCTCCGATTCTGTATTTTGCCGTAGGCATTTGAACGGTAAAGATCATGTGTTTAAAGTAAAACAGGGAACTTCAAAAATAATAATTAATTGTTTCCCCAGACTGGATTATCTGTACGTATTCTGAAACGAAGACTTTGTTACTGTACTTAAGTAGATTTTACTGGTACGTTCTACTTCTCACATTTTCAAACCACTTTACTTTTAATCTATTTGGTGACACGATCAATATTTTTTCTTCTCTTTGCATTTTTAATCTTCCACTTTTTGCTTTTTTAATCATTTCCTGGCTCTCACGCACCACAGACGCAGGCTAGCCTGTGAAGCTAACAATGAGCAAGGCAGCAAGATGTATAGCCAATGTTGATGAGACAGAGGAAATCAGTGATGTAAATATGACTGAGAACAGACACATTCCTGATCATCTATTCTCTGATTGTGTTTTATATGGTGGATCTTTAGGTAAAAAATTTGAGATTTTTTTTGTATTAATATGTTAATATGATGGTCCAGTTACCAGCGTGACAAACAGGTAGTAATAATGATAAAGGTGCAATAAACAGTCATTCCCTCAGCAGCCACTCAGAAATTTCAGGAAACCCCCCTGCCCTGAAGACATTTGCATGCTGGGAATCTTTTGCTAAGCACAATGACTCTCTGTTCTGAGACTTTTAATAAATATGGAATAAATGTCTACATATATATATATATATATATATATATATATATATATATATATATATATATATATATATATATAATATAACCTTTTTCAGTGAGCATTTCTAATACAAGCTGGAACTACTGTCCAGGCCATGCCACACTAAAATAACACACCTAACCATTTAGCTTTCAGAATTACTCTTGGTTTATTGGTTGAGGTAAAGGGTTTATTCCTATAGTAATGGTGGGTTAAACCAGTTCTGCCGGAAGGTCCTTGCTGAAGGGATAAGACGTTTGAGTGCCGACGCTCTGCACAGACACCGCAGCAACCAGGTTTGCCCTCCTGCACATCTCCTCCAGGGGCATAGACGGATGGTGGGCCATGTAGAATGCCAATGCACCGATGAAGCTGTCACCAGCACCCTGCACAAAAGCGAGATATGGTGGGCTCATCACACATCATGATCATCTGTACAGGCCTTAGTTTCAAGTTCTTGGTATTAAAAGAGAAATGCAACCTGAACGACCTGCATGTTAATCATCATATACTTATCATATATTGTATTTTACACATACATATAAAAATAAAAGACAGAATTGGGCAAACGACACCATTCTTGCACTTCAGTGAAAGTACAAAAGTTCTTGCATTTGAATGTACTTGTCAAAGTGAATACACTGCTCAATAAGAACTACATTTGTATTCTAATTTCTATTCTCCTGCACACCACACTACTTTAAACATAGATCGATCAGTTTATTCACCCCAGAGAGAAACTGTAGTGAAGAGAAAAGAGGATACTAAAATCAAGAAAAAATTTTGATATACGGTATATACAGAAGTATATATGTATATGAATAGGAAACAGATATGGTGTGTAGAGATACAGTGACTGTCTAAAAACTTGAGGTGAATTAAAGTTCAAACATAAACAAAGTTGACTATGTAAGTAGTGTAACAGCAGGAGAGTGAAAGGTATTAGTGTGTAGGGTTGTGAATAGTGAATGCTGGTTAAGTTGAAATATTGCTCATTGGAGTGTTGTACAATGTGACCGCTGTTGGAACAAACAAGCTCCCGTAGCGCACCTTTCTCGATGAGTTTTCTGCTGATGAAGCGCTGCTGTTTAGTAAGTAGGTCATGGAGGGGATGCTGTTTATTGTCTCGAGTGGCTGTGAGTTTACTGAGTGTGAACTCACTGAGTTTTCTATAGTAACACACACACACACACACACTGTGAGAGAACCCTCACTCTACACACACTAGCACCAGAAGCTTTTTCTGTGAGGTGTTCCGTTTTTCTGTTAAGCACTGAGGTAAAAAAGTATTACACATTAAATTAGAGTGAGGTAAAATGCTCTGAGAAATATTCCAGTACTGTCTACCAATAAAGGATAAAGGTAGATTGCAAAAACATGTAATGTTGCCAGGATTTGAGGAATCTGAACTCTGTATGAATATGTGTCCTGGATTATCCTGGATTATTAAGAGTTCATTATTAGGACGTCTTAAATTGTTATATTTAGCGCTTAACGTCATTGATCTCTTTTTTACCTCCCCATCTGTACGCTCAGCTCAAACAGATCAGGTTCCAAAACTCATACCGTCATCAACGCCATGGTACTCGTCAGCTCGTATAAAGTAATTAGACTCGAGAGTCTCTCATAAATCAGAGCTTTACACACATGCTTTGATCCCAGGAGTGCAATATTTACCGTCTCAACTACTTCTGTTTTAGTTTTTTTTTTTATCGAATAGAACTGGAAAATAGCGCCTGAGGAGAAAAAGCTTCTTTGTTTTAGGAGTTAAGCATAAAAATCTGTTCTCATTTAAAGATTTGTTATCTATTCACCAACAACTTCACACCGGAATCCACATCATTAACACACATTTCAGTGTAAATGGAGTTCATGTGTTTCAGGTAAATTGTCCATTATTTACTTGAAACTAAAGTTGGAGAAACTCAGCCTCTTGGTTTCGATTTATTGCAACCTACTAAGAACAAATACGTACTTAGAAAAGTTTTGTTCAATTACAAAGTTAATCGTGACCAAAGAAGTTGTGTTGTGGTGTTTTTTTTTCTTTTAACACACAAGATGTTAAAAGAAAATACGCAAATTAGCATTACCATCTGTGAATGGCAGGACGTGAGGATGACTGGATGTAATTGTGTTGAGTCATATGTTCTCATCTGGCTTGGTGTTGGACAACGTGAGTAATTGAACAACAAGCCTGAACTGGGGACGGGTCACACGGGTCATTGTTCGACAAGAACGGAGTTTTGCGAGGCAAGAGGGAATGATCATTGCTCAGGGCCTTGAGGAAGCCATTTTCTACAAAAGTGACTTTCAGTAAAATTCTGGTTAGGATCAGTATTTGTTACCAGCATTGCACAAACAATTTATCAGACAATAAGCTAAAAAAAAAAACAATTTTTTTTCCAAATGTATAAAATATAATGTCTGGAGGAGTCAGATTGGGAGGAGTACAGATGGGAAAGCGATGAGGAATGCTGTAATTTACTGACCACAGATGACTCCACCACCAGTTCTCAGAAGCTCATCTGATTAATCATACTAATGGCTCTTCCCAAGACCCCTAGCGTTATTGCACACCTTCAACACTTGCATCATCCACCACCGCCTCCGTCCTCAACATGCGAGTGCGGTGACAGTGACATTCACATTCGCTGAAAGTCTTTCCAAAATTACGGTGCCATTTATCCCTCGTAACATTCAATTTTGGAAAACGAGTTTATCCTGCCAATTTGGGATCACTGGTTTTATTATTTGTGATTTTAGTGACAGTGATGTTAAAAGTGTGACAAATCTGAATCAATTTTTTTTTTTTTACTCAAATGACTAAAAATATAGTATTATTTATTGGAAAATAAAAAACTAAAAATAGGGGTCATGAACTTATCATTTTGTTCATTTTTATTTCATTCATTGTGTCTCAGCACTTTATGAGTATATAGAAAAAATTATATTTTTTAGACTGATAAACTGCTTATACAATTGAACACTTTTACTGAATTAATGTTAAAATTATATATGATATTATATTATATATTATACAGGAAAAAAAACTTATATACGTATAAAACATTTGTTACAAAAATAAAGAAATTTTATATATATACTGTATATATATATATATATATATATATATATATATATATATATATATATATACACATATTTTATCATTTTTGTAACAAATGTTTTATACATATATACGTTTTTTTTCCTGTATAATATATTATTTTATAATAAATAATAAAATTTATACAATCAATTTTATTCATTGTTTCCTTTTAATAAACAATGAGCAATTTATAAAATAAAAAAAGGGTTTTAATTTTTAGTCACCCTAATACATTTTAGATATTATTGATATACTTATAATCTATAATTTATTTTACTGTATTACTGAAACTAAACTAAAAAATAAATTAAAAAGTAAATTAAACATTCTGTAATTTTTCTTATGATCTTAAGAAACTTCAGATGATGCAACTTTCAGTTGAAACTGTGTCCTGTGGAATATTCCAGATGTGAATATAAATTCATGTAACAGGGTTAAGGAAATATTCTGGGATGTTCTGAAAGGTTTTCAAAACAGAACTCATTACCCTGATTGACCCTGATCAGACATTCACATCACATTTACATCATTCAAACAAGGAGTCTCTTCATTAAATCTATTAAATCTAATTCTTGTTTTTCAGATTACTGTAAATCACACGTCAGGGGTAAAGTCTGTTTTCCTTAAGCAGCCATTTGGTTTCTAAACCATGTTGTGGTCATGCAGCTCTGGAAAATTTCTCACTCATCTGGTAACGACTCCACCCAGAATAACTCAAATTCTACACTCCCTCCACCCATACTATTAATAATGATTCTCCTCCAAATAAAATAAACAGTCATATCTCAATGTGTCATTTTATATACAAATATATATATATATATATATATATATATATATATATATATATATATATATATATATATAATAGAAAAAAATATATAATAATAGAAAAAAAAATATATATTATAATTTATTTTTAAATGATGATTTATTTATTTTTAATTTTTTTAACAATTCAGACAGGTTGTTTGGCTGGATAATGACACCGTTCCATGATGCTTTCCTTCCTGTAATAAACAGACAAAGCCTTGATTGATAGATTGATCTTTCTATCATCTAACAAAAACTTATTTGCTCATCAAAGTGGATCATTTTTCCGCCACTACCTCCTGAGTGGAAACCGATGATGTGTGTATAGAGTACGAGGTAAGATGATAGGCATGTGATGCATTTTATGGAATGACACATCCCACTGTCACGCTTGTCTACGGTATGAATCATTAGGAACGGTTCACACTGGTCGATGATGAAGGTCATGGAATTCTTGTACATTAAAAACTATAATGTATCATCAACTGATTTTAGAGAAAGTGTCCAATTACAGATGAGAAAACATTCAAACAAAATTTGTACAAAATTATGACAAATTGTAATGTTTTTTTCAATCCATCCTGGTAACACTGACACCATTTTTTATACGATTAAAGGAAATATTGTACTGCATGTAGAGTTAAAGAAATCAAAACTATTTTAGAACTATTTATTCTACTGTAAACCATTTATTTATCTAACCTAAATGAGGAAGTTTTACACTAAAAAGTTTTTTTAATGTAAAAAAAAAAAAGTCCAAGCATTTTAGATCCGTGTCAGGATGATTTAGTTGTAAAACTACTACTAATAAATAAATACATTTTGATTCAGAAATAAATTTAATGATTTTTTTTTTTATATTATTTATTTGTTTATTTTAGATTGTTAGCTTGAATTTTTTTGCTGCTTTTACAAACAGTATTTTTTTTAAATATATACAGTTGAGGTCAAAGATTTATGTACATATGCAAAATGATAAATAAGTTATACTGCCCTGAATATATTTAATATAGCACAAATAGTAAAACAATAATAACTGAAGTTACACAAATTAACCAGTCCAATACACATACTTGAATCTTAATACTGTGTGTTATTATGGAGAAGGTTTTAAAACAGTCCTGAGCAGTTCTTTCTCCTTTGTCCTGCTTATACCACAGAAAAAGAAAAAAAATCTTTAGGTCCTGGACCTTATTTGCTTTTCCTGCATCTACTGCATACCTGACCTCTTTTCCAAACGTATCTATAATTTTGAGATCCATCTTTTCCACTCAGGACAACCAGGGGACTTGTATGTGACTATTACAAAACATGCGTTCAATTATTCTCAAGAAGGCCACATAATGCATTAAGATCCAGGGGGTGTAAACTTTTGAACAGGATGCTAAGTGTCATTTCCTAAAATTATTTTTGCACTTTAGAACTTCATTAGAGGACAGAACAAAAACAAATAATCATTGATAAATCCAGTTCAAAAGTTTACACCCTCTTGGCTCTTACTGTTTCTTCAAGTTGTTGACTTTCAAATCAGACTTTCCCCATGGTATCAGTCTGTTTGAGAATCTGTGGGATGTACTGGGCAAACAGGCCTGATCCACAGAGGCCCTCACCTCAAGACTTAAAGAGTCTGCTACTAATGATGGATACCATTGCACATGATCAGAAGTCTTGTGAAGTTAATGCCTTCGACAAGTCAGAGGCACAAGGACGTTTATTTAGGCTCCTATTAGGCAGGTGGTTTTAATGTCATTGTCAATGTGTATGTAAAGCCTGTATATATACAGTAGCACTGGGAAAATCCACAACCCTTAAATCTTTTGAGTGCATTGCTGACACGTAGCTAGGCAATTTTGTTCTGTCCGTTGTCCAGTGGTGGTCCTTGTGCCTCATTCATCAGTCTGTGTGATGACATCACTCTCACCGCAGCAGCAGGAGATGTGTTTTTCTTTTTTAATTGCTTTTTTCCAGTAAACCCCAAACATGTAGGAAGCTTTGTGGTGGGTCTTTCTCCTGTCCCTGTCATTGAGCTCAGGCCTTTCTGATTTGGATTGTCTGGACCCACTTTGAGCTGTGTTGTCTAGGTCAGCCCACCCACTGTCCATCTGTGTGTGTGTGTGTACGTGTACAGTGGATACGAGAAGCACGTTTAGTCTGCAGTAAGGTTTATACACATCAGATGATTTTTTTTCACAGCCACAGGCTGGTAGAATGATGAATGAAGGCCTGGGTTTAATTTAAGTCCGAAAATAAAAGTTGGAGGAAGAGCTGGTGGACTGTCATCTGGAATCGGATCAAATACGTGTTTATGAGTAGCATCTTGTATTCTAGTTAAAAAAAAGACTTTTATTAGCCCATAGTGGGCCTGAAGATGCTAATGCACTTCAAATTAATTATTATTACCGGGCAGAGCCATATATGGCATTTTGGTGGTATATAAAGAGATTAGTTATTCCTCAGATCACCATTTTGATCACCTCAATCCTTTTAGCTTTAGCTAAAAATCTCAGATTTGTAATGTGGTTTCAGACATTTGGACCCTACTGTACATTAGAAGAACCAACAACAGCAAGACTGGTCTCCTACAGTCAGCATACAGTCTCCTACATCACAAACCCACAGCCCTGTAGATTGAATAAACACTTACACACAAACACACATACAGCTAAGTTCCATGCTCACACACATCCACCATCAAATGCAGTGATTGTGAAGCTTATTGTTACTATTAACAAATGTGGCAATGATATTATACTACAGTGCTATTGATCTCTTGATACTGATTGGTCAAAAGGAGTTTTTGGAAGGAGTCTCCAGTGCCAGCACTGTCACCACTTTGCACAGCGGCAACAATAATAAACTTTAAATGTAGTTCTAACCCGATGAAAAAAATGATGACGTCTCGTACTTCAATAATTAGACGGATGTAAGTGTCAATAAATTGCTGGTGTATAAAAGGAATAAAACACAAACTCCTCAATGACATCGTAGCTCAATGGTTAAGGCATTGGACTTTAGATCGGAAGGTCACAAGTTCAAATCCCACCACCAAGCTGCCACTGATGGGCGCTTAAACAAGGTCCTTCTCTCAGTTGTAGTTCGCCCTTGATAAGGGCGTCTGCCAAATGCTGTAAATATAAATGATGTCACATCATTGATTATTTTCCTGTAATATGCATGCCCTTCTTCTTCTTCTTTTTCTTTCTGCTGCTCCCATTAGGGGTCGCCACAGCGGATCATCCGTCTCCATTAATATGCATGCCTGGTTGGGTTTTATTTTTTGTTTAAGCAACACTGTTGAGAAAATCTAGCACTGCTAAAAGCATTTTCAATTTGTGCTTCTGGGGAACTTTGTGAAGCCCAGGATAAGCCCTCCAGGGAGATATGTGGAGCCTATTTATTCCTATGCTGACTGCTTTAACATAAACCCAAGTGTTAACAGCCGACCACCGCATAAAAGGTGTCTGTAAATGAATCTTTTAATGGTGATACAATGAAACGGCATCATGGATATAGTTCAGAAATATCTGCTGCACTTCACGGGCCACTGAACTTTTCACTGTATGTAAAAAAGACGCGTGGGCTTTTTACACGTTCTACTTTTCTCATCTAGTGCCATGCACACAAGGATTTGGATCGCACAGCGGGAGCTTGGCTCTCGAAGCTAGTGAGAAGCAGCTGATGCTTTTAACTCGAATCTGCTCGAAGTCCAGTACACAGATTCCAGGCCGGTGCGCAGAGAATAGCAGACCGGTGATTAATCTAGTGCGATGCGAGACTGCTAATATTTCAGGATCCATGATGAGAAATAGCTGTGCTGCAGTACACCACAAACTGAGTCACACATTGTGTTCACATTGCTGTCCAGGCGATACCAACACAGAGGATGAGATCAGCAGTGAAGTATGGCATTCTGAGATTTAAACATGTAGCATTCTTTACTGACGTGGAGAAATAATAAGTGCTGGACGAAGGATCAGGCATGGAGTGGATCATGACTCAATGCTTTGAGAAGCTCTGGCAAAACTTTAACCTATCACATTTTTTTTTAACACCGTCCCACACAGAGTACATAACACAAACACAATAGCTAAGTGATGATGATAGCTCCAGTCAGCTCTTCTATCTGGAAAAAAAAACACTAAAGAGAGAAGAGAAAGCAGATATTTACCAGATTTTCTCTGTAAAAAAAAAAAAAAAAAAAAAACACTGTCATAAAGTCTTAAAAATAAACAGATAGAAACATGCCCCGGTCTTGTTTGGTCTTTTAGATAAAATCTGGTATTCACCCACACGTCTCTCTTTTTTTTCTTTTTTTAACAGCTGGGGGGAAGAGGACTTACTGGAAAAGGGATCAGGACATCCAAAAGAGTTAAACAAGTCAGGATTTATGAGTAATAAACGTGCGCGGGAGCAAAGCTGCAATTGTGTGGAAACCACTGAGTGCTGTGGGGTGGTTCTTACCAACACAGGGAAGTTTTGGTGTTTTGAATGGTTATATTGATGACAAAAATGTCACTTTTTACTAGAGATTTTACTATTTACATTTTTTACTTTACTAAATTAATCATTCATACTGTTAGCTCCAGAATTTATCAGCACCCTGTATAAAGATGGGTGAAAAAAAGAAAATAATAGTTTTTGTTTGTGTTTAATTAGTTCGAATACAAGAAATCACATTTTAAAATACATTTATTCTACTCTTCTTCTTCTTCTTTCGGCTTCTCCCATTAGGGGTCGCCATAGCGGATCATTTGTCTCCATACCCCCCTGTCCTCTACATCTGCCTTTTTTAAACAAACTACCTGCATGTCTTCCCTCACCACATCCATAAACCTCCTCCTTGGTCTTCCTCTTTTCCTCGTGGCTCCATCCTCAGCATTCTCCTACCGATATACCCCATGTCCCTCCTCTGCACATGTCCAAACCATCTCAATCTCTCCTCCCTCACCTTGTCTGCAAAACGTCCTACATGTGCTGTCCCTCTAATAAACTCATTTCTAATCCTGTCCATCCTCGTCACTCCCAACGAAAACATCAACATCTTCAGCTCTGCTACCTCCAGCTCCACCTCCTGTCTTTTACTCAATGCCACTGTCTCTAAACCATACAACATCACTGGTCTCACCAGAGTCCTATAAACTTTCCCTTTCATTCTTGCAGATACCCCTTTTAATTATATTAATAATTAAATTTTATTTCGTAAATCTCATATTCTGAACAAAACTGTACATGTCAATTATTCCACATCTATACATTTAGGCATTGGTCAACCGCTTCTATTTTTCCAAAGTGCACTTCTACAAAGTGAGAAAACTCTGTAGATCCTCCAGATCTCTTCTCGTAAGCTCATCCTGCAATGGACTTTTGGACAAGGAACTGTTATGATCATGTCAAAACTAGCTTTTGTCGTAATTTAACCATTTTTGTTCAGGATTTTTTAACTATCATGATGCCACGTATTCCAAAATGGTTCCTAAAGCATCACAGATCCCCATAATTAACAGTAAGTATTAGATTCATGTCAATATAACTATCCCTATATTTAGGCCAAACCAGTATTGAGGGTTTCTTGCCACAAGCTGGTTTCAAGTCCAGTAGTGTCTAACAAAACTAAAAAAAAAAGAAATGTTCCTCTGGCATGCCTTTATATAATATTTAGCTGCTATGAAGGTGCCATCTAATTGGATATTTGGTGGACCTGAAACACTGTCATTATCCTCCAACCCTATAACCCTTTGTGACATGTCTCTAATTACTGTAAAGTTCATCTTAATGCTTACTTTCCAGGGCCTTTTCTATAAAATGGAATTCATGAATTGTTAGATATTTGCTTATAATTGTATTTACCACACCATTTCGATATTGGCTGCCTTAATATAAAATTATAGTAGTGTTAAAAACTGTACAATAATAGCTAATAAAATAACACAAATCGTTGAGACTTTACTACCATCCAAACACACTTTTATTAAGTAATACCCACTACTCTTCGAAAAAAATCCCATTGTTGTGATTCATGATGAATCTTCATGAATGTAGGTTTCAGGGATTAATACATTCATGAGAATAATGCTGACATAATTAATGAAACCACGCTTACTTTAATGATATAATAACCACAATGTCAATTAAACAGGTCTTTCAGCTCATAAACTACATAAAAAATGTACTTGTAGAGTAATTACTTTTTTTTTTTTTTTTGCCAAAAAGCAGGTATGGATTTGCTTTAGGTGGAGCATGAGACCTCTAACTGTTCTCCTATAATTGTTATTTTACACTAATCAATTTGGAATGGAATTAGTTGTATGTTGTACGAACAGGAAATGTGAGCTGTTATGACGCCAAAGCCACACTGTGAAATGAGTCAGCTTTTTTGTAGACTGGTATTGGAGCAAAAGCCAGAAAACCACATGCAAACTTAAAGCCATTTTTTAAACACTGCATTATAGCTAACAACCTACTAATTTCACTAATATTTTGGATTGGTAAGATTTTGGATTGAAGTGATTTTTCAGGAACCAGTGACCGTTGATTACAGAAAATTGCAATCCCTTTGGGTTACTTAGTATATAAATAAACACAGATGTGTAAACACTCGAAAAGACTCTCGAAAAGAGATTTTTCATTTGTGATTAATCCAAAATGTTCTGCAAGATGACCCATTAGGGCATATGTCTCAATTTTGCAATGTTATCTGACTTCATTCAGCATGACTGGGCATGACAGGACATGATGACCCAAATTGGCTCATGCAACTTTTATATTTCCTGCCAGCTTACATGATGATTTGGCAGTTCCACTACACTGTCTGTGTCTCAGTTGAGTCTTGCATCAGTCTGTCCTAAAGCTCTAACTTTAGCCAAGCTGCAGTGTACATTTATAAGAATCTGTAGTCTTACCGTAGTGTCCACTGGGGTGACCTTAATTGTAGGGATGTGTTTGGGATCCGGGTTCGAGGCCTGAAGCACCACACAGCCTTGCGGACCCATAGTAACGATGACTGCAGCACAACCACGATTCAGCAGCTCCAGACCTGCACGTCCTGCGTCATCCACCGAAGCTACATGAGCCCCCGTTAGCAACTCAGCCTGGGGGAAAGAACAGTGCTGTGTCAGTCAGAAGGCATGTGGGAATATTACAACTACTCTAATTTTGAGAAACATCTGAAGATATATATTTAGATTTAATATCCACATGAAAGACATTCAAGTATCCAAGTTTTTTTTGCAAATTCCAAGTAGGCTGTCATGTGTCTTCCAGCTGCCCTCTCCACCATAAAACCCTAATCAGTGTAGTGTTGCGGTGTTGATCGACCTTCTGCAAGTATCTCCCAACTCCACACATGATCTCAGGAGCTTTACAAAAATCACCATCAGGTTCTTGGTCACCTTTTTAAATATCTTCCATTAAGAACTATGGAGAGAGCTGTGCTCTTGGGAACCTGCAATGTAGCCGAAGTTATTTTAGCCGTTCCCAGATCTGTGCCTCGTTGTCCTTCTGATTTGCATTTTCAGCTGTTAGAACTTATATAGGTTTGTGTCTTTGTAAATCAAGGTTAGTTAAATGGGCCGTGGCCTTCAATCATAGTGTAAAAACATCTCCAAGGTGATCCAGAGAACATGAATGCATCTGAGCTAAATATCAAGTGTCATAGCAATACGGTCTGAACACATATTTCTATCTGATTATATCTGTTATATCAAATATAACATTATGGAGTATGGATTATAGATTAGTGAAAAATATTACAGCATGTTAGAGTAAGGCTGCAACACAACATAATATGTGCAAAATAACTTCTTAAGTTATGACATAAAATATTTTATAGTTACCTCCAAATATAAAAAAGGAAGAAAATGCCATTTTCATTTCATTTCAATAAAAGATATCCCATTTTATTTATAACCTAATCTACTTAGGAAAAAACAATTATTGCTAAAATCAAATAATTATAGGTTTACAATAGGAAATGAGTTTTGAATGAGATTTTCAGCATCATCCACATCATGTCTCAAGCTATCTGATCTGTGTTCACACTAACGCTGGTTCAAAAATAAGAAATGATCAACGATTCAGTCATTTCTTTTCTGTTTGCTAAACTTCATGTTATTAAGACCTTTTTCTTGAAGTGTTTAAAAGTTTTAAAGTGCACTCAGTACAGTAAGAGCCCTTCTGTGTATTGTTAAAGATCTAATGGCACAGGAGACATTTTGACAGCTGGAATCTGATTAACAGTTGAAATTGATTAAGATTACGTGCATTCCGCTGCTATGGCACATAGTTATCCTCAAAATTCAATCAATTCTTGAGGAAAGCCAGTGATTCATTGCTAGCAATGTTTTAAACAGAACCTTGCAGGAAGAAAGTTAAAACAAGGTAGGAAAAAATAAAAACATATATAATAAAAACAGATCCAGACCGGTTTTGAAAAAATATTTATGCTTATTAAAGTGCAAATGGCAGGAAATATTATTATCATGAAAACGAAATCTTTATTAAAAGCAGATTTATTTTGCCTTTATTGTCAAGTTTTGCAGAACACTGTGAAAAATCTTACAGGAAAATAGTAACAAGGGAACACCATACCACTACCCTGCTCAGGTACAGGATAAGTCTCATACTCATACACTCAGTAGTACCATTCTTGCATTTCAGAGATTTGAACTTACTAGCCCAAAGCTATTCATGCTCACTTTTCTCTGTTATGATTCTGGACTCTAAATAGCATCGCTTGAATGACCTAAGTTGCGCCTGAGAGATGCTTAAGTGAGGGCAGAAAGTAACCTTTTAATATTTATGTATTTTAGTTATGTTACCCTCCCATGGCTGCCTTCCAGAACAGAGCAACACTCAGATTACTCATCTTCCCAAGCTGATTCATCTTCATCTTCGGTGTGTTCTCAATTATTTACCTTTCACTACCAACTAAAGGCATCGGATGAAAGCATGACTAAGAGCAAGAAGGCTGAGATTTTCGCCGATGTGGACTGCGAGCTCTCACTTTCATGTCCCACCTGTACATTTTTCCCCTCTCAAGCCTCTCGGCCACATCAAAGTTGGTCTCACTGAGCACTCCAGGTCGCAGTCGTAGCTCTTTAGCTCCAGGACAGTGTGACTCACCAGTCACACATCTGTCTTCCCCAGTGTGCTCTTTTTCTTTAACTGCTTCCCATCAATCCATGCCCTCATCTGTCAGCTCATTCAGCTGAGGTGTGAGAGAGGGCGTCTCCAAACATACCAGTTACCGTAAGTGGGAGAAGGCGACCCCCCCTCCCCCCGATCAAGTATTTCTCACAAAGACGACAAGAAAATAACTGTTCGGCGTGGTGTTTTGTTATCACTGTGCAGGTCATGACCTGGTAGCAGAGCCTGTTTATAATTGTCGCTTACAACACGTGGTTTAAAGTTTTGAAATCCTAACAAAGAATCATATCAGCTTCAAATGGTTGTATTAACTTTATTTACTTTATTTCCAACTATACTAGTTATTATTCGATTTTTTTATTAGATTATACAACTTTCTTGCATCTGATTTATCAGAAACAGCTTCTAATGAATTATTGGTTCAGTAGTAACAAGTTCACTGGGATGTGCATCACCACCACTGCACATATTCAAGTCTTTCATCATGGGAACAATTTTATATTTCCTGTTTTTTCAGGTTTTTTTTGTTTTAGACATAGAAAAAAGTGCCAGGAAACAAATTCCCGATTTGCAACAAAAAATAAATACAAGTAAATTGCTGTGGTATAAAAGGAATAAACCACTTTTGCACACATTTCTATTGAATGACTAAATAAATAAATAAATAAATAAATAAATAAATAAATAAACACAAAAAAGCTTTATCATGGCAACACATTTCTCTCTAACAACATTATAAATTATGTAAATGATTAGTTTTCTATTACAGAAGTTTTATTCCTTACTTATTCCCTATATACCTTTCTCAAAATTCTCAAATGTTACAAAGCACAGTAAACAATTACCATAATAATATTATTCACATTAGTCAATTGGCCATGTAAACAGTATGTAAAACCTTGCATTATTTAGCATTGTGAATCTAATATCCTACATTCATCTGTTCTTTTCATTCCTTCAAAAAAACACAACGAAACTTTCAACTTTTTCAACTACTTATTGCTGTTATTAACTGTATCATGGCGAGGAAACACATGAAATGTGTCTCAGTGCAATCAATAATTTGAAAAAGTTTTCGTCTTCATTTTCCATACTTTTTTTTCAAAAAGTTTTAAAAATTTCCATAATTTTCCAGACTTGGAGGGGGAAATGCATTTAAATTTAATAAATTTCCAGACATCCTAGTCCTATATTAACAAGAACACAGTGTACATCTATGTGTAAATGTAAGCAGACGAAGAAAAACTACCGTGTTGGTAGTGAACAGGATGCCAAAATCCCCAATACATATATGACAGTATAGGGACTCCATGGTTTAAAAACAAAACAAACAAACAAAAACATATACATATATATATATATATATATATATATATATACAGTATATGTTTGTTTTTTATTTTTATTTTTTTTACTTTTTGGTGGATTAAAACAAAAACAAATTAGTGTTAGATATTACTAAATACTAGAGAGCCAACATTTAAATTATTAACATTTTATATTAATATTAATATTTTTTTCGGCATTGTCAGTATCTGCTGCAAATATCTGTAACCAGAACCGATAGTGGGTGTGGCCTAAAGCAGAAGGGTTTTACCACTCACTTACCCCCGGCATGAAAGGAAAAAAACCCTAGGTTCACTATGAAATCCTGAACTTAATGCTCACCTCCAGTCTCCAACCTCCAATCGAATGTCCTGACTGTCTTTCTCACAGGATTTCAATTCAGGAGTTTAATTCTAATGATATTAAGTGTAAGCACTTCTACATAGAATTAATAAGTTCTATTTGGGAAAGTCAAATAGTGAGTCATATTTCTATTGTGTGTGTGCTTTCACCTCAGACTCATTGCAGCAAAAAATGTCTGATTCCTTGTAGAAGTCGGTGTGAAGGTCTGGAAGAGCAGGGGCGGGGTTAAAGATGGTCTTCACTGTAGGTGATGAAGGAAAAAAAAAATGTGTGAAAGGTCATTCGAAGATCGTTCCTGCTACTTGTTCATTTCAGCAAAGTCCTTAACTACAATACTGATATGACTTACGAGGAAACGGCAGATCACACGAAGACAAAGCCTTCCCTTTCACGTCACACTGCACTCACAGTGAAACTTGAATAAGATTTCACTTGATCTCGAGCTTATGCCCTCTCCTTAGTAAATGCTAGTTTCAGAATGATGTAAATACCAAGTAATAACCAACTTGTGCTATAAGAGTGCGCCGTGAACCACAAAACATTGACACCCTTCCCCTGCACCGGATGACGTCTCATTTCTAAACTGAAACCTGACACACATCACCTACACGTCAAGATATCGAAATATTAACGCCGTTGCCAGTGTCGCATTTCCCTTATCTTCCAGATCACACTCACCTTTGGCATATAATCCCATTGCTATGACAATCAAGCAGCCTGAAAAACTTTTTTGTACTTCGATCTAAGTTCATGCGTCATGCCGCAGTCTTCCTTTAATGTATTCTCGCTAGATCTCACTTTCTGAGCTCATACATGAGACACTGCACAGAATGAAACCATAGAGTCATAGAAAAAAAAAAAACACTGATCACACCATGCATACATCTATCTTCTCGTATCTCCTCTCAGAGAAGTCAACTGATACATTTTCCTCCACATTACAGGTGATTTTACATACATCTAGTGTTCTGACATGCACGGGACCAATTCTTGGAGTGCAAGGGGGTTGTGGGGGGTTACCGTGCCAATGAGTCATGTCTAAGAGCTAAGCTTTCAGTTGCTCATACTTACTGCTGAGACTAACATACATTCCTTGATCAATACAAACTTTCCCCCTCGTAGTTAAGTTTCATTATGAGACCTTTATTCCCTACACGTTAGAAACACAACGATTTAGTCACCAGAAATGAAGCAATTAACAGAAAATCAAGCCCATTAAAGGAAAAGTCGACATGTGGAATGAAGTGCGTATGAGAAGGGAAAAAGAAACGGAAAGTGTACTTGGTTGCAAATGGTTCTTATTAAAGAAAAACCAAAAACACTGAATGACTTGCATATTAATATTTATAATTATAGCTTAATGACCTCCAAGATTTATTTGCCTTAAATGCTGAATTTTATGGAAGTACTAAAAGGCCATGCTTTAAAATATTAAAATCTAATGAACAAAAGTTTTTTTCTCGTAATCAAGATTGAATTTTCTCGTGATCTCAATGGAAAATGGACCTAATTGTATTATGAGAAATTCTCAAGTCTTGTGAATGATAACCTTCTTCTCAAGTGTTGGACACTTATGTGTAAGTTGTCAGTCAGCAGTGGTGATGAACTTCACAAACTATGCAGAGTAAAAGTAGAGATACACCAGGTAAAATGTGACTCTAATGAAAGTACAAAAGTATTTGTCTTTAAATGTTCTTAAGTATCCAAAGTACTATGGTTTATTATAGCTATAATGTTCCTATGATCATTTTTGCCACAAGACTCTTTACTTAATCAACTCAGTTTATGTGAAAAGGCTCTGATGTTACTCTCAGAACACTGATCTATTAATAGAATGATATTAAAGAGTCAAACACTAATTGATATCTATTCAAATTATCACAAGCCCAAAACCTTCTTTTGAACTATTTAAAGAAAATCACGCAAATAAGGCCACAGGTGTTGTGTTCGAGTCAGTAGTTTCTTCCATTATTTATTCCTCTCTAAATGTTCTGCTTGCTGGTGAACTGATGCTGAACTGTATGATGGTGATAAGTATATAATCGTTAAGTCGTAATAATGAAAACACAACTCTACTCATTATGTCAAGATCACGAGAAAACACCTTTTGTTATGGAGAGAAAATTAAATCAGGACCGCAAGAAAGCAAGAAAGAAAAAATCAATTATAATGAATGGCTTCATAGTCTTCCATACAATTTTTATCATATATGATCAATCATATATTTTCAATGGTGCATAGATTCCCATAATACGGTTCGCTTCAAGTAGGAAATAGGAAGATGGTGGTTAAGGCTTTGGACTTTGGATCTGAAGGTTGTGAGGTCAAACCCTAACCGTACCAAGTTGCCCCTCCTGGGCCCCTCAGCTCTTACCCCATTGCTGCTAAGTTGTATGAATGAGATGAAGTCGCTCTCGATATAGGCATCTACCAAATGCCGTAAATCTAAATATCCACATATTTACATTTACGGCATTTGGCAGAGGAACTTACAACTGAACAGTTGACTGGTTAAGAGCCTTGCACATTGGCCCAGCAGTGGCAGCTTGCTCTGATTTCTATTCACTTCCTTCAGATGTTAACCACTGAGCTACCACTTCCCTTGCTTAATCTGTCATGATTATGCCACAATTGTCAAAAAACTACATTACTTATTAGCCCCTTGCATGTCTCATGACTGTCACGTGTCTCCTGACTGTCAAACTGAACACCCTCACATGTGTCTTGTTATGTCTTGTTAAACTCCCCATTTGTCGTTCTGGTCTCTGTACGTCTCTTTGTGAAGCTTTTGTTGTGCTTGTGCACCACAGCCTTGCAAATATTCTGCATGTTTTCAAGTTATAGCCAGTGCTTACAATCATCGATTTCATTTCACAGAAACGGGAATATATATTTTTCTTTAGTTCACCATTTAAATAATGATTTGCTTGCATATTGCAGAGGTGCAATAGGACTTTGTAGTCTGTCCAGCTCTCGGCTCTTCATCTGTAAAATTCAGTTAAAAAAGATCAGCTTCTGAAGCTTTAACATTCCGCCATTGATTCTTAGATCGCTATCTATCTATTTGTGCTCATTCTCAGTGGTAACTCAGCATACCCGGAACTCCATATCCAGCATTGCTGTTTCTACTACGTACATTGGAACACTGCTTGAAACTAGTATATGAGAAAAGACGCTTTTGCTTCTGGTTTCCGAGCTATCAAAAGGAGTACATTAGTGCGTAAATCCTTTATCCATCGTCACAAAACTTGCCATTATCAATTAATGACAAGTGCGTCGACAGAACAAAAGACCATTTTTACTCGAGCAAGTATGTGGAGGTGGCATGTGCGTAATCTGAGCCTGGAGAAGCGCTATTCACACACGTCACCAGCCTGACAAACTCATCCTGAGTGATATTCACATAATCTAGGCGAATAGCCCATTTCTCAATACTTGATATGATCTGCTAAGACGACGACGTTGTCATTGGCGTGTTTTGGGGTGGTTTTGAGGTGACGACTATCGGAGTGTGATGGCGGGGGGGATGTGGGAGACCATCTGCGGTGCCCATCTGTGCACGAGCAATGCCATGGTGCATCTCCAAATACCCGAAACGAGGGCATTTTTCTATTCGGCGGGTACCCGAGTTAGATACGGTGTTAATAACGTCTGCACATGTTATGTAGGATTTCCTGTTTCCTGTTTTATTCGCCGCTAATCTTATCTGTCTACATCGGCGCTGTTCGCGCTGTGGGAAAATCCTGTAAGCAGAACTTCAATAACAGGGACCATGACATGGAGTTAAAATAGACAAAATTAGATCATAGTTCATAGTAAATAAAATCAAAATGACAGTTGCATCCCAGTTTAAAAATATGATTTAATATTCGATAATATCCCGTATTTCCACTTCTGCTTTTTGACTACCTGTAATGTCTTTTTTTGTTTCTTTTGAGCAGCTTTCTGATCCCAAATCCCAATTATATCTGCTACATCTCTTCTATCCCGCCAGATTGCTTGGCCCTTTGTTCTTGACATTTCTTTTCAAACTATGCCAGCTTTTCCCCTGTCTCCTTCGGATCATCTCTGTAGACCCAAAGAGTCATGACAAATCGTTTTCTGTTGGATTCATGATTGGATTTGTTATATGTGAATACTTCTTGGAATCCCTTTAATAAGATGAACTGTAAAATATACATATTTGAATCTTTTTATTGAAAAATGATTGGAGCGAAGGAGGGGGTGGTGCAAACCAACCACAAACAAATTCACAATTGTTATAAAAAATATTATACATAAGAAAAAAAAAATGACTCTGTAAACACGATACTAATGCAGTTTTATTTTTTTCTAGTTCAATAAAACCTATAGCACAATAGAATTCAATGCCTGATGCAGCTATTCAGCTATTCAGGCAATAAGCAGTGCAGCTATATGCTTGCAATATTATTTACCTCTAATGAGCGACATGAACTTGGTCCTTCTGAAGTTTTTCCAAATTAGGCTGCAGCCTAATAGGCTGCTGTGATTTAGTTTGCATCTCAGTTTACACTTTTTTCAGGTTCATTAGACTGAAAGCCTGGTCACATAGGGAAGTATTGCTAAATTATTTGCAGCTTAAAAATAAAACATAAAAATGTTATTATAATGTTAAAAATGAAGATCTGTGTCAGTGGAATTGTTTCTCCTTTTTGCCTTCTTTTCATATATGGCATAGTTTAAGTTCAGGCATGTATTTTGTATATATTATTAAAAAGTATATTATGAAAAATTCATCATTAATTATATTAAAAAGAGGCTGATATAGCTCTATAACAAGAAAAAAAATAAGAAAAAAGGAAATGACAAAGGTATATGCCATTTGTTAATTAATAATTAATACTCCCTTTTCTTTCTTTTTTTTTTTTTAAGCATGGCCCAATTGTAGTGAGGTTAAAGGGAGAGAGAAAATATATATATTTTTAATGGGAACATTGCAAAATTATTCATCACAAGATCAACATCAAACAATGTGCAATACCATACCATGTGCAATATTACATCATGTGCAATATCATATTATAGTATATGCAATATAATATTATGTGCAATATGTTCTTAGTTCCCTAGCAACCAATTTTGAAGCACTATCAAAAGCACTGACCTACATTTACAACCTAAATTCTAATATTGAATGAAATTCTATTAATTTATTCCCAACAGTTTATTTTCTTGATTTCGTAGTGTTTCTCTTGGCTGAACTGCTTCCAGTACGTGTATGTGGATGTTAGCTTTTTTGTCCAATCAGATTTCAGCCACTATTTGCTGACATGTCAATCTAATCTGTCCAGTGCCTTCAAAGTCTGTTCTGCTGTCTTTTTTACCATAGAGAATATTATCAATGGGTCTGTTTCTTTAACCAATCAGATTTCATATTTGCCTCACAGGGCAGCTAGCTGAAACAGAATAGCATCAGCTTTTTTCCTTTTCTGATTGGTTGGTCAGAGGGAAACTGTTACAGCCAAGTTTGACTGGCAAAACACGTCTGTAGCTCTGCACACATTAATACATCTGAGTTAAAGTTTTTTAATGCCTATGGAGGAAGAGAAATTGATTTGGTCTCAGACACACTTAAAAATACATTTTTTAAGAAAAGGTAGACATTGTGAGGAGGTCGGCTAACCCTGAAGCTAGCTAGCTTGTGTTAACTCGGGAAAGGGTTTGTTCACCATTTCCCGACCAGTGAATACGAGCCGCATCACTGGATTACAGCCTCTGAGGAGCGGTGCAAATTATGAGTCTGCATCTCTGGTGAGTAGATTGTATTTTATTAAACTTTTTATTTTTTGTCTTGTTATTAGACAAATATTGAAATATAGATATAATGCCACACGTTGTTATATTGCGTTTTTGTATATTATTGATGGTTTCTATAATCGCGATGTGATATTGGTGGTATTAAGAGGTGGATTAATTCGGGTAAGTCCTCACTGAAGGCCCAGGTACCAAATGCACGGCCCACCACTGATATTTAGTATATATATTCTATAGTAATAAAAATATGATCAAATGTATTAATACATTTACTTGTAATAATGCATACAGAGAAAATAAGGAGGAGCTTCTTCCCGCATACCATTCGGTGTCTAAACCAGGACACACCCAGCAACTAGTACCTGGACTTCTCTCGCCTTCTCACTTTTCCTTCACTGCAGAATTATTTTTGAACTATTGTTTATGTCACTTTAACCCGTGTACTGGCACAGAACAGTGCCATGTCACCTTATACCAACACATAGACACTTTAAGGACAAATCACACTGGATCACTTTAATCTGTAATTCTGTCAATATCTGTCAAATAGAGTGGAATTGTCATGTACTTTACTGTAAACTCAACAAAAATTGTGAATTACTTATCATAAATGTTTTATTTACTACTTTAAATGAATAATAGAATAATAAAATAGTTTTTCAAACATTTTTTATGTAATTTCTTAGTACAAACTTTTAAAAAGTTTTTTAAATGTTACTCCGAACTTCCCAACCACTCACGGCTTTCGCAAACTATCAGAGTCCGGTTCCAAATAAAAAGTTGTGAACTATCAAGGCCACAGTATTTAGTTTCCACTATACAGTGCCTTGCAAAAGTATTGACCCCCCTTGGCGTTTTTCCCATTTTGTTGTCTTACAACCTGGAATTAAAATGGATTTTTTGGGGGTTTGTATCATTTGATTTACACAACATGCCTACCACTTTGAAGATGCAAAATATTTTTTATTGTGAAACAAACAAGAAATAAGACAAAAAACCAGAAAACTTGAGCGTGCATAACTATTCACCCCCCCAAAGTCAATACTTTGTAGAGCCACCTTTTGCAGCAATTACAGCTGCAAGTCTCTTGGGGTATGTATCTATAAGCTTGGCACATCTAGCCACTGGGATTTTTGCCCATTCTTCAAGGCAAAACTGCTCCAGCTCCTTCAAGTTGGATGGGTTCCACTGGTGTACAGCAATCTTTAAGTCACTCAATTGGATTAAGGTCTGGGCTTTGACTAGGCCATTCCCAGACGTTTAAATGTTTCCCCTTAAACCACTCGAGTGTTGCTTTAGCAGTATGCTTAGGGTCATTGACCTGCTGGAAGGTGAACCTCCGTCCCAGTCTCAAATCTCTGGAAGACTGAAACAGGTTTCCCTGTATTTAGCGCCATCCATCATTCCTTCAATTCTGACCAGTTTCCCAGTCCCTGTTGATAAAAAACATCCCCACAGAATGATGCTGCCACCACCATGCTTCACTGTTCTCGGGGTGATAAGAGGTGTTGGGTTTGCGCCAGACATAGGGTTTTCCTTGATGGGCAAAAAGCTCAATTTTAGTCTCATCTGACCAGAGTACCTTCTTCCATATGTTTGGGGAGTCTCCCACATGCCTTTTGGCGAACACCAAACGTGTTTGCTTATTTTTTTCTTTAAGCAATGGCTTTTTTTTGGCCAATCTTCCATAAAGCCCAGCTCTGTGGAGTGTACGGCTTAAAGTGGTCCTATGGACAGATACTCCAATCTCCGCTGTGGAGCTTTGCAGCTCCTTCAGGGTTATCTTTGTTCTCTTTGTTGCCTCTCTGATTAATGCCCTCCTTGCCTGGTTCGTGAGTTTTGGTGGCCGGCCCTCTCTTGCCAGGTTTGTTGTTGTGCCATATTCTTTCCATTTTTTAATAATGGCTTTAATGGTGCTCCATGGGATGTTCAAAGTTTTGGATATTTTTTTATAACCCAACCCTGATCTGTACTTCTCCACAACTTTGTCCCTGACCTGTTTGGCGAGCTCCTTGGTCTTCATGGTGCCGCTTGCTTGGTGGTGCCCCTTGCTTAGTGGTGTTGCAGACTCTGGGGCCTTTCAGAACAGGTGTATATATATACTGAGATCATGTGACACTTAGATTGCACACAGGTGGACTTTATTTAAGTAATTACGTGACTTCTGAAGGTTATTGGTTGCACCAGATCTTATTTAGAGGCTTAATAGCAAAGGGGGTGAATACATATGCACGCACCAATTTTTTGTTATTTATACACCACTTATCTCGACCTCGGTTAACTCGACAACCCTATTAAGTCGTTTTTGAAGTGGAACCGCCAAATTCTCGCTTTGTCTTAGCATTTTTTAATCGGTTAGGTCGAACCCTGATATCTTGAGCACAAGGGGAGAAAAATTTGCCATTTAACGTCGGTTATCTCGATCGGCACTGTGCAGCCGCAGAAGAACTCACAAAAGTGGCGGAAAAATCAAGCCTTACAGATGCTACAGGTGTTGTATTGTATACTGGTGAATCTCTGCTGTTAGTTAGTGCACATATGCCTTTTGTTGTTAAATGTTATGCGATGAACGGGAGGCGAAAGTAGGAGCGTGGCGCTAAACAGCACACGGGAGAACGTGGGATGAGCAGCAAAAGCATAGAATGAACAACGGCAGGATCGGGGAGAATCCGCGATGCGCTTTGGGAAGAAAAGCGCAGCCGTTGAGAGAGTGCCGGTGGAAAGCACGTACTGGGATACGCATGAGCGATAACAACGACCGCCGTGAACCAACATATACCAACAATAACGGAGAGTGAGAGTGCGGAAGTTTAAATAGGAGCTGGTGACGAGTGCTAAAAGAGCACCATATGTGCGTGATTGAAGCCGGAAGCTTCAGAGAAAGCAGCTGCACGCTGAAGGGGGCGCCGAAGGGGGTGTGGCAGGTGGATTCCTGACAGTCAACAAACATGTATGTACATTTTTATAGCATGCCTTCATCAAACAAATCGCGGCAACACTGTTGTGTAAAAAAACCCTCCAAAAACACGTGCATGCACATTCTCATTTATTAACTCACATCATGTACATAAAGAAATTTTAAGCACGTTAATATATTGCCTACATTTTGATTTTTGTTTATCTCGATCATCGGTTATCTAGATGCTTTTTGGCGACCCACTAGGACATCGACATAACCGGGTTCGACTGTATATATACATATATATATATATATATATATATAATATATATAATATATATATATAACCTTATTTTTATACTTTTTGGTTATACTGTACTTTTAATATACTTATAATTTATACTTATTGTATATATTACATTTTTATCCTTATATTTTATTTCTATTTTTCCTGTTTACATGTTGGACAGTCGTAAAAAAGCTTTTCACTACATGTCGTACTCTGTATGAATGTGTATGTGACAAATAAAATTTGAATTAGATTTAATACAGTGATTTTTAAGTAGGAACTACAACATAAATACACTACAAGATAAATTGACTATTGATGTCTGTTTTCAGTTCATGCACAAACACACATACCTACACTCACACACTCCCTGACCATAAATAAATAAATAAATAAATAAATAAATAAATAAATAAATATAAATTCTTAACAACAAATGATTGGTTGAGCAAGAATGAAACAGAGGCCTCCTGAGATCTCATGTGCCACCATTTGCATTTACTGTACTGTTTGGGGAAAGGTTTGAAACTGGGAAAGTCAATCATGTATTCATCATGGTAATGATTAAAATGTTTAAAGTAAATTTCAACACGTCTATGTTTATTGCTTATCAGTTGCTTGAAGCTTATCAACATTGATTCTTCTGGAAATGGAAAATGAAATAAGGAAAAAAGTTAGTATTCCATACTATGCTATCAATTTTTTTTCATTCTTGCCCATTTCCTGACCAATGGTTTGTTGTTAGGAGCATTAATAGCTTAATATTTTATTAAATTAAGCTTGGTTTTTATTTTATGGCCCATACACACATGCACACATACACAGACTGACCGTTGCTTTGTCGGGCCATTCTCAGAGCCTGTAGTGAGATGTGTGAGCTGATCTCCAGCTGGCAGAGCAGCACTTTGGCTTTAGCCAGGCGGAGCTTGCCTGCTCCAGCTCCTCCTCCCCCAGCAGCATGTTGGCACCTGCTACAATCACTATAGCGTTCTCACCTGCATATACAACACGTGAAAGAATTTTTGTTTAGCTAGACTGAATTTCTTTCAATATTTCAAAAGCACCACTTTACAATATAATCGTGCTCGAGTCACTGTGACTTAAGTGCAGGAAGCTGGGACACTATGGGATCTGCACGTTGTTATGGTGATGGTCGATGACGTTACTCGTAAGCCCCCCTGAGAGGCTTATGGATCTCCACCGAGTTGGAGTCTCTGTTAAAGCTGTGATTAGTGACATTTGCAGCGCAACAGGCCGTGCATTTAGCACCAGGCTGATTATGTCAGCCACCCCACCTCCAGCAGTGCTAAATAAAGCTAAGCGGCTATAAACTATTCGGCGTGGGTGATGACCTGAACCACCCCCGGGTGCCGAGGACCGCACTCATTTGTGCTTCATTCAGAAGTGCACTTTGTGTTATTTTAGAAGCTGCTGGTACAACAGGGCACCGCACACTCAGCAAATTCACA
Organism: Silurus meridionalis; assembly: GCF_014805685.1. NCBI lineage: Eukaryota > Metazoa > Chordata > Actinopteri > Siluriformes > Siluridae > Silurus > Silurus meridionalis. Next base: position 21,554,508 of record NC_060891.1, on the reverse strand, counting down.
CTACCTGCATCGTTTACGATGATGGAGGCAGCTCCGTCATGGCTTCAGCCGTCTGAGTCACAAAAGCTGCACGGGGATAGGCAAAAGAAAAAAAAACTCAGTTATCAAATTAAACACAGTGCAGAGCGCATGACTCCACATGCTATGTCAAAGTGACACTGTGCTCAGTTAAAGCCATGCGTCAGGTTTGCAAATGTATTACCTGTGCATACGGCATTCTCTTTGAAATTCTGAATATAGCTGCTCCCGAAAAAGTCTTTTCCAACCTGAGGAGGACGGGAAAGTTGCAATTGAGGTTATTAAGTGCTGAGCCTTTGTACAGACCCACATCTGAAATGTTGTGTCGAAAGGCACAAAGTGAACTTTGGTGAAACAATCCAGAAGGTGATGTAGATATATATATCTAAAGCTCAAGTGACAGCATACTATACATTATAATGTATATAAACAGGTAGAGAAATAACCAGTGAACCAGTGTATTATTATTCAATGCTATGTGTCAAAGTCTTATTCATTAACTGCCTGGAGACTAAAACAAAATGTACAATCCCTGTAATTTCATAATTTTGAGACATTCAGGTTCCTTTAATTTAAATGCAACAAACTTAGCAAAAGGCAAACACACACAAGAATTGGACAGTAAATGTATAGAAGAAACTCCTATAGACAGATGAGTCCAAATATTTTACATTTACGGCATTTGGCAGACGCCCTAATGCAGAGCGACTTACATTTATTTCATTCATACAACCAGGGAGCTATGGGGTTTAAGGGCCTTGCTCAGGGCCCAGAAGTTACAGCTGTTGTGGCTGGGATTTGAACTCATGACCTTCAGATCAAAAGTCCAATGACTTAACCACTAACCTGCCACATTTTGGCTCAAATTAAAGAACTTACATAAGAACTGGGGAGAAGATGTGAGCAGACTGCCAGACATGCAGTCTAACATGGAGATGGAAGCTTAATGGTTTTGGGTTGTTTTGTTAAAGGGAAGGTCAGATACTTATTCCAGGTGAAATGAATACTGAACCAACATGGTCCATCTCCATGCATCTAAGCCCTGTATGTGTAACATTTGGCCAGAGTATTATCTATCATGGAATCGTCTGCCCAGTCAGAGCACCTAAATTCTATTGAACTGCTCTGGGATGAACTGGATTGCAAGGTTAAAACAAGACCTTAATTCGCAAGTTTTCCAAAAGTATTACTGTTTTCCAAAATATTTCAGCCTGTTTGTAAAAATGAACAGTTCATGCTAATGGAGGATTTTTCAAAAAAATATAAAGTTTAGCATCAGTACTGTACATTTACAGATTTGTTTGGACCATTAAATTACCTAGTTTTTTGTAAATGAACTTAACAAACATGCGTGTCTCTCAAACACTATAGAAGACTCTGTGTTTCCACACTTTTACCAGGTACTTTGTGCAATTATGAAAGTAAGGATTAAAAGTCTTCCAAATTAAATAGCATAAAATGAAATAAAGTTGAAATCTGTATTTAAGTGTGTATTAAAATCTTTTGAATGCTGTACCATCCAATAAAATTTATTAATAAAATTAATTAAGACTAAATCTGTATTCGAATATTTCTAATGTTTAAACAATTGAATACAGTCACAAGTGATTCAGAAGTCCATTTGTAAAGATAAATAATGGAGGTTCATTACATGTGCATTTTGCAGTAACAAAACATATCCTGGCTGCATTTTGCGTACTTGTTTAACTTGCTAAGATCCCGGAGCGAATCCTGATTGCAATAGAAGAAATAGGAAATAAAATAGGACACAAGAACAGATAAGTTTGATGAATACAATGAACTTGAAACAATACTTTTTTCCCTGTGTATTACTAAATCCAGCCAAGCCTTCCAGACATAATCACCCCACCCAAACGCCTCCTCGCTACCGGCCGACTTCTAAACCACCGCACCTCTCTCTCTCTCCCTCTCTCAGAAAGGGTGGAGGGGTCCGTTTCTGCCCACCGGGGCTCCTTTTATCCCACGCTGTTAAAGACACGCCAAGGCCGCTTCACTTCTCTACCTGACGCCCCTGACTTTGAAGTGCAACTCCTGTTTCAGAGCTTGTGAAAGTGAGCTTTGCGGGGCTATTTTTGCACCGTGCATATTTCAGTATCGATCGGGGCTCTTTGTACAGACAAATACACTTCTTTATTACTGCTCGGTATGGCAGGTACAAGCGAACAATAAAGGGAAAAGCAGCTCAGTGGTGTGGATCTAATTAAACAGGGCTGAAATAACCCGCTCTGCATGTACATAAAGGCTCGGCCTGAGACGCGCCGGCAGCAGGAAATGAATCTCTTGATGTTGTTTTGTACCTTGCACACCATCGCAGTCTTGGCTCCGAGGCGAGCAGCCTGGACGCACTGATTTGCTCCTTTGCCACCAAAACCGATTAAGAACTTGTGTCCATGTATTGTCTCTCCAGCTTTGGGCAGCCGAGGTGCCTGGCTATAACAAAATACATGTATGTTATACATATAATACAAAACATAGAGTTCACGAAAGCAAGAAATCAAGATGGTCAAACTACACTGTTTCTTTTTCATTAAGTTAGGTTTAAGACACAATACATTATTACATTACATCATAATACATCATTGGTTTTATAGTAATGATTAACATACTGTGATAGGATTAAAGTATGCTGTACAGATTAAGTTGATTTGGTGAAATTTTCTGTGAGGTGAAATTTATTTCAGGGAAGTTGTCTCTATTGTAAGTGCTTTGTAACTGTCAAAGGTCAAAGTTTCCCCTCCCACAGGAAAATCTTCCGAATGAAAAGCTCTGTGAAAGGAAGTGGTAGCTCAGTGATAAAGATGTTCACCTACTGATCAGGAGGAGCACAACCCAGATACACCACCAAAATCAAGGGCCCTAGTTGAGGTTGAGTTCAGTTATTATGAGGTAATTGTAAGTCACTCTGGAAGGCGGCTTCTGCTAAATGCTGTAAAATGTAAATTTATTACTAAAATGTCAAGCTTTTTTTAAAAATTGGTGAAGGACGTTTGTTTACAGCTGATATAATTTACATGATAACAAGAACTAAGGCTATGTCCACACTAAGGCATTTTCATTTGAAAACGCATATTTTTTCTCTGTTCTAGCCTCCCGTCCACAGTGAAATGGGCTTTGTATTCTCAGAAATTTAGCTTTTTGAAAATGCAGTTTTTGCATCGCATTGTGGACTGTGAAAACGAAGGCTTTCGAAAATGATGACGCATTTTTGAGTCATCGCCGCAACGTTTCAAAGAGCCGGAAAGTAAATAAAAGCCAAAAAACGATTGTTTCAAAACGAGTGAAAACAAAGTGTGGACGTGGATCGTTTTTGAACGTCATTTTCAAATTTATCTGGATTAGTGTAGACGTGTAGCCTAATTTGGTCTATTGATGTATTGCAATTTTAAATCTAATTAGAATTAAAATTTTTCTGGAGAGGAAAAATGAGTGGGTGCATAATGATGTAAAAGCAATCCCAAGACATGCTTCATTGCTATTGCAAAGCACCATAAGCACCATCTCCTTCATGTGCCGAGTGTTTTGATGTCCATTATTTTCTGTTGGGGCGTGGTCAATGACGTCACTATGTCACCTCTCAATTCACTCTCCCCAACATTTTGACATATCACATGTTCATGTTTCCAGAATTTTGTATATCTTGGTGGATGTGACGTCACATGGCACCAATACAGAACCCCATGTCGCCACAGCTTTTGCAATTCCATTAGTTAATTGGTTAACATCGCTGTATTATCCAGCAATCAGCACTCCCTACTGTTCTAGGCAATTTTGACCTCCATGTGCATGTAATGTGGATTTTTTTCAGTATCTAATGTGCATTCACTGTAATACTGTAACACTATAACAATATTTATTGTACAGAGATAAATCCCTTTGGGATGTGTTGTTGTTGAAAAAAATCTAATCACTTAAATAATAAACAGGCATGTAAAAGGAGGCACCTTGTCAGGGTGTAATATGACAAGAACATCTGTTTGCTCATGCGGATCTGATTAAGAGAATTTAGTGATGAAGAGAATTTATCAGTCAGGCTCACTAAATGTTTCATTTGCATGTTGATTCATCAGACAGGACATATTCGTATCCGTGTTTTTGATGTTTCAGAAGCGATCCGGTGATTCACTGCAGCTGGTTGAGTAATGTATGTAATGTGATTCATGTACTAAAACGCATACAGATTTCTTGCACTTTAAAGTTCACTCGTTTACCAGCAACAAACTGAAATGAGGTGGGGGAGACCGGAGGGTGAGCATTTCCTGGAATAAATGCTTATAAGTGCTGTTTATGAGTGAAAACATCATGCTCTGCCATCCCTAAATCTCCTAAATATAAGGCTAGGTCTCTGAACTCCAAAAAAAAAAAAAAGGTAATTGCTGCAATGCGTGACATTACAAAACGAGGTCTGTGTATTTCTCACCCAAGCAGAACGAGCAGCCATTACTCAGTCTATTGAAGAAGAAAAAGAAGAAGAAAACAAAACCACTTAACCAAAAAAAGTTATGGCCTGGCTCTGGTCCAGGTCCTGGGTAAGTGTGTGTTTTTGATGGTGGAAGAGGGTGCAGATAAAATTGTTTTTTTTCTGCTTGGCTGGTGATGTTTAAAGAGGGTCTTTTACAGTAATATTATTAGGATGAAAAAAAAACTTTTAGTTACCTGCCTTCCAGTAATCTGGGGGATCTTGCTCTGGACAGTGATGTTAATGAGCTTGTTGTCAAGGCAAAGGAATTTGCTTTGGTTTGTTCAGAGTTGCGGGAAAGCAAACAAAAAACATATGACTAACATGTGTCGACATTCTATCGGATTGAAAGGCATACTTGAAGTTATTATTTAAAACAAAAATACCAAAGGCGAACATGTGTAATGGGGTGAATCAGTGCAAAAGTTCACATCCCTCTCGCTTTGTAGTAGGGTTAAAAAAAAAAAAATAGAAAGTCACTATATATGCACATATATATATATATATATATATATATATATATATATATATATATATATATATATATATATATACACACACACACACACACACACACACACACACATAAACATATACCGTATTTTCCGGGCTAAAAGTCGCTACTTTTTCCCCCACTCTTTGAACCCCGCGGCTTAAACAACGAAGCGGCTAATTTGGGTTTTTACTCGGTTTCACAAACTTCAAGACAAAAAACTGAGCCCTATAACATTAGACCAATGAAATTGCTGAACGGTTCAGGTGAACCAATACATTTTCTTTATATTAAATCAGATGCGCTCCCACTGAATCGGACCGCACGACATCATAAATATGGATGAGGTTCCTCTGACGTTTGACCTGCCGCTCACTCGGACTGTCTACAGGAAATGCGAATCGTTCGTCACGCTGAAAACAACCGGGCATGAAAAAATGCACTTCACCTGTGTTCTGAGCTGCACGGCATCGGGAGAAAAGCTTGACCGATGGTGATTTTTAAACGCACGACGATGCCAAAAGAAAATTAAATTGTTGTGAAAAGAAGGAGGAAGACAGTGAACAATGACTTTCTTGGTAGGCTACTGTTTAGATACAAGCTGTTTAACAGATTCTGTCTTTCGTTAAAGCCTGTGCAAAGTTCATTAGTTTCAGTGTAGACACCTGCGGCATATAGACAGGTGCGGCGTATTTATGTTAAAAATAAAAATCTTTATAAAATTCCGTGGGTGCGGCTTATATTTGGGTGCGCATTATAGTCCGGAAATTACGGTATATATATATATATATATATATATATATATATATATATATATATATATATAGTGAGGAAAATAAGTATTTGAACACCCTGCTATTTTGCAAGTTCTCCCACTTAGAAATCATGGAGGGGTCTGAAATTGTCATCGTAGGTGCATGTCCACTGTGAGAAACATAATCTAAAAAAAAAAATAATCCAGAAATCACAATATATGATTTTTTAACTATGTATTTGTATGATACAGCTGCAAATAAGTATTTGAACACCTGAGAAAGTTTGCAATTACAGAGGGCAAACGTTTCCTGTAGTTTTTCACCAGGTTTGCACACACTGCAGGAGGGATTTTGGCCCCCTACTCCACACAGATCTTCTCTAGATCAGTCAGGTTTCTGGCCTGTCGCTGAGAAACACGGACTTTAAGCTCCCTCCAAAGATTCTCTATTGGGTTTAGGTCTGGAGACTGGCTAGGCCACGCCAGAACCTTGATATGCTTCTACAGATATACAGAGCCACTCCTTGGTTATCCTGGCTGTGTGTTTCGGGTCATTGTCATGTTGGAAGACCCAGCCTCGACCCATCTTTGAAGCTCTAACTGAGAAAAGGAGGCTGTTCCCCAAAATCTCGCAATACATGGCCCCGGTCATCCTCTCCTTAATACAGTGCAGTCGCCCTGTCCCATGTGCAGAAACCCCCCCCCCAAAGCATGATGCTACCACCCCCATGCTTCACAGTAGGGATGGTGTTCTTGGGATGGTACTCATCATTCTTCTTCCTCCAAACACGTTCAGTGGAATTATGACCCGAAAGTTCTATTTTGGTCTCATCTGACCACATGACTTTCTCCCATGACTCCTCTGGATCATCCAAATAGTCATTGGCAAACTTAAGACGTGCCTGGACATGTGCTGGTTTAAGTAGGGGAACCTTCCGTGCCATGCATGATTTCAAACCATGACGTCTTAGTGTATTACCAACAGTAACCTTGGAAACGGTGGTCCCAGGTTTTTTCAGGTCATTGACCAGCTCCTCCCGTGTAGTTCTGGGCTGATTTCTTACCTTCCTTAGGATCATTGAGACTCCACGAGGTGAGATCTTGCATGAAGCCCCAGTCCGAGGGAGATTGACAGTCATGTTTAGCTTCTTCCATTTTCTAATGATTGCTCCAACAGTGGACCTTTTTCACCAAGCTGCTTGGGAATTTCCCCGTAGCCCTTTCCAGCCTTGTGGAGGTGTACAATTTTGTCTCTAGTGTCTTTGGACAGCTCTTTGGTCTTGGCCATGTTAGTAGTTGGATTCTTACTGATTGTATGGGGTGGACAGGTGTCTTTATGCAGCTAACGACCTCAAACAGGTGCATCTAATTTAGGATAATAAATGTAGTGGAGGTGGACATTTTAAAGGCAGACTAACAGGTCTTTGAGGGTCAGAATTCTAGCTGATAGACAGGTGTTCAAATACTTATTTGCAGCTGTATCATACAAATAAATAGTTTAAAAATCATATATTGTGATTTCTGGATTTTTTTTTTTAGATTATGTCTCTCACAGTGGACATGTACCTACGATGACAATTTCAGACCCCTCCATGTTGTATAAGTGGGAGAACTTGCAAAATAGCAGGGTGTTCAAATACTTATTTTCCTCACTGTATATACAACCAGTAAAAATCCTACAATTCCACAATCTAAAAAAATCAGGGGAAAAACCCAAAACAACAAAAACGATTAGAAAGGGTGGGAATACAAGATATTTTTAAATTAATGCCATTTTAATTTTTCCTCTACATAATACAGATGTCATTCAGAGTAAATAAATTAAAGTAAAAAAGATGCCTAGGTGCTGAGGCATTTTGCTGATAAGTTCTGGGTCCAAGCATCTCTGCAAATCAAATCAATACAAATTTGTACTTTTATGGAAAGAAAAATATTTGCCCCATAAGCATTAAACAGTAGTGGAGACTTCACCACATTTTGGGAAATGATTCTGGATGCAATACTATAGTTATAGCTGTATAGTTACCTCTGCATAGTTATCTCTGTATAGTGTATAGTTATTATCAGCGCTATACTCTCATTGCCTGGAGAGAATCGGAGATTTGGCACTAGAGAACCAATTTGGTACCCTAAATTGGTATAAAGGGTATACAAACTTTTGCTCTCAGCAGCTTTTTAAAGATATATTAAGTACTGAAGTAAAGGGCCTGAAGAAATCATGTGTTAATCTTGCTCAATAATCTGACTGCTTTTTAGATTCACGTGTCTTGAGTGTCAACAAGGTCAAAATGGGATCAGTGCTATTTTTGTTCTACATCTTCCAAAAAAAAGAAATATTTACCATGGAAAATGAGGAACAAATGATGTCACTGGTGCAAAACAGATTGCAACATCCAACACGCAACTATTTGCTTTAGAAAGTATTTACTTGTATGTCCTTTGGTAGATGCCTTTATACCTTTTGCCTTCTGAGGGACTTACAACTGAGAAGTTGAGGGATAAGGGCCTTACTAAAGGGCCCAGAACTTATGACCATCCTATCCAGAGTCAAAAGCCTTAACCGCTGAGCCACCACCTCACTACTGATCAGAAAAATTATATTTAAAACAGAATTATATAAGTACCAATGATATTACACAAAAAAATCACACAGGAAGTGCTTTTACAGTAAAATAATCATCCAATGTGTGGTGTTCTACGGCAATGTTACCACCAATAATGGCATGTCCTGAGGTGTTTTCTTCATCTTATACCCCAGTAAGTTCCATTTAATAATGTAGAATGTCAAAAAGAGTTAGAACGGATTCAGGAGTTTAACTGCTGTATGATATAATGGGATTTTAGGTATCCTGATCTTGGTATTACCTTGTCATGTAGTCTATCCTAAACATCAAAAAATGTATAATTTGCCGCCTTCAACATAAACACATGTACATGCTTGGTTTCATACCATCTAACAGTAGACAGGGCAAAGGCACTGACAGGTATAGCTTTTATGTAAAACAGCCTCCCACATGGACTTCAACAAAGAAAGCCTGAAATCTATAATTAAGTTGCAGTAGAAGGACCGTGATGTAATCCAGTTCTGTAGGAGGAATGTATGTGCGCCAGTGACATCTGTCATACGATACAGAGCCTTAAATCTAATGAGGTCTGATTGAGTCAGCGTCTAGAGTCAGGTAAGATGAACCACACCTAGTCCACTGCCCTTGTCTCTTACACACAGACACACAGATGTTTGTTTTTTTCTTGTGGGAACCTTTTAATGACTTAAGTATTAATGCATGTGATTAATGCTGTACCTACACCTTAAAGTAAGTTTTAATTCTGTAATGCTAACACAAAGATTGACACAGATTCTCAAATCCTGACACAAAGCATAGATAGACACTGATTCTAAAATCTACTCAGTAGTAAATACTAAGTCTCAAATCCTCCCACAGACAGACATTAAACTAAAACTTTCTTTTGGCTTCCCGTTAGGGGTCGCCACAGCGGATCATCCACATGTTTGATTTGGCACATGTTTTCACGCTGGATGCCCTTCCTAACGCAACCCTCCCCATTTATCCGGGCTTGGGACCGGCACTAAGGCTTGTGCAACCGTAATGGCGGGGGTTGGTTCCCTGACCGGGGATCGAACCCGAGCCGCAGCGGTGAGAGCGCAGCATCCTAACCAATAGACCACTATGGAAACTTCCCACAGACAGACATTGATTATGTAAAAAACAAAAAACAAAAAAAACAAACAGAAAAATAGGTACAAATTTGCAAATCCTAACACAAGGATTGACACACTGATTCTAAAAAAAAAATCACACACAAATATAAAAAACACAATCATTTTAAGATCTAGCACAAAGCTGCTAAGTCTCAGATTCTCACACAAACTTTTCTTTACAAAATTAACACAAAGATAGATACAAATTCCTGAAATCTAACACAAATATGGACACAAATTCCTGAATTCTAAAACACAGATAGACAAATTCTAAAATCTTAACACAATGAAAAACACTGATTTAAAAAAAAAATTATACAAATAAAACTAACACAAATATAGACACACAAAATCCCAACACAGACTGGTCTGAGTGAGTCAGCGTCTGGAGTCAGATAATGCTAGGCACACCTGCCCTAGTCTCACAAATACCCTATACCTGTACCTCAACCTAACACAAAGTTCACAAATCCCAACACAAAGACAGACACAGATTCAGAAAGCATTCTCAAAGAAAAAAAGTTGATTTAGGCATAAATCCATATCATAAAACGAGGCTAAAGGAAAAACTTAAATACACACTTCTGTTTTTTGGAGAACCTTCCAATAACTTAACGAGCTACAACATGCATTAAATACCTAAATATTTACCTCAGAAACCACAAAAAAATTTCAAAAATCCTCTCATTTATTTATTAATTGTTTTAAAATGAAAGCTTTTTGCATATCATATCTGATCCTTGCTAAGGGTTAAAGGTTTGTTCAGTCTGTGGCAGGAGTGTCTGAGCTTTCGTTCAGTCATGTAGCAAACATCGACACACTCTGTGACTCTCCTGAGCCACGGGACCGCAAACAGGTGTGTGGTGACGTGAGTCGTGCAGTGGGTTGCTGTTTACATCCTTTTCTCTATTTCCACAAAGAAAGGGTGGGAAACCACTGGTGCGGCTTTGCGCAAGACTTTGAACCCACAGGGCCGACACAAAACAAAGTGTTTATTTTCAGAGAAAACCTTCGCTGCTTCTTACAGCCTGACTCATACAAATAATCGAGCGTCAACAATGGAAGATCTTAGTGATCTTAGTTATTATTTATACTGTAAACGAAAGCGATTTTGATTCCACAGCAAGAGGTTTTTCAGCAGCAAGGACTTTCTGACTGTATTTCCGTTCCACACACCTTCCCAACATAGTACTAAAATGGTACTTGTAGTGGTAGTGCCGAATCATTGCTTGCTTGCTCAACATGAGAGGATGTGAATGCTCGAGCTGCTCAGATGATCAGTAGGTGGCCCCCTCTGGCCCATGAGACGGATGGTTCGGTCGCAGACGCGTGCACCACCACGCAGACCAGCTTAACACTTAAAATGAAACTGGATTTTATACTTCAAAGTCATGCGAGCATCTTTGTGTGGTATTAGAAAAATAAATAAAAGACATTCAGACTTGATGCAGCGTCTGGCTTTTAATGGGCAAAGTCACTATCTGGATTTTTAGTCACTTTTAAGAAAACAGGAAAAAAAAAAAGGACAAATGAGGCCACATAGGATTAATGTGGCTGCTTGCTCCTGGAAATTTCACAAAATTGAGAAAGCGATAGTACCTCTGCTGAAAGATTAACAGGGAAAAGTAGACAGAGCTGTTGATGTTTCTTAAGATATTACTTTTCTGCGTGGGCAAGCACCCATCTGCATGACTGCTGGAAAGAGCAGGCTGAGAGGTGCTCGTGTCTGATTAAAGTGATACTCCGGCGTTTTTTCAGCCTAATCCCTTATAGCTACCTGATGACTGTAACCTGTGTAGTGTACACGATTATCACCGATAAAAACTGGAACCCCCTTTTATAAAAAAAATGATAGAACATGGAACTAAAAACGTGCTAGAAGACAAATAAAAGACGTTTATTCACATATGACGAAGAACAGTTTAATTGTAATGAAAGAATTCTTTTTCAAAGAACCTTTTACATACCAACGTAGCATTCAAGTTTCCCTTTAGATGAACTCGGAGACCCAAATCTGTTGCATGACCATGGCCCTGTGCACAAACCCAGCTCCATGAACATATGCTTTACATACATTGGAGTGAAAAATCCTAAATGACCTGCTATTGAGCTCTGACCTCAACCCTTTTGGAACACTGACTGCACCCCAGGCCTCCTCACCTCACCTACATCAGTACCTTTACTCATGCTGTTGTGTCTGAATGATCACAAATCTCCTGGAAAATCCAGTGAAACGTCTTCCCAGTAAAGTAAAGGAATAATAACAGCAAATTGGGACTAAATGTGGAATGAGATGTTCAAAAAGCACATACCAATCTTACTTCTGTCCATATATAAATCCGTATATTTATTTTGTTAGGTTCTTGTACTAAACATAACATCAGATAAACAAAGTTTTAAGTTTAAAACAAGCAGCAAATGATTATTATTTTTATTTTATTTTATATTTTTGCTGTTGCTATTCATATTTTTTTAAATAAGTTGCTTGAGATATAGTACTAGTAATAATAATAATTCTAATAACAATAAAAGCACATACCAATCTTGCGGTCACGTGTCCACGAACCTTTCCTTTTAGTATGTATTATATGTGAGTAAGACATCAGGATACACTGTTATGGAAAGTAACGTTGAGGTGGAGAAGCATCACACTACATTTTTGCAGATTTGTCAATGTCACTACTGCATTTGTTGTTTTCTACACTTAGAGTTTAATGCTTTCTAGAAAAGTGCATTTCAGATAAAGGTCTATTGCCTGGACTGAAAACCTGCTCTTACATTCCAAGAGTTTTAAAAAGCAAAACAAAAGTCAACTCTTTGTTTGTGGTAATTGCACATAGTCTAAGTATGACATTTAATAGAAAACATTTACAACAGAGTTTTTTTTTTTCCCTTTGCCCTGACTTGTAGCTAAAATGACATAGTAATTATTTCCACAGATATGTGTGTGTTTGTTTGTGTGTGTTTGTGTGTGTGTGTGTGTATACAGGACCAAATCCAAATCCACACTCCCACACATCAAGGACGTGGTCACTATGCTATAGTTGCATATTATTTGTGCCCTTATTTGGCCAAACTTCTTCTGAACAAGATGTTCTTCCAGTTTCTTCATAAAAAATATTTACACATGCAGGATTATTATTCCTGGGAACGTTTTATTTCGATACAATGCCATCTATTCTCTTCTTGACTATACTGTATTAAAATTAAGTTCCAGCTTTAGCACTGAATGTTGTGGTAAGAATTGGTAAGGCATCATGCATCATGATGACTACAGAGCCATCTATAAAAGAGAAAGCAAGTCATTTGGATGCTGAGGGAAAGATTATAGTTATACCTATAGCACATTTGGGAGGGGGGGCTTCTATGATAAGAAATTCAACAAAAAAAAAGAAAAGATGAAAAAGGAAAAGCCTGGTGTACTTCCAGTTGGCAAAGCTGTGGCAGGAACTGAAACATCACCAGAGAACAAATGCCTGATCAGAGATATTGAGAAAAGTCTTAATTAAACCATCACCTAAATTTGCTATTGACCCCCATAGTAAATCTGCATCACTGTACATATGTACAGATTACACCATGATCTAGATTGAGATTATGTGATATCCAGGTCATGTGACTACGTGTACTTCTTTTTTACTCATGCTGTTAGTGCAGATACAGGTCAAGAACTTCAGTTAGGCTTCACACCAAGCATCAGAACATGGAAAGAATGGTTCAAGCTCACAGGAAGGATACAATAACAGGAAACGGGCACTCTTTACAATTATGGTGAGCAGAAAAGCATCACACAATGCATGTCAAATCAAGAAGACTGTTATTCTTGCAGCAGCAAAAAATTGACAGTTGAGGACTGGAAAAATTGCGCTGTTTTCAATCTTTAACTGTCTACGGTCGGTTAACCTGTTCCTTGCATAAGTATTCACCCCCACCTGAACATATTCTACAATGTTGTAGTGCTAAAACCTGAACCTGATATAGAGTTAAATTATGAATTGAGAGTTAACTTATGAAGTTGAAACGTCAAGAAAATATTTTTTATTAGTCCCTAAATAACCAATAATTATTAGAAAAATGTTGTACACAGAAATTAAATGTATTTAAAGATATTATTTCATGTAATAAAATACTTCTTTCTATTTTTTTTGTTCGCTACACTGCTAGCTCTATGTTGTATACAGCCATTTCTATGCTTCGGTTCTGGAAAGTTCCAGCACAGTGAATCAGAGTGTCTCATTTAGACATTTGAACAAACCACAGGCTTATTTTATTGCCTATTAAAGCATTACATGTAAACGGTAAAGTACGCATCAAAGTGTACAGTCACTTTGTAATAGAACAGAACCTGGTCCCTGGTTGCTTCTTTATATAATTGCAGTCTATCTTTAATTATGTACACCAAGGCAAATCTATAGCATTGATGTTGATGATGCAAGCGTGTTTGAACTCCATATGGTAGTCATATCAGTGTGTCCAGTTTGACTGTCAATATTTAGAAATGTACAGTTATTGAGTATATAAAAGTGAGGCAAAAAAGGCATTAAACGTGACATGAAACTTGCAACTTTCCACTGTTTAACAATTAAATTCGAAACTAGGTCACATGGAGATTTAAATACCGAGCAACATTCATGTCACAGCAATCAATTTAACTCCAACATGACAAGTAAAGTCAGAGTACAAGCCAAACTAGCATTTGTTGTAGTAGTAGTAGTAGTAGTAGTAGTAGTACACAATAGCAACAACAATAATGAAATAATATTACTAATATTAATATTAACAATACTACTACTATTTTGCTGCTTGTTTTAAACTTGAAATTGTTTATTTGGGTCGTCTGATGGTTTGTTTTGTTGTACGATACCCTAACTAACTAAATATACGGGACACCATATGGACAAAGTTTCCAGACAACTGACTATAAGATTAGTATGAGCTTTTTGAACATCCTATTCCACATTTAGTTTCCATTTGCTGTTATAAGAACCTTTTCAATTCTGGGAAGATGTTCCACTAGATTTTGGAGTGTGCTTGTGGAGATTTGGGCTCATTCAGCCCCAAGGGCGTAAGTAAAGTTAGAACTGATGCAGGGTAAAGAGGCCTGGGGTTCAGTCATTGTTACAATTTATCCCAAAGGTGTTCAATAGGACTGATGTCAGAGCTCTATAGCAGACCACTCAAGATCTTCCACTCCAAACCATGTAAACCATCTCATAATAGAGCTTGCATTGTGTAAAGGAACATTGACATGATGGCACAGGTTCGGGTCTTCTGGTTCTATTAAAGCGAAAGTGTAATGCAACCACATCCAAAGACATTTGTTTACCTCTAACTTTGTGGTAACAGTTTGAGAAAGAACCACATATTATTGCAAAAGTCAGGTGTCCCAATACTTTTCTCCTTATAGTGTATATTACATTTTTTGTTTTTTTGTATTTATCCCTAGATAGATAGATAGATAGATAGATAGATAGATAGATAGATAGATAGATAGATAGATAGATAGATAGATAGATAGATAGTCACTTTATTCATGGCAGAAAAAAAGTCCACACAAAGAAATACGTTCATAGGTTAAACGATTTAACGTTGTTGCTGTTAATTTATTATTTAAAAATGTATATAATTTTATTTAATTGTTCAGCACATTACCATGAAATTCTATTAACTACACACCATTTGAGATTAAAGCTGTTTGCACTCCTCATACTTCAAACACAAACAGTACCACATTTACAATTTCTCCAGTTCTGTTTTTTTTTTTTTTTTTACATTCAGAAATGTGTTTTTAGCTTTAGTCAGCATGACTAGAAGACACTTGACACTGGGGGAAAAAAAATAAAGATGGTACCAACGTGAGACATGTCCAGCATGTGGTGATTCACACCTCTGGAACAATATGAATAACTCGAACAGATGGAAGACAGTTCCTCTGTCTGCTCAATGTGGGCTGCATTTAGCTCCTAATGGAAAGATCCTCTACTTCCACTTATTGTCAGAACTACTTCCACTTCAATCTGTGTGCTGTTCCTTATGTAAAAGTGGTAATAATAGCTAAAGTACCTGTCACATGCATATAATGTGTGATGTGTGAATTACCTGACCAGATCGGTCATACATGAGCCGACTATTACAATGTCCACCTCTTCAGCCATGTCCTGATCCTGATCCTGACACACACACACACACACACACACACACACACACACACACAAATAAATGATCTATCCAGCAACACTTTTAAATCAGTGTATCAGTGCAAAATACAAGTACAGGGCCAATGACATGCAGTTTTCATCTAATCAGAAGTGCAAATAGTAATGTATATAAATAAATCAAAAAGAAATAAGTAAAATAACCTAATTATACAATAAACGTATTTGGGGAGTCCAAAGGTGCAATATATATTACAATAATACTGTACAAGGTGCAATATAAAGATGAACACAAAACGGGAATTATCTAAAAGTGACCATACAGTGCAAGAAGGCAACCTGAGGTAGAATGTTGTAATTTGTACAGCAGTGAGAGAATAGGAATCAGTAGGCAGTAACAGTAAGAGGCATCTGAGACGCGGAATGAATTAAAATGCATCAAGTCACACACATGCGCCACACACACACACACACACACACACACACACACACACAAATAAATGATCTATCCAGCAACACTTTTAAATCAGTGTATCAGTGCAAAATACAAGTACAGGGCCAATGACATGCAGTTTTCATCTAATCAGAAGTGCAAATAGTAATGTATATAAATAAATCAAAAAGAAATAAGTAAAATAACCTAATTATACAATAAACGTATTTGGGGAGTCCAAAGGTGCAATATATATTACAATAATACTGTACAAGGTGCAATATAAAGATGAACACAAAACGGGAATTATCTAAAAGTGACCATACAGTGCAAGAAGGCAACCTGAGGTAGAATGTTGTAATTTGTACAGCAGTGAGAGAATAGGAATCAGTAGGCAGTAACAGTAAGAGGCATCTGAGACGCCGGAATGAATTAAAATGCATCAAGTCACACACATGCGCTCACACACACACACACACACACAAATGTCCAATGCTATGATTTCAATCTGAGATGCAGGAAGCATCTTGAATTCCATTTTTTCCTCTAAATGACTGCCTGCTTACTCTTCTCTCCATCCTGTCATGTCAGAAGAATGTTCAATAGGTTCAAAATAGCTTTAATTGTGCTCCATATTGGACATGTGCCTATTGCACCTGGGGTGATTATTTCCAGACGTGATTGACGACAGCCAAGAAAATCCTTCATTAATTCAATCCCCTGCATGTGGGCTATACATGTGAATAACGGTGCGCTAATCTGCTCAAATCTCTGCAGAAGTCCTCCGGCACTGAGCAAAAGCTTGGCTGCTGGTTATGGGAAAGCCTAGATTTTCTTATTTACTGTTTTTCTGTTCAACCTGCAACACATTAGCAAGACATCAGGTAGCGGATGCGATAAATCTGTAGTTATAGCTATAAAACGTCTCTGACATGCTGTTATGGATCTTGAAGTATTTCGTTAAGGAATCCTAGTGTGAAGTCTAACGCCTGCAAACCTGCATTGGCAAAGGTTTGTAACAGCGCCTTCTATAACAGTGAGGTATAAAATATATACTGGATTATACAAAGATCTAACTAAAGTGCATAACACATTACAGGAAAATGACTGGTTGTTTTTACACAGCAGATTGTAAATCTGTAAGCTACAATTTTAGAACTATGATGGACCTTATCAGACTTCAAACATTAATAATTAATCAGGGACTGAAGTGGAACCAATGGAAGTTAAAGTTCATATATGTGATTTTGCACTAATTAATCATTTACACTGATTATCATATTTAAAATTGATAATACAGGACAAAAATCACATGATAAGTCAGTGTAGAGAAGGAAGAGTACTTCCTGGTGCTCTCCTTGATTCCTGACATTTTCAACCTCCATAGCTGTGACTAGTTTCCCTGAAATCCGCAACATATTAGGATTGAATAATCAATAACAGCAACTTATTTTTTATTTAAAAAAAGTATAATTGAATTTATTGATATAATAAAAAACACTGTGCTGCTTCTCTATTCTGTCCTCGGGGGATGTCTTTCAAAATGATTTCAGCTTTATTTTTTTATATTTAAATGTATATTACAGGTCAAAAATCACATTATATAATAGTGTAGAGAAGGAAGAGTACTTCCTGGTGCTCTCCTTGCTTCCTGATCTTTTCAACACCCCGTAGTTGTGACTTTTTCCCCTGCAATTCGCAATATATAAGGATCAAATAATCGATTAATAGCAATCGATGTTTACAAAAATACAAATACAAATAGAAATGCTGTGCTGCTTCTCTTTTCTGTCCTTAGACACCTTTCAAAAATATTTCACTTATTTTCATATTAAAAATATCACACAAATTTGTAGAGAATGTCCCTGACATTTTTAAGACACCCTGTAGCTTTGACTAGTTTTCCTGCAAAAATAAATGGATCAAATGATTGATTAATTGCAATCTATATTTATAATATATTTCATTGTTATAAAAAGAAATGCTGTGCTGCTAATCTATTCTTCCGCAGACGCAAATCGTTTCTCTTATTTTCATAACTAAAATTAATATTACAGGTCAAAATTGACAGAGAAGGATGTAGAGAAGGAAAGGTACTCCCTGGTACTTTCCTGAGCCCTGACATTTTCCATACTCCATATTTGTGACTAGTTTCCCTGCACAATATATGAGGATCAGAAAATTCATTAAAAGCAATCTAAACTGATAACAAATGCTGTGCTGCTTTTCTATTCTGTCCTTTCAATATTTTTTTCCAACTAACATAAAATCATACTGGAACACATTTAATCATCAGACTTTTCTAATGCAGATCTTTGACAGTCTCTATAATGGCAGAAGTGTTGTATTAAACATGGACCCTGTTCTAGGCATTTCACATAAGCACCCAGTGTGAACTATACCAGGCTTTGGAAATTGCTTTATTTTTATGACAATCTTACATGACAAATTATTCAATCTCACATTTCTTATAGATCTCATGTGTCATATCTGCCTACAGGTAACTCTTAGCAGTATTAACTGTATTAACCATAGATTTCAATCCAGTCATAATGCATGTCAGAATGTACTGGAATCAAAGTGAAATATAAACACACTAAAAATTTTACCTACTGTCCCAAAGGTGTTGTCAGAATAAAACTATTACCCCAACCAGCTTATAAACCTAAGTTCAACTCACATGTACGTTTATGACACACACATGTGTACAGCAGTGGTTTGTGTGTATTGAACTGACATGAGCCTGGTGTATGAATAAGCACGTTACGGGTAAACCCATAGCGTTTCCTATTTAAAAAAAAACCATCCTATATATTATTTTGCTCAAATAATATATTGTTCATCTAGGACAGACGATATAACCACCGTCTGATTTATTTGGATTGATAACTCGGTTGAGGAGGTGCTTGGTAGTGATGATTAACCCCAGGCAGAACAGGCATTAGCACGGACAGCATCACGAAGGACCCCAAAACAACAACCCGGAAGTGGTGAATGTTTTCAGCTAAGCGGCTAGCTACCTCTGTAAATGAAGTAGTGGTGTTTATTTATGATACAGGTACAGAAGAAAATGTCGCGGAATATGTTTGTTTGTGTGTTTTAATACTGGCAAAAACAAAACCCTGAAAAACACTATAGCTGTTGTGCAGTGGATGCTTTAGCTTGTTAGCTTGGCACTAAACTGTAGAATGGAAAGTTAAATGTTGGCGTTTGGGTTTATTTCTGATATTTTGAATTGAACTGCAGCTGTTTGTAATGAATGTTTTATTAAATAGGGTGTCATGCTTTTATTTGTTGACATCGAATGCGTAGAGAGGGCTATTGTTGTTGTTGTTGTTGTTGTTGTTGTTGTTGTTTTATTTATTATTATTAGCAGTAGTAGTGCTAGTAGTACTATTGTTTACAATCACGTAAACAAACAATTACTTGGTTATACCTCGTATTTCACATGATGTTGCAGCATAAAAGCAGATTATAATAGCTATAGAATTAAAATTGGATAGATACATGAAAAGATCAAACGATAGATAGATAGATAGATGGAGGGATGGAGGGATGAATGGATTGCTTGATTGATTAATGGATGGATCGCACAATTGATAGATAGCTACATTGATGGTTAGATCAATCAATCGATATATAGATGGATGGATGGATAGATGGATTGATCATTTTATAGATAGATACATAGATAGAGACATAGGTGGATGGATGGATGGATAGATAGATAGATAGATAGATCGCTCCATCAGTCAATAAATAGATATATGGATGGATATTTAGCTTTTTATTTATAAAGATTTGTAAAGTGAGATGGTGTCTATATCAGATGCCTTGTAGTGAGTAATGTTAGCCTTCATCACGATTAGTGCCTAACATAGCGCTGATAATTAAGGTTTTGAAGCGAAATCCTGTTTAAAGATGCTCTTGTTAATATCTGTACTGTTGAGCGTGTTTAGCTAGTTCACTAGTTGTATTCGTCCAGTGTTGAACGCCGAACACCGTAAACTGTTGTGTAAATCAGCCGAGCGTTTCAACCTGCTGTTTCCCGGAGGAAGTACACCAACATGCAGAACCAAATCACAATTTTTGAACCAATACACAGGGACTTTATACATACCGAGTTGTTATCACAGCACCAGAGCATCTCTGGAATCCAAAACTAATAATTACATTTGTGTCATTTTTGTCTATTAAGAGCCTTCACTGGAAACATGAACAGCCTTTCTCCAGAGCTGGCCCTGAGCCGGATGTCTCCCGAGCTGAGGCCGTTACTTTGCACTGTTGTACGCAACGGCCGTGTCGGTTTAGATTCCACCAACTGCCTGCGGATCACCGACCTTAAATCTGGGTAGGTGCTGAATAACTTCCACTGAAACATGAGTGTTTTGTATAACAGTGTTCAGATCATTTATCTAACTGACCTGCATTTAGGTGTCAAATCCTGTCCATCATTCTTTGTTTTCATTCTCTTCAGTTGCACATCTCTGACTCCAGGGCCATGCTGTGACAGATTTAAACTGCACATCCCATATGCTGGAGAGACTCTGAAATGTAAGTCGGCTTCCTCCTGAAACACGTCGTCATTAAAGATGCATGATTGTATATATAGCCATAAAGTCATCAATAAATGGCTAGACAGGAGAACACCTGCAAAACACTAGAGATGCTATGAGTGATTTTTAACAATGAAAGAGGTGCAGAAATGATGTCTAGGATTGTAAATAAATGGAAGTGATATAAATGATACTGTTACAGTTCAGCAGATGTACTTCTAGACTGCTGAAATCATTCTTGAAGTAGACAGAATTAGCAGCACTATGTGTAAAATGGAAAGAAGCAGTGATTTGGCCTCTGAGGAGCCTAAAAGACAGCGCTTCAGGACGCATTGAGTGCTCATGTTAGTTCTCACTCTCTGGTGTTTTGTAATGTTTTAAAGACTATTATCACACTCTTGATATCACTCAAATGAGGACAGGTTCCCCTTTTGAGTCTGGTTCCTCTCAAGGTTTCTTCCTCATACCATCTAAGGGAGTTTTTCCTTGCCACAGTTGCCACAGGCTTCTCATCAGGGATAAATACACATCATTCCCTTTAATTCCTACGCTGCTTTGAGACAATGACCATTGTAAAAAAAGCGCTAGAGAAATAAGCATTCAGGAGTTTGTGGGCAGTGAAAAAAGAGGGCATTTTAAATGCTTGTCTCAGGATCTAACTAATGTCCAGTTAACTGTAAAATCAGAATGCTTGGTAGTTGTATTAGAAGCTGTAGCTGTATACACTTCTTCTGAGGAAGTAAAGACCACCTGATGTAAAGAGAAGAAGTGAAAGGAGCGTGGAGAAAGAAAAGACGAGAGCAGGTCTAATACTTCCTGTATGTGTGAATGCTCTGAGATCAGACTTTGCACTTTCAACTAATACATGGACGAAAGTCATAAGCAGAGAATGTATACTGTATATATTGTAGCTTCTGGCTGAACAGCCTCCAGTGGTTTCCCATCTGAATCAGTCCACCTCTTAATACCATCATTATTATGATACGGCTATAAAAATATCAATATTGGACAGAAACACAGTATAACAGAGCCCTGCATCTAGGGCATCACACAGCATAGAGCGACCTCGCACAGCATAGAGCGACCTCGCACAGCATAGAGCGACCTCGCACAGCATAGAGCGACCTCGCACAACATAGAGCTACATCGCACAACATAGAGCTACATCGCACAACATAGAGCTACATAACAGAACACAGAGCAACATTACATAACATATAGCTACATAACAGAACACAGATACATTACACAACATAGAGCTACATAACAGAACACAGAGCTATATTACACAATATAGAGATACATTACACAACATAGAGCTACATAACAGAAGACAGAAATACATTACACAATATAGAACTACATCACACAATATAGAGCTACATTACACAACATAGAGCTACATAACAGAACACAGAGCTATATTACACAACATAGAACTACATTACACAACATAGAGCTACATAACCGAACACAGAGCTATATTACGCAACATAGAACTACATTACACATCATAGAGCTACATTACACATCATAGAGCTACATAACAACACAGAGCAACATTACATAACATATAGCTACATAACAGAACACAGAGAAACATTACACAATAAAGAGCTACATTACACAACATAGAGCTACATAACAGAACACAGAGCTATATTACACAACATAGAACTACACTACACATTATAGAGCTACAATACACAACATAGAGCTACATAACCGAACACAGAGCTAAGGGTTAAAGTAAGTGTCTTTGCCACATTAATTGCATCGTGTGCAACCGAGTGCAAACAGTGCAGACAAAAGGCCACGCAACAGCACTGAAAAGTAAACCTACTGCATAATATGTTATACAGTACAATGTGCAAAAGACAGAACTACACAATGTTGTGCAAAAACAGCAAGAGCTGCAATCAATAGGTGCAAAACAGCATGTAAACAGTATAACATGATTAGATATAATATGAGTGGTGCTGAAAACATGGACGTGTGTGTGAATTGAAATGAGTATTTAGCATGTGTATGAGTCCAGGTTGTACAGTTCAGTAACACACATTTGAGTTACAGCGTGAGGTGTAAATGTCCGTTAGAGCGAGGAGAGAGACTCCGATGATCTCGGCCGTCCTCACTATCCTCTGTAGGGTTTTGCGATGCATGATGGTGCAGTTTCCAAACCAGGGAGTGATGCAGCTGGTCAGGATGCTCTTGATGGTCCCTCTGTAGAACATGGTCAAGATTGGCGGGGTGGGTGGGGGTCAAATATTTAAGGAAGTGCAAATGCCAATGCGGTTAGATTTTTTTAGGAGGCCTTAGAGTCAGCTAATTGAAATAACCAATCAGTAGGACACAGTGTTGCAGTGTTGACAGTTATGGACTTACTGCAGTTGCGTTTGACTAAAATCTCGTTGGATAGAAACTCAAACCGAAACTCAGATGCGCTGCGAGAAACACTATCAAATGAAGAGCATAGACAATTGGAAAGATTTAAATGCATATTGATAGACACAAAACATTAGAAAACATATATGGTGTCTCACAAAAGTGAGTACACCCTCTCACATTTCAGCAACCATTTCAGTAGATCTTCTCAAAGCACAATACTATAGAAATGAAACTTGGATATATTTTACAGTAGTCAATGTGCAGCTTTTATAGCAGTAAAGATTTACTGTCCATTGAAAATAACATACAGCCATTATTGTCTAAACAACTGCCAACAAAAGTGAGTGCACCCTAAGTATACACGTCAAAACTGTGTCCAAAGTGTCAATATCTTGTGTGAGCACCATTGTTATGTAGCACTGCCTTAATCCTCCTGGGCATGGAATTCACCAGAGCTGCACAGGTTGTTGCTGAGATCCTCTTCCACTCCTCCATAATGACATCATGGAGCTGCTGGATGTAAGACACATGGTGCTTCTCCACCTTCTGCTTGAGGATCCCTCACAGGTGCACAATAGGATTCAGGTCTGGAGACATACTTGACCACTCCATCACCTTTAACTTCCTCAGCAAGGTGTGATTACTTCGGGTGCACTCACACTTGTTGCCAGTTGTTTAGACAGTAATGGCTGTATGTTGAGTTATTTTCAGAGGACAGTAAATCTATACTGCTCTACAAGCTGCACATTGACTAGTCCAAGTTTCATTTCTATAGAATTGTCCCTTTAGAAGATGGTTGCTGAAATGTGAGGGGTGTACTTACTTTTGTGCTTTTGTGTGATATTGTAAGTCAGAAATTATGATTCATTCTGGCCCTGACAGTCCAGCACTGGTTAACAGTAAACATTCGTGCTGGAACAAATAAGGGTAATAAAGTATTTATTAATACATTAACAAAAAACAGTTTTTATAAATTCTATAACTATGAATTTATACACAATAAATTATTTTACTTGTCTTCATTCTGTCCTGGTGCAGATTGTAGCATATTTGATACTCTCTGGTTCCTAAAATTAACCTTTTTTTCTTGTTTAATGGTATTTGTATATTTGACTTACAAGGAAAGCTTCTATAGATGTAAAATACAGCTCCGAATGAAGTAACCAAAAAAAAAAAAAAAACCCTGATTTGGCCACAGTCATAATTCGAACACTTGTGCAATTCATTGACGTTGCTCAAAGCCCCGACATTTCATCACCAGCACCGTAGAACCTGTTGGTACCGCGGCGTTTAAATAATGATAATATCTGGATTGGTTAGTCAGTTTTACAGTAAACACGTAACAAGACGTAGGACTGTCACCCCCACTCGCTCAACCACAAGAATGTGTGAGACTGTCTGGAAAAAGAGAATGGGCCATGCAGGAAATAGTTCAATTCTACTTCAGCACACTTGACTTTGTACGTCTTTTTATCATTGCTGCTCACCAATAATGTCTGATTTCAGTTAATATGCGCACCAGCCTGGTGAGTGTTGCTTCTAAATACCACAGCTCAGTAAGAAGCTGCTTAATGTTCCTAAACAGGGTTTGATATTAATTATAACACAGCAGTGATCTTAATTGAGGTTTCTGGCAATAGGCGTGAGTCATGAAGCATTCAACTGTCGGTCCTTCTGGCAGGCGCGTGGTATTTTTTATTTATTTTTTTTGAGAAAGACTCGTTCACAAAGGTAGTGCACATCCGCCGTTTTTTCCACCACTTGATTTTATTGATTGTTTCGTAAAGTAACCGGATCTTTGCGAGGTATCTCGTAAAGCACACCGCTTTAGCACCGTGTCAGTCAGTGTTGCACGGTGTGCAGGAAAAACAACTCAGTTTATGCTTAGATTCCTTTCAAGGAATTAGTTATCCTTTGATGCCGGTTATTCGTTTATATGAATACACCGGCCATGTAATTATCTCTGTAATCGGCTTAGATGTGTTTTCGTGTTGCCGGTAAACAACTGAAAAAAAAGTCCGTTCGGGAACTGCTTTTTTTTCATTTCACAACATCTAGCGGTCAACAACTCCTTGATGACTCAAGTGTGGTTTCATAACTCAAAGCCTTTTTTGGGTTAATGACTCGTCTGGACGTTTGTGTCCAGCACTCCGGATTGAAATTGGGCTCCTGTGAAACATAGCAGGACATTTTACAACTAGTGCTATTTAAAAAAAATAAATAAAAAATGATGCAATACATGATGCTCATCAGGTTAATGCTTTGAAAAGACTTACACATGATGCAGGACACAACCGAGCTGTTGTCCATCACTCTTTTCAATGTCCCATTTGTTCCACTGTCATATTAGAGCATTGAAGGGGGAAGCGAATCAAATAAAGACCAACTATTTGATCCATGAATGAATCTCGGATGTCCGGTTGCATTTTAGATCATGGTAAGCTGTATGCATAAAAGTATTGGGACACCAGACTTTTCCATGTATATGTGGTTCTTTCCCAAACTGTTAGTACAAACTTAGAGGCACACAATTTTATAAAATGTCTTTGGATGCATTTTTTCCTGCATGACGATGCTCCTGCCCACAAAGCCAGCTCCACGAATATACATGGGTTTAAATGGGTTGGAGTGGAAGAACACCTTATGAACACCGTATTTAACACCTTTTGGAAAGAACGTGAACGCTGACTGAACCCTAGGCCTCCTCACCTCACCTACCTCAGTGCCTGACTTCACTTTTATGGCTGAATCAGCACAAATCACCACTAGCACACCCCCAAACTTTAGTAGAACTTCTTAACAGAAGGGCGGAGGTTCTAATAACAGCAAACGCGGACTAAATGTCAAATCGGATGTTCAAAAAGCACATACCAATCTAATGCTCAGGTGTCCACAAACTTTTGTTCATGTAGTGTACTTCTAAATGTAAATCTGCAAGTTGTTTAGGATGGATTTTCATTTTAATTGCGCCACATGCGTATCGCGTCGTTAAGCCCATTATATTGCTCATAATTGCAATACATGTACTGTAGTTGACCTGGAAGACATGGCTGTGATTGCGCTTGATGTGATTTCTTTTGAAACAGAGTGGAAATGTGGGGTTTTTTTTTTGCCTTCGCAGTCGAGCAATAAAAACCGAGCAGCCTGCTGTTTACATGCAAATGTGTGCCGCTGAAAGAAACCCAGTGTTTCCCTTTTTTAATCGCCTACTTTGATTTACTGCCCAAAAAGCTTCAACTCCAGGGGTGTTTCATGGTCCCTCTAACACTGATGGGTTAATGACTAGTCAATATCTTCTTCGACATCTGGGAAGAATGGATTACAGGTATTTCCTTTAACCACTGTGACTGATTTATGATGAACATCAGCTTGTTTTTTTTCTCAACTCCATCAATGGAAAAGTACTGCCTGGTGTTTGATTTTGCTCACAGCTCCTTGTTTGTGGAGTAAAAAAGACATCATGTGCTTGTAGAAGTAGAGAAATTGAAGCTTAGCTCTCATTGACCAGATTTTAAAGTAGTTTTGAATTGGGGCTTGTTGGATTTGTTTTTGATGGAATGAAGTATGGATTCTGTTTATGAACCAAAAGTTACTCCAAAGCATGGGAAATGATCTCCATGCAAGTCCCCAAGCAAAATAAACTTTACCTTATTTACTTTCAGGGCATTTGGCAGCCCTCCTTATTCAAAGTGTCTTACAACTGTCTTACAGCTCAGTGGTTAAGATGCTGAACCTCTAATCATAAGGTCACTAGTTCAAGTCCCAGCACCACCTAGATGCCACTGCTGGGCCTTTGAGTAAGGCCCCTTAAACCCCAGCTACTCAGTTGTAAAATGATATAATTGGAAGGGCGTATGCCGAATGGCGTAAATTACTGTTATATAGACGTACCCTGATGTAGGAAATTCACGGTTCGGTTTTTAAGTCACGGTTCAGTTAAAATTCAGTACGTTAGGGAAAAAAATGCAAAGCATAATATTGTGTGTCGTTTTTTAATTAATGCAGTTTATCGTTAACATTTGCGAACAATTTTAAATAAAAATCCTGCTTGGTTAAATAATATATAAATAATATTTTATTATATATAAAAAAAAAAAAATATATATATATATATATATATATATATATATATATATATATATATATATATATAATAGAATAAATCAAATTAATGCTATAGACGTTTTTTATTATATTGTTTGAATTAAACAGTCGATTAAATTGGCACAAATGAGAGGATTTAATACAATCAAATAAACGTAAAAATAAAAATTATATGGTTTATATTCATTAGACCCTATTTAGGTATAAGTGTGTGTGTGTGTGTGTGTGTGTGTGTGTGTGTGTGTGTGTGTGTGTGTGTGTTTTACATAATTTTTTTTTATATAATATTAGATTTTCTAAAGATATGTTTTACTTAGGTGTTCCACTTGTTTCAACATACTTAAACAAATGTTTTCATTCGTTCCATTCTTCATTTATTCACTTTCTTGATATGCGGAATTGTCGGGCCTTTTGAGAGAAGTCTTTGAAGCTGTACATAAAACCCTAAAGTATCCATATCGCTAGACTGTTGTATAAAACAAATTCGCAGCGATTTCGCACAAAATGTCACACTACAAATTGTATTTCTGGGGCGGAGTAAGAAACCACAGTGACACTGCGCTAACTCTAGACTCTAAAACACTTTTTTTTTTTTTTTATACCCCTGGCATTGTTATGTAAGTTTTCAAGTTTAATAATAATAATAAAGGAAATGCGCTCACAGTGTGAGGTGGAGACAAAACAAACATGCAGTCTTCATTGCATGGCGTATGTCATGTACGCACATTTGCTGACGTCATACGTTTCTCGGCCCTATTCGCACCACCAAGCAATAATCACCATCGCGCTATTTAAACTAGGTGTAACGGTAAACTGTGAGCGCGGAACGGTAAAAGCGTGGCATGACATGTGCAAGTGTAAAAGGAAGGTGCGAAGCCACGGTGCCACCTATATCCAGGTGTCGTTTGTGGTCTATAATTACCCTCCCACGTTTGCACTTCGCCTGATTTAAGTAAGGAATATAGGGTTATAGGGAAACAATCAACAACAGACCGATGTGAAATGGAAGTTACACCTCGATATAGGATGCAGGAATTTTATTTTTTCAAACTGTTGATTATGAGAATGAAACTTACACTCTCTCTTACACTATAGCAGAAACAAAAGATAGTTCTATTAAATTCTTCATTTTGATGAACATCAGTTTGATATTTTTTTTCTGCGG
The DNA here is from genome assembly GCF_014805685.1 of Silurus meridionalis. NCBI lineage: Eukaryota > Metazoa > Chordata > Actinopteri > Siluriformes > Siluridae > Silurus > Silurus meridionalis. The sequence continues at coordinate 21,526,244 of NC_060891.1, read as the reverse complement.
TTCTTTCTCCAGGGGACATCATCTTTAACGCCCGAGACCCCGAGCTGCCTCCCGACTTTATTTTCGGAGAGGATGCCGAGTTCTTGCCGGAGCCTTCCGAGTTACCGGTATGTCCGTCTCGATTGAGAGTATTAGACGTGAACCTGTTCCACTATGACGATGCGCCTGTGCACAAAGCCAGTCCAGTGAATATACATGGGTTGAAGTAAAAGAACTTGAATGGGCTGCTACAAAGCTCTGACCTCAACCCTATTGAACACCTTTGGGATGAATTGAAAAGCTAATTGCACCCCAGGCCTTCTCACCCTACATCAGTACCTGCCCTTACTTGCACCCTTGTAGCTGAATTAGTACAAATCTCCACCAAAATCTAGTGGAACATCTTCCCAGAAGAGTGGAGGTTGTAATAACATTAAATTGAGATGAACCTTATGGTCATATGTCCAAAAAACCTTTGTCCATATTGTATAGAATATATTGATGATTTTTTTTTTTTTAACACATCTCACTCATTTTATTTAATTGAATATTGAATATATGGTTGATTTTATGGCACCCAATTAAACACTAGTAAATCCAGACTCAAATCAGATCTTGTTTGGGTTTCTTGGCGATTCCCTTAAACAAGTCAAAACACACCATAATCAGGTGTCGAAAAATGTCAGCATCAGATAACCAACTACTTAATTAAGCATGAACATCTTTATCCAGAATTTTGTGCTTCAGTCATGAATAATTTGGTCCACAAAGCATACAGTACATGGGCACATGTTTTAGGAGGCCTGACTTTTCCAGCCATATGTGACTGTTACCATCAAGTAGGAAGGCACACATTATTGTATAAGATGTCTATGTATGTGGTAGCAAAATGTTTCCTGTTCCAAACAATTAAAATTTAAATTCACTCTGAACATCATCTTCTTCATCATCATCTTCTTTCGGCTGCTCCTATTAGGGGTCACCACAGTGGATCACCAGTCTCCAAACCCCCCTGTCCTCTACATCTGCCTCTTTCAAACCCACTACCTGCATGTCTTCCCTCACCACATCCATAAACCTCCTCCTTGGCCTTCTTCTTTTTCTTCTTCCTGGTGGCTCCATCCTCAGCATTCTTCTACTGATATACCCCATGTCCCTCCTCTGCACATGTCCAAACCATCTCAATCTCTTCCCTCACCTTGTCTCCAGAACGTCCTACATGCACTGTCCCTCTAATAAACTCATTTCTAAACTCTGAACATCTTGCAAACTGATATTTATAAGTACCCTATATGGATTATGCACTTTTTGAACATCCCATTCTCATTTAGTCTCCATTTACTGTTCTAACAACCTCCGCTCTCCTGGGAAGACCTCTAGATTTCTTCTAGATTTCGGATCGTCTTTGTTGAGATTTTTGTTCTTCAGCCACAAGTGTGTTGGCTACTCAGGAGGTGTGAGGAGGCCTGGGGTGTAGTCAGTGTTCCAATTCATCCCAGAAGTGTTCAGTGGGGTTGTTCTATAGCAGAGCTCCATGGCAGATCTTCCACTCCAGCGATGTAAAGCTCATCTTAAAGGAGCTCACATTCTTCTAATTTAAGCGAATGGAAAACTGAAGATTTTCACGCATCCAAGGACATCTTATACAATTGTGTGCCTCCAGCTTTGTGGTAACAATTTAGGAAAACTGGAAAGCTGGAAAAAAGGCAGGTGTCCCAATACTTTTGTCCATATATAGTGTTTTAAGGAGCATCCGAGGCTGAAGTTCAGAGAGTCCATTTCAGATTTAAGTTGATAAAATCCGTGTTGTTTTTGCTATAAGCGTAACATTTACAGAAGCAGTACAGGATTTAAGGTCACTGAACAGTAGAGCCGGTGTAGCTGATTGCCTTTGAAGCAGCAAAGCAACAGATACCTTTTGCTGTTTCGACTTGCTTTAAAGTGGCTTGTGAAATCCGATGGCGTGCACTGATAATGTGTAGCAGAGGTTTTTCTCTTTTCTTCTTGTGTGCCTTTGTGTGTGTTGCAGAATTATGTAACTACATCTGACCTCTGCTTCTGGAAGGAACTCCAGGCCTCCACAGAGATCACTGCAGTCACTAGTTTTTCGAGCTGTTTCTTGCTCAGATGATTGCACATGCACCAAAAAAGACCTGTTTTGCAGTCGCGTGTAAAAAAAAGCAGGGTTTCGCGAACAGAAAAGATCATGGGTAGACTGACAGAACATCTGACAGCCAGACCATCAGAGGACTGAGATGCATAGTCTGTCGGGAGGTTTTACAGACATGCTAAGTTTCTTTTTTTTTTTTTTTAAGCTAAAAACAGAACAAAAAAATAGATCTCTGAAAATGGAAAACAACGACACACCTTTTCCACTGTGGACACTTTCGCGTTTCGGTGGGAATTAACGGGTGTCATGCTCTAAATTTAGCACATCTGGACCGCACTCAGACGCGGTCGTGCCGAGACGAACGATGAGCTCTCGTGGGAAAGTTCTATACCTGTCGAACGATTGTGTTCGGAAGCAGATATGTTCAGTGAAACATCTATGGATTATGTGGCACTCAGATTTAAGAGCTGCTCTCTTACATAGACAGGAGAAATGAGTGCAAACATCCTATGGACTAGTTATGTAATTTTTTTAAAGAAATAAAAAAAAAAGAATTCCCAGCTTGCGTAAGAGTTTTGGAGGCAATGAGTGTTCCTCACGCTCTCCTAACTCCAGCTGGAAACAAGAAGAGGAAGCACATCCAGAGCTGTGTTTACCTGTTCTAGTCAATCCGGTACACACAATTGAATTCATGGCATTTGGCAGACTCCCTTATCCAGAGCATTTAACGATTATTGGGGTTTTTATTGGGACACATTGCTCAAGGGATCTGATCTCACAACCTGCTGATCCAAGTTCACCTTTTCAACTGAATCAATGTGTTTCCACTATCCACTGTTCAGCATTTCACGTCAGTGACGTCTCTACGTAGCGCCGTCCTTTCTCCTTCTCGTTAGTCATCGACCTATCCAGATGTTTTTGCTGGATTCGCCGTAAATATTTAGCATAACACATTTCAACCATAAGGCAACATGATCATAAGAAGGTCTTGTTGGTTTATCTAGACGTAAAATGCAGGTGGGGGGGTGTATGTTGTATCCGGAAAACTCGTTTTAATCCAGATCGAATGTCCCAGTGAATGTCAGGCTCTTTTGCAAAGCCCTAAGACTTGTTTTTCACCTGGCAAGTCAACATCAGGCTTTTTTTTTTTCTTTCTTTTTTTTTTTCTTTCAAGAACCCTTTGTGAAATTCCTGACGTCTCGATAAAATGTTTGTCCCGCTTACAGTCTGACCTGGATATTATTAGCTGCTACGCTCCATGTTGTTTCCTTGGCTCGAGATGTGGAAAAAAACGAAATATCCCACACTCAACAGAGCTGACACCCTCATGTTTACTGGTGAAAACATCTGGAATTAATAAGGCCTGTTTCCAGTGATCTGTTTCTGAAGGACGGGAACTTATCCCGAGGAATATATTGTAAATGTGAGGCAAATGTTCCAATGGGAGCTCGTTCAGTCGGGTCAAGACCTACGCAATAACATTTCGGTGATTTATATTACTTGCATTTTGTTCATAGTAACAGTCATTTACAATAAACCGTAGTTGTGTCAGTTACAGTGAATCCAGACATTAATGTAATTCCAGTAGACTATCTTCAAAGCAAATGCCATTGAATTCCCCCCCCCTTTTTGATTAGTGGATTTTGGCAAGTTGCTGCAGAGAACGAAAACATTTTCCCACCATTGTCATTTGGGCGGAGCTTTGTGGTGGTTTTTTTTTTTCTTATTGGCTCAGTGGCGAACAAATCGCTAGTCCAGGCATGTGAGGCAAACCGATTTATTCTAGTCTTGTCTGTGTATATTCACAGTTCACCATCATCAAAGTAGGTCGAATAAAACCAGCTTCTTCAATTGTCTTTCGCACAACAAAAGCAGTCATTTGATATACAGTAATACCTCAGTACTCGGTAAGTATTTGGTCGCATTTTGAACACTGATTCAGAAATGCACAGAAAGCAAAAAGAGCAGGTGATGGCACTGAGAAGATGAGGGTTAAGAGCATTTCTCTAGGGCCTAGCTTGGTGGGATTTGAACTCACGACATTCCGATCAGAAGTTTCCGATCAGAAGTTTCAGATCGGAAATTTCAGCCACACACAGTACAGTACACAGTGATCCAAAACAATGTTCCTCCAGGACCCAAGTGCCACGTCAAACCACACTAATCAACACAAGAATACTCAGACACTACAGGGCACATGTGTAAAAAACATTTAGTGTAAACAACACAATGACAGAATTAACACGGTATGACCAGTACAGTAAATGTGTGTTAGTAAATCTGTATAATAATAAACATGTAAACATTTCATTTGAGTGTGTCTGTGTGTCTGTGTGTCTGTCTGTGTGTCTGTCTGTGTGTCTGTGTGTGTGTGTGTGTGTGTGTGTGTGTGTGTGTGTGTGTGTGTGTGCCAGTCGAGTCCCTTTGTATTGAGTCGAATGGCTTGTTTTAGTAACAAAACCTTGAAATTGTAGCTTTTGCTTTGACTTATGTTTTAATTGGTTAATCATAGTTTTTAAGTTCGGTTTCAAGACGGTTGTACCTTTTTGGGTTTTTTTTTTATTTATTTATTTATTTTTTTTAAACTTCTCCTGCTGCTGCACCACATGGAGGCGTAACACAGTCTGAGTAAACAGCCTTCTGCCAGCTTTTACATACTTGGGATCACAAGATGCCTATGATTGGCTAGTGATTGACAAGAGGTAGAAAATAGTCGAACATCCCTCCTTCCAGAAAGCACAGAATTATGGCTTGTCTTGGCTACTGATGACTGTGGCTTTGTTTTTTTTTTCCAGGACTTGAATAATTTTTTTTATTTATTTTTGCCTTACTCAGAATTCTTTTCTTTATTTTTGTGGCTATAATCTTCAAGTGAAAACCTCCCGTCCCTATTCTATCGTCTTCCTAATGAAAAACCAGGCATGGAGCAGAATCGGCGCTCATTGTCAGGACCTAACCGCATGTCCTGTGGTCAAGTCCCCATCGATACATCATCCTCTGTTTTCAGCACACGCAGTCATGCGTAATGCCCTGCACTGACCACAGGTCTTAACTCGCCACACACAGCACAACAGTGCCGCTTTGTTTTATTGACAGCTCACTGATAAGCAAGCAGCGAAGGAAAAAAAGGCATGCTTATGAATCCATTGTATTCGCAAGAGCTTTTTAGGCTTCATCTGTACAGTGAATTACGTTAAACCCCTTTTCATCATGGAAGAATTTGTATTATAGTAAGGCACATGACTTTGTAACTAGTGTTTGGTTTAGTCACTTTCAGAATCCAATTTCGCTTCATGTCATGTGAAAGTTTGCAGGTCGTATCGGTGGGTTTTTTTCTTTCTTTTCTACAACAACAAGGGCATTCACGAAAAGGACAAGCGAATGTTTGCACACTTTCTCACCTCATATTTCAAATGTGCTGAGTCACTTAAGCAATTTTAACGTTCAGTGTTTGCTTAGTTAGTTTTTCACTCAAGACTCAAGAGGCTATTGATAGTTCAATATTTGGAATGGCAGCCTTGGTTGCATACAGCAGAAAGCTGGAAAATTGGTATAATGTTCGTGTATAAGGTCCGTGTTCATTAGAATTGTTGTTTTGAAAATGTCAAGTTTATTTCTATAGCGCTTTTTACAACAGACATTGTCTCAAATCAGCTTCACAGAATTTAACAGTTAAGGTGAATGATGTGTATTTATCCCTGATGAGCAGCCATGGTGACTGTGGCAAGGAAAAACTCCCTTAGATGTTATGAGGAAGAAACCTTAAGAGGAACCAGACTCAAAAGGGGAACCCATCCTCATTTGAGTGATATCAAGAGTATGATTATGGTCTTTAAAACAATACAGAACACTGAAGAGTGAGAACTATCATGAGCAGTGAAATGTAAGATTTTGAGTAATGTCCTTTCTACAGTCTTATACAGTCAGTTGAGGTTATGGAACCAGGAGCTGCTGAGCAACTCATAAAACAGTTTAACATTTGAGATCAAAATGTAAAACAGATGAAGAAATAACAGTTTGAAAAAGAAATTGTCTTATTGTGTAAAATTGTACAATTGTGTGTATATATATATATATATAACTTTTTTTTTTTTTTTTTTTTAAATTTTATTATATACAGTTGTGTTCAAAATTATTCAACCCCAATGCTGTAAATGGTTTTAGGGAATTTAGTGTACATTTGTAATTGTATTCAGAATGAAATCCTACAAGGACTTCTTAAAGAACCATATGCAACTAAAATGACATCAATTAGTTTTGTAATACAGTAGTAAATGTTTCTTTTGTGAATTCTTCATTGACATAATTATTCAACCCCTTAAAGACTACCACTCTGAAGAACAGAGGTTCAATGAAGTGTTTTCAATCAGGTATTGAAAACACCTGTGGATATCAGGGAGCAGCAATAAAGCCTAATAAGCACCAATTAGGCAGCTTTAAAATGACTGTGATACTCAGCTCCTTCTAGACATTTACTGGTGTGGTTACAAACATGGTGAGGTCAAGAGAATGGTCCAGGAAGACAAGAGAACAGGTGATTACTCTTCACAGGAAGGGCAATGGCTATAAGAAGATTGCAAAGATGTTAAACATACCAAGAGACACCATAGGAAGCATCATTCGCAAATTCAAGGCAAAGGGCACTGTTGAAACGCTACCTGGTCGTGGCAGAAAGAAGATGCTGACTTCGACTGCTGTGCGCTACCTGAAGCGTAGAGTGGAGAAAAGTCCCCGTGTGACTGCTGAGGAACTGAGAAAAGATTTGTCAGATGTGGGTACTGAAGTTTCTGCTCAGACAATACGGCGCACCCTGCGTAATGAAGGCCTCCATGCCAGAACTCCCAGGCGCACCCCCTTGCTGTCCCCAAAGAATAAGAAGAGTCGACTGCAGTATGCCAAAAGTCATGTGGACAAACCACAGAAGTTTTGGGATAGTGTTCTGTGGACTGATGAAACAAAATTAGAACTGTTTGGGCCCATGGATCAACGCTATGTTTGGAGGAGGAAGAACAAGGCCTATGAAGAAAAGAACACCTTGCCTACTGTGAAGCATGGCAGGGGGTCAATCATGCTTTGGGGCTGTTTTGTTTTGTTTTGAAGTGGCCATCGCAGTCACCAGACTTAAATCCGATTGAGAACCTCTGGTGGGACTTAAAGAAAGCAGTTGCAGTGCGCAAGCCTAAGAATGTGACTGAACTGGAGGCTTTTGCCCATGATGAATGGGCGAAGATACCCGTAGATCGCTGCAAGACACTTGTGTCAAGCTATGCTTCACGTTTAAAAGCTGTTATAACTGTAAAAGGATGTTGTACTAAGTACTAAGATTGAATGTCACTTGGGGGTTGAATAAAACTGATAATGATGTGAGCTCAGAAAAGACATTTGTGGTTATTTCATTATAAATGTTATGTTATATTTGTCTGACCTACACGTGCCTCTTTGATTTAATTGTAAGCAGGATGACTGAATGATCATAATCAATGTCAAACCGACCAAAACAATCAATTTCAGTGGGGGTTGAATAATTTTGAACACAACTGTAGATATATATATATATATATATATATATATATATATATAATTACACACACAATTGTAAAATTTTACACAATTTTACAACAACTTATTACACAATAAGACAATTTCTTTTTTGTGTGTGTGCACTAAAATAAGTAAAGGTAAAAAAAAAAAAGAATTTGAACTGTAATAAATAGACATTCGGTGCCACCCAGATGAGGACGGGTTCTTTTGTGTTTGTTCCTCTCAAGGTTTCTTCCTCACGCCTTCTCAGGTAGTTTTTCCTCGTCACAGTCACCACTGGTTCATTCATTAAAGTTATAAGGAGCAATTATTTTTCCTTATTCTCTTTAACATTATTTTATACAACTTTTTATCTGCTTTATCTCTGTAAAGAATATGAATATTGAAATATATATTTACTATTCTAAATATAGCATGTTTACAGACAAAATTTTGTTTTTACTTTTTAAGTGCAGTAAAAGACACATTTTGAAAGAATAAAAAAAATAAAATGATAACAAATTTTAGTGCACACACACAAAAAAGAAATTGTCTTATTGTGTAATAAGTTGTTGTAAATTGTGTAAAATTGTACAATTGTACAAATATTGATATTTGTTATCATTTTATTTTTTTTATTCTTTCAAAATGTCTTTTACTGCACTTAAAAAGTAAAAAACCAAAATTTTTGTCTGTAAACATGCTATATTTAGAATAGTCCCCTCATAGTGACTGATTAAAAGCTGCCTATTATGTTTTATTTTTCCCTTTAAGGACGCCATTATTCATTATTCATATTTTTTGAATAAAGCTGTTCATTATATAGAGCTAAAGTACATTCATTTCTACCTGCGGCAGCATTACATCCCCTTCCCTCCCCCATTTGTAAAAATCCTGCTCTGAGTATAAAGAGTGGGTGTAACTTTTTGATTGTGTAGCATCGTGCACAATTATAACAAAAGCGCATCATCAAGTGCCAATTCGCAGGCACGGTTTAATTCCCAGCGATGACGCGAGTAATGCGGCAAACGTTTGTTTATTAATGTATTTTACATACAGTCATGTCCCTGAGTAGAATTTTCCTCTGTATGCCAGCAAAATGGACTTTACATGAAGCAGTCAGGGTGTGACTGAAATGCAGACTTTTAGATTTCATTTAAGGGTTTTTTTGTTTTTTTTGTTTTTTAACCTAAATTTTTCATTAACATATTTTATCAGACTATTGCATCCTTTTTTTTGCAAGCTTAAAAAAAACTGGCCACTCACCTGATATGCTGTTTATTAGGATTAAAAAAATAAAACAAAGCTATCAGAGAGTAGACGCTTTAAGCGTGGCCAAATCAACAATTCGGTAAATTTTTAAAAAATGTCTATGGAAGACTAAAACAATGTGGATGACCACAGAATTATTTTATTTTTGGTGACGAAAAACCAAAAAAAGTCCGCAATCAAAAAAGGGTTAAAACTCAAGACCAAAGAAAAGCCTGTTTAGCCTGCTAATAAACATCTTTAAAAAATTATTTATTTATTTTTTTGGGATTTTCTTTAGATTCTTTAAATCAGAATTTCAGAAAGAGATAAGTGTGGAGAAGGAAAGGAAGGGCTTATGTTCCAAAGCATAGCACATTATCTGTTAAACATGATCATGTTTATAGGTTCTAGACTTCAGGCAGTCATTGACTGAATAGAATCCTGAATATCCATTCAAATATTAAATATCAGTATTCAGTATTCTGTTGAAGGCTACATTTCAAACACATCTTAATTGCTTTATTCCAGATTAAAAAATTCTGAAAGTTGTCACTGCCTAAGTGCATACGCTCCTGACTGTAGGATCTTGTTTCAACTTCTCAGGTTACCTGTAAAAACTGTAAAAAGGAAGAATACAATTATATTTTTGCCATTAAGCAAAATAATTGCTTAATTATTTTTTTTCCTACTTAGCATTTTTATTTTCAGGTTTCGGCTGTGTTTGTAGCCGAGGTGGTTTTTACTTTCTTCTTTTTTGAGAAATAAAGAGAGAGAATATTTGTAGAGCGTGAGCTTTTGCTTTAAATGAACACTCCAGGGGAATGCCTTCCATCTCGCCCATTCTCTCCAATGAGTCATTTTACTTTAATTATCCACGGCTGTAATGCAGCGACACCGCTGCGATGGCGCAACGCAAGAACTTCATTCGGATTTTAATTGGCGGTTTTCGAGCTACCAAACAAAGAGCAGCTTATTGTGGGAAGTTAGCCGAGGCATTGGTTACGGCTGCGTGTGGAATATGTGACTTTATAGCCACGGCAACATGAGAGGAGAGATGAAAGCATCGTGGCCGAGCATCTTGCCCCTGGCTTTTTAGCAAACTGGATTTGTAGTCTAGACACCACGCGTATCTAATAGTGTTTGATTTCTTGGTTAGGTTTTTAAAATAATGATCCTTGAGCCGTCTTTCTTGAGCGTGTGCCAAAGTTTCAACTTGAAGCACTGGACGGATTTTTTGTTGTTGTATTTTTTCCCCACCTAAGTAAAATTGCAATGCTTTTCGAATACATTTTGAAGCTTTTTAATAGTGTGGACAAAAAGCCAAAACAATGTTAGTGACCCAGTCAGGCATACAATGGAAGGATATTATATCACCTCCACAGATCTTAAGCCAGTAGTGTTTGGCATTCAACCCCCCTTTCTCTCCTAGTGTTCATGATTTCCCATCTGTCTCCACTGTGGGGTCTCTTATTAGTGTACGGGAATGGGATAAGCGCTCCAGGGCAGTCTGTGCTTGCTTTTTATTATTATTCCTTTTTTTTTTTTTTTATGCGTCTCTTGGCTATGGACGGAGGCCCGGCAATGTCGAGCCAGAGGAGCTTGTTCTGTGGCATTGTCCACCCATCCATCACTTGGCCTTCATCCTGACCGGGGAAGCTGCCCAGAACAAACCCACAGAGAATCTTCTCGCAAGTTTCCAGTAGAAAACAACGTCAAAGCTTGTACAAGCCTGTGTTAAACCCTCGTGCTGTAGACAGATTTAACAGTGCTGCTCTGGCAAGTAATGTGTGTGTCTTGGTGCTTCTGATGCACAATTGATCAGGATTGAACCGGATGGCAAAGCATTACGAAGGGAATTCGACATTTCCGAGCAGCGCACCGACACGTTTGGGTTTTCAACGTATGTATTCCATGCCACAAGCGAGCTCTGTGGGATTTTCCCACTTTATTCTCCAGAGCCGCCCGTTCGACGCTACAGGCTTAACCATCGTGCGTTTCTTCAGCAATCCCAGTTATAAATGGTGGCCGCGGTTAGCTTGGTATTCCCTGTGTAAGCACCTGTAGTCTGAGAGCACGCTGGGAAATACCCAAAGTAAGCTCATGTTTAAACCCAGACAGCTCGGAGAGCCGAGGCTGCATCATTATGTCTATAATAAGTCAGCAGAATAAATAAGCAGCGGCTGGCCTGATGTCCACTGGCGTTAGTTATTTTGACAGGCTCTCTCGCTGTTTTTTTGTAGCTCAAAACGAGACTGATGCTAATGCTCAACCTTTTTACCCGCGAGTGGCCGATGTGCCTGTGAGTGCCTGTGATCCATGAAGGTTCACTGACTGAACTGCTTAAGGTAATATTAAATGAGTCTCCAGTTTCAGAGCTTTGAAATGGTCAGTTAGTTTCCATATGGAAAGCATACTTCACATTACAGTCCCCTGTTTCACAGTAACATTATTTGTCTATTATTTACATCAATAAAGAGCACGTAATAGATTATATTCCTTGTTATTTTTATTTAAGAGCATTCCACATTGGTTTGATTTGGTTTTAAACATCCCATTCCACATGTAGTCCCCATTTCCTGTTATAATAACCTCCACTTTTCTGGGGAGAAGTTGCACTAGATTTTGGAGTGAGCTTGTGGAGATTTATGCTCATTCAGCTACAAGGGTGTCAGTAAGGTCAGGTACTGATCTAGGTGAGGTGAGGAGGCCTGGGGTACAGTCAGCATTCCAGTCGTCCCAAAGGTGTTTAACAGGGTTGAGAGCTCAGTAGCAGGAGATCTTTCACTCCAAACCATGTGTAGCATATCATTGTCATTTTGGAACAGTTTTGGATCTCCTGAATGAAGGTAAAAGTCTGTGTCCCAATACTTTTGTCCAAATAGTGTATGCTTATGTATAATTCTGTAAATGATATTTAAAGTTGATTTCTGATGTGAATAATACATTTTTGTAAGATGACCTGAACCTCCCAAGTCACCTGACCTAAACTTTAATAGAGATGATATTGATCAATATAAAGGAATATCATTGAATATTGAATATTTTTTTGAAAATAGTTTATGGGCTATTGCATAATTCTTACCATTGTAAAAGAAAACTGTAAGGTGACAAAAATAAAAGAAATAATCGTAGAAATTGTTCTTTAAAAATTTTTATCGTAAATTGCAGGTTTTCTGCAGAATCTTAAAAAGTAAAAAAATAAAAAGTTAAATCGTAAACAGGTCTTAATTTTCCGATGTCCATGTAATGCTACCTCTAATGCTCATTGCAATGCTCCAGAAGCACTTGAGAATGTGTGTGTGTGTGTGTGTGTGTGTGTGTGTGTGTGTGTGTGTATATATATATATATATATATATATATATATATATATATATATATATATATATATATATATATATATAATTTTTTTTGTTTTGTTTTGTTTTTGTTAGTTACCGTGGTGGTGTAGATCTTTCTTTCACCAGCCCAAATATAATTTAATGTATTACAATAAAAATGAGACCAACATGCAACAGCCAATCAGTTTCTGTTGCTGGCGTGAATCTCTCAGATTGTACCACACACGTAAAACTGATTTTATTTTTCATTTTTAGTGGAAGTGAAAGTTACTTGGTGATAGCATTACTTGGCTTGAAAAAAAATTAATTGAGGGCTTTCTTTAAAGTGTGTTCATGCGTGCCATGATCAAATACCAGCAGGATTGTTATATGAGAGGGTCAAGTGTTGACAAATACCAGCTGCTAACAGCATATTTGCGTGTGTGTTTCTGTCAAAATGTTATTTATTTTATTTATTGTGTTAAATTTGACTTGGTGTGTAAAATTTGTGTGGTAAATTTGACTCCAGAAACCCTGTAATGGATCTTGATTTATTAAATATAGGTGTTTCCTTTGTAATAATGTGTTCATGAAAAAGTATTATATATTATATAATAATATAAAAAAAATGTTTTTCTCTTTCACCATGTAGGGAAACTGGGATTTTTTTTTTTTTTTTAATTAAGGAATTTGTCAACACTTGACCCTCTTAAATAACAATCCTGCTGGTATTTGATCATGGCACGCATGAACACACTTTAAAGAAAGTGCAGCACTCCCTTTGAGAGAGTCAAGGTCAGGAACACTGAATAGTGGCAGCGTTTGTACTCTTCCTTTTGCGTGAAGTGGACACCATGCATTCCGTACACACACACACACAATGGCCACAACAATGAAGCTCGGCGTGCCCATAAAGAGATCCAGTCCAACCTAGACTTGCACGCTTAAAACCTGCTTCCTGTTCCTTCCTGTTCTCCAGAGTTATGAGTCTGTGTGATTATTGTAGCTTTTATCTGCACAGCCCAATACCAGATATGGGAATGGTTTCAGACCTACAGTTTTATCACAAAGCTCACTGGAACCGATGAGGAATAACTAAGAAAAGTTAGGTGGGGGAACGGTGTTCCAGTAAAAATTTTCTTTTTTTTTTTTTCTTTTTTTCTGACAAGCTTTGTTGCTTTTGTGTCATTGATGATCTTGGTAACATTTTAGGAAGTTTGGAGTGTTACGAGCCAAAGAAGACGGTTAAACATGTCAGTGTGGTTCAAGGAAATAAAGGCAAATTTGGAGCATCACATGAACAAGTGGTAGATTAGTGGTTAAGGCTTTAGACTTTTGATTGGAAGGTCATGAGTTCAAGTGCCAACACTGCCACTTATGGGCCCTTAGTCAATGTCGTCAATTGCATAAATAGTAAAAAAAAAAAAAAAAAAGAATAATACTAACAGATTTTATATTTCGGCGCCTTACATGACACTTAGTGACACCTTACATACAATAAAAACAAAACAATCAACAACAGGTTAAAATAATAAAACACTATTCAGCAGAAAGACAGAAATAGATGTGTTTTCAAACGAGACTTGAAAATAGAGACAGAATTGCTGCTGCAGATACTAAGAGGATGTAAGTTCCACAGGTACGGGGGAGCGTAGCTAAATCCTCGAAATCCCGTAAAAAATCATTTTGTTGCGCAGAGCTCAAGAACGTTTTCAACATAAATATATGTAATATCTATGTAGTTTACGTGAATCCGTCCATTTTTGTCACTATTTTGTGTGCAGGATTGATGATCCGTTTTCTGTTACAGAGGAACGCACATCGCATGTAGGCGGTATGACCTCAATAACCCTGCAGTAATTGTGATGTGTGCATGTGACTGATGAATGTGCAGGAAAGAAATTCAACTGAAACCGCATTGAATCTGGTTGTTTTAACAAGGATTATCCTGCAAGATTATTTATTTATTCAATTTTTTTTTGTAAATTCTCAATTTACAATTTCCCAGTAGTTCCCATAATTCCCATATATCTCATATGGTAATTCCCATGGAAAGTTTCCGTGAAAACTTTGCAACCCTGGAAAAGAATGTGTGTGTAACGAGATAAAAATCAAAGCGGTACCTATGATGAAATGATGTTACCCTCCTGGTAAATCTCCTGGCTACAAAGCTGCACTTTTTGATCATATTTCTACACATTTAGAAGAAAGAAAAAAATTTGCTTTTGAAAGAAATACCAACCACCAGGGCAAATATACATCGCTTTGCATAATTCCAGCAGCATCTGTGCACAAATCTTCATAGAGGCAGAAGGCGCATAGATTGCGAAGTGTGAATTGGACACTCATCAAGCTACCGGTGATTATGTAACACGTGTCCTTCGGGTTTCCACCAAGCATCTAAAATTCGCATTCGGGTTCAAATGTGAACGGTGAAAAAAATATCTCAGATAATTCTTCATTTGGTAAAAATCCACACGTATTTAAATATTAAATTATCTTTGCACTTGAACCAGCAGACCCAAACCTAGTCCAGCATGACATTGCCCACAAATCCAACTTACATACGCTCTACATGGTTTATGGAGTAGATCTTGAGCTCTGAGTTTTGAGCTCAATCTTACTGAACACATTTGTGATGACTTGAACAGCTGACTAGTGTAGTGTATGAGAAAGGGAATGGATAGCACTTTGTCCTGTGCTGTAGCAGTTTAAAAGGTTTTGCTCGATTTGCTTAAACGTGTCTCAAAGAAAATCATGTGTGAGCTTTCATTTTCCTTGGTTGCCAGATGTTAAAATTATAATAAAGTGCTGGTTAGTGGGTAAGGGGGTTTTGTTTTTTGTATTTTGTCAAAATATTGTAATTGTGAACTTTTCTGATAGGTGTTTGTTGAAATGTGTATTACATCAGAATTGTCCAGTGCCACGAATTTGTTGAACTCGGTAGGTTTTCCTCCATGAGAGAGTCCTCAGGATGGAAAACATTGCTTTTTCCAGTTTAATAAACAGCCATATTACCATATTGTCCCGAATATAAGACGACATGCCGTATTTCTTGTCTGCTTGACAGTTGTTAGATAACTGTAACGGATAAATAAACATTTATCACCATGCTGATTTACTTGGCCGACTGATACTGCTGATACTCACTCGCCATCATTTGGTCCTAACACTGTAAACGACGGTAGTTTATCCGGCTTACCTGTATTTAGCGCCATCTATTTTCGCAGGTGTATGGTAATAATTGATATTGTCTAGACCTTGGATATGGGACATCATTAATTGAAATGCTTCTTCCTAAAAAAAAAAAAAAAAAAAAGAAGAATATCGTCTTCTATTCAGGACAAAATGGTCCGTCAAGAATGTCAAAATTACTCAGGATTAATTTGTAGTTTATAGAACAATTGTGTGAACTCCTTAATTATGTCTCTTTTTAATAGGAGACCACTCTGTACAGACCACATAAACACCCTAAAGATCTATGAAGTTCCTGAGCAACACAGAAACCTTGAGGATGGATTTAGACATTTGGTGCCCCCAGATACATTGTAAGTCTGGTTCCTCTCAAGGTTTCTTCCTCATGCCAGCTGAAGGAGTTGCCACAGGCTCACTCGTAAAAATGAATTTGAATTGAATTGAAAGTGGGAGCCAGCGAACCCTTAACCCTCTACTGCTCAGTTAATACATTGCCCTGGATAAGGGTGTTTTCCAATGGCGTAAAAGTTCAAGTAAACGTAACTCGCAATTGTCTGGCGCATTATTCGTGCAATGTTGCTTCAAAAAACAGCCTCTGCCTTGTCAGGCTTTATTTCTTATATAATTAGAATTATAATCCACTTTCTGTGCTGATTTCTCACTGATGCCACCATTATCCCAGACTCATAAAATATAATGTCAGTTAGAACTCTCTGCCGTGTGGGAGTAATGAAGTCGCAGGGTTTGAAGAAGGAAAAAAAGAAAAAAACTGGGCGTTCCCTCCAGACTGTAGCAAGTAGTGCAGAATCTGGAGGCGTGAAGCCCACGGCACATCTGTCCTTGGCACAGCACTGGCAGATCAACATTCAGCCATGGAGCACCGAACACCCCGTGATCTTCTGAAGCTGCACATTTCTGTGATTTGACAGGGATTGTGTCGCAAAAGCTCTGAGGAGCAAACAGGAAAGGAAGTTGTTGCATGGCTCCATTGTGGTACATTTCAGCTTTCATCAGCATGGCAGACTGCAAGTGAAAGCCTTTTACTTCTGCAATCACGCCTGTAACAGATTTAACCGCAGACGTGTTACTAGGGAAGGAGTACATTTCACGGTTTTAGTTTAATAGAAAGAAAAATAACGGTTATTGTCGCATATATATATATATATATATATATATATATATATATATATATATATATATATATATATATATATATATAATGTATACATATGGATGAACAGGGTTATGAATAAATTATTTGAGATAATTAAGAGGATGGTGTGTTCCACATACATGTGAATAGGAGGTTAGAAAGATATGAACCCTATAGGAAAAACCAAAATACAGTTAGTCCCCGAGTAACAATGGTTCCACTTACAATTTATTGATCTTACTATGACTATTGTCTATTGATATGACATGACAATTGATATTGATATGACAAGTTTTCGTGAGGCAGGCGAAAGTAGCAGCGGGATATGCGGTCTGACGCGGTGGGATGCTGCTGGGGTGTACCTTATCGGCATCACCGGACCCTGAAACAGAACGCACCGATTAGTCACATCAGCTCCAGGTGTGCTTCTTACTGCTCGTTTCCTGCGGCTCCGCCCTCCGCTCACGGACCGCCACATGCATATACATTATACACTATAATTCCAAAAGTATTGGGTCACCTGTTCATAAGGACGGTATGTGATTTTTTTGAGCATCGCCTTCCACATTTAGTCTCAAATTCCCCTTATTATTCCCTCCACTCTTCTGGGAAGATGTTCCACTAGATTTTGGAGTGTTTATGGATATTTTTTGTTTATCAGCCACAACAGCATTAGGGATGAGATCAGAGCTTTTATAGCAGGCTGCTCAATACCTTCCTCTCCAAAGCATGTGAACCAGATCTTTAAGGAGCTCACTTTGTGCACAGGGACATTGCCATGCTAGAACAGGTTTTGGGTTTCCGAATTTAGGAGAATGCAAAATTTTATTATAGCGCCATCTGTTCAATTGAGTGCCTCCAGCTTTGTGGAAAGACATATAGCAGGAAAGGTTCATTACTTTTGGAAATATAGTGTATATTTTACAGTAAAATGATGTAAATTGCTCTGTTTTGCTAAATTATGTACTGGTATTTGATAAATTATTAACAATGCTGTATGCTACCCCATACTGTTTACCGTTCTTTAAAACTCCTGAGTCGGCTAGGACATGTCTCGACTTGCGGTGCTTTTAAGTTAAAATGGGGTCATCGATACACATCTCCATTGTATGTCTAAGACTACCTGTATGTTTTTTTTTTTTCTTCATTCATCCTTAGTAGCTGCCTGGTCAGGGTTAAAGTGGTGGTTTGAATTCAGACATCAGGAAGTTGATATTTTGAGAAACACAAGTGCGTAAGTGGAATTTAAACAGTCAGAGCTAGAAATTACACACCATGCTGACAGTGCTGGAATATCTGCTTCTGTTTTTCCCCCCAGTGAATAGTGGCATGGTACTAAAAATAACCCAAAAAAAAAAAGATCTATGTCAGGATAAAACAGGATACTGATATTTGGAGTTTACTGCTTAATCTGAAGAACTGAGAAGAAACTAGTAAAATATTACCAGTATTACTTGTACAGTCTGCCATTCCGGTGTTCAATTTACACAACAGAAGCTGCCTTTAATAAAACAGATCCTGGGATCTTTTAATATCATGCATCAACATGTATGGCAGCTTACTGGGAGGGTAAATGTGTAAAAGGTGTGTGTGTGTGTGTGTACATAAACTTATTGGTGTGGTGAAAGATTGCTTTGTCCTCCTCCCAATCCGAGCATGTTTCCAGGCAGACAGGACTTTTGGAGTGACTCACACCGTAAATATTGCATCACTCTACCTGTGTAGGTCTTTGTTTTATTGTCCTCAGCGGGAGACAGTCTTCTGCATAGCGATCGCACTCTTTCGCCAGCATTGTGGCTTACGGTCACATTCGAAACAGTTGTGGGAGTTCGAGGCCTTCTTTGGCCGTCTGCGAAATATCCCTGCCGACATAGTGTTTTTCTTTTTTTCCCCAACTTGTTTCTTTTCTTTTTCTTTCTTTCCCTCTATGCTCTCAATAGCCATCTTTGTGCTCTTTGCCCACGCTGTTGCGGGAATCCCGATCTTTGCTGGTAACCCCTAACAAGGCCGATGCGATGAGGTCATCGGTGGCACGAGCGTGTCCTGCCCTTACCTCGGCTTCCCGCACGGCCAGAGAGAACGGGCCGAGCCACGTCAGACACAATAAGACCCTTTCTCCTCCCTGATATTGAACGCGTACAGAGAGGTGCGGCCAGACGGCCAGAGGTTAGCAGGCTCAGACCGTCCAGTCTGTCAAGTTATTTTCAGCACTGCTGCTTCAGTGGACTATTGTGTTTCTACAGCGCCAACAATGTGCAGTTTCAATAAAGCAGCTCTCTAATGGCTTTGACCTCTGACTTAGGCATACAGAGCAGAGGAATTCAGAGCAGAGCAGGGACCGATTTCTCTGTGCTGTGCCGTGTCTAAGGAAAAATAATGCCCTTTTTTTTTTTGGATTCAAATGCTAATATTAAATGATGTATGCAAACAAAAAAAAAATTGTTGTTTCATTTTTGTTCACAGGATGCAACCAAAAATACACTTTTCCTAAAGATTTAACTTCTCGCATTTTATGTCCACTCCAAGAATTTCTCTTAAAAGGGGAAAAATCGATTGAGTGAAAGACATTTGTTATAAGTAGAATATATTTTTAGAAAATGTAACACACAAATCTGTATTACCAAAATGGGGTCCAACAAATGTCAACTATTTCATAACATTTTTCCATTAATTACATTTTGTGATCAATTTAATTTGCGCTAAGGTAATCAATTAATTAATCGATATAATAAAGATGTCTGTTAAATGAATTAGATTTATTCTGTTTTATTTTACAAAACTTTTTATAAAGTATTATAAAATGTTATTTTAGATGTTATTTAACCAAGCAGGTATGTTATTGACATTTCTTATTGTTTTAATAATAAACTGCACTAATAAAAATGAGCAGCATTATAATGTTTTGCATTTCTTCCCCAAACCGTACCGTAATTGAACCGAACCGTGAATTTTGTGTACCGTTACACCCCTAATAAACATTTTGAATGCAAGTCTACTAGTCCAACAGGCGTCCTGGTTGTAAAGCCAGGTTATATTAATGTGCAAGTTCTGATACTTTAGTGTTTATAATGTTGGTTAGTTCGGTAAAACAGGCCAATTTATTTAACATACGCTTGGTTTTAGTAGTTGCTTTCAGGCAGGGATTTTTCTGTCATCGGAAAGTTTTCATAAGAGCGGAAATTCAAGATTCAAGTGTTTACTGTTATAAGTACTGCACAAGAAACCCTCTGTTACACCATACAATGAAATTCTTACTCTGTGACTCCTTCATGTACGTAGCATAAGCACATTAATTATAATGACTTTGGGGAAAAAACAAAAGAACACAAAGTTATGATGGTGCAAATGCAGGAACTACAAGTGTGTGCATGTATAAAATGTTTAGCGTGCAACATAAACATGAACAATATGCATGTGAAGAATCCTGTAGAGGTCGATTGGGTCCGTTCTTTTTTTTTTAATCCCAGAGTAATGAGGTGAACGTTCTATTGGGTTTGCGAAAAGGAACTTGTATCCAAACATGTACTCTGTAAAGTTTGTTATTAATAATAGAATGTACTATTTGACACTGTATATTGTAATGTGATATACTTATAAAAATTTTTTTTACTTCAAAGTGAAAGGCTTAATAACATTTTTATTGTTTTCTAACATTTTGTTCTCTCTCTCTCTTTCTCTCTCTCTCTCTCTCTCTCTCTCTCTCTCTCTCTCTCTCTCTTTTAAGGAACAATACTTCTTTATATGCAATATACTACCAGTTTGGATACACTATCTATAATATAATATAGTATAATATAGAATATAGACCTCCTTGTCAAACCTAAAAAAAAAAGGACCAAGCTGCAAAATATATACTCGTAATAAAAAAACCATTGTTCAGACAATGTGCAAGAATGAAACTAAACATTTACTTTATTATTTATATGTGCTGGTGCTGGTGGTGGTGGTGGGCTAGAAACAGGGAACTTCACTTATATAATCTTCTTGTGCACAGAGTTAAAATGATTATTTAAATGCTTGATGTAAAATTCAACACGTCCTGACAAGTACACAAAAGATTTGAACCACCCGACTGCTTATCAGAAAGCTCATCCACATTAAATGGAGCAACACTGACTCCTCTTTCACTAAGGCTGGAATCCGTCTGTAATCGCTACACGCAAGCTTTAAACATTTAACCAAAATAACAGTAGGAGCAGCTACTCTGTACTAAGCAACTATTTCTGTTTTTCATTCTTGTTCATTTCCTGATCAGTGATTTGTCATTGAGACCATTAAAAGGTTAATATTTTTGTTATTTATATGTTGGATCAGAATATTTTCATCGATCCCATAAGGAAATTGTTTGGTTGCAGTTCAAGCACAGTAAAAGAAAAAAAACCTAAGTACAAATAAGAAAATAGAAGTAAATGTACATATTAAGGTATAACAGTGTAGCAGCATGAAATGGGGTTTGTAGCAGGGGGATGGCAGAAAGTCAGAGTAAAATAATAGTTGGAAAAGTTATTGCACATGTAACTCATTTTTATTATGACACATATTTTTGCACATAACTGCCCAAGATATTAACAATATAAGTGTGGCATGAAAATCTACAAATATCATTATATCTATATTATCTATGGTGCAGCTATTAAACACTTTACAACATTTGTGCTTTTTCAGCATCTCATTCCATATTTAGTCTCTATTTGCGTTTATAATTTCTTCCACTCTAATGGGAAAATGTTCCACTAGATTATGCAGTGAAGACTCGTGCTCATTTAGTCACAATGGTGTAGGTAAAGTCTGGTAGTGATGCAGGTGAGGTGAGGAGGCCTGCAGTGCAGTCAGCCATCACATTCATCCCAAAGGTGTTCCATTGGTTTGAGGTCCAAGATTTTTCATATGTTGATAGAGCTGGCTTTGTATACAGGGGCAGTGTCATGCTGAAACAGGTTTTGGTCTCCTAGTTCAGGTGAATGGAAATTCTGATGCTACCATATCCAAAGACTGTACAATACAATTGTATGTCTCCAACATTGTAGTAACTGTTGTAGTTTAACTGAACCAGAAGTCTTCAACTTTGTAGTAATACAATGCAAATATGAACAGTGCCAACGTGCGTATACAGGGGGAACCTCGATACTCGCGACCTTGACCTTCGGGAACTCGATGGGTTGCAACGTTTCATTCGGAACCAGACTAAGAGCAACTCGCGAAAAATCTGATAGTTGGTGAAAAGCCGTGAGTGGCCCGAAAGTTCGGAGTAACATTTTCATAAGAGTTTGTACTAATTAATTACATAAAAATGTTTGAAAAACTACATTATTGTATTATTCATTTAAAGTAGTAAATAAAACATTACCAATTCACAATTTCTGTTGAGTTTACAGTACAGTACATGTACAATTTCCTCTTCAAAAAGGAGCCAACTGGATTGCAAGCCTCATCAATAAACTCACGTCTCTCCTGATAAGACAATGTCCAGAGGAAAAAAAAAAAAACTCTCACACCGACACGTGAACTTTCTCATGACCGCTCCTCCCACGTGGAATCTGGACGATTTCGTTAGAATGGATAACATCGCGTCTCCCGGGTCATACAGGAGTTAGATATGAGGGTCATGATATGAGGGTCATTTTGCTATTAAAGGCAGAGCACAGCGAATAAAAGTTCACAAAACAACACCTGTGTAAGGGAAATTCCCAAAGTCTGGCTGTAAAAACTGGAATCTCTTCACACAAATTGCCTCATGCATTCTTTTCTTCGTTATCATCAGGCACCATCTTTCCCCCAAATTATCATGTCTGTACGCAGGGAAGGTTTTAAGCCCTGAAGCAACCGGTTTACAGCAGATTAGCTGTGAAGTGAAAAGGTAGAGGACGGTCCCTTTGACCTGCAAAAAGCTTCTAAAGATGATGCCTTCAAGGCAAACATTCGGGTGTGTGCGCATGTCTCTCTATCCTGTCTTCCTGGATTATTATTGTTGTTTTGCATAGCAGCAGGCAGTCTGTTTCTGACCATTATGCTCTGTATGCTCATCTCTCTTAACATTCTTCCGCAGGCATATCGATTAGATCCGTCAATTTCAGCCGCATACTCTGGATTGTGTGCTTAATAAGTCACACTGAAGCTTAATAATGCTTGCTGGCAGTGGATTTACGAAGTACACAGACCATGTATTTAAGTTAAAGTAGAGATAAACTCTGTAAAATATGACATTTAAAGTTTTCGTTATTTTCCGTAGTATATAAGAATTAAGCTAGGCTGTATTAGGATATTTCTGGAGAAACATTAAACTAAGAAATAACATCCATTTGTCTGTTGACTTACCATTATCAGCATAGTTTGAGGTTGATTGAGCTGTTCTTGCACCTTCCGGAGCTCTCGTCGTCGCAGCCAGCTGTGGTGGAATGCTCCATTAATTGAACGACAGATGTTATTGGCCCCGTTGTCAGTAGTGATGCGTGACCTTTGACAGTGCCTCAGCCAGTACATCTGCAGTGTGGTTCTCCTGGATGAATGTTGTTTCGAGATATTTTGCCTTCAGTTTCCAGTCTGAAATGCAATTGAACTGTAACAGATATGGGGGTCATATTTATGCTTGACCACATGTCACGAGATGATGTCTTTTGGCTCACTAAAGGTCAGTGCACATTGTGACTGTGCGTGCAGCCTTGTGCTGCCATCTGTTGGCGTGTTACAAAACAAGACTCGAAACTTTTTGATACCACCTCGTATGGGATATGTAAAGAGAAAAGAATTTCATTGTGCTGTAATATATCCAAGGAGAAATGTCCAAAATTATATAACTACAGCATCTCACAAAAGTAAGTACACCCCTCACATTTCAGCAACCATATTTGTAAAATCTTCTCAAGGGACAATACTCTAAAATATTCAAGGTATATTTCTATAGTAGTCAGTGTACAGCTTGTATATTTACTGTCCTCTGAAAAAAACAGCCTTAAAATACAGCCATTATAGCAATATCTTGTGTGTTTTTATGTATGTATGTATGTATGTATGTATGTATGTATATATATATATATATATATATATATATATATATATATATATATATATATATATGGCTGCAATTAACGATTATTTTGTTAATCGATTAGTCAATCAATATTTTTATTTTTATTTCTTTTTTCCCCCCGATGAATCAGATAAAAATTTATTTATTTATTTTTTCTCATTAGATGTTTTGCTTTTTATAACTATATAAAACCTACAGGGTTTTCATGTATAAAAGCGTACTTAAAATAATGCAAAAGCCACATAGTTAGTATAACTGTCTTGAATTTAGACATTTTAAAACTTATAGTAGCTGTTTGTTAAAGAGTGCATAGGGGATTTCTCCTTTGAACAAATCCCCCCATGCTGAGTTGTTTCTTTCTATTAAAAAAAAAGAAACTCAGCATTTGAATATGCAAGGTGAAGCAATTTGTGTAAATCCACATTTGTATTGTATTTTGCAAGATGGCAAGTTATCAACCATGCTTAAATAAAATAAAATAAATGCTTATATTAAATATAACATTGTTTTGACAATTTCTGTTTAAAAGATACAAAGACACTTTGTTCATTTGTGAAGATATAAGCATTTAGAATATATACTTAATTTAATCTTGTATAATTAAATATGTGCATAAATGAAATATACAAACATTAAAAGAAAACAGATACTGAAACAATACGCTAGAAAGAGAATGGAACGGAGAAACGCAGCCAGTTAAAAGGCTTGATTATGAAAAAAATAAATAAAAGAAAAGGAAAAACTATGCATTGGTGTACAAATGCGTTAACATTCACCAAGAAACACAACAGAGAGTAAAATTTACTCGTTTGCTGCTGCTGTTATTTGCTGCTTTTAGATTTAGTGTTTGTTCGCACCGTTTTAATGGACTCCATCACGATGTCGCGAGTGAGCTGATTGTGCAACCTGATGCTCGCAAGTCACGCCAGATCAGATCCAGTGACTGTCCCGAAGTTACAAACAAACAGTTTACACAATAGCACTTCATTAAACTACACCATTTTCACATGATGAGGATCATATAGTTTTTGATTACCGTGCTGACGTTTCGCTTTCTTCCCTGATGTTCGCGTGTTCATGCGTCACTGTGCTACTTGCATCCCACACAAGCTCCGTTTTGCATAACTTGCAGGTATAGTTTTCTTTGTTGCGTTTAATATAAAATGCTCCTATGCCTTGGATGACTTGGGACGCACATTTTTTCCTGCTGCCGGTTGACCCTGTACTCTCCACATTTTCGCTAGCAGTTGTGTTATCTTGCCTTCATGCTAAACCGTAACTTGAGCAGCCCAACTAATCGAAAACGGCATTCGTTGACAACGAATTTCATTATTGATTATTATCGATTTTACGATTAGTTGTTGCAGCTATATACACTATATTGCCAAAAGTATTGTCACCTGGTCATAAGTACGGTATGTGATTTTCGAGCACTGCATTCCACATTTATTCCCGATTTGCTCTTATAATTCCCTCCACTGTTCTTGGAAGATGTTTCACTAGATTTTGGATTGTTTATGGATATTTGTGTTCATAAGCCACAAGGGTATTATGAAAGGCAGGTACTGATGTAGGTGAGGAGGCCTGGGGGTGCAGTCAGCGTTAAAACTTATCTTGAAGGTGTTCAGTAGGGATGAGATCAGAGCTTTATAGCAGGCCACTTAAGATCTTCCTCTCCAAAGCATGAAAACCAGATCTTCAAGGAGCTCACTTTGTGCACAGGGACATCGCCATGCTGGAACAGGTTTTGGGTTTCCAAGTTCAAGTGAACACAAAATTTTATTTTATTAGAGTGCATTTAAAGACGTCCTGTACAATTAAGTGCCTTCAGCTTTGTGGTAACAGTTTGGAAAAGAAACACATATAGCAGGAAAGATCAGGTGACCCAATACTTTTGGAAATATAGTTTAATGTAATATATATATATATATATATATATATATATATATATATATATATATATATATATATATATATATATATATATATATATATAAAAACTTGATGGAAGCACAGAGCTGTCCTGATAGCTAACTGGCCTTGCTCAGTTGGAGGATGTTATGTCTACCTGGGAGCTTTTTAGAGACTGAAATAAAAAAACAAACCCAGTGAGTTAAACCACCATTTTCTGGCTTAAACTGCATCTGAAACATTTCTCCAATAAAGCTGACATGAGCTTCTGGATGATTGATGCGGGACTGGATAGTGACATTTAGCCTGCTTTTTTATTATCTGCCTCTACGCTTCGGATTTCCCACCACCTGCCACCTAGTTTCTCACCACAGTGAGGGCTAGTCAATGTATTAGTTGACTAACTAGTCTAGAATGCTTATGTGTGTGTCTGGTATCGTTAACTGTCTTACTTTGAATCTTACTTGCTTAGGAACTTAGGAAGAAAGAAATGAGATATATATATATATATATATATATATATATATATATATATATATATATATATATATATATATATATATAATAATCATTTCTTCCTTTCTAAGTAAGTAAGATTTAGTGTCACTGCAATTTATTTGAAGGTCTTGTGAGCATTCGTGCATCAGGGAGCAATTACCCCTTGGAAATTCTGAGCACCGTTTTTTTTTTTTTGGCCAGCGAAGAGCATGTGGCCTGGGTGAAATGAGGTGGTTCAGGTTTTTGCCCCCACACAATGCATTTACATACCTGTTTCCTCGTCAGGAAGGCTCATGCAAATCAGGGATCACTTATGCAAATGAGGTCAGCCTGTAGGAGGAGAGGTCTGCAAAATGAGGCAAGCAGACGGTACTGGCAAGAATGATCTCTCCGCTCACACACTCCGCTTTTCTGAAAGCTCAGTTTCTGGCAAACGCCCACTCAGTTCTCCTCGCTGACACACACACACACACACACACACACACACACACACACACACGTCGCCAAGCAGAATGCAGGGTGTGCAATAACAATCCTAGGTTTGTTATTATTATTATTATTATTTTTTACATTTTGTTCTTAATTTATGGTGAGCTATTACATTCCAGACCATTGTGGAGGAATTGGCATGGAAACAAGGTTGTGCTTATCTTCCCCTCGAGTGAATAGTCTTTTTTTGCCTTTTTTGCCAGTAATCTTACTAGCCTATTTCTTTCTTATCCTTTGGATACACATTGTTAAAATGCTTTGGCAGGAGTATGTCTGGATTCCACACAGCTTGTGAATAGAGCATGACACCAAGTGTTACGGATGAAAGAAACTTCAGGATATCCTGTGAGACGGCCGTTTTCCCTAAAGGAGGATGGTGGGAGAGTGTAATTATGGGTCACTAGATCAGGAAGTGAGCTTGATGTGACTTGTTTGAAACCCCGCCAAAAGTAGTCCATCACCCAGGATGTGTTTTGGTGGAGCTAAAATATATTTTCTACTGTAAATAACTGCCTTTAACCACAACTAGGTATCAAGCAGTGTTGGACAGTAAATGTAATTTATCACTTTGCCTAATTGGCTTTTTCATGTATCTGTACTTTACTCAAGTATTTCCGTTTTGATAGACTTTTACTTTACTTTTTACTCAACTACATTTTGCGAAATCAGTCGTACCTTTTTTTTGTATTTACGAGTGGATAAAAACGTAACCGTTCAAGCCGCCAGGGTGGATCAGGGTTGAAGCGTGCGGTCTGTTCTTGAACTTGTT
The DNA here is from genome assembly GCF_014805685.1 of Silurus meridionalis. Lineage (NCBI taxonomy): Eukaryota > Metazoa > Chordata > Actinopteri > Siluriformes > Siluridae > Silurus > Silurus meridionalis. The sequence continues at coordinate 21,499,024 of NC_060891.1, read as the reverse complement.
TTGATTGCCGTTTGGTGGATCTACTTAGCATGAACATACAGTTCAGCTTCAGTTCAACAGCAAGCAGGACATGTAGAGAGGAATAAATGATGGAAGAAACCCCTGAGTTGAACTCGCCACAAAACCCGTGACCTTATTTGCGTGGTTTTCTTTTTTTGAAGTAGTAGGAAAAAAGGTTTTGTAATAGAATTGATTGTAGTAGATATCAATCAGTGTTTGACTCATTAGAATCATTCTATTAATAGATCGGTGTTCTGAGAGTCACATCAGAGCCTTTACACAAAAACTGAGTTGATGAAGTAAAGAGTCTTGTGGAGAAAAATGATAATAGAAACATTAAAGCTATAATAAATCATAGTATTTTGGATACTTAATTACATTTAAAGGCAAAACACTTTTGTACTTTTACTTACTTTTACTTTCACTGGAGGAATCACTGCCTCAGTACACATCCAGATTATTCAGGTTTGGGCATAAACATATCCCTTATTCCATCTTTTTGGTCTCTGGTGCACTTTAAAGTATTCAAACCCTACTTTGTTCGAACTTTCACTGGAGTAATATTTTATCTCTACATTAACTCAAATACATGGTTGGCATACTTCATCCACCACTGGTATCAAAGTACTTGCTGATTTTGAATTCTATTATGACTTACTGTGATCTAAATCACATGTCCAAATCTACACTGGCGATCAAAATTAGAGAACAATTTATAACAATTGAACAATTCTGAAATAATTTCATCTTTACTGCTCAACAGTTGAAGAAGTTTTTGTCCTGTCAATACCATGCTACCAGAACACCTTTTCCACAAAATAACTAAGGCATTTAAAAAAAAACTATTATTAATTTGCAGAAAACACACTGATCAAAATTAGAAAACACTTTCAGATTACCTCCCAGTTATTGGTGTTAATCTGGTACCTGGTGCTAAACTCCTTGATTATTTGTTAACCGCTATTTAACTGGCAGCCTAACTTCCAGTTTCACTGACTCTGCAAGATGGTGGGCCGTTCTAAAGTGACTGAAAGCTTCCGGCAGCAGGTTGTTCAGATGAAGGCCAAAGGGATGAGCCTATCAGCCATAGCAAGACAAGTTGGTCGTTCCAAATCTGTGATTTCAAGAATATTGAATCTTTACAACATCACAAACTCCTTCAAGTCCACCAAGAAGGAAAACAAATACAAAAAAGGACAGGATACTGCGGAGGATCTCAATGGGCAATCATTTCCACACTGCAGCTGGAATTGCTCACCAGTTCAGCGCTGAAGAGGGTAAGGATCTGTCTCGTCATACAGTGTCTCGACGTTTAAGAGCATTTGGACTGAAAGCCACTCTGCAGTGACCAAACCTCTCATTAGCAGAAAGAATCAAAAGGCTAGACTAAGCTTTGCTGAGGAGCATGTTGTGTGGACAGAGAAGAACTGGTCCAAAGTTCACTTCAGTGATGAAAGCAAGTTTAGTTTACTTGGGTCTGATGGGAAACATTATGTTCGGCGACAAACTGGAGAAAGACTAAACCCAAAGTGTGTAAAGAAGTCAGTGAAAAGTGGAGGAGGAAGTGTTATGGCTTGGGGCATGTTTTCTGCAGCAGGAGTTGGGCCTCTTATACAGCTACATGGCAGAGTGAATGCAAATGTTTATCAGAACCTTCTTCAACAACATATGGTTCCTTCCCTGCGTTCATCACCCAATCAGCCCGCAGTGTTCATGCAGGACAACGCTCCATGTCACACAGCAAAACGGGTAAAGCAGTTCCTTGAAATTGAAAACATTGAAATAATGACATGGCCTGCCCAGAGTCCTGATCTCAACCCAATACAGAACCTCTGGAAAATCCTTGGCGACAAAGTTATGGCCAAGAAACCCACCACAGTCACCGAACTGTGGAGGAGACTGGAAGAAGAGTGGACCAAAATCACACCAGAACAGTGTGAGAGACTAGTGCTGTCCTGTGGCCGCAGATGTGCTGAAGTCATTCAGAGCAGAGGCCTGTACACTTCCTACTAATTGCTGACTGTTTTAACCTTCCGAAACTTTTGTTGTAATATTTTTCCATGCTACAGTCATTGTTGTTCTCTAATTTTGATCAGTGTGTTTTCTGCAAAATAATGGTTTTTTTTTTAAATGCCTTAGTTAATTTGTGGAAAAGGTGTTCTGGTAGCATGGTATAGACAGGACAAAAACTCCTTTAACTGTTGAGCAGTGAAGATGACATTATTTCAGAATTGTTTAATTGTTTATAAATCTTTCTCTAATTTTGATCACCAGTGTAAAGCAAGATGGATTTCTTTTAGGCTGTTTACATTTTAGAGCCATTAGACTTGACGTGGCTACAATGCAACTCAACAGAAATCCAGATGTAGGTTTCATTTGTAATGAGAGTGGCAAACGAAAAACTCCCTGAGAAGTCATAAAGAAGAAACTCTGTCCAGAAACCAAATTCAACAGGGAATCTGTCTTCTTTTGGATGAATTTGCATAGTCACATTTTAAATCATTACTCTTTGATAGGTGTATACATTCACATAGTAATACGTATGTTAAAACGATATTTAGTATGTGTGTATTGTGTCTTGGAATGAGGAGGAATCACTGCACTCAGTACACATCCAGATTATTCAGGCTTGGGCATAAACATATCCCTTATGCCATCTTTTTGGTGTCTGGTGCACTTTAAAGTATTCAAACCCTACTTTGTTATTAAAGTGTGAATTTCAGTGAATGTTTGAAGTACAGGAGTTTGGTATCTTGCTTTGCCAAGTATCTCTGACATGCAGCTGCATTCTTTCTCTTATCTCGTTCTTGAAACCCCTGTGTGATAGTGTTTTTTTGTTTCAACATTTAAGTTTTGCTAAGATTAAAACTGCGCTGAGGTTTCCTGAAAGCTAACTCTGTGTCTCTGCGCAGCACCTGGTGGCCTGGGATGCTGACGACCCCGAGTGCCTGCTGCAGCTGGTGAAGGAGCTCCTGCAGCAGTACCACCAGTACCAGTGCCAGAGGCTAAAAGACAGCTCACGTCTGCTCTTCGAGTACGACAGCCTGCTCGAGGACCCCAACTATGGCCGCAGCATGGAGATCTACGCTGGACGCAAGAACAGCTGGGTAATGGATTTAATTCATTAATTGTAATTGTAACGGGGGGTGATGATAGGTAGAGGGGTTTAATAGTCTGTCCGGAGTGAGCAGAACATTGTGATTTCAAATAGCTGTGCTGATCAGGGAAAAAAACAATACATGTAACATGACACTTCAATAAGCCCCGCCCCCTTTCATAATCGCACAGTAATATATATTTATACACTGTGTATTTAACCTAGTTAGACACGTTGTGTGAAACAGTGGCCATTTTCGAATTAAAACCACCCTCTTTTGTGCGAAATGGACATAAAATGTAATAATTTTAGGGATTTTGAAAGTTTCCAATATTGAAACTCAAAATTCGATAATCAAAAATCACACCGAACAGGCATAACATTATGAACACCTGCCTAACATTGTGTTGGCCTCCTTTTGCTGCTAAAACAGTCCTGACCTGTCGAGCATCAACAGCATGAACTTCTTCAGCAGTTTTAACTACAGGAGCTCGTCTGTTGGATCGGATCACATGGGTCAGCCTTCGCTCCTCACGTGCAACATTGAGGCTTGGCCTCCAATGACCCTGTCGCCGGTTCACCACTGTTCCTTCCTTGGAGCACTTTTAATAGATACTGACCACTGCAGACCGGGAACATCCCACAAGAGCTACAGTATTGGAGATGCTCCGACCCGGTCGTCTAGACGTCATAATCAACTTTGAGGGCAAAATGTTTGCTGCCTAATATATTCCACTCATAATGTTAGAATGTTATGCCTGAACAGTGTACGACTGTCGGTTCTTCAGCATCATTCAAGCCACACTTAAATCCTTCTAATTTATATATATATATATATATATATATATATATATATATATATATATATATATATATATATATTTTTTTTTTTTATTTTATTTAATTTTTTAATACGCTCAACAATATGGTTGTTCCAACCTCATATGTTTATCATAATGTGTTTAGCTTAGTTAGAAATACGTTTCCTGACTTGTACAAGACAGATTGGTATCAGTGCATTCTGAGGGTGATGCGGCAGAATTCAAGCCCACATCCACGGTGTACCGAGCACCTGGAGCACAGAGATGTGAGAATAGTTCAGTGTGGGTGTGGATGCGTTTGTATGCATTGCTTCATTGGCTTTAAAGGGATGTGGCAAATAAAGCTGTGGTTTGTGGGATAACTGACAGCTATTACCAAACATTGCAGAAGAGCGTATTATGATGATGCAACTCAAAAAAAAAACCCATGTAACAGGATGGTCAGCTTCAAGACGAGCATTCGGATCCGCACAAAAATGAAGTGCAGTGGTGCAGTTGAAAAAAGAAACCAATCCTATATGTTTCAGAGAGAAATAAGAGTTGGAGCGCATATTTATTTATCGACGTTAATTCCTCGTATCTCCCAGCCCTGTTCTGTGATCGCTCCATTGGCTTGCGGAAGACGTCCTCACTGCACTGATACGTTTATCATAATCAAGATTACTGAATTTCCACATCGACGCCGCTTTGGTTTCTCTGCTTCATACATATAACCTTCAGCACATTGTTTTTCTTGCCTGCACTAAAAAGCAATGTGTGTTAGTGTGTGTGTGTGTGTGTGTGTGTTGATGGACTTGTTGCCTGTGTTTTCCAGACAGGCGAGTTCTCTGCTCGCTTTCTGCTCAAACTCCCAGTGGACTTCAGCAACATACCCATCTATCTCCTCAAGGTAGGCATAAAGGCATGCGAACACACACTCTCTCTCTCACACACACATACACACACACACACAGAGGCAGAGATTCAGGCTTCGGATTTGGCATTTTCATTTTAATGGTTGTGAAGTGTGAGAGCACACGTACTTCTCTTTGCATTACTAGTGAGCTGTTATTTAGTTTTTGTTTTTGTCTTTGTAAGTTCCAGCAAAAGAGGAGGTGCCTCTGGCATTAACAGTCAGTATACAGGAGGTGTGGCCTGGAAATGTAGACATTCGGAATAAAGAAGACTGTGCCAGTCAGTGTCAGAGAACACGGTCTGGCCTCTGCACAAGTCAGTGAAGGAGGTGTGGCCTCTTTACAAGTCTGCAAAGGAGGTGTGGCTTATGCACAAGTCAGTGAAAGAAGGTGTGGCTTATGTGCCAGTCAGTGAAGGAGGTGTGGACTCTGTTCTAGTTCATCCTAATGAAAGGGGTGTGGCCTCTGTGTTTGTCAGTCCCAGAGAACAAAGTGTGGCCTCGGTACCTATCAGTCCCAGACAAAGGGCCCTGTATTTTCACACCTCGACACCCAACAAATTAGAAGTGAATGGCATGGGTTTGACATTCAGAATAAAGGCGTGACCTTGTGGTCTGTCAGTGCCAGAGAATTAGTTCTGGCTTCAGGATATGTCAATCCCTATTGGAACACACTTGACCTCTGTGCTTATCACACCCAGGATTTCTTTATGCTATATACAGAAGGAAACATATAAGTAAAACTGCTTTACACTCTTGTCTTTCCTGCAGAAGGGGAGACACCTTTAATCTGCCGTCTATAATAAAAGATAATGGAAAGAACTGTGTGTACGTGCGTGTGTGTGCGTGTGTGCGTGTGTGTGTGCGTGTGTGCGCATGTGCACAGTGGCTGTGAGTTGACTAATCAGCAGCATGTCAGTCCCTATCAGCTCTGAGCTGCTCTCTAACTACAGGCATTCTCTCTCTCTCTCTCTCTCTCTCTCTCTCTCTCTCTCTCTCTCTCTCTCTCTCTCTCGCTCTTTCTTTCTTCACTCTTCACACTCACCCTGTGGATATTTCTCTTCATCTGCCTTTGCTCCCTCTTCTTCATTCTGTGTGTGTGTGTGTGTGTGTGTGTGTGTGTGTGTGTGTGTGTGGCCTCAGGAGGCCTCTGCTCTGTGGCCTCGTTTTTGTGTCCTCCCCAAGAGACCTAAAATGATGATAAACACACGGAAAGCGGCATCCGTCATTACAGTCACTACGTCCACGTTGCATCTCTCAGCGGAGCCACTGATTGAATTGAGCTCAGTCCAGCTGTGCGACTGTGACAGAGGGAGTTTTGGACAGTTCTGGTCACAAACACAAAAACCCTAAAGCTCAATCTTCACAACAACCATTTGTAGGAAAGTGAAATAGAGGTTACCTAAAACCAAAGGTTTTACAGAATACAGAAGAACTTTCTGGAAAAAAACCCTCCTGTGAAATCGAATTTACATTTTATTACAAAATACTTATAATTCTGTCTTAATTCGCACCATGTGGTGGTACTGTTCTAAATCTGCATTGTTTTCTTGAAAAACTTTAATTATGTGTATCGGGCAGTGTTGCTTCCACAACAAATCATTCATTTTTTAAAAATATTTTTCAATTATTTATCATTATCGGTGCTTGTAAAGCATCTCTATTGCTATGGTCAATATATATATATATATATATATATATATATATATATATATATATATATATATATATATATACAGTATATATATATTTAAAAACATTTTTTTTTCGTGTTTCTACTGTAACTGTTATACAGGACTTATGGTATTTGTTTGTTTGTTGATTGTGTTCAAATCAATTCTATGATCAAATCTATGAGAATCTGCATCCACAAATTGTGGAACAATTTAAAAATAATCTTCCTCAACATCAAATTATCAAGCCTATGAATATCTGATTACTTAATATAAAAATATTAAAAGAATCTGGAGAAATCGTTGTGGGATGCGGGTAAAAATCGAAATATCGGATGCTCGTGATCTTTGGGCCCTCAGGTTGCACCGCGTTAAAAACAGAAATGATTCTGTAATCACTGCATGGCTTTAGAATCACCTCCATGAATCATAGTCTGTGAACACAGGTCACTGTGCTTTCCACAAACTCAGGCTAAATCTCTGTCATGCAAAGGAGAAGCCACATGTGAACATGATCCAGAAACGTTGTCGTCTTTTCTGGACCGAAAACTGTTCTGTGGTCAGACAAATCAAATTATTATTATTATAATTTTTTTAAATGAACAGATTGGTATTAGTATTGGTTTCATCAACGTCATTGGGAGAGAAAAAACCGTAGACATTGTCAGGGAAACTGCAAACCAGATGTTTTCTGCGCAGCACAGACGCATTTAAGCAGCTTTGTAGCCTCCTTTCTTTTTGACTCGCTCGTACGAGACCTTCCGTCATCCGCATCACACAATCATGTCCGCACAGCTCATCGTGCTAATTGAGCTGCGCGGCATGTCGAAACCACGCTTAAGCCCTAACAGATTAAGTTTTAACGTTTTCCCACCTCTGTTTCAGAAGACGCAGCTTTAAAAGACACCGTGTTTTTTTTTTTTTTTTTTGCTGAGTCATCCTTTCCAACTTGTTGTTGATCGTTTTTTAGCTATGCGTTTAAAATATAAAAACCTTCAAGTTTACATTGGTCCATCCTGTATAGATCCTTCAGTGGCTTGTGCCGGTGTCTGTTTATTTCCGTCATCGTTCTCGGTACGCTAGGCAGAGGTGTATATCATGGACCTGGAAGGTAATCGACCCTTCAGAAACACAGTAATGCAGACAAACAAAGCGGCATTTCGCCAACCGTGCACCGAAACACAGAGGTTATAAAAACACACAGAGTGAAAAAAAAGATACGCACGTGAAAACAATCAGGAAAGCAGCCAATCAAAAGGCTGTGATAATACGGAGTATATGGAGAGCTGGGGTCAAACGAAGGCCAGATGGTGATACAGAGCAGTGAGAGGTCAGGGTCGTGACAGCCCCAGCTCTTGCTTGTATAGCAAAACAAGTACGGTTAAACACAGCATTACAACAAGCAAACTTGAATCGCAGTTTCTACATTATTATCTTAAATCCTTTTTTTTCTTCCATTTTTTCCGTTTTTTTTTTAAATTATTATTAATTTGTTTATTTTTTACACTTTTCCTGTCCTAATGTTTTAATGGCATCAATGCCTGATCAGTGTAAGTAAAGTCCTAACGATTGTTTTTCCGCTTCAAAATCCATGACCATTGTCCACCTTGTCTATGATGATGATGATAAATTGAGTATTGTATGGCTCGAATAAATCACTATCAAGGATTTTTGTAGATTCACCCTCACATTAAGGGCAGAAAGGGAACCTTTGCGAAATATTAACTTCCATTTTAATACACGAATGTTCGGTTCACCCTTTTTGAGTGGCCCAGGTTTGTGTTTCTGTCTTTGGCCCACACAGTAGGCAGGCAAGGTCATGTCCAGGCTCGGAGAAATGGTGTCATGCACCGCGATCGTTGCCCGTAGTGCGCCGTCTCGCTGGTTTTAGCTCACTGGCTTGGACATGTTTACCTTCTCCAGTCGGCTCATGACCTCCAGGGAGAACGCGGCCTGTCACAAGAGTGCAGCCAATGCTAGTCCGCTAGTCAACATCCACAGAGAGCGAAAAGGACAGTGGGACAAGGATACTATGATAGCAAACGTAAGCAGTTTCTTTTTTTCTGTGGGAATGAAGAACCTTTCAAGAGAGTTGCTCCTGCATCTGCAATTCCTAATACACCCTTTAAAACATTTTACTTTCAGTGCGTTTCCAGGAAATTCAACTTCGACTCACTTCTAAATGATAAAACGCCTTTGTATGGAAATTTAAAGCACCTGCACTTTTCCAGGCATACGTGTTTCTTTTTAAACTGTTACCACAAAGTTAGAGGAACACAATAATATAAAATGTCCCCAGATGTGGTAGCATTTATTTTTTTCTTTACATAAACTAGGAGACCCAAATCTGTTCCAAAATGGCAAGGCCCCTGTGTCCCTGTCACCAGCTCCATAAAGATAAGATATACATAGGAACCTTAGGAGAGGAAGATCTTCTGCTATAGAGCTCTAAACTCAAAACTATTGAACACCTTTGGGATTAATTGTGCTGACTGCACCCCAGGCATTAGTACCTGACTCTATCGGCTAGTATCTAGTAGAACATCATCTCAGAAGAGAGTTATTATAACAGCAAATGGGAATGTGGAATGAGATGTTCAAAAAGCACATTCCAATCTTATGGTCCATATAGTGCACATTTGATGAAAAGGATTTTCTCTGCTATTGCCCATTCTTCTACAGAACTCCTCCCAAAAGCACATTTCACACAGCGTGATCTCAGAAAGAACTACCTAACGGGTCTTTCTTGCCACAGTCTGCTTCAAAATCTGCTCCATGCTCCGTGGTGCAGCATAATTCAGAGCTCCCGCTCGGATCGAGATGTCATCTTATGGTCTGTGCCATGGTCTGCCCACTTTAATTGCTCTCACTCCACTGGAGAATCATGAGCTGTTAGCACAGGGCCTGCGTCTCTTACAAAGGGCAGCAGCGATCGTGGTGTCTGCCTCCTGCTCGTTATCCCCTCAGACAGGGTAAACACGATGCACTTCCCGTGCGGATCAGGACCGGAAAACTGCATGGTGCAAAATAATCTTAAAGGATTCGAATATTGTTCGGGACGTCGATAAAAAAAAAAAACGGTGTTGACGGAATAAAACACAACAGGGCAACCCAATGAGAAGCCAAGCTTCTCTTACTATCCAATTCTTGATTGTGTTTTATGTAACTGCACTTCATGTAGTACTTTTTTCCATCTTGTGTGGGAGGTGGGAACTTAGCGGTGAAGGCATTCACCTTTAGATCTGAATGTCAAATCCCAGCCACACCAAGCTGCCACTCCTGGGCCCCTGGGCAAGGCCCTTAACCCTGTAGCTGCTCAGATGTACGAATAAGATTTTGTCGCTCCGAATAAGCGTGACCTCCAAATGCTAAAAAAGTTAATCTTATTATATCAGAGTAATTTGGCAGCGAATAGAATGTTTTATTATTAGACAAGAATGACATACTTTTTATCTCTTTATTGTTACATTCAATGAGGGGAAAGGGGTTATGTTCTGTTAAGACCTTTGTGTTGCCAAAAGTGTAAAAGGACACCTTTACCTCTGATTGTTACAAAGCACTGACACTGGAGAAATGTTAAAAATCTTACAGAACTGCCTTCTTACAAAAAAAATTAGCCCAAATACACTTTCTTTAACCTGCTTATGTCGAGTTCACACCATACAAGCCCTTGTAGAATTTGTACTACACAAACAATTACGGATTACAACGAGCTCGTTATTGTGAACGTTATTTGCCATGTAATCAGACTAATGGCAGTTTACGAGGCTGAATTTATCACAGGTAGGGTCTTGCTATAATATGGTGCAAAAAGACACGATGAGGAAAGTTTCTAGTTATTTTATTACCGCTGAACTCTTTAGCACTGCAGATTACAAATGCCTTTAAGCAAACAGAAAAGGGTCATAAAGTACATATTTAAAGTAAAAAGACCCTTCAAAAAGAGAGAGAGATTTGAACAGTGTGCATGGAAGCACAACATTAGGTAATTTAGTGTCTCTAGCGATAAGGCTAACGTATCTATTGCCTACTATTCCTTGAACCAGCTTCAATCTTTTTGTGACAGCTTGAAGACACACTGCTGTTTTTTCAGGGGTGGTCATATCACACATCGCAATGTTGAATGGGCTGCACATGGGTGTATGAGACCGTTTCTGCGGGTCATTCCTCACCGATGGTGAAACCCTTTCTGTCCTAGCGTTTTCTGTGGGGGGTCATTTTTCTAGTACTAACTGAAGACTTGTTTTATAATAAATGTTGCGTTCGCCAAGAAAGTTGCAGCCGGAACCAGGAGACGACGCAGCAGCTTTTAATTCGCCCTTAACACCAAAGTGTACGGAGATAACAACAAAAACAGTACCATTTGTCCTGAAGCGTATCGGTAGTCCGGTAATGACCCAATTACATACCAGTCCCAAAAAATACCAGTTCTCGTACCCATCTCTAATCGCAGGTTGAGACATAACATCAGTCAAAATAATGGCCAAACAAACAATAGCTAAATTGGCTATTTGGCAGAAAAGGATCTATGTTTTAGAGGGGTTCATTCTGTAATATTGATCCTGATTGTCAGCAAGCCAAAGAAATTAATCTGTAAGGATGCTTCATGAAACTGAAACGGCATTCACTGAAACTCTGCATTTATATTTATGCCCTTTTGGCAGACGTCCTTATCCAGAGCTAATCAGATGTTTCCTATTTATACAACTGAGCAGTTGAGGGTTAAGGGCCTTGCTCAGGGGCCCAGTTGAAACAAACAAAGTCTGGCCTTTATAAATCATTGTTCTTATATTTGTACTTTCTTCCAAATAGTCTTAAGTAAAAAAAAAACTGTGTGTGGCTTCTCCCAATCCCATAACTAATGTCCAGCCTTGGGGAAGCCACATAGCTCTTATCCTCCCCTTTCTCCTTTAACACTAATAAGAGACTAGGGCACTGCCATCTCATTAGGATTGATCTCATTATTTCTTTCCCGTTTTTTCCCCCTTTTATTTAGGTTTTTAACTCATTTAAATTCTGCATATGGAAGTCAGATGAAATGGTGCTTCAGGGCTCGGCCTTAGCCTCTCAACTTGACGCTCATTTGTCCCCGAGCATCTCTTGGCTATTTATGTCCGTGTCGTTCATTCCTGCATCGTTTTTTTCCTCCTCATTCTGGTTAATTCTGAAGGCGCTTTTTTTTCCCTCGACATTTGGCCGATTATGAACGTTGTACCGATAACCAAAAGACTACAGTAAACGTGATCCCGGTTTGTAAGCCTTTTTAGGCCATAGATTATTATTTAGCATGTGGAAGTTTGGATTTTAATTATGGTATAATGTACCAAATAAGGCAGGGAAATCGCTTTCTAAACAAAAAAGGCAGAGCAAAAGATAAAATGATTTTAAGCCCGTAGGGTCAGAGCTCCTAATCAGTGTCGCTGGCTATCATTCAGGCAGCCGGGGAAGTGTTTTAAACTGGAATCAGAATATTGGCATGTCCATTAAAGCGGTGAAGGGATTAGGAATTAAGGTTTAAGGAACGAGTCCTTTTTTTAACTTCTTGATCTGGCAACGTGTCATATTAATAATCATGTTCTCTCTGGTTTATTAATGCTCTCATTTTAATGCCTAATATATACAGGATATATAGATAGTGCTGGTTTCTATGAACTCCTGTCTGGCAGATGGGATTTTAGCTTTTTGCAAATTTGTTTTACTTAATTGACTGGGTTTCGAACGTTATCTGGTAAAGAGGTCGTTCCTTGTCTTATGGTCTGAGGAGAGCAATTCCACAGGGGGGGATGTTTCTATCACACCAGAAACACCGTACCCTTTGCTCTGACCCCCTTACTTCCTGCCAAGCTGGGACATGCAAAAATGACAATTTCCCTTTGAAATTAATAAAGTACTCTAATAATAAAAAAAAAAAAAAAAGCAAGAAGGGTTTTCTTTTTCATGTTTTATACTTTTAGGTGTGCTTTCAGATTTTAATTTTTTCTAATATACAGTATATGTAAAGCTTCTTCTTTTTTAATTGTTTTTCAATTTCATTACCATTACTCTGTTATTTTGAAATGTATTTTATTGTGTAGTGTTTTTCTTACATACTTGCAGTTTCTGTATGCAACAAACTGAAAAACAGAAGATTTGGACAGTGAGCGAGTGGACGAAAGTTTTGTGGACAGTTCAGATTTGACATTTCTGGCAGTAATAGAATAACTTGTATAAGACGGCAGACAGGGGAGAAGTTTGCAGACTAACTCACACCCACAGTCAAACATGGAGATGGATGTTTATTGGTTTGGGGTTGTTTTCAAATACCGAACCAACATGGCTAACTTTCCATTCTTTAACACCACGTGATTCCATCTGGACAGCGGCAGATTGGGACCAAACCGAATATAACTTACTGTCTAGATGCCTGGAGTGTGTTAAGCTGTTATTCATGCTAAGGAGGATTTTCTTTAAATGAAAATAAGCTGTAAGATCTGTACATTTTTATATGTTCTTAATCAAAGTAAATCTTCATGCCCTTAAATGACCGAGTTTGTTGCATATAAACAAAAGGAAAATGTATGCGTCCCAAACACCATAAGACCGGGTGTTTTCCAAACTTTTGACAGGCACTGTATCTACTTGCTATGCAATGTCCTACAGTTTTAATGGGGTTTTTCCTTATATAAAGTGAATCAAGAGGCATTTTTATAGACTTTTTACAGTATAATTTGTTTGCATATTTATTGCTTATTTCAAATTCAATTAATAAATAGCCATGTTTTTCCTTATTCTCAATGTGAAAGTACAACTCATAGGACTTAAGTGAGCAGAAGCAATCAAAAACTTCTCATCATTTTGTGCATGTGTTGTGAGCAGTGTGTTTGCACTGGGAGCATCTGCAAGATGTCAGGGGGTAGAAATATCCGGATGACAAGTGATTTGTGTAACACAGTTCACAGGTCACTGTACTGTGTGTAGAGAAAAGGGCGCGGTCAGCAGCGGTATAGAAAAGCCAACAAACCAAACAAGAGTACTTTTAAGTCCTTGAGTGTAAGAAATGTTTCTTTTTTTTTTTTTGGTAATTGTATAAAACAGAAACTGAGTGGGTGAATACTTCATACACTATACGACAAAAGTATATGGACACCTGCCTTATTCAGTCATATGTGGTTCTTTCCCCAAACTGTTACCACAAAATTGGAATCACACACTTGTATAGGATGTCTTTGGATGTGGTATCATTAAACTTTCTCTTTTCCTAGACCCGAACCTGTTCCCTGTACACAAATCCAGCTCCATGAAGATATGCTTTACCTGGGTTGGAAGATCTTGAGTCGCCTGCTTTAGATCTTTGACCTCAACTCTATTGAATGCTTCACATTCTACAACAGTACCTGACTTTACTATCACAATTGTGGCTGAATGAGCTCTTTACAATTACACTTCAAAACGTAGTGAAACATCATCTCTGAGAAGTGAAGGCTATTATAGAGCGAATGGGCAGTAAATGTGGAATGGGGTATTTAGAAAGCACATTCCAATCTTATGACCAGGTGTCCACACATTTTTTTCTCTATATATATTGTGCTTATGTCTTTTGCAGCAAATGGAAACTTCGCTTTAGGCGTACGACATCCTGTCTGTACTAGATGCAATACTACAAACCTGCCGAGTGACATTAGGCGTTCTCGTGGCAGTTAAATGATTAAAGGTGCGGTCACCGATTTTGGAACACATGTAATATTTGTTTGTAGTTCTCCTAACTTTCTCCAGGCGGCTTCCATAAAACAACTACTCAAACAGAAAGCTTGGGTTTCTGTGCTTTCCTAGAGCGTGTAATCGAAAAGACCGCGAATGATGCGGACCACCAACGTCTAAACCCATCCGGACACTGAGATGTTTACTGACCCGAGCCTCAGTCGCAGTCCAGAAACTGTCTGTTTAGAGGTGTGGGGTTTTTTTCCCTCAGGGAACGCAGAAGGGGCGAGGCCGTGTTTGTTTAAAGTTTACAATTCTGAAGCGACTACACCTTTAAGTCGAAGAGTGTTGATGGATGCGAGTGACACGGTGTCAAACAAGCGCCGACTTACAGCAAACACACCCCCGTATACACACACTCTTCCATACCAGAGTTATTTCTTTTGTGTCAGATGAATAAATTCTCCCTAAAGATAGCGTTCAAGAGGCAGAGCTGGCAAATGGTGAAACTAAGAAGAGATTCTTTGTTGCTTCAGAGCTTTTAGTCCCATCTGTACATCCAGCAAAGCATAGGCTTGCTTCTTTCCCACAGTCACGCTGGACTTCGTGTTGCTTGTTTGTTTATTTGGATTTGGGTTTTTTTCTTGTAGGGTCCTTATCTGCTTTTATTTCATTCTTTTTACGAAAACAAATGTTCCACTTCCTTCCTGTCTTATTAGATCCTAAAGCAATTACCTCTTAACTTATAAGACTGAATACAACCCAAATCTCCCTGAAAAAGTTGGCACAATGTGTAAAATGTAACTAAAAACAGAATGCAATGATTTAGCAGATCTCAAAAACCCATATTTTATTTACAATAGAACACAAAACACATGTTAAATGTTTAAACCGAGGTACCAATTCAATGGGGAAAAAATAAATACTTTTGAATCGATGGCTGCAACACGTCTCAAAATTGGCAACAAAACTCTGAAAAAAATCAGTTGTTATCACAGTCTGAGAAACATTTTGCAACTTAATAGTTTATCTTAGAGAGGCAGAGTCTCTCAGAAGTAAAGATGGGCGGAGCTTCGCCAATCTCAGAAAGCAGAAGGCATGCGTGAATATGATCCAGAAACTCCACCGTTTACTTTTCCACTTTTCCATGAGCTTTGGCCCCGAGAGGATGGCAGAGTTTTTGAATCATGTTCACGCATACCTTCTTCTTTGCATGATAGAGATTTGACCTGCATTTTCTGGAGCTGTTAATGAGCGCATGTGATTTCCTTTACCTTAGAATGATTTTGGTTTTAAACGCAGTGCTGCCTGAGGGCTTGAAGATCACGGCCATCCAATATTGATTTTCACCCTTGTCCCTTGTACACAAAGATTTCTCCAGGTTTTTTACAGATTTTACACAGCATCCCAAATTATTTTTGGAATTGGGGTTTTGGGATATTAGATGTTACAACATGAGTTTCTTCTTCATCTAAGGAACGTTAACTTGCTTTTTTCTTTTTTTTTTGTTGAAGTAATTCTTTAGAAAGTGGTTGTTCTACCTTTTCGGATGAGGTGTCTCATTTTCCTTTCGACTTCAAAGAGCCCGTTGAGTGACGTGGCGTGTCACGGTGCAGGCTCGGTTCTTCTGAATGGCAGTTTGATATGTAGAACAATAATGTCTCAGGAGCAGCGCTGACAGATGGTGATGTTAAAACGCCAAGCACAACTGCAATCTGCTTTTACACCCCCGTTCCCTCCCGATTCCCATATTCCCAATGGTTTTCTGATCAAATTCTCCTTCATATAGTCTTTTCCAGTTTGCCTTTGGGATGTTCCTTACATTGTTCTTTCTTCATGTACGCAATGTGGACTGCGAATTTATAAGTCTTCGGCATTATCGAATTTGATTCCCACCCTTTTTTTAGGACGCAATTAAAGATATACAGTTATGGAATTTGACATATGTCAGAAACAGTGATGTTATATGTAGAAACGATCCAAAAACGGTGCCGTTGATGCTTTCAGCTGGGTTTTCTTTGTCAGAATGTTCTTCATTATCCATGTTCTAAGCACCAATATATATTTTATTTTTAAGATAAAATAAGATATAGCTTTATTCGTCCCACAGTGGGGAAATTTCTCTGTTACAGCAGCAAAAAAAAAAAAGAAAGTAGAAACATAATACAGTGTATGCAGTGGTCCCCAACCTCCGGGTCAATTATTACCGGGCCGCACAGAAAGATTACATAGCTTACATTATTTTCGTTTTATTTATTATCTGATTCTGAACGATGTTTTATTTTGGAAAATGACCAGATTCTTTCCGCCACATCTGTCTATGACTCACTCTTGATGCTCGCCTCAGTCACATGTCTTACCTACATCCTCTACCTTCTTAAAGGGGCTCTGGCTGCTAACACATAATACATTACCGCTAAATTAAAACCCCCAAGCTAGCAAAATTAACAAAAAACACCACAGTGGATTCACATTTATTATTATATTTAGAAAATACCAGTTGTTATGCCGGTCTTATCATTTTATTTTGTTGTATTTATCCGTCACACCTTAAAGGCCGGTCCATGAAAATATTGTCCGACATTAAACCGGTCCTTGGCGCAAAAGTTTTGGGGACCGCTAATTTATAGTATATACACAACACAATGTATAAATACAAAAGAAGAAGAAGAAAAAAGAGACCATGAGTAAGTAGTTACGCTATTAAACATATTGTACAAAGGGACTATTGTAACAATAGTAGGCCTGTTTATTTTGACTTCTTGCTCTTTAATTATATATTGCTTAAACATGGCGTTGCATGAACCATAAGACCGGTCTTCAATACCAGGAAGCTGAATTTGTGCACAGGGACATTGCCATGCTGGAACAGGTTTGAGTCTCTCAGTTCTGTAGTTGCTGTATCCTAAAATAGGGTCCTGCTAAGATAGAACTTGTTTTGGTAATTGAATTAAAGTGATTGAATTGAATATTAAGGTTCAGTATTCTTTCTGTCTCTTGTTAGATAAAGAGAATATTAGCATTATATTACTAATTGCTTTTACAAAGCCGTAGCTGACTCACTGGCATTAATGAACACTTTCGATAAAACCGAGGCTTGCTGCAAATAATCTCATGAATCATAGTGAATCAACCATTACTGTGATAAAAATATGAATAAACAACTCACACAAGCGGTGCCACAGATCGAAACGTAACTTTGCAGGTGGCATTTTTTTTACAATCTTTTTTTTTTTACGTTATTTTGCAATTAATAAATATATAAATACAAACCAGAATGTCGGGGGGCCTTATCAGAAGGTTGAGGGTTTAAGCCCCAGTATCACTAAGCTGCCACTATTGGGCTCTTTAGAAAAGATTTTAACCTCTTTGTCCTACAGGGGTGCTGTATCAGGGCTGACCCAGTATATATACAGAATATATACCAGTCAGGAGTAACTTTTTGTAGCTTTTCCAAAACTGCAGCTCTTGTAGGATGTTTTTGGTCTGCAGTAGTTAGTATCTATCAAAAGTGGTTCAAGGAAGGTGGGCCCACACTGATGCACGTGTGGAGCGATCTAACAGGCGAGCTCCTGTAGCTCAAACTGCTGGAGAAGGTCATGCTGTTGATGCACGACAGTTTCAGCAGCGAAAGGGGGACACAATATTAGGCAGGTGGTCATAATGTTATGCCTGATCGTGTTTATAAAGTTATGCCCAATCAGTGTGTATGTGTATATGTATATGTGTGTATATTGTGCCCATTTGAGTTCAGAGCCGAGGGCACAGACTCTCCCCTGCCCTGTGCGTGACTGCATAGCGTTGGATGCTTGTGCCAGTAGTTGTAATTTGCAGCCTGATTGTGCCCTGCACCAGTAAACACTTACTAAGGGCTCAGGAATCTTAAGAGCTATAAAGTAATTGCAGGTTCCCTCGGCAAAGATTTGCGCGTTTCACCTCTCTGCACTCTCGGCCAGAACATCTCCCGAGAGATTTTTTTCCCCCCCAGAATCAAACCCGGATCACGCAGGTTTATAACATTGACCTGGTAGAAACTTTCGCGAGCGAGCGCTGTGTTTTTTGGAAAATGTGCAGTGCTTCGACACTGCTGATTAATTTAGCACATCTGGACTTAAAAGCAGTAGTGTGTAATGTAAGGATAATGGGTGGGTGAAGGGATTTCGAATGCAGCAATGAAGTGCTAAATAGACCAGCTAAGACTGTCACTTATGCAGCTGTTTAGTCTGTCAAATTATCCAGGCTGGCCCTCAGGGTCGTAATTAAATGCCATGTTCGGAACTATTCTGTAGCTAGAGAACGAAAGAGAAGGTACAGAAGCTACATGGGGTAAAATAAAAATGACTGGTGCATCTTATAATGCTTCTGTTTCTTTTTTACATAATAGTGTCTACTGATGACTAATGAATGGAGCTGTACATGTGTATATGAGACGCATGTTAGATTATAATCTGCCTTTGAACGTAAAAAGGAATTGACAGTTCCTTTGTAGAGATAGTCGTTTGACAAGTATGCAACCTGCATCAAAGTGAAAGGTTTCTGAAGGAAGTGGTTGAGTAAAGAGATAATCCATGTTTCATGTGTTGCATGATTCCAATGCATGACGTCCAACACACACCCAGTCGTGGAGTATCCTGCTTATACTATAGTCAGTTGCCAGAATCAATAGAGCGCGAGAGAGGCAGACACAATCTCAGTCCGTATGAAACTGTGACTGTTACTATAGCAACAGTTGGTTAATAAGGCAGTGCATTAACATTGAACGGTGATTAAACTGACTGGGACTACTTTCTCAACCAATCAGAACAGAGTAATCAGACCTACCATGGTATTAGGTACAATATAAGGTTTATATACACTATATGAACAAATGTTTGTGGACATTTGACCATAAGATTCATATGTGCTTCCTAAATATTTAATTCTACATTTTAAACCCCATTTGTTGCTTTAATAACCTCCATTCTTCTAGGACGAGGTTCCACTAGATTTTAGAGTGTGCTTGGGGATTTTTGTGCTCACAACAGCATTATCAATGTCAGGTACTGATGTAGGTGAGGTGAGGAGGCCTTGGGGTTCGGTCAGCATTCCAATTTCATCCAAAGGTGTACAGCAGGGGTCAAAGCTCAATAGCAGGCCACTCAAGATCTTCCATTCTAACCCATGTAAACCATATCTTAAAGGAGCTTGCTTTGTCCATAGGTGCATTGTCATGCTGGAACAGGTTTGGATCTTCTAGTGCAACTGAAGGGAAAATCTCATGCTACTCTATCCTAAAACACCCACTACAGTAGTGTGGCTCCAACTGTTTGCTATCAGTTTAGGTAAAAAACACGCGTGGCTGGAAAATTCAGGTGTCCCAATACTTTTGGGAACTGAGTTTTTCTTTTTTCTTTTCCAAGGCCCAGTGATACCTAAAAGAACCAGCTTAATTTGATACCAATCGTACACACAGTACAGAGAAGTGCGCAGAGAGGAATCTGCTGAATCTGCCGAAGGGCATCCGGTGTGTGTTGCAAGACAGCGTCAGTTGTTGCAAAACAGCGCAAGCCAGTGGGTGTAGCCACAAAGCCACCAATATTACGACAGCGTTCTACTAGATGAGGAAGGAGGCAAATTCGAACAATAAGCAACGAGGTTGCTGAATCCTCTTTATCTAAATACTCGAAATAA
The DNA here is from genome assembly GCF_014805685.1 of Silurus meridionalis. Taxonomy (NCBI): domain Eukaryota; kingdom Metazoa; phylum Chordata; class Actinopteri; order Siluriformes; family Siluridae; genus Silurus; species Silurus meridionalis. The sequence continues at coordinate 21,479,194 of NC_060891.1, read as the reverse complement.
TCATGGTTTATGTTAGAAATATTGGAGCTACATCAGTCTTCATATATTGCGGCAGCCGAATGCACATGATCTAACTCCCAATGAGAGTGAAGGCAGTCGAGTGCACATGAGCTAACTACCAATGAGAGTGAAGGCAGTCGAGTGCACATGATCTAACTACCAATGAGAGTAAAGGAAGTAGAGAACACATGGTCTAACTACCAACGAGAGTGAAGGCATTCGAGTGCACATGATCAAAATACCAATGAGAGTGAAGGCAGTCGAGTGCACGAAGAAACACTTACTGGTCATTTTATAGTCATAGTCATATAGTTTATAAATCACACACGATTGTTTGTAGGTGTCATATGGTAGAAAGAACAGGGTGGGAATTGGTAGGTGACCAAATTAGGGAGTGACTGTTAATTGGTTGTACTTGTTTGTGGATCCAAATATTAAAAAAGAACCCATTGCAGTACATTTAAGTGGAAGCAGAGTCAACCTAGCATTAGTCATAGTTATTCTACATGATAAAACTGTAAAATTTGTGTAAATAAATGTCACCTGATTTCAACTTTTCTTCATTTTCAGCCATTCAAGAATGTTTTAAAGTAACTTAGTTCAAATGGCTGCTGCACAACCCGTTTAATCACGACGGTTCCTTGTTCTCGGCTCCAAAATGTTTTTTTTTTTTTTTTTTGTGAACAAGCAAAGCAGAAATGGGAGCTTTTTGTCCTAACTATTGTCTCATAGCCGATAAACCAGCACTTCTCGCTGTGTTCTGGTTTAATCCCTGGTTTTTTAAAACATTTCACTGGATTGCTGCCAAGGATTATTAAAGTTTGCTTTGTGTAATCTCTGGAGATTGCGGTTCCAGAAAATCAACTGTCGAAAGGAGGGAATGTTCTGGTTAGAAAGCCTCCCAGTCCACACCCATCACGCTCCCTGTTATAGATTACTTAAAAGATTTTTGTTTTGTGTTTTTTGTCTTGTCTCTACACTACTGCGATTGACTGTTGTGTGTCCTTTTTTCTTGTTCATTTTTACTTTCCATGAAATAAATCGAAAGATACCCGGAGTACATAGTTTTAATAATTGCTAGTTAAAGATCACCCGCTGCACCTTGTACAGCCCATTAATCACTTACTGTCAAAGGCTGTCATTAAGAGGATGATTATATAGACATTGGCATTTGCATGTGAATCTCATTAGATGGCTATTGTGCTCTTGGTTTAGACACGGTCATATGGAAAACACTATCGGAACATCTGTTTGAAGATTGGGGAGCATGGACACGATTTCACGTTACATCAAAAAGCAACCTGGCTTTTTTAATGCCTTTCTGTAAGCATGCATGCATACACAGACTCTCAAACACACGCACACACACACACACGTGTTTACACGCTCGCCCTCAGGACAGTCTGCACATACAGCATGCATTTAGAGCGTGGCGTGTAAACACTGTATTATCTCTACAAAGGGCTGCATCAGCAAATAAATGCCTGTCCGCCCAGTTTTTGCCCCCCCATACCCACCTTCCCCCTTCACTTCAACCCCCAGGTGCAGTTTCAGTGTTGCCAGCTTCCACCCGAAGCACCTGCTCCGACCGTGGGTGGCACCGCGTTTGAAGTAGATTAGACCGGATGAAGTTTGACAAACTGGAAGCCCACCACACGAGGTAGCCATGTCTTTCTGTTGACCACAAGGCTTATAAACTTTCGCAGCTGCACCTCGCATGCGAACGAAAGCTTTACCGATTTTCCCCCAACACTTAAGGTCATCCAGGGATCGGCGGCCTCGTAGGCTTTATTTAGTCGTACTTATTACGTGCAGAACTTCTGATCGGCAAGCTTACATTCATTAGTCTCAAGCACCACTTGCGCTACGAACCAGTTGTAAAGGTCAGTTTTTGGGAATGATTTTGGAGCGTTTTGTTCTTTCTGGGATGTTTATTTTTTCCCCTCACATATGCATCGTATTTAGAGCCGAAAAGCACACTTTGTTTTCAAAATGCCATCGTGGGATCCAGCTTTGCCCGAGCCATGCTGTTTGTCGAACCCTGGCATTGCATTTGAGTGGGGGGAGGGGGGCTACCTTCAAATTATCTGTCATTATCACATCTAATTATAGGAATGGGCTTTCAGCTTTCTGATCTCCACTCCTCGACTCGTCTCTCCTCCTTCTCTCATTTTCGCTCTTCACTTATCCTCGTCTCCCGATAATGGTCAGAAAAGCGAAGGGTTCGTGCACTCAACGTACATTCACACAACACAGTGTAGGGCTGGAGATTAAACGGGGGATTAAGAAAGGACTTTTTTTTCCTAAGTGGTGCTTTGCAAAGACATTAGAAAAAGCCGAATTGTGTAAAGGCAAAGCTGTTTACAGTAAACAGTGTGTGGGGAATAGAAGTGCATGCAGTGGTGGATGAACTACACAAGCCATGTAGTTGAGTAAAAGTAGAGATACGGTGGGTAAAATGTGACTCCAGTAAAATTACAAATGCTCCATACAAACTTTCACTTGAGTGTTTGCTTTCAAGTGTACTTAAGTATCCAAATTACTATGATTTATTTTGCCTATATTTTTCCTATTCTCATTTTTGTCACCAGACTCAGTGTATGTGAAAAGACTCTGTGACTTTCAGCACAACAGTTTATTAATAGAACGATTCGAATGAGTCAAACGCTGATTGATCTCTATTACGATTATCACGAGCACAAAACCTCCTTTTCAGCTATATAATTCTTTCACCTTCTCCCGTTAGGGGTCGCCACAGCGGATCATCCGCATGTTTGATTTGGCACGTTTTTACGCTGGATGCCCTTCCTAACGCAACCCTCCCCATTTATCCGGGCTTGGGACCGGCACTAAGAGTGACTGGGGTTGTTTCCCTGATCAGGGTTCAAACCCAGGCCGCAGCGGTGAGAGCGCCGCATCCTAACTACTAGACCACCAGGGACGCCAAAAGCTCCTTTTCAACTACTTGAGAAAAATCATGCAAATAAGGTCATTCATTTTGTGGCAACTTATAGTCAGGAGTTTCTTCCATCATTTCTTCCTCTCTAAATGTTCTGCTTGCTGTTGATCTGATGCTGAACTGTATGTTGGTGATCAGTAGATTCCACCAAACAAGTTTAAAACACAGGGCGCTCGACCCTGATTGGTGACTTGCTCAATGTTTGACCAGTTAAGTTTTTAAAGCAACGACTGCTTTCGCAAAATGTAGTAAAGGCTAAATCTGGCTAGCCTCATTCGGCACAGGTTTCATCCATGGTGTGTAGAAATGTGTGTAGATATCTAAAGTATGCAAACCAGTTCAATAGAACTCCGAATTACATTACAGGCAGGATAGCAGAAGGGCTGCAATGCTGAACCCAGCCCTTGCATTGCATCACTCATAGCACCGTGTTGCATCATGTTACAGATTACCAAGGAAGGCTGCTACTCCCTCGGTTTCCGGCATGCGCGTGGAAGTCGAGCACGGCTTCCTGAGTAGTGTGACGCGTTATGTCGGGAATGAATTTGGCTACAGGTCAAGAAGATACGATCGCTCCTATCTGTTATAGCGACAAGCACTGACTTAATAGAGCAGCAATAAAACACGAGTCTGAAAGGGTTAACGCTCCAGGAGGTTATAGCCTTTGTGTAATACGTGACCTCACGGACAGATTGTAACAGCTCGAAGCACATGAATTATCTTCTGTAAATACGAGTTTACGCCCATGACGGTCACGAGCCACGCCTTGCGGTTATGAAGTCGCTCCTTAATGCCGAAGAAAGCGCCAGGCCAGGACAATACGCTTATTGTCTTCTAGGGCAGAAGGTGGCATTTAAAAAAGCGAAGGATTATTGATGTTGGAAAGCTCAGGTAGAAAAATCCTGTAGGTTCAAGGAAACTTCTTAAGGCACTGATATGTGTCTGGTTTGCTTGGTTTGTTTTTTCTATTCATGGGAATGAGGAAAAACAAAGGAGATTTATGGTTTCCCTGTAAATGCACAGTGAATTTAAGCAAACGGTGGGTGTAAACTGCTATTCATGAAGGACAAGGTGGACAAGGTCATCTGATCCTAACCAGGGGCTGATGGAAGAGAGGAAAAAGGTGTGCTAGTGCTAAACGATGGAGCCGTCAAGCTTCCACTCGACTGCCTTTCTGCCGTGACACATGGGATCTATGATGAATGATTATCACCCATGCTACAGTCATACCAGACTTTTTTGTTGTTGTTTTTTTTTTTTATTTATTTAGTTCAGAATTTCTTGTATCAGACTGGTCATTTTATCATATGACCTCATCAGTTATAATAAGGCATTGAACTTTGGATCAGAGGGTTGTTAGTTCAAATCCTGGCCACACCAAGCTGCCACTTGGACAAGTCCCTTAACCCCATAGCTGCTCAACCTGTATGCATGAGATAAACATAAGTTGCTCTGGATAGGGGCGTCTGCCAAATGCTATCAATTTAAATGTGAATACGATAAAGAGAAATTGTCCTGATGATTTCCCCCATAATGCACGGTGAAGCAGTGACACATCTGTTTCTATGCACAGTGTGGGGCAACTATTTTACATTATATAGATATTACAGTATGTAGCTAGAAGACTTTTCTCAACAATTTACCCCCTTGAGTTTACTATATATATATATATATATATATATATATATATATATATATATATATATATATATATAATAGTGATTATTGCATAGTGAGCTCTTGACCAGAATGTGAACATTTGGATGCGTCATATGTTTTCATTAGCCAATAAAGGAAACCAGGACATTACTTAATTAATAGATGAAAACGGAAGATTGCGAAGCAGATTAATGATTATATGACGTAAAAAAGTTTTTAGAGAGAAGAGAATCGCGCAATAATCTCTTATAGGTGTTTAATTGGTGTGATTATTTCCTTCATCATTCAGTGTTGTATTCATATGGAGGAACAAATGGCCTGGCCAAACCCCTAAGTCTTAAAATGATGATTAAAATGCTTTTTCATGTGAATTTATGGCGTTTTGGCGGATTCCCTTATCTCATTTGTATAAACTGAGCAGTTAAGGGGTAAGGGCCCAGCACTTCCACTTCCCTTGTCCCTTTTCATGAGAACATCCTTTAAACTTTCAGAGTTGTGGAGTTTTGTGAAGCACACTGAGCAAAAATCCCTCTTTCAGGAGTAACCACTGTGGAGATATCGGTTCTTTTTGCGGTGATTTTACTGACTTTCAAGGGTTCGTTTACTTTTATAAGATGAACCAGCAGTGTGTTAAAGCTACAGTACAGTTTTATATCATCATCATCTGTAGGCAAGAAAGAAGTCTGGCTGAATTGGAAAAATAAAAGCGATTGTGAATAAATGTAAAGAATAGGAGTGAGAGAATTGAGGACTGAGCGTTTAACTTTTTATAAACAGGTCATTTATTTATGTCTGTCTGTCTCTGTCTGTCTGTCTATCTGTCTGTCTATCTATCTGTCTATCTATCTATCTATCTATCTATCTATCTATCTATCTATCTATCTATCTATCTATCTATCTATCTATCTATCTTTTCTAGGACAGTAGTGATTGATAGATTATGTGCAACAGGTACATACTCGGGTACATTTTGTGTGAACAAGTAAATATGTCTGTCTGTCTCTCTGTCTGTCTGTCTGTCTGTCTCTATCTATCTATCTATCTATCTTTCTTTCTTTCTTTCTTTTCTTGAACAGTAGTGAATGATAGATTATGTGTGAACAGGTAAATACTCTGTCTGTCTATCTATCTATCTATCTATCTATCTATCTATCTATCTATCTATCTATCTATCTATCTATCTATCTATCTATCTATCTATCTATCTTTTCTAGGACAGTAGTGAATAATAGATTATGTGCAACAGGTACATACTCGGGTACATTATGTGTGAACAAGTAAATATGTCTGTCTGTCTCTCTGTCTGTCTGTCTGTCTGTCTGTCTGTCTGTCTGTCTGTCTGTCTGTCTGTATCTATCTATCTATCTATCTATCTATCTATCTATCTATCTATCTTTCTTTCTTTCTTTTCTGGAACAGTAGTGAATAAAGATTATGTGCAACAGGTACATACTCAGGTACATTATGTGTGAACAAGTAAATACTCTGTCTGTTTGTCTGCCTGTCGTCTGTCTGTGTCAGTGATTGATAATGTGGGCTGGGGGAATGAATCCTGCATGATCAAAAAAGATTTGTTACCGTTGTCGAGGTCTATTCCATTCCCCTGAAACAGCACACTAATATCGGCACTCCATCTTAATGCTTTTTGGCCGGCTCTGAATGATTTTTCTAAGAACGGAGATGTTTCACAGTCAGTGAAAGCTTTGAAGTGGTGTGAAGCAAGCAAGTCTGTACGATGGGTGGGTGTACTCTCTAGACCCCTAGGCGCACTCAGAGCAGCTTTAGAAAGCCATGAGTGTTGTACAGTGGTGTGCGAAAGGCTATTTAGCAGTCTCAAAACAATTACACACAGTTACACACCACTTCCAGCATCTCGTTGCATTTTTGGTGCTGTTTGCCATAGTCTTGACCCGTGTCATTTCCCCGAAAGAAAAAAAAAAAAAAAAAGTCACCATTTCTTTTGTTGTTTATTTTCATACCACAACCCCTCCCTGATTGCTATGTTCCACAGAAGCTTGTTTCTTCACACTTCTGTGGAATTACCTCCATGTGACATTGTGAGCACTTCCTTCTAAATCTACAGCTTCAATTCCTCAATTTCCCCTCTCACTTTTCCTGTGCTTTAGATTTTATTACACAGAGATTGATGGCAGTTTTTTTTCTTTCCAAACAAGAGTTTGATTACTGGAATACTGGAAGAGTAGGGGGTGTAAGAAAATATGCACGCGAGTATCGCGATATTTAGTTTGCCGATACTGTATCGACTCCCAAAAACACAATATCGATCTTACGAAAAACAACAACAAACATACAATATTCATGGAAGTTGTTCCAGTTTCGAGTTTATATTTCAACTGCTAGAGAGAGAGTGATGATTTTCTTATCTTTGAACTCAAACAGTCACAGGAAGTACCAGCATAAGGGCATGTCTGCTCCCCCTTTGTTGAACAAAGCTAAAGTCTGAGGTTATTTCGGCTTTCGTTACAGACGAACGAGATTGACGAAAGTCACACCGTGTATAAAATGTGCAATTCCAACTTAATAACACAACAAATCTGAGACAGCGGCTAATGTTAAAAAAAGGTTTGCTCAGGTTTGCATTAGGTGGTCTGTTCTTAATGACGGCTTTCCTAAATGTATATCCTATTCCCAGAAATAGGATAAAATAAATTCTTTTGGGAATTTTTTGGGCTACAGTATCGCAACATATCGTATCACAACCCCTGTATCGTGATAAGTATCGTATCACCAGACACTTGTCAATGCACAGCCCTAGCATGAGGTAGAATTTATGTAATATGGTATATCGCTGGAAGTTGGTGGACACCTAAGCCTTATATAAATGTGCAATTCCAGATCCTTTTCCAGGTGAATTAACCCCCACTCTTTTGCGAAGGCTTTCCACTGGATCATTGTCGTATAGCTCTGGTGATTTGTGTTTTATTTAGCTGCCATAGCATGTATGAAATAAAGTACTGACTGACAGCTGAGGAGGTTTGGCGTGTGTTCACCCTTAATGGTGTTCAGTGGTCGGGTGTTAAACTCAGGGCTTTTGTGTACACCCAAATGTTTTCAGTTCTCAATAGTTTCACAAGCTAGTGATGTGCCATAGCACCTCCGGAGATACCTATACAAGAAGTGTTCAAAGTGGCTGGGAAAACTTGTGTGAAGCTGGCACTCCATTTAGAACTGCTTGTTTGTGTAGGATTGGCTGCTAGGGCATAGTTCAGCGCGGCTGAGGTGGATGTCGCAACACATTTAATTTCACTGGACTCAAATCATTTGTTTGTGGAGCGCCGAGTCACCATGACAACAGTATGCAGCATTACCGTGTTTTACACAGCAGCATTTCTGAGCGTATTTTCAGCTGGAATTTTTTTTCTACAAAGATCTACATGGCAGATGTTTGAAATAAACTGATTTTTTTCAAGCATTTACAGAAGGAGTCTCCAGTGTTAGCACTGTGTAACAGTCGAAGCTGTACATACACAGGAAAGAAGCTTTGCTGTTTCTCAGTAATATGATAAGATGCGTTTATTTTGTATTATTTAATGGAAGACTTGGTAGGGGAACTACTGTTTGCAGGCGCTACAACATACACTATATGGACAAAAATATAAGGGCACCTGATCTTTCCTGTTATATGTGGTTCTTCTCCAAACTGTTACCACAAAGCTGGAGGCACACAATTGTATATCAAGTATTTTGCGTTAACTTGAAAACCTAAACCTGTCCCACCATGGCAATGCCCTTGTGCACCAAACAAGCTCCTTAAAGATATGGTTTACGTAGTTTGGAGAGGAAGATCTTGAGTGACTTGCTATCGTGCTCTGATCTCGACCCTACTGAATACCTTTGGATAAATGTGAACGCTGCACCCCAGTCCTCCTCACCAGGACTTTACTAACACCCTTGTGGCTGATGAACACAAACGTCCACAAGTACACTTCAAAATCTAGTGGAACATCTTCCCAGAGAAGTGGAGGGAATTATAAGACAAACTGAGACCAAATGTGGAATGCGATGCTCAAAAATCACCATACATATGACCGGTGTCTGCAAACTTTTGGCAATAGCGCGTACATCGATTAGCCAAAACATCTAATTAAAGCACATAAGTAGGTCTTGTGCCTCTGACCTGTAGGGAAATAGGCTCTACAAGACTTTTCTAAGTGTGCTGTGGTATCTTGCACCCATACGTTAGCAGTAGAGCTTTCAAATCCTCTAGGTAGTGGGGGTGGGGCCTCCACGGATTGGATTTGTTTGTCCAGGATATACCACAAATTTTGGGTTGGATTGAGATGTAGGGAATTTGGAAGCCAAGACAAGTCAGGACACATTTCTTTTTTCATATCTAACCAGCGCCCACAGTTCAGAGCTCGCGGATGTGCGGTTACTGCAGCATGTGTTTTCCTGTGGTAAAAATTTTTTACTAATCGTGAAAGAGTATCGGTGAGGGACAGGGGTGAGCAGGGACATTCTAACCAGTTTGTTGTTAAAGAGCTATGATGTTACTGAGCAACACAAGACCTTTGAGCATGGAATTGGCCTGTAGTTAATATCAGTAGTCTATTACAATGGCTCAGGCCCACAGGTTGCATTTATCAGTGCACACCTTAACAATGACAGAACTGTAATGAATGGACATTCGGTGCCCCCCAGATGAGGATGGGTTCCCTTTTGAGCCTGGTTTCTGTCAGGGTTCTGTCAGGGCTTATTCCATCTCAGGTATTTTTTCCTCGCCACTGTCGCCACCGGCTCGCTCATTAGTGATAAACTTACAATTGAAAGGAACAAACGTATAAGTTGTTTTATTACATCTTCCAGTGAAACTTTGGTTCCTAGGTTCACCAGCTGTCCTTTGTGGGACCACTTTTGGTAGGTACTAATCACTGCATTCTAGAAACATCCCACAAGACCTACAGTTCTGGAGATGAACTCACCACTTGTCCAAAAATCACTTGCTATAAGTGACAACAGGACATTAAAAATGTTTAAATAAATAAAGTCAATTTATAAATAATTAAATAAATAGATTTAAGTTATTTTACCAATGATCTGTAAGCAATGAGGCAACAAGTGATGGTGTGATATGAAGGAAATCTGATGCCCTTTTCCAGAGCGACGTACTAATGAGCTGTTGAGAGTGAGGGCCTTTCTTAAGGGCCCAGAGGTGGCATTATCAGAAGTCCAGCATCTTAACCAATAAGATACCACTTTCCACTTGTATAAGAGCAATAAACCACTAAAGGACGTGTTATTATTGGGTAAATAAGAAATTCTGTAATGGCTGATTATTTTTTCCGCAACAGAAAACCGCATTTAGTTTTTTGGTGGGGTTTTTTTTTTTTGTCTACTTTTTTCATCCCTTACTAGTCTTTTTTTTCTGGGTAGGTATTTTTAGTCGAATTAGAGTTTTGCATGCTTTTGACTTTTGACTGGAATCGGAACGCTCCATTTATACTCCCTCAGGTTGAGTCACGGTGTTGTTAAAACACACTTACGCGTGTCTCTGTTATTCTTTATCCTACATTAGAAGGAGCATTTTGTTGCTGGTTGCAACACACACACCCAGAGCTTTAAGCCATGACACTCACATTGTGTCATGACATGCAATGGTGCGCTTAACTGGGATGGAGGACACGGCGTCGAGACGTCCTGCTTATAAACTTAGCGTCCTGTTTCCTGTGCGTTGAAGCATGTCCTTACTGCTTGAAAAGAGTGCGCAGAGCAAAGTGAGCACTTCCAGGTGTTCGTGTTGTGTTATGTGATCTGTAGTGGCCGTACCTGTTTGTCATTTCGGTGTTATTGTGTAGTTGCATAAGCTGTGTGTACCTGCGGTTTAGCCAAACATTCGGTTCTGACTTTTTTTTCCTTTTTTTTTTTAAATGTCCTAATCCCTGTTTGTGTTCAGTGGAGATTTTACAGTTGTGCAATTCGGACTGCTTTGTGTGTGCACTCAGTACAGGCTCTGTCATTGATTGATTGGCAGATCAGATACAGCCTTGTTTATCTTTGTTAGCTGTTACCTCCTTCACAACATACCTCCCCCTCCCCCTCCAAGTACACAAACAATGTAGTTCAAGTGAAAATACACTCGGTGAAATGTGACTCCAGTAAAAGCAAAAGTGCTCGAATGAAACTTTCTCTTGAGTAAAAGTACAAAGGTTTTTGCCTTTAAAACGTTCTTAAGTATCCAACGTACTAGGATTTATTAAGGCTATAATTCAAATTTAATTTGTCACCTACACATTATTACAAAGTACAACATGCAGTGAAATGCTTTTTACGACTGTCTGACATTTAAACAAGAAAAATAGAATATTAGGATAAAAAAAAGTAAATAAATACAAAAAAAAGTATAAAAAAAGTACAGATTACAGTAATTTAGTGTAATTGTCCTTAGTGTCCATGTGCAGTATGATAATGATATGATAATTGAATGATATAATGTTTCTATTATCATCTTGACTTAATAAACTCAGTTCATGTGAAAAGATTTTAAGACTCTCAGCACATCGATCAATTAACAGAAGGATATTAATGAGTCAAACACTAATTAATATGTATTCAAATCAGAGACAGGAAGTAACAAAGTACAAATACTTCAGTACTCTACTTAAGTAGATTTGTCTGGTATCAGTACTTTACTTCACTTATTTATTACTTTCACTCATAATTTTTTTACACACAAATCTGTACTTTCTACTGCTTACGTTTTCAAACCAGCCTTGTTACTTTAGTTTTATTCTAATCGGTGACACGATCAATATTTTTTCTTCTCACTGCACACAATTTTCAGCCCATCAACTTTTTCTTATTATTGCATTGCTTTTTTTAAACCCGTTGTATCATTTCCTGGCTCTCACAGACACCACAGACGTAGGCTAGTTTACAAAGCTAACAATGAGCAAGGCAGCAGGCAACTAGAAGTAAGGGGCTAACATGGATAAGACAGAGGGAACAGAGAACAGAGACATTCCTGATCACAAGATCACCATCTTTTCTTTTCTTTATGGTGGATGTTCAGCCTGGATGCATTTATTACATAACAAAATTTAAATTAATGTCTATTAATATATTGATATGATGGTCCAGTTACCAGCTTGACACTAAAACAGGTAGTAATAATGGATACTTTTTACTTAAGTACATGTGTGAGCCCAAACTTCTTTACTTTAACTTGAGTGGAAAAAGTGTAGTCAGGACTGCAACTTTACCACAGTCTTTTAAAAAATGAGTTTCTGTACTTCTACTTGAGTGAACAATGTGTGTACTTTTGCCACCTCTGATTAGAATTATCAAGAGCCCAAAGCCTTCTTTTAAACTACTTAAAATAAAAATCACACAAATATGGTCATGGTGCTGTGGCGAGTTCGAGTCAGGAGTTTCTTCCATCATTTATTCCTCTCAAAATGTTCTTCTTGCTGTTGTACTGACGCTGAACTGTATGTTGGTGATAAGTAGCTACCACCAAGAAGCAATAACAACAAGTTCAAAACAGAACACGGGCTCAACCCTGATTGGTGGCTTTCTGCGTGATTGAAAAGGTTTTTATCTACTCGTTAATAAAACTGACTGATTTCACAAAATGTAGTTGAGTAAAAAGTAAAATATTTGACTTTATTTTGTAGTAAAGTAAAAGTAAAAGTCTCACTAAATGGAAATACTTCAGTAAAGTACTGATACATAAAAAAAAAGCTACTTAAGTACATTAATAAATTGCATTTACTTTGTTTCTGTGCACCAATTCTGTACTCCTGCATTTAATCAGTCAGCATAGCGCAAAAATAATTCTTTTTTGTTCACCACAGATGTAAGAGTGTTAATTTAAACAGGATTGAATTTCTTGTTTTGTTTTGGTTTTCTTTTGTTCCTTTTTCCACAAGCGCTAAAGATTTTTTTCCCCAAAATCCCACACAAATTATGAAATCCTCAAACCATCCAGTCTGGCACCAACAACCAGGCCGTGCTCTAAAGTCACAGAGATTAATGAGATTCGTTATTGTTTTTGACCTGTTCTGATGTTTGGTATAATCTCTCATGCAATTTTCTCTTATTAACGTAAAAACTTCTCAGTCTCATGATCTTGGTAATTAATGGAAAGCTGACTTAGTTTGCAGGGGATCTCATGCGGTTTTATTGCTTCCTTGGCACAAACATTTAACTGCTGCTTGGCTTCCCCGCTTTTATTTCATGATCAGGAACATTCTCTTGAGCTACAGTTGGACAGCTTTAGCTTCTATGCATTAAACAGGGGTCTCACCACGGACTAGTTTCATACGAGGGGCGTTCAAGTCAAACCGGGACTTTTGGGGGTAAGTTCCAAGGAGTGGAAACTGCATTTATTCTTCAACCTACTCCCACGCTTCATTTATACACTTTTCCTTTGGAAAGATTCGTTCTTGTGAGACTGGGCAGTACGCCTGAACCATCCTGACTGCCTCCTTCACTTCGGCACCAGGAACCACCACGCCGGGGATCTTTACTGACTGACGTACTTTAAAATGTTTACACCATTGAGATGTCTTGCTGAGGGTCTCATTAGCGTACTGCGCTGTTCCATGGACGCACTGTTGTTAGGCTGGATTAACAGTTTCTGGACTGGTTTGTGTCATGCGTGGCGCCTATCAGTAATAGGACACGCTAGCCACTTACTACTGCGGGTAGTTCCGCCATGCTAGCTTTTTTTTAATATTATTTATTTATTTATTTATTTTATATCAGTCCCGGTTTGACTTGAACACCCCTTGTAAATTTATGTGTGTGTGTATATAAGTATAAAGTGGCGCAGGGAAATGGGAAATATTGGAACTAGGAGTTGGTGACCCTGGAGGTGTCGACAATTGTTCGGAACCAGTGCGAGCTCGTTTAGAAGTTTTACCATTAGTTATAATGGAGCAGTGGTGTGGTGTATGAGCGTATTCTAAGAATGGTAATAGTGTGAGTGCTGCACAAAGGGAATTCTGGCATCATTACCGGTTAGGACCAGAGCCGTAGCTATCGATTATTTAAGTAATCAAGTATTCTGCCGATTATTTCCAACGATTAATCATGTAATCGGATAAGATGTACTTTTTCTTTATTAAAGAGCAATAATAAATATACAAGAGAAAATAAGACAGGTCTCTTAAAATAAACAAGTAATTTGTTTTCTTTTTAGATAAATTAACAGTTTCATTGCTGAAATTTGATACAAGAGTATCTGTGAAAACTAAACGCATTTAATGCATTTTAATTGCCATATTACATTAAAATGCAATTACAAATTTATAAATAAAAATATGAAAATAAATATGAAATTACTAAAAATAAAAAATAAATAAACAAATAAACAAACAAACAAACAAATGAATAAATAAATAAATAAATAAATAAATAAATAAATAAATAAATAAATGTGGTTTCCACCACATAAAAGATTTTTTTTTTAAAAAGTGTGCTATGCAAAATTTGTCACTTCTGCTTCATCTGACTTGTTCCGTCCCCTCCAGAGCTGATTGTTAGACAGAGTTCTGTTCAGGGATCGGAGGCTTACTTTGAAACAATACGACTCTGTTGATCGTAGCCTTTTTATTTTTTAAAATGCAAAGAATTTGTGAGAAATAAAGAAGCAATTGCGAGAAAAAAACTCTGAATTACCGCAAAAAACAAACAAAGGTGGAATTGCGAGAAATGAAGTCAAACTTTTTTGAATGTGACGGAATCGGGCCCCTCGAAAATGTTTTCTTTCTGCAGCATCTTCTGCGTTTACCTGTCCAAAGCGCTCCAACATGCAACAACCAATCACATCTGTTATTGGCACGAATCGAATTGTACCACAAACATAAAATGGATTGTATTTTACAGCTTTAGGGAAGTGAAAGTTTTAAAACAAAAGAAATGTATTATTTGGTTAGGGCCAGTTGCTAACAATGTATTTGTGTGTGTGTGTGTGTGTGTGTGTGTTTGTTTTTGATGCCATTAATGAATGAATTTGACTTTGTGAAACTTGCAAAAACCCTGTTCGATTGACCGAAATATGCCATTAAACTTCCACGTCTTGATTTGCGTGTATATAATTGCATGCGTCGTATCGATTGAGTTTTTAATTAAACAGTGAGTGTGTATTCATACTTTTTTTTTTCCCCCCTGAATGTTTCAGCGTTGCCTCACCTTGCGCTTTCTAACACCTGGAGCAGAGTGTGTGGTTTGTGTGTGTGCGCGTATGTGTTGTTTTTTTTCTTCTTCCACAACTCACGATTGCGTATCAAGCAGCTGTTGACTGTCCTGTGTGAGTCACTAACAGGTGTTTCATCAGCCATGTCCAGGCAATGATGCTTCTGGCGTGGGGCGTGTACGTATGTGTGTGTGTGTGTGTGTGCGCATGTTGTGCTTTGCAAACCTCGTCTGAGTTCATAGAAATGTGTGTATGACTAATTTGGACAGTGCGTGTTTTTTCTTTCCCTTACGAGTGACTGTGCGTCTGATTTGCTTTTTATTCTCATAGCACTCATAAGAGTCATTCAGTTTTCTGTATTTCTGCCGCCATGCAATCTCATTTTATGAGATTCCTCTCATTTTTTTTTTAATAAAACAAACGTCCAACGGCTGCCTCGTTCTTCTCCTCGCTATATTCCCACAAGACCATTCCGATTAGCACAGTGTTTAGAAAACCTACGAAAGCTGTCTTGCGAGAGCAGAGCTAATCTCTTGACATGCGGCATGTCTATTTTTACTATATGTCCATGCATTACCGTCATGGCGGATAAATATCCACTCTGTTACTATGTACGAAACAGCATCCTTTTTTTATTATTATTATTATTACCACCATCCATCCCTGACACCTGGTATTGCCTCATCCTGCTTTCTGTAAGGTGAGTAAAGCCTGGGAGGCTGCCAAAACAGTCAGCGGTGTTACCCTGTCACATGTGAATTTCATTCCATCACTTGTCATCATCATTTTCCAGGCGGCGTTTTGATCTATTTTTCTAAATATATTAGAATAACATCCTGGACCACTACTGAGCCCAGCTCTGCACGTAGAGGCTTTCTTTATTTATTTTTTTTAACGTGTATTTATGTTTTCATTCTGCGCAGATTTCCAATGCTTTTTATTGCGTAGCGGAGCTTTTGGTTCCCCTTTACATATGCTAACGAAATCTTGAATCTTGAAATGGCACATTTTTGTAAATACATATCGCTAGAATTGGTGGCAAAAATGTTTAGGTGGATCTGATATTCTTTGCTTTACTATGAACTAGAATGTGGCTTATTCATATAATTTAATTTTATAAAAATATGTGTGTGTGTGTGTGTGTGTGTGTGTGTGTGTGTGTGTGTGTGTGTGTGTGTGTGTGTGTGTGTGTGTGTGTGTGGTTCATCTCCAAACAGGCATACAGGAGGTCTTTAAATGCGCTCTTATAAAATTTTGCTTTCACTTAAACTTAGAAACCCAAAACCTGTTCCAGCATGGCGATGCCCCTGTGCACAAAGTGAGCTCCTCGAAGATCTGGTTTTCATGCTTTGGAGAGAAAGATCTTGAGTGGCCTGCTATTGAGCTCTGATATCCCTACTGAACACCTTTGAGATGAATGTGAATGCTGACTGCACCCCCAGGCCTCCTCACCTACATCAGTACCTGCCTTTCATAATAACCTTGTGGTTGATAAACACAAATATCCATTAAAACCTTTCAAAATCTGGTGGAACATCTTCCCAAAAGAGTGGAAGGAATTAAAAGAATAAATTGGGCCTAAATGTGCAATGCGATGCTTAAAAAAATCACATACCGTACTTATGACTGGGTGGCCCAATACTTTTGTAAATATAGTGTATGTTCTTTCAGTCATGGCAATTTTTGGTCATCCAACTATAAATAAAAATAAGTATTTATTAAACAAATACATAAGAATCGCAGGTGCTTTTTGAACATTCCATTCCACGTTTAACCCCCATTTACTGTTATTTATAACCTCCACTCTTCTCTGTTCAACAAGATGTTGGAGTGTGCTTGTATAGATTCGTGCTCATTCACATACAGAGGCGTTAGTAAAGTCAGCTACTTATGTGGGTGAGGTGAGGAGGCCCCTGGAGCAGTTCATCTTAAAGGTGTTCAATAGGTTTGGGCTTAATAGCAGGCCATTCAAATGTCTGTTGTCCCATGTATGTGCCTCACCTAAAACTGGAATTAAATAGCATTGATTGTATTGTAAGCAGGAATTATTGCAGTATAAGGAATAATGGTGAGATGATGTAATGTGCTGTCAGAGGAAAACCATCAAGAAGTCTTGAGTCGTATTTATGAATGAGTGTTTTATTGTTTTTAGATTATATATGGTCTTTAAAGCAATTTATTGTCTCTCTGAGTTAAGTGCTAGCTGAGAGGTACTGAGTTCTAATCCCAGCTCCTCCAAGCTGCCTCCAAGCTGCCTCCAAGCTGCCTCCAAGCTGCCTCCAAGCTGCCATATATATATTATCTAGAGATTATTGGTAGCTAGATAGAGTTTTGTCTTGTTTTTGATTCAGGTCCACTTTTGAGATTCAAGCTTGAGATCTCGCAGATCGTTTCCAGATTTCTTTACTCCATATCTGGCCCCTCTCTCCTTCATACACGTACAGAGCTTGGGTATTATCAGCATTCTCCATCCACTCTGTCCTTGAGAGCTCCCTCACATGACTAAGTGATCTACCTTGTCCTAATGTGCTCTTTATTTTACCTTTATTGTACACCCGAACAACAAAAGTCCATTTGTGCAGGCAGCAGTTTCAATGCGGTCTAGGTTAATAATTGACTTTCTTTTCTTGAGCTTGACTATTATGGGGTTTCCAGCCATCCTAGAAAATGTGCCATAGAAACAGGAAGAAGCAGTCCAAGTGTGTGTGTGTGTGTGTGTGTGTGTGTGTGTGTGTGTGTGTGTGTGTGTGTGTGTGTGTGTGTATATATGTGTGTGTGTGTGTGTGTGTGTGTGTGTGTGTTTTTCCTGCTTTGTGTGTCTTTCATGCCAAACGATTTCTAGTTTGGATATACTCCGATGCCTAGCATGCTCTCTTGCTCGCCGCTCTCTCTCTCTCTCTCTCTCTCTCTCTCTCTCTCTCTCTCTCTCTTTCACTTGCCCATTTCTCCTGCTTCTAACATGTCAACTTCGAGGACAAAATGTTCACTTGCTGCCTGATATATTCCACCCACTAACAGGTGCCATGATGGAGATATAATCAGTGTTATTCTCTTCACCTGTCATAATGTTATGCCTGATCTCATATATATATATATATATATATATATATATATATATATATATATATATATATATATATATAACAAGAGATCAGATAATATAAATAAAATAAGAGCAATGACACAATTTTACAGCGCCACTAAAGGATTATCTCTCTCTTTCTCTCTCTTCCTATCTGTTCCTATCCTCCTATATTTTTCTCTCTATATCTCGCTGAGCCTCTCTCCCCTATCTTTCTATCTTTACTTACAAGTCTGTCTATCTACT
This sequence comes from Silurus meridionalis, assembly GCF_014805685.1. Taxonomy (NCBI): domain Eukaryota; kingdom Metazoa; phylum Chordata; class Actinopteri; order Siluriformes; family Siluridae; genus Silurus; species Silurus meridionalis. Next base: position 21,461,089 of record NC_060891.1, on the reverse strand, counting down.
TTATCTCGAACTCTCTTTTCCACACTGTTTTTCTCTCTCTCTCTCTCTCTCTCTCTCTCTCTCTCTCTCTCTCTCTCTCTCTCTCTCTCTCTCTCTCTCAGTCCTCGAGCAAGCCTCATTTAAACAGTCATTACTCATTACTGGACTGTTCGTTAGTTCCTTTAGCACTGTATCTAAAAGCCTGTGGACTGGACAGAGACGCAATCTAATCAGTGACCTTTTCTAATTCCGATTGAAGATGAAACATTTCGCCCGAAGTCGATCAAAGCGTGCGTGTGTATATATTGGAGCACATGTGTACAACTAATGTATTGAAAATATAAATAAATATAAAAGAGGCGAAATTTTATTATTCGATGCAACACATTTTTATTCACAACCTTCTTCCTTTACTCGGATATAAAAATAATAAACACCAAAAAATATTTTTACTCACAAATGTTTTGTTTTATCGACACGCCGAATCTCAAATCAGCACCGAAATCCATTATGATGCACACATCCGGCAATTAAAACCATCCGTGTGGAAACATAGCAAAAATTCAATTTGGTGTTCTGATGATTTACCTCATTTGAAGCACCATAATTACTTTAAAACATTTACATGGGTATTTTGTCTTTATCCTCATAGTTTAGTCTGGTTTCACGATTTAGTTTCTTATTTTGCGTTAGTTCTGTCATGTCAATAAAAAAATCTAATGTAGGAGTGATGGAGTAATTGCAACAGTTGGACTTAAATTTTAAACGCTATCCAGTGTAGTTACACTGTTTCAGATTTATGATGCCACTAAAAGTAGTATTAGCTTAAGAAGCTGATCTGTTTTAACTTAGCATTATTTGAAAGAGTTGGACAGAGTCAATCACTAAATTGCTGCCGCATCGTTCTTTTAGGGTACCGACCAAAGCGAGAGCTAAATATCTAAGTGGGTAATGAAAAAGAAGTTTAAAAAAAACTTCTTTGTAGGAATGGTAAGCTTCATCAATTCGCATTGGTGCATCGGCATAAATTTTAACCTTGTGATGCATCAATTTAAACATATTTACATCAGTAAAAAAAAATGAATAAATGTATTTGAATTTAATCTAATCTAAATATGCAGATTGATTTCTCCTCACTAATAAAGTTGATCAGTCACACCATGAAGTGATGGGAAAGAGTAGTAGAAGCCAGGCTGAGAGATGAGGTGACCATCTGTGAGCAGCAGTAATGTTTCATGCTGAGGAACAGCTCCACAGACGCATTATTTGCTTTGAGAATGTTGGTGAAGTATAGAGAAGGTCAGAAGGAGTTGCATTGTGTGTTTGTGAACTTAGAGGAGGCATCCAGGACTGCATCAAGGATCGGCTCTGAGCCCTTCCCTGTTTGCAGTGGTGATGGACAGGTTGACAGAGGAGGTCAGACAGGGGTCTCCATGGACTTTGATGCTTGCGGATGATAATGTGATTTGTGGTGAGAGTAGGGAGCAGGTTGAGAAGAGACTGGAGAGGTGAAGGTACGTGCTGGAGAGAAGGGGAATGAAAGTCAATAGGAGTAAGACAGAGTACAAGTGTGTGAATGAGAGGGAGTGGAGTCATATTGCATTGAATCGCATTGAGTTGAATCGAAATCAGCTCGCACTGCACTGTAATATAGGGGAATCGTATTAAATCACATTGGTAGGTAATAGTCTGCTGCTTCATATGTATCTTTAATGTAGTGCATCGTTGGCTATGCATCGAGCGCATCGCATCAGCCTTATTAATGGAGATGCACATCCCTAAAACTCAGTGTTTTTATTTCAAAACTTCGACTCCAGAGAAGATCCTATCTGAGGATTAGCATTCAAGTTGCACTTTAGGTTGTGAATTTCTTTTGGGAAAAAATGGACATGACGTTCTTGTAAAATACTTTAGCCTTCGACCATAAAACAAGTCATCCTGCAATATCCATTGCCTCAATCCAATTCACTTCCTGTCTGCCTCCTTTTAGCATAACAGTCTGAAGAGACAACCCTGAATGGAACTAGACAGCTAAATGGACGCAGTCAAAGAACATTCTCTGTACTACAGCTGTAAGATATTGATGTTTGTACAGCAGCGTCAGCAAAAACCGCTACGACTCAACCCCGTGGACAGAAATAAGATCAATTCTTAGAATCATTTTGTATGATTTGAAAAGTAATTTTTGCCTTGTACATGTTCCAGATCCAATTTTTTTTTCGGTCAATCTCGCCAGAACCCATTCAATAGCTAAGGAATATGATATTCTTTAGATTTTCGTTTTTTTTCTTCACTTCCATTACCAACTCTGCTTGGAACGTTCTAATGACTTTAATGGAAGTAAAAGGATGTAAATATACTTGTAATGCATTTCCAGTTAAAAACTTTCTAATAAATTCTGGTAATGTTCTAGCTTTTACACTATGGATACAGTGTGCTGATGCAGTGAAGTGAATTAATATAATTAAGCAGCACACGGACCATGTTGCTCCTTTTCCCCTGATTTCGGGATATGCAGTAAGGAGCAGGAGGAGATTTGGGTAATGAGGCGTGCACTTGACATTTCATTCACGCACATTTACACACTTGCTGTCAGAGTCTCCTAGGATTTATTTAGGATTTTTTTTCAATGCACTTTCCCCTATTCTTTATATATGTCACATAGGATCGAGTGAAATAACCCTTTTCTACCCCGCATCAATCTGCAGTATCTTTTTTTCTGCAATATGTTTAAAAGCATATCCAGCTGCCGTCAGCTGTCCACCGCAAATCGCTTGTCTGCAGGTTGCCTTGAAAGTGGGGTGTATGGTTAAATTTTATTTCCTCTCCCACAGTAGTATTTCCGTTCTTTCAACATATTACAAAGGCATACATACGCATTGGAGAACACAATTAGCAGTGGATTCCAGTAATAAGACCTGTTTTACCATAAAACCCTTCAGCAAATTTTTACATTCTGAAATTTCAGTAGCTATAAGATTAGATGCATACATACATACATACATTCTTACATACATACACACATACATGCATACATACACACATACATTCACATATACATGCATACATACACACATACATTCACACATACACACATACATCCATACATGCATACATACACACATACATTCATACATACACACATACATGCATACATACACACATACACGCATACATACACACATACATATACATGCATACATACACACACATATACATTTACACATACATATACACACATACGCACACACCATACATACATACATACATACATACATACATACATACATATACATATACACATACACACATACATATATATATACACACATACATACATACATACATACATACATACACACCCACACATACATACATACACACCCACATACATACATACATACATACTTATACATACACACTTACATACAAACACGGTGTATATATATATATTCAATTCTGTTTTACATGTATAGCTGTGTCTGGCAGGAAATATCCATCTATCCATTTATCCATCCATCCATCTATCTAAGAAGAATAAATATATACATACATACTTAGAAGAGATGGCTGCAGTGTAGGTATGTGATGTAGTGCAGTGGAACATAAACATTGCTAATAGAACAGCAGAACTGACGTGAGTTACCGTGGCACTACAGTGCAAACATGATCAAAGTTATATGTTACGGGTGGTAAGAAAATATTAATATAGGTGTTATGGGACCTCAGCCTTTTTACTACAACAATCAATTAGTCATGCAGCTTAATCTGAGTGAAACAGATCACTTATGAGCACCATCCCAGTCTGCATTCATCTAGAGGCTGGTTCACGTTTTCTTTCTTCCTCTCCAGAAGGTTTGGGATCATGCACTAGCACTCCGAGCCGGTAACGTTTCGCATGCACCACAGGCCGCCTTGTGTATTACACGGCAGGCAGTAATTATGCCAAATGGATAAGTTCCAACCAACTGAAAGTCATTTGATTAGAGCGCAGGGTCTTGTGCGCTAAACAGACGCTCCAGCAGGGCCTAGCTGCAGGAAAGACGAGAAGGACCAGCAGCTCGAATCGAACAAGAGAATTTGATCATCTGTAGCCTCTACAGGCTCTCCTGACATGATTAGAGAGAAACATGGCCGGGCCTGATGTGTACACTACTACTGTCATTCAGTAGTAAATGATGAGCGTGCACGAACATATCCAAATGAAAAATTAACTCCAGTGATACATTACTGTTTTTTTCCCCTTCATTAGTTTGCATTGTGTGTTTTTCAGGACACGGCACTGGACCCTGGAGAAGACGTAGCTCTGTTGTCTGTTAGTTTCGAAGATGCCGAGGCGACTCAGGTCTTCCCCAAACTCTTCTTATCTCCCAGCATAGAGCAGTAAGTATCTCCAAAAACACGCAATAACTGACACTTAAAACTGTTTTCAGACCAAACCACCGGTTTGGTTTGGTTTGGTTTACTATGAGGAAAGAAGAGATGCGACATTGTTTTGAAAATCATCAGAATAAAAATACTTTATTTTTATTCCCTAATGAAATTGTTAGTTTGCATTTGCTCACAGTGAAGTGAAAGGAAAATAAAGTCAAATTAAATATAAGAAATTTAGGTATAGATGTTGTACAATCAGTGCATTTCCAATGTTATTAAAATACAAATGTACAAAATGTGTAGCAGCAGTGAAACAGGTCTGTCTGTCTATCTATCTGTCTGTCTATCTATCTATCTATCTATCTATCTATCTATCTATGGGTGTATAAAATATCTATCTGTCTGTCTGTCTGTCTGTCTGTCTGTCTATGGGTGTATAAAATATCTATCTATCTATCTATCTATCTATCTATCTATCTATCTATCTATCTATCTATGGATCTATGGGTGTATAAAATATCTGTCTGTCTGTCGATGGGTGTATAAAATACTTATATATGTATGTAGCAATGATAGTTATACTTTATTAGTTATGTTATTGCGTTACTCCTGTTCTGCTCTGTTCTGTTGTACAGTGGTAATAATGGTACAGTGGTAATAATGGTACAGTGGTAATAATGTATGAGTTTGACTTTTATTTGATGTATTTATTGTGACTATTAGTGCACATCAAGAAAGATTAGAACGTTATCACTGTTCACTGCTCCTCCATCCCCCCCACCTTCTGCCACCTAATTAGTTCCTTTGGCTCATTTTCCTCTCGATTCACACACACACACACACACACACACACACACACACACACACACACATAAACGATTAAATGTATATTTGGAAACGTGATGAGGTTTTTTTTCCTTGAGGGCTACTCATGCACACACTTTATGGAAAGATTATTTCCACAGTACAGCCATCCGCCGGTGTTGCAGAGACACACACACACACACACACACACAGCTCATGACTCGCCTGATCTAACTGTCGAAGTCATGAATACCATAAGGACCACTTCTTCTGCTATTTACTTCCCTAAAATAAGGAAAAATCGGGAAGCGTGTGAGCATGTATGCGCCTGTGTGTGCGTGCATGTGTGTGCATATGTGCTCATACACCCATGCATGTACATGTGAGTCTGAGTACTTATGGGTGTGTGTGTGTGTGTTTGTGTGTGTGCACTTACATATGTATTCTTACACCCATTAACTTAAATGTGGTTGAGGTTGAATTGGTGTGTGTGTGTTTTTCTGTGTGTCTGTACATGCATTTGTTCTCATAGACACATGAACATCAATGTTATCGAGTCTTTATAACGATGTGTGTGTGTGTGTGTGAACATAAATGTGATTGTATCCGAGTTGTTGTTGTGTGTATGTGTGCATGCAAATGTACTTGTTCACCCATGTCTGTACATGATATTGAGCCTGAGTTTTTCCAGGCGTGTGTGTGTGTGTGTGTGTGTGTGTGTGTGTGTGTGTGTGTGTGTGTGTGTGTGTGTGTGCGCATATGTGTGCCTGAAAATGGCCGTTAACTGGCTGTACATGATATCGAATCTGAGTGTTTATAGATGTGTGTAAGTGTGTGCAAATATGATAATTCACCGATCCAGGTGCATTTGAGTGTTTATGGCTGTGTGTGTGTGTGTGTGTGTGTGTGTGTGTGTGTGTGTGTGTGTGTGTGTGTAAATGTACTCGTTGATCCATGCATGTATATGTATGTGATACAATGTGAATTTGTGTTGCTTTATGGGTGTGCGTGTGTGTGTGTGTGTGTGTGTGTGTGTGTGTACGCAAATGTACTGTACTCATGTAATGTGTTTGTATGTGTGTGCAAATGTACTCATTCACCCATACCTGTAAGTAATAATTGTGTGTGTGTGTGTGTGTGTGTGTGTGTGTGTGTGTGTGTGTGTGTGTGTGTGTGTGTGTGTGGTTTATTTTGAATTAAGCATATAGAAACAATTCTTTCCATTTGTTAATCCTCAGCGGTTTGTTGCTTATTGGGGGAATCATGTGTTTGGTGTGTGATCATTAGAGTCACTCAGTCATGAGTGTATAAAGCTGTGACTCTTTTAAGTGCACATCTGGCTTTCCCAAGCTGAGATCTCACATCATCCGAACCTATTCGTTCATTGTTTCCAAATACGCACAAATACCCACAGGGCATAAAGTAGTCCTTTTTTCTAACATAAGAGTTTGATCGAATAAATTATGTACAAAATATGACACTGGTGCCAGAAAGAGACGTTTTTGGCATTTCTATATGCCATGTGCACTGGGTGGACCGACCCAAGGCAAGGTCACTCGGCTGGAGAACAAGAAAACCTCCTCATGTCTTAACAACAGGCGGATCTCTCTAGGCAAGGTCCGCTAATGTCCGCCTCGAGGCGAGATTTCTTTTTTTTTTCTTTACATTTTCCCTGTTCCGTGTCTCTCGGAGCCGCCCCTGATCTACTCAGTCGTGCCTAGTGAGAGGACGCGCCCGCGCTTTCTGCTCACTGGCTCTGCCGCCATGTCAGCTTCTATCCGTCACAGGTCCTTTCCTCTCGGCCGACCGCATTGCGAGATTTTAATAATGTGCCCTCGCCCTTGCAAGTCGTACATTAAAGGCCGAGCGAGGGGAAAAATGTACGGGTGGGAGTGGATATTTTTGTTGGATTGCGTGAGGGTGTGGGATAACGGGTGTGTGTTTTTCACAGACCGAGCGAAGAGGATTATAATAAGGGTGCAAACACAGGGCTTGTTAAGGACAAACCCGATCCTGAACTAATGACGTTTAGATTATGACGTGCCTTACAACGCTTTTCGATTGCAGGATGGATATACAGTAAGGTATAAGCTATGATACGTCGGAGTTACATCAACATTTACACACGGAAATTCATCTGCTGTAGCCGATTTATTGAGCGTTCAGATTATGCAAATCGCTCCTCTGTCATAGTGTTCCCAACAGGTGACATAGACAGGGTTCAACATTAGTGTCTAGACGTCTAGACTACATAGACGTAAAGCGGTGGTAGCTTAGTGGTTAAGGCATTGGACTTTGGATCAGACGGTTGTAAATTTAAATTTTAGCCACACTAAGCTGCCATTTTTGGGCCCCTGAGGCCCTTTATCCCATAGTTGTACTAATAATATAACTGTAAGTCGCCAAATGTCGCATGGGATACGATGTAACAAAAACGAAAAGATGACTAAAATTCTTTTTTTCAATGATTATAGAAATGTCCTCTGTTGCTTTTTTTAAATAACAAATAAAAAAACGATTTCCCGATCATTATGACTTTATAACGTTATGCCTGGTGGAGTGAATGATTATCTCTTCATCATGGCACCTGTTATTGGGTGGAATATATCAGGCAGCAAGTGAACATTTTGTCCTCAAAGTTGACGTGTTGGAAGCAGGAAAAATGGGCAAGCGTAATTTAGCGAGGTCCAAATTGTGACGTCTAGACGACTGGGTCAGAGCATCTCCAATACTGCAGCTCTTGTGGGATGTTCCCGGTCTGCACTGGTCAGTGTCTATCAAAAATGTTCGAAGTAGAAAAGGTGGTGAACCGGCGACAGGGTCGTGGGCAGCCTAGGCACATTGATGCACGTGGGGAGCGAAGGCTGGACCATGTGGTCCGATCCAACAGACGAGCTCCTGTTAATGCACGATGGATCGGGACTATTTTGGCAGAAAAAGTGAGCCAACATGATATTAGGCAGGTGGTCATAATGTTATACCTGATCAGTGTATGTAGTTGGATGGATGGTCAGTACCCACTGTAGCCTTAGATTCCAGGGTGTGATATTTTGCTCTTGTAGTTAATCTATCTTAAGATTCACTATGTCAGTAAATAAATAGGCAGACAAGCAAGTAAATCAGTAGATTTTTTTTTATCTTCCTTAAAGGCATGAAACTACTGAAATATGACCCTATTTGGTCCTGAAGGGCAACTCCGACAACGGCCCTGGAGTTAATTCGGGTGGAATGACAGGAACCTCTTTTTCGCTCGAACTTCATCGAACTCTTGCGTAATTATCGAACCCATCTTCGCTAACTCGCAGCTTTTGTGCTTTTTCAAGGTAGCCGTGATTCGGAGTTCGCATTTCAGTGTCTCTTCTGAACGGTAAAAAAAAGGTGTGGAGAGGAGCAGGATGGCCGTCGGCGCTGCTCGGTGTTATTCCCAGTCGATGTGCGGCTTGTGTAGCCCCAGCCAAGACGAGCTGTCCCTGTGTTTACGGCTTTCAAAAAAACACACACACTCGACACATCTAAAGAACTCGGTGCTCCGTCTCAGAGCTGCCCTAAAGGGTGGTGCTGAACACATCGCCCGCAGTCAGAGAGCCAGCCAACCCCTTTGGATCCGGCATAAAGGAAGACAAAGCGAGTGAGTGGGACTTGAAAGAGAAAAGCCAAGAGAAAGGTCTCTATCAGCCACCTCGAGTGAGGCGAGCACACAAACCGCACAGGAATCCCGCTCTTTCTTTCCACATCTCTCTTTCTCTCCTCTTTTCTCTCTGTATCTTTTTTTTCTTCCATCTCGTTCTCTCCATCTCTCGAAAGGCCTCGCAAACCCGATCCGCACACATCCGAACCTTTCACACTTCAAACATCAGCAGCGCCACAGCGATCGCTGTTCCGCACGCCCACACACTCGGCTCTGTTATTATTAGAGCGAGGCTCTCGCTGTTTCATGGTGGACTCCACATCTCTCAGCTCGAGCTGCGATGCTGACAGATTGAGAGACTGACTCCTACACACGCTTATGGGTTGATAAAGAGACGAAGATATTTGCAGATGTCGGGTTTTACTCTTTGTATCCAGTCAGGAGACAGGCTGTTCACTTTGAGCGCATTAGCTTTTGAAGTTGTTTGTATGTTTATTTGGTTTTTTAAGGTTTTTTTGTGCCAGGTGTGCACGTTTTTTTGTTGTGTTGTGCATCAGCCGTGTTTCGCAGCCGAGCACCAGACATGGTCTGTTATATAAAAGAAGAGTGTGGGCAATGTTTCTGCCTCCATCCCTTTGGGGAAAAGATATATATATATATATTTTTTTCTATATTTAAAGTTATGGTTCTACAAACTTTGTCTTCTCATTATTCAGTATAATTGACTTAATCATGGGTTTAACAATTGGCTTTGTCACGAAGCAGAAGATTTACAAAACCACTCTTTTTTTAAAAACCTAGTGACATTTTCCCATCTTTAGCTGTGCAGTTTCAGTGCCTCAGTGCCCAATGTAGCCTCAGATTCCAGTTCCCGAATGACAGGAGGGGAATCTGGTGTGATCATCTTCTGTTGTAGTCAATCCACCTCAAGATCCCACATGCCAAGATGCTTTTCACCTCACCATGATTGTTGAGTGATTATTTGAGTAACATTTTAATGCTAAGTGGCTTAAAATGGAACCGTTCCTGTTCTCTATAATGGTGTATAGTTGAATTATAAATAAAGTGTTATTGAAAAGATAATGACTATGAGCATGTTGTGAATATGTCGAAACCTATTCCAAATCTTTCACCCTCTTCTCCAACTCCTACACGTTTCGCCGATCTGATGTTATGTATCCGAGCAGGCCTGTGTCCTTATGAGGACGTCAGTAAAGCAACGCAACACGTCTCCATGGAGATCTGAGCTCTATTGTCGGCGTTACACGGCCCTTTGTTATTACTCCCCCCCCTCCACCCCACTTTGTCCAGCTTAGTCTCTTTTCTCATCTCTTCAATTCATCGCTTTCTGACATGATTATGAAGGCCAACGGAGTTATGATAGACAAGCATTCAGCAAGCAAGAGGCCTATACTTTGACAGTTGAATAACGCGAGGCAGTGAGCGACGTTCCCGATAATTTCCCATTTCCGCTTTTTATTTCATGAATAGCGTGTCTGTGCAGTAAGCACTTTATGGGGTTGATAGACACGAGTGACATTTTGCATGCATGTAATTGCTCTCCATCTGCTTTAGGTTGTTTCACTGATGGCTGTATGTTTTATCTGCGAAACACATTCTTGATCTAAGCCCTAATGACAGCACTTGCGACGCCGCGCCAAGGTATTAGCGACACTTAAAGGTGAAGAGCTCATTCTTCGTATGTGGGAGGGTGATGCATTTTCATTTGCAAATCTTAATCCTACCTCATTTGTTCTTCCCTAGAAAAAAAAATCTCGTAATTCTTCTTTTTTCTTTTCTGGGTTTTACACACGTTACCAAAAAGGTCGTGAGACACGCAAACGAGTAGTGGAGAGACCGCTTGAGTCAGTGTATTCCTCCTTCCTTTTGCTTTTCTTAATCAGTCAAATCGAATCGCACTTTGCACGAACCCTGGTGTCATCCTGTGTCAGTTAATGATAAAGTCTCGCACTGTGGAGGAAGTAGGAGTTGCTCGGGTCATATCTGATCCAAGAATTTTTCTCGGCTTTTCTCACTGCTGTTTTTTTCTCGTACGTGCATTTTTAACCTTTTACTTCACTTGAATTTAAACGGAAATTATATTGATTAAGCAATGTCTTTTATTAGGCCATATTTCTTTTAAGTGTGTCCAGTAAATACGCTTAAAGAAACGATATAAGTGTATAGAATGTTGATTTTTTTTTTTTTTTTTCTTTTCTCCCCAATAAAGATTACAGTTTTATGTCTTTATTAAGGGGGTTGCTCAACCATTCATGCATCTGAGATCTTTTTTAGCACAATGCCTCAAGAACGAGTGGTTAAACGGTTGTAGGACTTGTCTGGAATTATCATTGTACTCAACAGATGACTTGATTAGATTTTGGAATTGATCCAAACATGATGAACGTCAAATGTCTGGAATAGTTTCTTTTCCATGGCTTCCTTACTGTTTGGAATGGTTTGAGAGTATTAAAGCAATAGAAATGAGAAACAAGGATTACACTTGTTCGCTTTGATGTTTACTTGATTCTTGATTGATGCTTTATGTTCATCTGTGTTTATGTTTAAACGTGGGAAAAGATTGGGAAACAAATTCCTGTCCGCGTTTACGTTATAACAGTCGTAAACAGAATCGTCTCTCTCTCTCGCTCTTTATGATGAAAAAAATGGCAATTACAGATGAAAAGCAATGTCGTCTGTCCTCAGCTACGTCTACACCGAGCCGTATACATTCGAAAACGGCGCTTCGCGTCCACACTTTAATTTTTCAAAGTTGCTCAATCAACAAACATCTGTAAACGGTTCAACTTCCTGTAGTGCACGTGCACAAACTGCAAGACGCTCCGACCTCCGTCGTTTCCGAATGCCGTTTATTTACTTTCTGGCTTTTTTAAACATCGCAGCAATGACAAAAAATATGCGTCTTCGTTTTCGAAAGCCTCCGTTTTCACAGTTCACAAAAAAAAAAAAGGGTTTTCAAAGGTATCCACTTTGGAGAGCGTTTTTATTTATTTATTTTTTTTTTTTTTTTTAAACGCTGTCTCCGTGTGGACTGGAGGCCTTGACAGAGATAAAATGTTTTATGTTTTCAAACATAAACCTATAAGTGTGGTCAAGGCCTGAAAGGGCTACAGCTTTACCTCTGAAACTGGAGACTCCTTTTTTTGATCTATTATAAACAAACCTCCTAAGAATAATTTCATATGTAAAACTAGACAATTAGAACCAATAAGATGTACTGAACACAATGCTATAAACATTATTGTAAGCCTGGACCGTTGTAGAAAATGAATCTTCAATTCTGACCAATCAGAATCAAGCATTCAACAATACTTTTGGAATTAGTTATAGCATGAATTAACCCAACACACATCTGATGTTACTATTTTCGTTTTCTTTCCTTATTTGTATTTATACATATGTTTATATGTATACTATAGTATGTGTCTATTCTTTTATATATTTGCATTTATTTTTTCTTTGCTGCTGTACCAGAAAAATTTCCCCACTGTGGGCTGAAGAAAGGTATATCTTATCTTAATGAGCTCATTTCTTTTTCGAAAGCAAGTCAGACGGTGTTTTTAGCAGTAAAGACAACACGACATAAGAATACAGGAACCACTACAATAAATCCTGCCCTGCTTTAGTTCAATTGTGCTCTTGCACTGCTTGTGCTATAACACTTATAATCACACTGTATTAGCAAAGGTGGTGTTAAAGCCTAGTCGTCCAACCCTGCCATTGCACTTAACTCCTACCTTAATCTACCACACCTGCCAAGAAGGCTCGATTACGTTTGAACACTTTAATTTGGTACAATGGGTGTGTTTGATCAGGGTGGGAGCTGAAATATACCGGAGGGCAAAACTGGGTTGGGCAGAATAAAGGAACTGTTTTTAAAAGCTGTAAGATCTACAGGAAACTTTGGAGCCGTGTTGTGCAGGTTTAAAATCTCAACATGATGTTCCCGCAAATGTCACAGTCAATCAATAGCCTATGGGCGAATGCTAAACATACGGCGTCCTTGAGCTCTAACGGCACACACACGAGGGACACGGCGAGGCGGGGGGCAAGTGTCGTCTGCTATCTCACGTCAAAGCATCTGGCACAGAACTTTTTAACAGCACAGGACATCCCTACAGCTTTTTACATCCCTCTGGCGCACCGTAGCTCCTCATAAATCTGCAAGAGAGTTCAGGAATATTGTATAAAGAGTGAGGAGTGAGTAGGACGAATTTCTTAGAACACTCTCTGGAAGGCAGGATGTGCAGTTTGTGGGATGGTACATGCAGGTTAACCAAAGGACTTTCTCCGAGAGAAAGCGTTTGACTTAACCGCTCAGCCTCCACGCAGTCAGAAATAGCATCAAAACCTCGTTTCATGCTCCATTCAAGGCATTCTCTTTGCCAAAGGGTGCAAGCAAGGAATACAGTTTGGTTGGGACTCCAGTCCGTCATCGCGCACCATGGGTACTCTCATTCACACATTGCTAATTCATAAACACTTTTGGGGAAGTCGGAGGAAACCAGAAAGCAAGTTGAAACCCAGCGGAAACAGGGACTCCACATAAGACTGTAATGAGTTTAGAATGAAACAGGAACCCTGGAACTCTGAAGCGCTTTCATTATGCTTATCAACACTATGAGGAAGTGACATCAATCCTCAATTCTGTATCTATAAATTATGCTATAAAAATGAAGCGACAATGAATTAGAAAAATCCAAACCCCATGTCGAGTCATGCCACTTTTATTGTCATTTCAACCATATACAGTTGGTCCAGTACACAGTATCCGAATCAAAATCAGGTTTATTAGCTAAGCGTGTTGACACACACAAGGAACTCTCAATAGTACAGACATTCATAACACTATACGTTTAGCTTGGTGACAGATCTTCATCTTTGGTTAGAGGGCAAAGTACGCAGGAGCCAAATCTGCCGAGTAGTGTGGGGGTGGAAGTAGGATCATGTTGTTTCCATGATAGCAGACGTGGTAGCACACGTGGTCAGATGTCTTTTGGCAAACTGACTTATGAAGGTCGGTGCTCCCTGTGACTGTGCGTGCAGCCTTGAGCTGCCATCTGTTGGCGTGTTACAAAACTAGTCTCAACTTTTCAAAACCCCATAGTAAGACATAGAGCCAGAAAACAGAAGTAGTGCATGTTCCTTATTGCGATATCGCGTTTAAAGTATCATTTCCTGATACTGATAACATGCCGACATCCCCTCCCTATATCTCTTGCCAGGTTATGAAACATCACGGGTATATGACGAGAATTCGTATCCTGTGTTCGATCACATATTCAGGAAACAATGACAAATTTGGTTCCACCAAGCCATTTTTTCCAGTATTAGATTGGTCTGTAATTGATCTGTAATCTAAGCATACCAGAACTGCTTTAAGTTAGTATCTATGTATATAACATTCCTTATATTCTCCTAAAGTGGCCGACTGGTCAAATCATCTGCAATTTGTCTAATTTTACTAGTCCTCCAACCTTGTAAAGTAGACTAATTGAATAAACCATGTCCCTCACTATTGTCTTCAACAGCGCTCTTGGAGGACCCTCAGCCCTGCATATTCCAGCCTTTCCAAGTGGAGGCTGCCTCATCGACTATGTGCCTCAAGTGTGCCAGTTACTGACAAATAAGGTAAAAAAATAAAAAATCCTATCTTATCTGTAATTAATGTGTGGGTTCATCAAGGGTGAGAATTTGAACGTAAGCCAAGTGCGGTTTGTATTATTATCATAATTGTGTGCATAAAGTATTCCTGAAAACTTGGCTGTGTGTATCTATTGGCCCTAATAAGGTCATCCAAAATCTTCAACGGTTTTAAAGTTTTTTTTTCTTGTAAAAAAAAAAGAACATATGGCTTGTTCAGTATTACCTTTGAGTTCCTTCAATCAAATGCTTTAAACATAAAAATACGTTAAACATTAAAAAAAAAAATCAATCCTGTGTGCATGTCGAAACACATACAGTATGTGGTCTACACTGGCTGCCCCCCCGGTTCAGGCCCGGAAGGTGATCAGAGCTGACAGGTGGAGATGGAGTGGAGAAGCTGTGTTGTGTCAGTGGCCGTAGGGAAGACCTCCGTACTCTCTGCTCTTCCCTTCACCTGAAGAGGAGCGCACATACTCGCATGACAGCATGCATAATCAGGCCTTTCCCTTGTTCCAGCGAGTTTTGCCAAAGCCACAGGCTCCACTCACCTTAACTAGGGTCGGGGGGGAACAAGTCCAGAAGGAACTGGTTCAAATGTGACAAGGCTGAATAATTACCAAGGCTCAAACTATAGGCTCTTGACAGGACCGTTGTTTTGCGTCTCCGAATCCCGACGGCGCTGCAGGAAAATCCACAGCAGTCCATACGAAAAAGTAATTGGGCTTATTCTTGGACGTGAATAACGGATTTGTTTGAATCTTATTACCTTTTGGTATCAATTGATGGAATGCTTGCTGATAATTGCGGTAAGCAATTAGTGCTCTCATCTGAGCGTGCTCAGCTGTACTGTTGTTGTTAATGTGTAAATGGTGCGGTGACCCGCTGTATGTCTTTTAGATTAGATTAAAATTTGTCACTTTATTGCAACAAAATGCAGTTAGCATATAACCAGAAGTGCATTGGTACTGTAGCAGTGTAGAATATTTACATATGTACAGGTTGGTAAGGCTATGATATATGATAATAATAATAGGTGAATGGATAATATGAAATATAAATAAACAGCACACGAAAGGCGATTATATATAATTTTCCAATTGTATTCAAATTGTAATTAAAATTGTTAAAAATAAATACGAATTGTTAAATGTTCTTGTAAATTTTACATTTTCTAACTTCTACATTGCAAATATTTTGGTAGGAATTAACAGGAACAATTGTAGTTTCTTTTTTTTATTTTGTTTGCTTTTGATGTCCAAACTATACAAAAACAAGGACTTGCTTATGGATATTTGTGTTTATCAGCCACAAGGTACTGGTGGAGGTGAGGAGGCCTGGGGGTGCAGTCAGCGTTCACATTCTTCTCAAAGGTGTTTAGTAGGGATGAGCTTTATAGCAGGCCGCTCAAGATCTTTCTCTCCAAAGCATGAAAACCAGATCTTCATGGAGCTCACTTTGTGCACAGAGGCATCGCCATGCTGGAACAGGTTTTGGGTTTTCAAGTTCAAGTGAACGCAAAATTTTATTAGAGCGCATCTAAAGACCTCCTGTACAATTGAGTGCCTCCAGATTTGTGGTAACAGTTTGGAAAAAGAACCACACATAGAAGGAAAGATCAGGTGTCCCAATACTTTTGGCTATATCGTGTAAACATACAAACTGGTTCATAATATTGTTAGGGAACGTTTAAATTTGACCCAACTGGAACAAATGGAATGAAAGTAAGATCGAATAGAAGAAGGATATTTCTCCTGCGTGTGTGTGTGTGTGTGTGTGTGTGTGTGTGTGTGTGTGTGTGTGTGTGTGTGTGTGTGTTTTCTTCTTCTTTCTTTCTTGTTCTTTTTTTTTTTACTTGACTTTGCTTCACAGAGCTCTGAAAATTACAAAGCACTCCTTTAAACCAGTCAGCGGCATCTGATATGAAACTGCTGACAGCTGAATTTAGTCTTTTATCACTGCAGTGAAGTGCAAGTGCTTACTGCCCTTACAAAATATGCGTTTATACACACACACACACACACACACACACACACACACACACACACACAGGAAGTGAGCTTATGCAATATAGCATGTCTAACGAGCAGATATTTTAGTGATGACTCACCTATCCACCCGCATTCACCTGCCAATTTTAGGGCTGGGCCTGACCCCTGGCAAGGGCGTGGAGTGCAGTGATCCACAGTTCCTGCTCTGATTAACTCTTCAGCTGAACTGAAAGTCAGCCGAGAGAGTGAAAGAGCACAGTGTGTTTGTGTGTGTGTGTGTGTGTGTGTGTGTGTGTATGTGTGTGTGGCACATTAGCGCTCTCCGAAATAGACGCTTTACAGACACAATTAGGACCAGCTGAGTCATGATGTGCAGCACATGCAGGCCTCAAAAAGTGCAAAAGGTGTCATCTCTCCGGTCTCGCAAAGTACTCGAATGTGCTAATGTGGAAAAAGTGCCAATGTGTTCCAAGCGCTAATGGTGTGTCATAATAAGCGCAGGCGAGTTACGGTCACGGCGCGTTAGCGAGCCGCGTGCCCTCGATTCCGCATGCTGCAGTCTGTGTCACAGTGGGTATTAGAGAGCAAACTCGTTAGCCAAAACCGACTGTGTTTTAATGACTTCGGTCCAAGTGTCTATCACCAGCACCACGCGTATGAGAGATGCAGTCGGTTTCCTGAGAAACCTAAAGATAACTATGTGGCAAGGCCCGTTTTGTTCTGTCATCACAGAATCAATCAGCCGTGTAAAGTTATACACGTTAGTCACTCACAGTGAACTCACAGTCTGATCAATTCAGTATTCATGTTTTAATCAGGATTCATATCATCTTAGTCATACGCGATATGGCCAAAAGTATTGGAACACCTGGTATTTTTTTATTATTATTATTTGCCGTAAGTGGTTCTTCCCCAAACTGTTACCACAATGTTAGAGGCACACAGTTGTATAGGATGTCGTTAGCAATACATTTTCCCTTTACTTGAACTAGAAGACCCGAACCTGTTCCAGCATAACGATGCCCTAGTATACAAAGTTAGCTCCATAAAGATATGTTCACATGGGTTGGAGTGCAAGATCTTGATTGTAGAATCTCAACCCTACTACATAAACAACTTTGGTATAAATTAGAGCCTCATCATCTCACCTACATCAGTACTACATCAGCAAATTGGTATCTGATCAGGAATAATAAAAAAAAGGGGGAGTGGCATTAAATCAAACACACAAAGACTAAATCTAAAATGTCTAAAAAGTATTTGCTTATGGAGGTGCACATAAGTGATGGACATGACTGCATAGCAACAGCAGTTACAAATTATTGTTTAATTTTTTTTTGTTAATTTGTATAATGGACTTATTTATTATGGTAAAATGTATAGTCTGTTGAAATCTGCAAAGCTGCTTTGGGACAATGTCTATTGTTTAAATTGCCATTTGAATTGGATTAAATTGAATTGAATTGATTTGAGTTCAATTGAATGAATTGCTATGATGCACCGATTCTGAATTTGAACTGGAGAATAAACACATTGCTCAGTCCAGTCGTCTATAAACATTCTGTTTCAGTCTTTTTTTTTGGGGCTACCAATGACCAGACATGGATATTGTAACAAACAAACAACAACAAAAATAATAAATCAATCAAAAAAGCCTGTCATTTATTTACCAATACATGTATATAATAGCTGTACTACTACAAGACATCTATATTTTCTATCTTTACATTTATTGTAGATGTTTTTGTTTAATTTGTATGTTTATTACAGTGTGTATATAACTATACACTATATTGTCTTTGATGATGCAAGTTTGTATGTTCTCTGTTTGTTGCTGCACTGCAATACAAGGAACTAATGAAAAGCATTCGATTATATCTATGTGACAAAAGTTGAACCTCGAACATCAGTTGACCACAATAGAGGATCTGCTGCTGCATTTATTACATGCATTAAAATATCAATGCCTTTAAAAAAAAAAAGGGAAATCTTTTTTTAAGTGCTTCGCTAAATGCTTTGCCGGGTCCATATCCGGATCGCGGGCTGCCAGGTGATAACTCTGGATTTTAGACAGATGAGTAAACAGATTCCGGGTCACGCATTTATATATAAAGCTAATTAAAGCCTCAGTCGGTTTCTTCTGATTTGTTTATGATGATTTTTTTTTGCATACATAACCGATATGTATGCTTTTTAATAATTTGCGATGTGCAGATACCGAGTTGCATCGGTTATTTGTGTGTGGCTCAGGAAAACACCAGCACCTTGTCAGTTGGGTGTCATTCACACGAGCCGTAAAACCTGTTCGTTAGGCAGCCGTGCTCTACTGCACACACCAACATTATAATGGGACACACTCAGTGTGTACTTGTCATCCATGTCCAGCTTTATTTATTATATATATTTATTTATAATGCCCTCTTTCTCACCCTTTTTTTGTTTGTTTTTGTTTGTTGTTTTTTTACTCAGGTACAGTATGTAATCCAGGGCTATCACAGGAGGAGGGAATACATCGCTGCTTTTCTCAGTCATTTTGGAATGTGAGGTTTTTTTTTTTCCTGTGTGCATATTGATCATTTGATGCTTCGCAGACTTGATGAATGAATGTTATTTTGCTGCTGGAAGAGATATTTAGCTTGTTTCTTGTGCAGGGGGGTCGTCGAGTACGATGCTGTAGGCTTCACCAAGCTCACACTTCTACTCATGTGGAAAGACTTCTGCTTCCTAGTGCACGGTGAGCCCGAGACGTACTACATACACATCCGAGAAGAATACATATACAGGCAATTGTATAGATCATGTATACTGGATCTCAAAGCAGCAAAATGGCTTAATCCAAATTTACAATGATTTGTGTGCTGGGTAAGTGGGTTTCCCAGTGCATGACTAATAAAAACACAATAGAAGGATTTCTCTGTGATGGTAACAGAAGGTTCCCATACAACCCTGGTGTTAACCATAAACACTAACAAGTAGAAACAAAACAGGAGCTTCAATTACGGATTGCTTTTAGTTGCAATACATGACTTTAGGATTTTCCTCTCCCTTGTTGTTAGCCATAGATTTTTTTTTTTGTTGTTGTTGTTTGTTTCCCCTGCTATTTTAGTATACGGTTCTGGTCAGAACTTTCAGGTTATGATCTGATTGGCTCCCAGCACTTCCATGTGTCACTCATGATGAGCTTTTTATTGTTTGTTTGTTTTTATATGAAGAGTGTAGTGGAGAAGAAATTAGATAATCTCATGTGTTTGCAAGAGGGCTAGAGGTAAGGTTCTGTCATATGTGGAGGTCAGTCGAAATAGCATTTTCTGTGAAAGTAACAGGACCGTGTGTGTGTTCCTGAGACAGAACCTTGGTTTTTTTTTGGCGAAAGCAAGAAAGAATGTTAATAGAACAGATTTTCAATCGAATGCACTGGAAATGTTAGTAAGACCATTGAATTTATTGTAAAATAATTATTAGTTAATCATTCAATAAATTGTCTGATAACATTATATGATATTATTTACCTATAAAATCAATCATTTTAGAATTTCAATGCTTTATATACGGTTCAGTAGAAAATCCCAGATTTCCCTCCCCACACCAAAATGGTGCTTTTCCGACTATAGTGATGATTCTGTGATTCGTTAATTAGGTAAAATAAGATATAAAAGATTTCACTTTTCAGATAAAAGGTAAAAAAAAAAGGTTGGTTATTATATAAAAGTTCACACAGAAAGTCACACCGTTACTGATCACGATGTGGATCTAATAATGACAAATACACTTTCTCCCCACGCTCTCTCTTTGCTGCAGTGGACCTGCCGCTGTATTTCCCACGAGACCAGCCCACTCTGACCTTTCAGTCTGTGTACCACTTCAGCAGCAGCGGGCAGCTCTACTCGCAGGTGCAGAAGTCGTATCCGTATAGTCCACGCTGGGACGGCAACGAGATGGCCAAGAGAGCGAAGTAAGTCTGTCAGGCTACCTTATGGGATTTAGTTTTACATTTCCAAAAGCAATATTTATGCATTTTTCGGAGATTGTTTTCCGCCGACAAACTCTAAATAGTTCTTCATATCAGGTCAAGAGCATTAAGTTCAGGGGGAAAAATTCATTTAAAAAGAATCTGAAATGCAGACCTCCTGTTAATTGACTCCTCTCTCCTCACTGTGCGTCTTTTCACATCAGGAATTTGTGTTAAACCACAGGCACGGATTTTGGGGGGGCAAAAACGGATTACTCTCACCTTTGGCCTGTGTTAGTAGCCACACCTTAGCGCGATAAATGATGACGATAACGCATTCCTAATGTTTGTCTTCTGGTTTCCATGATAGAAAGTTCATATCTTATCATACTCTTTTTTGTTTTTTTTGTTTTTTTTTCTGGCGTCGATTTTCCTCTTCTTATTGGCTCACAAGTCTTCGAAAGACCTGTAACAAGCCATGTTTAGGTTTCTTTTACATGATGTCATTCATTTGAAAAATATAAATGCTGTTTTAAATAAATGCACAATTAGTCATCAGATTAGTTTATTATACATGAACTCATCATCCAAACAAATAGTAATCCACTGTTACTCACTGTTACTTATTTGTCGAACAGGTGCAGAACTTGTGTTGCATAAGCAGTAAAACACAGGGTGCTGCTGTGGGGTGGTTTCATGCTTTCAAACGTGAACTGCATTTAATGTTACCACCCTGATGTTGAATATTTTTATATAACTTTTATATATAAAATTTCAGAATTACGGCTTCTTTTTGGAAAGTACTTTCCAAAAAAAAAGGAAAAAGATGGTCTTCTTAGAATATTTTGATAAGCTTTAGATTGTCATCATGTGACTTATAAACATTTAACATATAAACCTGTGATTTTGCTCCCAGAACCGGCGTCAGAGCAAATTCTCATAAATAAAATAAAATAAAAATTCAACACCATGCGAATTTGAGAATTTAATAATTGTGTATTTATGTTTTTCCAAATCAGACTATATTTTGTTGTTGACTATAATAGCAAAATGGTTGTTTTAAGCAAAGCGAAATGCGTTTATAATTTTATTATTTTATTAAGAAAATGCAAACATTTATGGATTTTTGTTATATGTATTTTATGTCTATATGTTCTTGTATTCAAGTGTACTTGAA
This sequence comes from Silurus meridionalis, assembly GCF_014805685.1. Classification (NCBI taxonomy): domain Eukaryota; kingdom Metazoa; phylum Chordata; class Actinopteri; order Siluriformes; family Siluridae; genus Silurus; species Silurus meridionalis. Next base: position 21,439,523 of record NC_060891.1, on the reverse strand, counting down.
TTTCCTTTCTCTTTCTCTCCCACTCTCTGTGTGTGTGTGTGTGTGTGTGTGTGTGTGTGTGTGTGTGTGTGTGTGTGTGTTTGCACGCATGTACACACTCCCCCGTCTTGCCCTCGCTTCCTCTAGGGCGTACTTCAAGAGCTTCATCCCTCAGTTTCAGGAGGGAGCGTTTGCCAACGGAAAGCTTTAAACGTAGAGAAACAGCGAGGTGGGAATCGGTCCTGAAGAGAAACTCGAGACGAAATATCTGAGCCGAAGAGACGGCCTTGAAAATCGGATAACACAACAAACCGCCTGTCCTTCGTGTCTGCGAAACTTTACCCAGAAACACATTCAAACAAGATGCCACCATGTAACAGCCTCTGAAAAAATATTTACTGTTCTGCACTGAAGAACATCTAAACGGAACTGTTTAACTGTTTAACTCTTTAAAAAAGTGTCAACAATGTCCTGTGTGTCCCAATAATGTCTTGTTTTATCCGTTTTTCCACTTTTTATTTTTCTCCCGCGTTTTCTTGTGACGTGAGAAGGAAAGCCAGAATAAATTTGTTTCTTTCTTTCTTGATTTCAGCTTTTAATCTTTGATTTAAAACCAATAAGAACTGAATTCTTTGTGAAGCTGTGAAGCTTTACCCAAATGAATACCTTTTTTGATGTCATGGCCTGAGCCTGCGCCAGGTCGAAACAGCGCCGTGTTCCTGAATCCCAAATTACAGCAGCAATTATCTCTCTAATGAGGCACTGAGTGCTTTACCTACCAACTCATCGAGCCGCCGTCATGTCCGATTGCAGTCTGCGCAAAGAGCCAATATCAGCAGTGTGAATAAAACCATGGTTCTCGCAGTCCAGCACGGCTTTCATGGCATCCTCGATCTGTTTCCCTTTCACGGTGGAACAGGTAATGGTGAGTAATTAGGGTTGAGGTACTCGGCTCTGTTGCTCCTACAGGATCTGCAGGTTTGTCGATTGTTGTAATGTTTAGCACCAAATATCTCTGTGAAAATATCTGTCTAGAGGAAAACTCCAGTATCTGTGAAATGATAACCAACAGCCAGCCAATCAATGTAGTCGATTTACATGTCAATTGTGTTACCCATCAATTTAAACAGCTCATTCTCTGTATCTGTTTTGAACAGTACTCGAGTGTTTGACTGATGTTGAACATAGGCTCAAAGATGCGCTAGTTCTCAACACTGAGACACACGTTAGTGAAAAGCCAAAAACAGTTCATTTGTGAGGTTTTATTCCCTAAAATACAAATTAAATTGTACTCACTTAACAATGCATTGGCCGAAATCAACACAACAGACTCTTTACCTCTTTCATCACCACCCCTTCTGCAGAATAAATGAGCTATGACAGATAAAGCTGGCTTGCAAAATGTAGTGGGTAACGGTGATTGTCAGTTGAATTATAGTGGAGTAACATCTATTGAATCATAAATGTAGTTGAGTAGAGAGAAAAAAGTTGCTTATATCATTAACACTCTTTAAAACTAGAAACATTTGGTTAATCGTTGTGAGCAGTGAAGTAAATATCACTGATTATGTCTTCATCATGGCACCTTTTAGTGGGGTGGGATATATTAGGCAGCAAGTGAACATTTTGTCCTCAAAGTTGACGTGTTAAAAGCAGGAAAAATGGGCTAGCGTAAGAATTTGGGCGAGTTCGACAAGAACCAAACTGTGACGTCTAGACAACTGATAGACCCATGCATGTGGGAAGCAAAGGCTGGTCTGTGTGGTCCGATCCACCAGACGAGCTTCTGTAGCTCAAATTGCTAAAGAAGTTAATGCTGTTAATGTTTTGGCAGCAAAAATCTTTAGAACTGTTTTATTCTTGTGGAAATCATGGTGAATCCAGAGACACTGGATGGTCCATTGCAGGGCTCCATACACAATCATTTACACACTCATTCTCACATTCATGTTTCTCTAAGGGTTGAAGAAACTGGAAAAATTGGAAGAAACCCACATATTAACACAAGCCCCTGAGCTCAGAATCAAACCTAGAGCTGTGAGGTGTCAATCCTATTCCCAAATCACACCCTGAATTATTAATATCCACTTTGATTGCAGTTGGTGTTCCCAGGACTGCCTTGGAATCCACCATGATCCTGACCAGGACAAAATACTTACTGGAGATGAATAAATGAAAACTAGCATTAGTGTCTATAAACAAAAAATAAAAAGTCAGAATAGGCACAATATCTCATCTTTATACATGCTGAGGTATTAAATACCACATTTATATGTGGCCATATGGCCAAGGACATCATTAAACAGACAGAATCCGGTGCAGCTGTGCCAGCACTAGTATTCCTTTCTTTTTATTCAGCCACATGTCTGCCAAGACTACTTTCATCTTTTTATTTTCTTTGTGCCTGGTAGAACATAGAGAAACATTATAAACACAAAGATTTCACATATAACCGTATAATCAGAATAACAAATGAATAAATCAAATTTAGCTTTGTACTCTATTAAGAATCAGAGCAGAACACGACCACAACATTTTTTCCCTTACTAATGCACTGTATAGATGTTTCTGTGAGTGTGTGTGTGTGTGTGTGTGTGTGTGTGAAATTTGTGAACTGAGGGCATTTGAGTTTCGTTATAATAAGGCATTATTTGTACACATTGTCTCTGCTCGTGCTCTTGTTTGACAGTTCCAGAGGTTTCGACAGCGGTAATACTGATAAATGCTCTGGTGACGTGTGAACACGAGTGAAGGAATGTGCAGAGGTGTAAAGAGTACCTGAAAATCATACTTGAGTAAAAGTATAGATACCTTACTGCAAAGCTTACTTTATTAGGTTAAAAGTTATTCATTTCAATATAACTTGACTAAAAGTCTTACAATATCTGATCTAAACAGTATTTGCTTCATATAGAATGTAGGCTCAAAGATGCACCAGTCCTGAACAACTAGACACATGTTAGTGAAAGACCAAAAAAAAACCAGATCACTTGTGAGGTTTTTATTTATTTATAAATGCAAATCGAATACAAAGTCAAATATAGTGAAGTCAAAAGTACATCTATTTAATGTTAAATGTAGTTGAATAGGGAGTAAAAGTTGCTTGTATCGTAAATACTTAGGAAAAAGTAGTCAAAAAGTTACTTAGTTGCAGTAACGAAGTACATTTACTCAAATACTTTACACCTTGGTGTGTATAAGTATGTGTGATCATTAGAACAGGGGTCATGGTCAGGAGTCTGCTGTGGCCTGAGGCACCGACGATTGTTCATAATGCAGGAACTGTCGTGTTTAATAGGAAACCAGGGGGTGAATGCATGTGGGACATTTACTGGAATCGAGTCTCTTAACAGAAGAATTTTAGTCAGGGTTCTTTTTTCGGCTGTTTCTGCTTTCCATGCTTTGTGTCTATTCTCAATCTGATCCCAATTTTGTCTTCTGGCCCTTATTATGCAACAGTAAAGACGACACGCTCTGTTCTGATGCGAGCGCCACTGGATCTTCACTTTCCTTACTAACTTGAAAAGACCAAGCAATTACTTAAAAAAAAAAAAAAAATCAAATACAAAAAGACTCACTCACTTTTTTACGTGTGGGATGGGATCTGGTACTGAAGCACCTATTTGCCAGTAAAGAGTCAGATTACTGGAGCTGAAATAAGGTGTACTTATTTAAAGCTTGTTTTTAGGAGATACATGTTTTTTTTTTTCCCTCCCTTCATGCTCTCTACTTTTAGTACAGAGACCCTGGCTGCCAGCTTAGCCGCTAATACGCTTAATCCACTAATCCTGCCTTGTTTAAAGCATCTCGATGGCAGCAGGCCGAAGAAAATAAGGAGCTTGGAAATGGAAACGATACTCGGGTTCATTAATTGCCGTGGTATTATCGTTCGGTGCCGGTGAATTAGGGGTGTAGACGCTTTTCAGATGAGGTGCAAGAGATTTCCTCGAGTATGGACGTTTAAAAATAGCCTACACCTGAAGAAGTGTGAAATAATGCTCCTTTCGGACTTGTCAACCGCCTGAGCCGTATTTACCTGCCTCGAGGATCTCAGAAGAGTTTCCAGAAAGACAAACTGTCCCAGTCTGATTGCTAAAGCAGGACAGATCCTGATGTTATTTCTGCTCTTTTTCTCTCAGATTCATGGTTATGGAGATGTAATTTACAGGCAAGCTGCCTTCTGTGTACCGAAAGCTCCTTAAAATGTTAGATTCAGCGCTCAAGTTCATAAATACTCTCATCATCATGATGTTTTATAGAGAAACATGAGACCAGATTCTCTCAGTGTAAAAAAAAAAAAAACAGAAATGTTTATTTATATGGTGATTATTTATAGATTGCCATGGAAGGTCGACTTTCAGCTGTAGTGTTCAGAGGATTTTTTTTTCGTGGTAATTTGGTGGCTCAAAGTTTAAGGAGATACTAATGAGAGTCAGAGGTTCAAGCCCTAGCATTGCCTAGCTGCTTTTGAGTAAAACCTCTTCTCCAGAGTTGCTGTATCATGGCTGAGATGGAATCTGTGGATCACTGTAATGAATACATGACCAATGAAATCTGTTTACTTTAATATAGGAAGGATTGTTGCATGCCTTGTTCCACATAATGGAATCTGACTTTAGACACAAAAAGACAATGTTATTGAAGGAAAGTATTTATATTCACAGTTAGGTTACACAATTGGTCACGTGGGGGAGGTTGTAGCTCAGTTGTTAGGGCATTGGTCTCTCAATCTAAAGGTCACAAGCACCACCAAGATGCCACTGCTGGGCCCCTGAGCAAGGCCCTTAACTCGTAATCGCTCACTGATAAGTCATTCGTGATAAGTGGAACCTGCCAAATGACATAAATTAAAAAATCTGGGTGACTTGCTCCAAAAATGGAAATTGCCATTTAAACTCCAAGGTTGCCATATGTTTCTTTAACGCATCTGAGGTGAGAATCTGAATACTTTATTGATCCCATAGGGAAATTGTTTGGTTTTGGTTGCCCCCAGTCAAATATCAAAGTAAATATTAAAGTAAAACTATAAATAATAAAATGTTAATAAATATACATATTAAGGTATATAGTAAGTGAAGTGAAATGTGTAGCAGAAGTAAAAAAAAAACGATGGCAAAGAATTTCAAGTATTTAGAATATTTTAGTATTTAGTAGTATTTTAGAATTTATCATTATTGCCCTGAGATTATTGCGCATAATTGCCCAAAGTATTTGTGGCATGAAATATATATAAATAAAGAAAAGATGAGAAAACTTGCCCACTGTTTAAAAGCTGATCGAGCACCCATCAGCTATTTCTACACCTCACTTCAGGCGTATACTCTTACACTTTTCTTTTCAAATTGCAATATTTCCAATTAAGTCACTTTCTTCTCTAAACGTTCTACAAAAAAATATAGGTGTCGATCACATCCGATTACATCAAACGATCCGGAAACGTCTTTCCCATACACACCGATATCATTCCTCAATTATGATTTGTAGAATTTGGATTTTCAGGTTTATTACACCTGGCTAGAAATATTTCATGATGCGCCTCATTGTGACGTTTCTTTTCTCTGTTTACGTCTCATATTTCGTGTTCTCTCTACTGTTTCTGGCCCCGTGGTAAAAAAAAACAGACACGGCACAGTATGCGCTTTCGAGGATCGAAATAAATAAAAATGAAAAATGAACCGAAACAGCCTGCGAGGAGCGTCACGGCGCAGAGCAAAAACCGCGACAAGCGACAAACTTAGGACCCCCCTGCCGAGAGCTTTGCCACAAATTCATCAACTTCAAACTTGAGTTGCAACTACAAAACTTTGTTTTTTCTTTCTTTCAAAAAAAATAAAGGGGGGGGGAAGCTATGATGCAGGAGTCGGAGAAAAAAGGACTTGATTAAGAATCCATACTGCCATCCCAAATTTGCGTTTGTCCCTGAAGATGCTAAGCAGGCAGGACAGGAGATAACTGGAGCGAAATGGGGAGCGTCACACAGGCCTGGATATGTCAGTGTGGTTGTGAAGTCGAACGAAAAAGCAGCCGCCTTCGTTTGTTTACTCCTGCAGACTTTCCCAATACGCAGCCTCTGTTAGTGGTCATACTTTATTTGCTAATGAAATGCATAAGGACAAAAATTGTGAAGACACAATTCTGACACTGGGAAAGACCGTAAAACTTTCCTGTCGAAGTATCTTCCTGTCCTGGAAACTCCAGCGTTTTTCTTTCTTTTTTCTCAGTGCAGGATTGGGGATCGGTTTCAGCAGTGTTCAAGATGATGGAGCTGAGAGGCTTAGCTAATTTGTGAGCTTGTGGCAAAGGGGAGGGGGGGAAGCGAGGGAGGGTGGCATTTAGGGAACTTTTATTGCGACTTGTTTGATGTGTGAGCCGAGGGAAGAAAGTGACTTCCAAGATGCTATGAAAATGAGAGGAATTAATGATGGGGGATTTCTTTTTTTTCTTCGTTCCATTACACATTGGACATTTTTTCATTCAACGAAAATTTTTTTCGTTTTTGTTTTTTTAAGGGAATGTGGTAGATCATGGCTAAGGCTCTGGTTACTGATCGGAAGGTTGGGGTTCAACCCTTGTATCGCCAAACAGCCCAGCTTGGGGCCCTGAGCAAGTCCCTTAACCCTCTGTGCTCCAGGGGTGATGTATCCTGACTGACCCTGTGCTCTGACCCCAAGCTTCCTAAGTACATGTGACATAAACATGATATAAAGCACCTTCTTTCTTTCAGCTTTTTCTTTTTCATCTGATTCTAAGTTTCATTAAAAGCAGGGATTTTTAATACAGTTTACACTGGGTTAGGGGTTAAAAGATGATACTGAGTGCGTGTTTCCTCCAGGCTGTAATCAGCATTTGATTTAAACCTGTCATGGATTTGGAAGAGCACAGCCCTCAGGTCCTGGCACTGTTTGTGCTTTGGCTTTCGTGCTTCTTCTTCTTTTTTTTTTTTTTTTTTTTTTTACAGAATTGGCGCGTCATCGTTTTGGATCTTCAAAGCACTAATAAAACCACCAACAGGTCTCCAACCTTAAATACGAAGTCAGGATTTTGCTTTCCTCATTGTCCCTCCTTTATTTGCATTTTATGGCGTGATCAAATATTTAGAAACATTTCCACATAGTACACAATTTCAATTTTGCTTTTTTCATTTCCCGATTGTGCTTTTTTTTCAATATTCTTCCTCACAATCTCCTCTGTCCAGCCTTTTCCATATGATCTCATTCCTATATATATATATATATATATATATATATATATATATATATATATATATATATAATGTGAAGGTTCTTGTGGCTGGCTGCCGGCATTACTGTTTGTCAGAGCAGATTAAGCAGCCCATGCTGGGAAACTATCAAGGGCAGAGACGGCTTCTGATGGCATGTCGTACTGCTAGACGTGTCAGGTAGAGTGACACACTAAGAGTGACAGCTCCACACAGAGGATCAGAAGGCCAGAGGCTTCTGTTTAGCATCTCCCGAATGTTTACGACTCTGGATAATGCAACGATCCTTGAAGAGACTTTTTTTTTTTTTTTGCTTAACGGAGCAAATAGTTATAGCATATAGATACAGTATAAAATCATTTCCTTGATTTTTGAATGTCTAAAAGATTTTTTTATGTCTAACAGATATGCTTCACATAATGAAAGGGACAAAAATAGTAACCTGCTCCACAGGGGAGGCCCAAATATCAAAGCCTCGGTTTATTATGCAATTTTTCTAGCCCACATTTTACTGAAGTATCAGTAAAACCTAATGAGTCCTGTAATTAAGCTCTAAGGCACACTGTTACCGCTGTAGAATCCCTTTATTCCCCATGTCTGCATGTATACAAATACAATTATGAATCCGAGGCTGTTTGGAGAATAGCGGTGTGCAACACGACGGAAAGTCACGCGAGCTGGAGCTTTCGAATCTAATGCAGGATACAGGGAGGTGGTAGCTTAGTAGTTAAGGCATTAGACTTTGGATCTGGCGAGATCAAATCCCAGCCACACCAAGCTGCCACACCTGGGCCCCTGAGCAAGGCTCTTAACCCCATAGCTGCTCAGATGTATGAATGGAATAAATGTATTCACTTTGGCAAAGGGCATCTGCCAAATGCCATCAACAGCCTAAAGATCCATGAAATTACTGAGCAAATAATGAACTTTAGGGATGGATTTGGACGGTATTTAATATCAACAGTCTACAACAATGGCTCAAGATCACAGGCTGAATACAGTTTTTCATTTAATGACTATTACTGCAAACCTAAACAATGATGGATCTTTAATAAAGGACATTCGGTGCCACACAGATGGGTTCTCTTAGAGTCTGGGTCCTCTCAGCGTTTTTTCCTCTTGCCGTCTCTTGGGAAAGGGGGGGGTTCCTTGCCACAGTCATCACTGGCTCACTCGTTAGGATTAAACTTATCATTATAAGGAGCAAACTTAATGTAAGAAGCACTAAATGTATACATTGCAAATGCAACTGTATAATTACTTTATCTGCTTTGGGACAATGTCCATTGTTAAAAGTGCTCTACAAATTAAAAAAAATAGTGGAATTAATCTGGCATAAATATAAATGTAACAGTTAGATATGAAAATCATGGTAATAAAGAAAACATTTATTTGAATAGCTCTGAGATGTATTTATAGCGTCTATATTTCTCCCTTATTTTGGTCAATTGTCACCCAACAGCCAGCTCTTCTCTATGATACAGCACATAGCAGCTAACACATCCTTCCGCCAAGACACATAACGCCAGGAGGTTTCCGCTAGTCACTGCTGCATCATACGGCAGCGTAAGTCATTCTATTAAAAAAAAGAACATCCTATTATCTCCCTGATGTTCACTTTGAATCAGTGTAACAGCCATGACTGAATCACACTGTCAGTAAACAACACACGAGCTACTCGTCTTTAAAGAACAACATTGCAAAGGCTGCAGAATAACTCATTGCATCAAGTTCAGGGTTAAAGTTATGATCAAAAGATTATTCTTCTAGCTAGATTCTACAGTATGCTTGCTTGGGTCCTGGTTGTACCATTACACAAAGACAATTTTTTTTTAGGGCTTCTTATCTACACAGGAAATGATATATTTTTTGAAAAATCTTTTAAATGAAAATTCATTATTTTTAGGATTTAATCCTACAAAAACCTGTACTCCATCTGAGCAGGCATCAGTGTGCCATTGTAATCTCATGAAGTGCCAGAAAAGCATGTAGGCTTTTGCTTTGATAACTGTTGCATGGTTTGTTTTGTTCGCATTTCTAGCAGCATGGGGCTGATGGAAAAGTAATTAAAGATTGAAGTTTGTGTGCATTTCAGTTCTACTTCCTATTTTAGGTAATTAAAAAAAAAAAAGCTACCCTGATCAACAGGGCATGGTACTGCAATGTGTAGAAACAACATTTTAGCAAAATCGAATGAGTTCAAATGAGTTTTTTGTTGAAGATTTTGTTTAATAGCTTACAGTAACTTGGCAAGATCAAATTCAACAAATTATATCATGATCTGTCTGAATACTCGATTCTGGAAGGTGTGTGTTCAAACTATTGAAAATACAAGTGCATACAAAGCTATTGAAAGCTATTGTAAACTATTAAATGACAGCGAAAACCAATGATTTTTTTGCATGTCATATAACTTATATTTTAAATATGCCAATTTTATTAAATAGGACACATCACAAGACGACTGATGAACTGGAAAAGTTTAATGTTAAAATTAGATATATTGTGAAAAATGGCACATGAAATGAACACCAACAGCTTCGTTTTTAGCAGAGAAACGGCACATAATTTAACCTCTCTCTCTCTCTCTCTCTCTCTCTCGTAGTAAAATGGGGAAAATACACACCTCAACAAGTGAACTGTAATGAATGGACATTCAGTGGTGCTCAGATGAGGATGGGTTCCCTTTTTGATTGTGGTTCCTCTCAAAGTTTCTTCCTCATGACAGTTAGTTTTTCTTTGCCTCAGTCTCCACTGGCTCACTCATTAGGGATAAACAATGATAAGGTACAAAGTTATAGGCAATAAACCTATACATTATAATCTTACAACCTTTTTCTCTTTTTATTTTAGAAAAAATATTTTCTCCCTCATTTTAGTCAACTCCCATCCCTACCTGCAGCTAACACATCCTCTGACTAAGGCACTACTAGAAAGAAGTAGCTCAGGGGTTTAATCAGAAGGTTGTAAATTCAAAATCTCAGCACCAAGCTCCCATTTTGACCCTTGAGCAAGACACTTAAACCACTTAATTTCTTAGTTGTATAAAAATTGACATAAGATGGCCCGGCCATCTGCCTCAAAAAAGACCAAATGACCTGCATATAAAATAACTAACAGAAATAAGCAATTATAATTACTCATTAAGTCCGTTTTGCAACTGTCAAAAACCTCTTTTAACTTTTCTAAGCTGGCAAATGACCAGTTAGGTTTGTGTAACACAACCTAAATGCAAGACACAACAAAAACATGTTCATACAACCAGTTCTGGCTTATCCTCTATGGAAAACATTGGGAGATTTCATAAGAGAAGAAAAAACAAAAACATTGCCAGTTTTTTCACATGAAGTCATGTAATGAGAATTATACAAAGGTGTTAATTACAGTAGCTACATTTTCACAATTAACAATTTTTCACACAAAAAAGTCTCTGTGGTGTAAATGACATTGAAATGATATTTGAACAGCATTGATGCCACTTGAACCAAATTAAGTCTTGTCCATACCTTTCAACTCCACTTCGTTTGCAGTAAGTGATAAATTCATAAGAAAAGCATATAGCTAACACAAAGAAGTTAATTAGCTTCCAAACATTGGGTTTAACTGAATCCTTAATGATAAGCAAATATAATTCTTAACAAATCTTCCCTCAGAAACCAAAGAAGCATTAACTGTGTAAAGACTCAAGCTGATTTCTACAAAATGTAATCTCTAGTCATGGCTTATTTGACCCTGATGTTGTACCAGGACTGCGTCGAGTGAGCAGTACAGGCCTGGGCAGGTAATAGTCATTCTTTCTTTGTTGGGTAAAATCTCTTTATTCGATTTTTCACATGTGCACGTGTATTAAGTCTCTTTTCAGCCAGAAGAAATGGACTCTAGAGGACAACAGGCTGTGCTTTGGTCTTCAACATATCTCCATTTCTAACCTCAATATGCTTCACTATGTAGAACAGGAAAACACGTCTTACTGAAACAATTTAAGGTGCACTCCTTTGTAAGAATTTCAAAATAGGACACTGTAACTTGCACACTTGTGTATTTACCATTAATACTGATTATAACAGTGCAGTACAAAAACTCTGTCTGGAAACTGGTGAAAGTGTTTTAATTTGAAACTTAATATATTTGAATTATAAACATTTGACTTGTATGTTGTAAATATGGAAAGGACAAAAATGCTAAAGAAGGTGAATGTGAAGGATTTAAAATCTCATGGGGAAAGTAAATGCAGTCAGAGTGGGCAAATAAATACAGATATTTTCAGTCAAACTCAGTGTAACTGAAATATTTTTGCATCATTGAAGCTAGTTATTGACACTAATGTTAGCATACTGGCCATCATTAGCAATGAACAGCCAGAGTTATCTATCTCTAAGAATACTAATGTTGCTATTTCAGTGTGCATAAATATCAATACACACTTACACACACTACCAAGTGTGGACACATCATCTCCTTTAGTGGTTTTTTTATTATTATTATTTTCAACATTGTACATTAGTACAGAAAACAATCAAGCTAAGTATATGAAAGAACTTGTATGGAATGTAGTACACAAAGCGTTGATGACAGCTTGGCACACTCATGGCATTCTCTCATCAGATTCACAACGAGAGAATGAGGTAATCACCTGGAATGGTTTTCAAACATTTTCGAGAGGCGTTGAGTACTTGTTGGCTGCTTTTCCTTCACTCTCAAACCATCTCAATTGGATTTAAATTGGGTGAGTGTGCAGAGCTCCATCACTCTTTCTTGGACGAACAGCTCTTACATAACCTTGAGGTGTGTTTGGGGTGATTGTCCTGTCGGAAAACAAATTATGCAAACTAGATATGATGGCCTGTCGCTGCAAAATGCTGTGATAGCCTTGCTGGTTTAATTTGCTTTTAATTTACTGCAAAGCATTATCACACCATCCCAACTCCTCCTCCATGCTAGTGGTAATCATGCGTTCAAGACCTGTCCGTTCACCCTCTGTACATCTAACAAAGACAGGGCAGTCACAATCTATTACTACTATAATCTGAACAATTTAAAATGTCAGGCATAATAATATAAAAACAAAATATAAAACGATTTGCCATGGTGGAAAATTGTGATTGGGCAGACACTGAATGAGTTTACTTTTGCATCAGAATTCCAATGTCTGTCTGTCTGTCTGTCTGTCTGTCTGTCTGTCTGTCTATCTATCTATCTATCTATCTATCTATCTATCTATCTATCTATCTGGTTATCTATCTATCTATCTATCTATCTATCTATCTATCTATCTATCTATCTATCTATCTGGTTATCTATCTATCTATCTATCTATCTATCTATCTATCTATCTATCTATCTATCTATCTATCTATCTATCTATCTATCTATCTATCTATCTATCTATCTATCTATCTAGATGGCAAAAAGAACTCTTTATAAAAATTAGATAACAATATGCTTATTATTAATTGCCAAATTGAATAAATGAGTAAATAAATGTAAAATGTAAATTATTCAAATTGAGATTTTTTTTGCAAATGATTTGTCAGTTTCTAAGCTCTGTAAGGATTGAGCATTGGGGTAAAAAAATACTGTATATGCGTTTTATGATTTATGTATTTAATGTGCTTCTTGCTTAAAAAAAAAAAAAACCTATAACATGGCAATGAACTCCATTCAGTAGTGAACCTTGAAACTTTGTGTCCCTTCCAATTATTTCAGTTTGCATTCCAGCATTGTGTGTGTGCTGCACGGTTACAGAGACGGGATGCAGATGGCATTACAGGAACCTTATCAGATCAGAGAGGCAAATAACAGCGGTGCGTTTGTGTTTAGAACAAATCCATCAGCATTCCATGATACGAAGTACACCCACCATCCTGTTCTTAGTTCTTATAAAACTTTTTGCCGGCAGCTGTAAACAAACTTCCCCTTTTGCGTCGTAGGCCTGAGATGAAAAATAAAAATAAAAAAACAACTTATAGGAGCTGCAAAGGAAATAAACTGTAAAGGAAGGATTGTTGTTGCCTCTGTTTCTTTCCTCCACTTCATTCTCAGAATGAGGACTTGCTGTGATGGGTCATAGGTTCCTTGACCGAATGTGCCAGATTACGGGAAGACCCCTGTCACTAAAATAGTGGGGCTGACACTTTTCTACCCTACTTTGTAGTCCCCCCACCTTTCTTCTTTCTACTCCATTTATCAAGTTCTTCCATCGCACTCCTGTGCTGTTTAGAAGTGGCCACCGCACACCGTTCCACCGCACTCTTTTTCTTTTTTCTTTCGAGTCAGACATGCATCAATGACGCACTTCCTTCCACTGTAGCAGGAACTCGCAGGTCTTTGTAATATTCACACTTTCTCAAAAACCACAGTTCCAAGTGTTACGTTCTTATGATTATAAGTGTAAAGACAACACCAGTGGAGTCTTTCTCGTTTAGATCAGTATTTCCTTTTAGAGATTTGGGGGGAGGGAAGAAAGTAAATAAAGAGCACTGCTGTTTACTGACATGCTGTCAAAGTGGAAATAATGCACTCAATCGTCTCACGCCTGCCGAAGCAGGTCTGTGCGGTAGGCACATTAGGACATGGCTGAATGTCAAATTCAGAGTTTCATGACAACATTGAGTTACTGGAGAAAGGTCGCTAGGTTGGCCTGCATTCTCAAACAAATAAGCAAACCAATACAGTTGTCAAGCGAGTGGTTTGCACTTTACAGTGGACACACTGTTGTCCTTTGTCCTGAGTAAGTGCTAATGGTGCTGTACATGTTAAGATAAGAGGTATCTGGGAAACATAATGGTTCTGTTAATGATATCATTGTATGCCAGAAATAATGAACAGAATAATAATAAACTGTTCAGGTAATTTCCTACGTCATACATATATTTTTTTCTATTATTTGCTTTTGGAAGTCTTTCAGTGTTTTCACAGGAAATCAGGTCAAAATCTGGAAGAAAATCAGGTCAAATCAGGTCAAAATTTCCATTTATATTTTATATTGTTATATTTTATTATATGTTTACAAAAATCAAGTTAAAGCAAAGGGTGTACATTATCACATGGGTATCTATCTATCTATCTATCTATCTATCTATCTATCTATCTATCTATCTATCTATCTATCTATCTATCTATCTATCTAGCTATCTATCTATTTATCTATGGGTATAGAAATATCTATCTATCTATCTATCTATCTATCTATCTATCTATCTATCTCTATCTATCTATCTATCTATCTATCTATTTATCTATGGGTATAGAAATATCTATCTATCTATCTATCTATCTATCTATCTATCTATCTATCTATCTATCTATCTATCTATCTATCTATCTATCTATGGGTATAGAAATATCTATCTATCTATCTATCTATCTATCTATCTATCTATCTATCTATCTATCTATCTATCTATCTATCTATCTATCTATCTATCTACTGGTGTATAAAATATCTATCTATCTATCTATCTATCTATCTATCTATCTATCTATCTATCTATCTATCTATCTATCTATCCATCCATCCATCCATCCATCCATCCATCCATCCATCCAAGGTGATTGTTATAAAGTAATTCTCCAAAAAGGAATGGTCTTTTACTTACCATTTTTCATCAATGACAGGATGTTGGTTCGGGCTCCATGGAGGATAAAAAAATAACTGAACATGGAAAACTATATTATCAAATGCCAATCTCCATATAAACTGATGTCCCCAATGACATTTGACTTAAAACAGCATAAGAGGAATAAAACACAATTCAGTGTGCTGTTACAGTAAAAATAATCAGCAAATGAAATATTTCCGAATGCTACACTTTATTGAGTGTTGATTCCTGATGTGTTTGAACAGAAAATGTGGTGCATGTGTATGTTTTATATAGTGTATTGTACATGCCAGTTTGCTCTTAAGTTGCTGATGTTTAATGCACAGTATAGTGTCTGGATTGAACTTTAAAGTTTATTAATAAGGTCCTGAGGTAGGAATGTGGTACATGTGCTACACCAGGTAGATGACGTTCATGAGGTGAACCACTGCACAGTGTCAGACTTTCCTCTAACGTTATTGGTGTAATCAGGGGAAACGTTGTGCCATGAATCTATTTAGT
Source organism: Silurus meridionalis (assembly GCF_014805685.1). Lineage (NCBI taxonomy): Eukaryota > Metazoa > Chordata > Actinopteri > Siluriformes > Siluridae > Silurus > Silurus meridionalis. Next base: position 21,424,223 of record NC_060891.1, on the reverse strand, counting down.
CTCCCTGGAGTCTCATATTTGCCCGGAATGTTCCCATTCTGGCTCTCTGTTGTTCGGCACCATTTAGCTTGGGTTACCGTGGAAACCAGCAAATAAAATACAAAGAGATAGTCAAGATGTTAATCTATATCAGCTGTCCTTACCACTCTGTAATCCTCCAGGCATCTGCGGCCTCGAGACAGAGACAGAGATGGAGACAGTGACTCTCATATACCCAGGCTGATCGAGTTCTGCAAAGGATGCAAAGGAAACCTGAAGTGTGCAATACTGAACAAGCTGGTTCATAAAAATATTGGATTATAGGAAATTTATTCTCCAAACTGAAAAACATACTACATAATAGACACATATATATGATAGCACACACTTTTTCGATCCTTTGTTACACGGTTGTGTTTTCTATGCATTTTGCGATGTGCACGTGCACAGCAGTCATGCATGTGCATAGAAAGGTAAATGGTTTATCAGATTAACAGCCAGGAATATGTCTGGTGATATCTGCCCCATAGAGGTAATCCTTTAATCACAATGATGTCATCAAAAAGAGGCGGGACCACTATTAATATTTATCAGTAATCCAAAACCTTGTGAGACCGTTTTTTTTTCTTATCACAAACTCTGTCTAAACTTCTTGTAGCATTCAATCCTACATCATGAACCATATAAATAAAGTATATATGTATATATAAGTATATGTTAGGGCTGTTAAAATGAACTCTTTAAAATAACACGTTAATGCAAGTTAATTTTACTGCCACTAATTTTTTGAATGCATGATTAATGCAGCGTGCATTTTGTTTGACCGTTTTTATTAAAAATATAAATAAATAGTTGTAGAACAAGCTAAATTATAACCTTCAATGCAACACATTTATTCACGTCCTTTCGTTACTCAGATATATATATATTAAAAAACTTCACCAAAAATATAAGTTTTAATAATTAAACATTTGATTTACTGATGTGTCAAGTCTCAAATCAGCACCAAAAATCCGCCATGGTGCACCGATCCGGCAATTAAAACCGTCCGTGTGGAAACATGCGATTAATCGTGATATATATAAAATTTCTTTCTCTACACACACTGTATTAAATTCTTGTAGCGTTTATTCCTATGTCATGAATTAATACACATTAATAAAGTGATGATGAACGTATGAGGCAGCAGATTTAAAAAAACTAATGACTGATTAATTTGTGACTATCAAATGCATGATTAATTCCAGTGCATGATAAAATGGCCTTGTTGTGCAAACATTCATTAAGCGCCTTGTCGATTCACTGGCTTTCCACGTCTCTTCGGCCCACCCTACTTTTGGGTTTATAAGATATTCTGCCAGTCAGTCGCAGTTCTTTAGAATTGATAAAAGATGATATGTCATGGCTTTTATATCAGTCATAACACAGAGATTACAAATTGGCTGAAGGTAACATTTTCTTCCTTCACTAATAAAACATTTTAACATAGCTGTTATTTAAATGTAATAAAATAAAAAATAAGTCTTCCTAATCTTGTCTCAGTTCCTCACACTCTCGAGAAATTGGAGTGTGTAGGCTTTCACCAGTCCACATGCATTATACATCCAAAAGTTTGTCAAAAACTGTCTGGCTCTTCCCCAAACTGCCACAAGTTAGAAGCACACAATTGTCTCAAATGTTTCTGTTTGCTCTAGAAAGCACAAAACCAGCTCAAAATTTAAACTGAACTAAAAACTGCTATGTTGACTCCACCTCGAGCCTCCTCGTCCAACTTTAATGTCTGACCTCATTAGTGCTCTTGTGGCTGAATCCAGCAGAACCACGCGCAGAAATGAAAAGCCTTCCCAGAAGAGCGGAGGATATTATAAAAGCAAAGGGAACTAGGCAGATGGGTGTGTAGGTCATATAATGTATGTGTCTATTTACACTGCCAAGAAATGATTATTTGGAAAAAATGTATTCATGCTATTTCGTTTTGATTCCAGCACATATATCTACTCAAATTGTATACACATAGTGTCTTTTAACTTTGTTCTTATTAATAGAGAAAATATGCATTTATTAAAAAAAAAAAACACAACAAAAACAAATGAAACTGCAGCATTGTGCTTCAATTTTGGTCTATTTGTCTTGTTCAATTTCCCAACTTCTATCTATCTATCTATCTATCTATCTATCTATCTATCTATCTATCTATCTATCTATCTATCTATCTATCCATCCATCCATCCATCCATCCATCCATCCATCCATCCATCCATCCATCCATGTGGTTCCCACAACTAAAAGTCAATTAAAATAAGAAAATTACAAATAAAGAATTCTTATTCATATCCACATGGCAGTTCTGTTTGACACATAAATCCATGTCCATCTTCTCGAGACGCTCCTCCAGCCTTCCATAAAGACTACAAGAATAGCACTGAGCAGGTTTAACCTCAGCCATGTACAGTAGCAGTGAGAGAAAATATTCAGAGGTGGAGACTGGACTGGCCTGAGAGAGATCAGTGCTGGAGAGAGAGAGAGAGAGAGAGAGAGAGAGAGAGAGAGAGAGAGAGAGAGAGAGAGAGAGAGAGAGAGAGAGAGAGAGAGAGAGAGAGGAAGAAAGAGCGAGAGAGAAAGAGAGAGAGAGAGAGAGAGAGGGAGAGAGGGAGGGAATCCCTGACGCTCCTTCACCAAGGAAACCCGAACCCGCGTCTGCGCTGACGCAGCTGCCCATTTTTGGAAACGTACGTCAATGCCCGGACGCTACCAACGATAAACACTCCGTAGGGGGAGACGCGGATGTTGCCCGTGTACGCTTCAATTTCTCGAAACATATTGTCAACATCACAATAAACGTAGTACCTAATCGATGAACAGCACCTAATGCCCTATGTTAAAACTAACCTGCACACTAGTAACTACTAATTATATATTTTTTACTATAAATGCTATGCACCCCCCTATTCCAGTGCGAATGGTCGCGGCCTGGTGCGCGTGGACGCATGTTGGCGTTGATAAACGCTCGCGAACGCACTACAGTGCCATTACAGTGAGTCATCATCCAGCACAGGGGGCAAAAAATATCACCAACACAGCAGAAGGCAGAGCTCTGAGTCATTTTTAGGGACGAAACTGAAGGACCGAAGCGCGCCAGCACTGAGTTCATTACAGAAAGTAGGTGCACAAGAGACATTTTCAGTTTTTTTTTTTTTTTAAATCAGCAACTTCAGCAGCCCTGTTATTACTCTCACTGGACTAAATGAACACAATTAGAGGCAAAAACAGTCATTTTAATTGACTAGGATCTGGATGCTGCTTTATAAGAATTTGGATTATTTATAACTTTTAATTATTGTTTTTTTATATTTTTTTATTTTAAGATAAAGGCTTGGAAGTGCTTTTTTTTCCCAAAAAAAAAAAAAAAAAAAAGAAGACGCAGACTCGGTGTCGGAACTTTACTCTGAACCTGTGAAACTTTTTGCTCTTTAAAAAAAGAAAGAAAGAAAAAAAAATATTTTTATTATATTATATATATATTTTTGTCCCTCTGGATAATGTACCAGGAGTACTGCGGCGGCGGCGGCGGCGGCAGCGGCGCGTCCCCGGTGAGATTGGACTCGTTCACGAGCGGAACAGGCATCAGTCCGATCTCCGGATACCAGGTGAAGTCCAATTCCATTGCTCATCATCAGGGCCAGTCACACTCCGATCATGTAGGCTGTAGATGTAATTAAAGATGGACATGATCTCCATGAACAGTATTCAGTGGTGGTGTTTCCACGAAGATCTCAAGACTGCAGTTTATTCATTATTATTACTAAATAACCAGTGATGCTACTTTAACACAGATATATGTGAGATATATGTGAGATTTCAATTCACGCACACGCGCTTGCAAAAAATGTAATTGGTGTGCGCGAGCAATAGTATTGGCACCCCGCAGACTGCTGTCGGGAATACCGTGTGTTAAGATGGAGGTCAGGATGTGGTCAATAGACGTCATGATCAACACATACACTGTCACTTCTTCATAATAATAATATTAATAATAACGAAACTCTAGCAGGCTACACACACTGACCACAGAAATGATCCCCCCAAAAAACCGGAATTGAACTCTGACACTGAATTTACACATCTGTCTGAAACCACAGGATGAACCCCTGTAAATCTCAGACTCCCTGTTTAACATTTATTATCAATCTACGTGCATTGTTATTATTATTATTATTATTATTATTATTATTAATGATGGTCATAATAATAATAATAATAATAATAATAATAATAGCCAGATGATTGCAGATCATTGAGTAATAATAAGTGATGGAGGTTATAGTAGCACTGAGATCTTTATTAAAAGTTTAAATGCAACACTTTATATTCCGGATTTTTACAATATTTCTTTTTCTCCTTTAAACGGGCTTCCTTTCTTGTTTTCCACTCTTTCTTTCTTTCTTTCTTTCTTTCTTTCTTTCTTTCTTTCTCCCTCTGTGCACTGGGACACAATCAACAGGTTGTGCTCGGATCATTCCTCATAATGAAAGTGAATCTAGAACGTGTTGTCTCAATGTTCTGCTCCCAAATATATATATTATATATATCTCAAACACACACACGTGTACTGTCTAATGTTTTTTCGGAGAAGATTTCTGTAGAACTTCACCTGAAACCTTCAGAATGACAGCGATTGCGTCATTTCCGGATTTCTTTAATTTCTTTTTTTTCCCTTCTTTTTCTATTAACAATCGTCGGGGTGTGACATAACTGCAAATTAACTTGGATTTCTCTTCCGTGTATGTGCGCGAAAGTCGTTTTTTTCTTTTTCTTTTTTTTTTTTGGTGGAGACGCTGTGCGCGAGCGAGCGAGAGAGAGAGAGAGAGAGAGAGCGCGTGCGTATGCCTTAGCGTGCGTGCGTGCGTGCTTGCATGCCAGCGCGCGCTCCCGTTCTGGCTCGCGTGAGATGGGAGCAGCATATTCGGGAATGAAAAAAGGCGGACCCGGTGCTCTATATGCTACTGGTGGGCTTTCAATATGTTCGAAAAGAACACTCCGTAATAACATGAATGTCCTGGACCACCAGACTCGACCTCGAGACAACAACAATCACGCGCGTGCACTTCACGTGTTTTGTTGTTGTTGTTGTTTTCTAAACTCAGAATCGTGTTCCCGGTGTTGTTCCTGACGTTTTTCCAGCTCGGTGTGTTATAGTGGCGTGTTGTTCATGAAGCCAGGCTTAGTGCGCGGTTTGAGACGCGGCCATTGGCTCAGGATCAAGTCCATCTTGCGCGTTTCCAGAAATGACGCGCTCCAGCACAAGCCCACTTTCCGTAAATGTTGCCCGTCTGAATACCTTTCCGCTACAAAACGCTTCTGGGATGTGTGAATGCGAGGAAGTGTGTATGTGTGTGTGTGTGTATGTGTGTGTGTCCTCACGTGTGTCCAGGCTCTGCGGATGGGAAGTGTTTAGGGTCCAGCCATTATGCAGAGTTCAAGAACTTCTCTGAAATCATCTGCGCAGTAGAGCTGGAGCGAATCCGCATGGACCAGGAGGAACTTCAGGGACTTTTAGGGACTTTCGGGATCTTCACTCTGTCGAGTGTAAAGCAGAAATGTGTAATTTGAAGGGCACTTCTTGTGGTTCTAGTGATTTCATTATCATTATTATTATTCTCTCCAATTTAAGTTGCATTCACGTGTTTCAACATCACGTCATTGTGGCTTTTATTGAATGTTATTCCCGGATCATTCATACAAACTACGAGCGTCTCTGTTTTTATTTACCGAATCGCTCGAGCCGTAAAATACAACTTCCAGACCGGAAATCGGATGTGATGAGGAGCACGGGAACGCTGCATTTCTAAATATAATAGACTTCCCGATTTACTGGAATAAACATTCTGGTGTGAGTCAGCGGCTGATCAGCAGCACCACTTCTTTCTGCACCTTTTATACAGAAGAGAAGAGAAGAGAAGAGAAGAGAAGAGAAGAGAAGAGAAATCTATACATTAATAAACCTTAAAATAATTTAAGGTTTGATTCTAGTTTATAAATAAAATCATATCAAATACGTGCTTGTTGTAGTCCTGGAGTTCATTATCACGTATGGCTCGTGCAAGCCTTCTTCACTCTGATGTAAAGTAAACTTGCGTCCTTTTGGTCTCCAGTTGAGCAGATGTACTCTGGGAAACTTCTGAAACCACTTAGTTTCTATCTTTAAAAGTAGCATCATCAGTTTCCTTTGTAGCCACATATCTGATTAGGACTGATTTCAATCATATTCATGCAAAACAGTGCTACTTAAACTCTTAATCAACCTCTTTTATTTTAATTCCATGTTCAAAGAAGATGATATCAAGCATAGTGGAGTAATTAAATAAATCTGAATACGTGAAGTGCATTTTGCATTCAGTAGTCTAGAGCTTTTAGCCTTTACTGTCATCATGAGAAAATAATTTTATCTACTCAGATTGGAAACGAGACAAATTAGGGAAAAATGTCTATTAAAGTGTGTGTGTGTGTGTGTGTGTGTGTGTGTGTGTGTGTGGCTAGTAATTCTGAGCCTCCTGCAACAATATAATGTAGTCGTCATGTTGAAAACCATGTCTTCATATTGATTTTAGTACATTAAATATTTGGACATTTTAAAGGACAAGTGATCCACTAGACGCTAGAACTGGGCCACTGGTCCATCAGCATCAACCCTACCTGGTCTACAATTCAAAAGAGCACACCAATATTTTTTTATTTATTCAATAACATGCGGGTTTCAGTCTAGACTTATTTTATATTCATTTTGTACTGGAGATCTTTCTCTAATTCTGTGTTGTGAGAGCCATCTTGTGGAACGCTTTACACCAACTGGTGCCATTTCTATAACCTCCTGACGCCGTCTCGCCCATTACATCACTAAGGTCATTATCTTAACTCTAACAGACCACTTTGCGGAAATAGTATGGGCTTTCCCACAATTCGCTCAGTGTGTCACTAGTAAGGGAAACACGGTCAGTGGTGTTGCAGCATGTGGTGATTCATTACACTGTGATGACTACAGTGCATGAAACAGATAAAGGGTTCATGAACTAAAATGAGTCATGGCAAAATTCAGAAACGAACTGCATGGAAAAGCATATGGCTTCAAAAGAACTACGCTCTTTAAGAGGGATATCGGTTTTCATCGCATTTTTTTTTTTTTTTCCTTTCAGAAGTACAGAGTCGACATGCCTGGCTCTAGTAGTGCCTTTATTCCAACCATTAATGCCATAACCACCAGCCAGGACCTGCAGTGGATGGTCCAGCCCACAGTCATCACCTCAATGTCTAACCCATACTCACGCTCTCACCCGTACGGCCTCTCGGTTCCCAGCGGGCCCAGCCTTCTCGGCCACACAGCTCTCACTCGCCCGGGGGTCATCCGGTCCATCGGCGATGCTCGAGGACGACGTAAGAGAGATGAACAGGTTTGTGCAACCTTCCTCTACTGCTATTCATATACACAGAGCAGTGCATTCTTTTATGATGCATGAAAAATGTCAGGGGCTGTTTGTGAGTCTTCATGAGAGCTCATCGCTTCTGTTGTGCATACAGTTGACACCAGAGGAAGAGGAGAAAAGGCGAGTGAGGCGAGAAAGGAACAAGCTGGCCGCTGCTAAGTGCCGTAACCGTAGGCGAGAGCTAACCGAAATGCTGCAAGGGGTGAGTTTACACACTTGTGTTGCAGTCTGGAAAAACATGTTTAGCATATTCAGTAAGAGTATAAAACGTGTGCGAGAAATCGTATCCTCAAAGCACCCACAAGGGGAAAAGAATGGTTCGGATGCCTTTTGCAGTGTTCGAATACTCTAGCACCTTGACCCATCTGGTCTTCTTCAGCTTCTCGACCTGTTTAAAGTAAATGAAGACATTATGAAGCTGCGCCGAGCATGTTGTTTAGTCGAGAAGCTGGCGACGGCTACAAAGCCTGCGTTGTGTTTATGGCTTTTAAAACCCCAGTGTTTTTTTGTCAGAACATGGGAATGTCCCCTGTAACAGAAAATACAAGCTGTGATTGAACTAATTATCCCTACAATGCCATCTCTCAAGTGTCTCGAGACAGGAATGTGCTGCAAGGGGGCGAGAACGAATGTCTGATATTGTCTGAAGAGGAAACCACACAAGCTATTAGTCCCTACACACTGCTATCTTTATCCTCCTCAAACTTCACCATATAAGGAACAATCAGAAATCTTTGATCTCCCGTGCCCTGTCTCTCGCATTGTAATTGTGGTGGCTGCATTGCTTTTAGCTTCCTTCTTCCTCATACCGATGGCATGAAGTCAAGGCACTCAGACAGTGGAGAATACTCTATCATCGTCTAGCCGTGCCGTCTGATTTTGCTTAACCCCCCACCGGGACGCTGTAAGGAGGCAGTCTTGCGCAACAGACCCAATAAGACTTAGAACTACCAATTTAGAGCTTGTACTTAGGTATACCACTAGATTATCTTCAACGGGAGTGGCAACAGCAACAATGGTCCATTTGTTTTAGACTGTGTCAGATATCTACTAAACAGTCCACAACTGATGTTGTATCATGACTGTATTATTTGACCTTCTGAACAAAAAGCGCTTTGGAACAGCAAGCTGGCCAAGGAATCAATATTCTTTGTTTCTCCTAAAACTGCTATAAACGATTTTTGTAAGGTTTCAAAGACACTTTATCGTCTTTCATTTTCTATCCAGTTTTAATTAAAGATCCCTCAGGATGAACTGCTCAGTGAGACGTATTAATAACTCTTTAAAAATGCTGTGGTTTTGACTGTGTTTTTAATCGTGTGATGTTTTTAGTCAAATAGGTAGAACAGTATTTTTTATTTATTTATTTTTTTTTTGCTAAATTGGTGCTTGAACAGGAAGCTAGCTAAACCAGTTAGGGCAGTGCCACTTATAACCCATTATAATGCCTGCTGCTGTACATTTTGTTCACTGTGCTTACAGTGGGTGCTGCCATTAGCATGTTTGCAAGTTAATTTGTTTGCGAGTCGTTTTTGCTCTTGTTTACAGAATTTTACACCGCCAGAACAGATTAACATTAAATCCTGTTCGGTGCAATGTACATCCTGTTAGGTACATTAAGAAAACTTTATTTGGTACTTTATGTTGCTTCAGTGTGTCACAACAGGCACATCTATTTTGTTTTACTAATAGAAAAGCTAGTGTCTATAAGAGTCTATTATCCATTGTTTTATTTTTTTTAACAATCCCATCTGAAATAGAATCCTCTAATGCCCTGTCCACACTGACTTCTTGGTGATAAAAGTATTAGATTAAATTTGTGTTTAAAAAAAAAAAAAACCCACCAAATGAGAAGGTTCTGCTCTCCCACTGGTGAACACCGGCTTTGACAAATACGCCAAAAAGAACCTTATAATATGTGTTCCTGCTTTGACTGCATCTAATAACATTTACAGCAAAAGGGTATAATCCTGCGAAGCCCGCTATTGAAGTTGGTTGCCTTGGAAACTAGTGTTTCACACACTGCAAGATCTTTTCACTTTCAGGTTTTTGTACTCATTTTCATTTAACGAATGTAATATTTTTTTTGTTCAAATATAGGAAACTGAGAAGTTGGAGGAGGAAAAGGCCGATTTGCAGAAAGAGATTGAGACGCTCCAGAAGGAGAAAGACAAGCTGGAGTTTATGCTCGTGGCCCACAACCCCATGTGTAAACTTCCTCCAGAAGAGCGTCACCAGAGCTCCCTACCTGAGCAGTGTGCTCCTCTGCCTCTAACCACCATGCGTCCTAACCTAACCCGGTCTGTGCTTAACAGCCACAATCCAATCGTAGTGAAGCAGGAGCCCATGGAGGACGACTCGGAGGAGGACCGGGTCAAGAGTCAGCACTCGGTAATCAAACCCATCTGCCTGGGTAGTGGGATGTACTGCTCGGACGGAGACAGCCTCAACACTCCTGTGGTTGCTGCTTCCACTCCGGTGTCCACCCCCAGCAACCCGAGCCTCATCTTCACTTACCCCAACATGCTGGAGCCCGAAAGCCCATCGCCCTCCTCCGAGTCGTGCTCCAAAGCCCACAGGCGCAGCAGTAGCAGCGGAGATCAATCCTCAGACTCGCTCAACTCGCCCACCCTGCTGGCTCTCTGAGAATCACAGCTCAGCACTCGTTCTTAAGCCCTTTCAGCTCAGCACTCTTAACCAACGAGTCCCCTGTACGGGACGGACCCAGAACCTCATCTCTACGGAGCCGAGAACTCTAAAGGGCTACCTTGCTCGTTTTATTTAAACATCTCAAAAGGGAAATGTCTTGTTTCGTTTAAATGTTTTGTTACTTATTTTTGCCCACAAGCCATTTCAGCGACAAAGAACAACCTGGACCAGAGAAAAAAACAACAAAAAACAGCAGCTTGAGAATCAAATGGTGAGAAACAAAAGAGTTGTGAGAAATCCAGCCACAGAATTCCGAATCGTTTGACAACAAACCGGACAAACCTCCTGTTTTACGGTAAAAAAAAGGATCGAGGAGACGTGTGAAGTCACATCGCCGTTCAGCACACAGTTTGGGATCGGACACTACAGAATCGAGCACATGTCTTCAAAACCAGCGTGACATTTCCATGATATGTCTTTTTGTATTTATGACCTGTGTTTATATTGTCCAGTTGTATATTGTGTCCTGCTGAATTCCTCAGTGTCTGACAAAAAAAAAAAAAAAAAAGAAAAGAAACAAACAAACAAACAAACATGTATTATTAAAGGCTGACCTCTTCAACTCTATCTCTACCTGGCATGTTGCAAACCTTTACAATATTCTATGTATAATCACACACACACACACACACTTTGCTATAGTTAATGTCAGGGATAATTTTTTTGTCTGTGTGAGCGAGTCACACAAGCATTAATGAAAGCAATCAAAGTCAAAACACAGGAGTGTGTACCTGAGGACAAACTCTAGCCATATTCGGTTCAGCCTCTAACCCTTTACACGGCAATACTGCTTTTTATTGGGGCAGACACTGTGGTATTAAAATGGAAATGATGACTATGTATTTTATAGTGTACTTTTATGGCTTGATCAATAAAATGTCTTTCTGTGCGGCGTTTCAGCTGAGACATAACCAAGTCAAATGGGCACTCGTCCCTCCAACGCCGGTTGGGCCTCGAAATGCCAGACGCACTATTGTTTTATACTGCACTCTTGATTTATAAGAAAACGGCATTCCTCTTACAAGCCCGCTTAAAAAGGACAGTAACGGATGCCTGTACGAATTGGACTCACGATATCCCAAAAAAAAACAAAAACACGTCTAATTTCTGCTCGTGAAGAAAGAATATATCGATTGCAATATTTCTGAGTAAACTGTTTACTTTTAAACATTCCTTTCGGAAAAGGAGACGGGACGCGAGACCTGTTTGTCGTGAGACTGAAGAGAACAAAGCGGAAAAATGATGCTGACTTGAAGATTTGAAGGATTATTCTTTGTCACTTATTTATGTTGGGGATTTTTCCAAGTCTGCTTTTCAGAGTTATAGTGTTTTCAAGCAAGGGGGAAAGAGTTTAATAGGGGAAATCAATACAATACCAAAAAAAAAAAAAAAAAGAGAGAGAGAGAAAGTGAATAAAGACTGAGTTTTATCCAGTCTGCCTGGGAGTCCTTGAACTATATAGACCAAGCCATCTTTAAACCCTTTGTACATGTTCTGCTTTCTGAACCAATGGGTTCCCCCCCCTTTTTTTGTTTTTTTTTGTAATTGCTTTAACTGTTTTAAAGACATAAAAACAACGACAAAAACAGCAATATCTATGTCAGTGTTTGTTTCTTTGGTTATTTAAATGGATTATTATCATAAATAAAAATAAAACATGCACATGGTATTATTGATAGTTGTACTTTTCTTGTCCATTGACATTTTTTTTTTTCATTATGTTGGTGGGTATCTCATGCTTGTTGTACTTCTTCTTCTCCTTCTTTGAAGTCACTCTGTATTTGGATGAATGCACCTCTCTCATCCATCACATCCCAGTAGGCAATAACACTCCACCATCTTTTCAACACAGAGCCATATGCAAATGTGCACTACTTAATATGACGACACTCTGCCAACACACAGTGTGTCGAAATAAAAATAAAAAAGATTTCTTGAACTAAAGGAACCAGAAATGTTTTTTTTTTATTATAACGAATCGAATCAAATGATTTTGTAAAAGGGTACAAATGTATTTTTAGGATTGACCCGAATCCCTGGACGGAAGCTGGTGGGCAAGGTGCATTCAATACCTGCTATTATGTCTTTTGTTATGACTATGAGTGGATGACTCAGTATTTCACCTGATGAAATGATGTAATAAATCCTGATTCTTTACTTGGTTGACATGGTGTTAGGAGTGAGACCTGTTTGAAAAAAAAAAACATTCAAAGGCTTTTACAGTTGTGTGTGGAGCTGTACGTGTCTGTTGTGAAAAGGTCTTACTTTTAAATAAATATCCAAAAATACATTTTTGTAGCACTCCTTTCTTTTCTGTTTTTCTGTTTCACACCCCCATTCTGTGTGTCACTTATTCTCTAAGTCTTGTGTTTGGTTTTACACATATTATATATATATTTGAAGCATGACCATTGAGCTATTTAGTAACCTTTTCTTTTCAAAGAACTTCAGTATAAAGGTGTTTTTCTTCCTGTGTAGATGCAAACACATCACCAATGCAGTACATGTCTGCGGTTAACCAAAAGAAGAAAACATTTTTCCATGTTCACATCCTCACATAACTGGCGAACAGAAAGGCGATCAATAACTAGAGAAGAGAAACGAGGCTAGAGTGTGAATATGAGCTGATGTTTACAGCCACTGTGGGTTGCATTTTGGTACAGAAGAAAGAAAACCTCAAAATCAGTAAACCTGTAGCTCTATTTAAAAAAAAAATAAAGGTAATCTGGCAAATTTGACAATACGAGGAAAAATCTGAGCAGTTGTTCCCATGTTTAAAAAACCCCAGAGATCTCTGGCTACATAAACACACCCCAAGCTGGTCAAAATACTAAACCATCATTGCCAGCTGGGAAATTGTCCAACTTCCTTATTACTGATTAAAGTGGTCACCTAATGTCTGCTATTTTTACAGCATTACTGGTTATTTTGTTGAAAATCTTGTCTGTCTATAAGCATTAAAAGCAGTAAACACCAGAAAATGTTTGCTGTCAAACAGCTGGCAAAGATCATCTACAAGCTCAACCAGTTCAGCCAGTGTTTAGGCAGATACAAGCTTCCAGGCCAAACTGGATTTTTCAGTACAGGTTGCCAAAACATGAAAAACAGAGTAATTGTTATTAAAAAACAATACTGTCAAAACACATCCTTCAGTCAAAGAAACATTAAATGTAGATTTATTACCTGGTTGTCCCTCTAAATCTACTTACTGTACTTGGGGGAAACCTTGAGCCCACTTTATCTTATATATTTTTCCAGAAGACATTTTGATTTTTATTAGGTGGTAAAAAATCATGCTTCCTATAAATATTAACATATTTTACAATAGAGTTCGGTGACCTTTATCCAGTTTTACCCTCATATATTATACTGATATGTCTCATTTTGTAAGATTTTCGGTTGCAGTTTTCCATTTAGACCCAAAGCCATTAGAGAATGACACGTTTGTCCAAGCGTAAGCATGAAATAGGTTAGCCAACACTGCCCTCTTGTGGCGATTCATAAAATAACATACATTAACTCTGTCGCTGTCTCTGTCAACTTCCTTTATCTGCATGTCTAAAGCAAAACCTATTGTCCTCAAAATATGCTGTATGTTTTTATTTATGCTTTTATGCAAATCATTTAATTTCTGAAAGCAATATCGAGGACATTCACTCCATAAACCTACATCACTTTACTACCATTAAAAGCAAAACATTTCAATTATATCCTCAATAAAATTGCATTGCATGTTAATTGTATACAGTATAATATGGATGCAAACTGTAAAAATAACTGATAAAACGTTGAAGTACACAATATTAATACAGAAGAATAAAAAAGAGGCTTCAATGTAAAGAGAAAATAATACACTAATTTATTATTCAGATACAATTAACTATTACTGTTCATTTACTTCCCCTTTAAAGCAAATCAAACACTCTATAAAAAGACAAAAGTACTGTATGTGCGCTTTCTCCAGACGTCACACCTGTATTTGTTTGTTGAATGAGTCATTTCACTGCACCCCTTTTTGCTGTTATAGTAATCTCCGCTCTTGTGGGAGGAAATTCTCCTGGATTTTTACAATCCAACTTTAACAAATCATGTATTTTTGTCACTTTGCTTTATGCACAGGAGCATTGTCAAAAACTTCACCTACAATTGTGAATTTATGACTTTGTGTCAACATTTTGGGGAAGAACCACATAATTGGGTCTAAAAAATTAATTCACAGACTTGTGCATGTAGTCTGGTCAATGTCTACATACTTTATAGGTCAAAATATATATAATATATAATTATATATATAAATGAATGTATATTTCATTAGCATTGCATACTGACACTTATAGGGGCAGATGATTCTTTTTGGATTGTTGGCTGGCTATCAGACAAACTGTCAGATCAAGCAATTGATTTGTCACTATAAAGAAAAACTGTGGTCTATGGATCAATTCCTGTGTTTTCCAAAACCAGAATAAACAAATACAAGCACTATTTTTTATTTCATATGAACTAATGAGCTGTCAAGTATTTCTTGAAAAAGTATTTAAGAGTAAGAATATTATGGAGTTTGTACACTAGAGGGCAGTATCAGACAGCAGTAATACCACAGTAAGCATACCTGGACAAAATGGGCATCAAAAATCCCTGAGTAACAAAGAAACTGCAAATTGAAGTAAAAAGGCAAGTCTGAGTAAAGAGGCTCTCAAACCAGACCAGAGTTACACCAGTTCTGTCAGGAAAAATTAGCAAACAATACAGTGATGAGAACCTTGTAGATGTTTGTCATCCTTACTGTAGTTCAGGTCCCTCATGAACAGATGTGAAGGACCAGGTCAGACAAGGGGTCGATTTTGGGTGTTAGGATGTGGATGAAAAAAGTATGGTGGTGAAAGTGAAGAGGGATAGATGTTTGGTAGCAAGACACAAAAGGCAGAGGGGTAGAGGTGGTGGGAGCAGTGGCAGGCTGTGTATTTTACACCCAGGCCTTCAGTCCTGAGGTCCTGAGGGTGTCCTGCCTGAATCAGTTCAACTCCTAATACCATCATTATGATGCCCTGGCTATAGAAAATATCGATATGAGTGAGTGTTACAAAGTGGCCAAACATCTATAATAAACAGAAGAAAAAAAAGAATCACTAAACTATTCATATGCACCAATGGAATCATAAATAATCAATAAACAATGACATAAGTAATTAAAGAATAAATCATGACAAGCAATGGGAACACGATTAGTGACAGAATGGTGGGATTGTTTGCAATTTAACATACATTTTCCATTAACAAGTTTCTTTTTATACAACAATTTACCAATTAGAAATAATGGCAATCAATGACCCTGTCGCCAGTTTACAACTGTTCCTTCCTTGGACCACTTTTGATAGATTCTGACCACTGCAGACCAGGAACACCCCACAAGAGCTGTAGTTTTGGAGATGCTCTGACCCAGTCGTCTAGCCACAATTTGGTTCTTGTTAACCTCACTCATTACACTCACCCATTTTTCCTGCTTCTTACACATCAATTTTAAGGACAAAATGGATCCCACTTCATGTTTGGATCCAACTATATGTAGAATTTGGACATTGGAACTCTTTGAGTGTTTAAAAGGCTTTGGCGTGGAGAAGCTGGTGTTGGATCTATGATGATCTCAAATGTTGAACTATTTTGAGTTGCTCAGTAGCTCCTGGTTCCATAACGTCAACTGACTGGGAAAGACTGTAGAAAGGACATTACTCATAATCTCACACTCTGTTACTCATAGTAGTTCTCACTCTCATTGTAGTTTTGTATTTTTTTTCTTTCAAGATTTATAATCACACTCTTGATGTCACCCAAATGAGGATGAGGTTCCCCTTTTGAGTCTGGTTCCTCTCAAGGTTTCTTCCTTATAACATCTAAGGGAGTTTTTCCTTTCCACAGTCGCCCCAGGCTGCTCATCAGGGATATGTACAAATCATTTCCTTTAATTTTTAATTTCTGTAAAGCTGCTTTGAGACAAAGTCCATTGTGAAAAGCGCAATAGAAATTAACTTAAACTTGAACTTGATATTTTAGAGAAGTGCAGTATAACAGAGTATAACATCTCTAGCAGAAGCATCAATATTAGCCTAATAGAGAACCATTTTAAACATTTTCATGGACAAAAATATACGAAAACACAAGTCAGTAATTAGAAAAGATAACTATCCTTTCTAGAGCACAGATGATTAAGGGCCTTGCTCAAGGGTCCAACAGTGGCAGCTTTGCACTACATGAGATTGAACTCACAGCCCTCTAATTAGTAACTATAGGTTTAACCGCTGCGCTACCACTTCTATGTTAAAAAGTATTTATTATAGAAGGTGAAACCTTGATTTATTCTGCATGACAGGGATTTGAGACGGTCGTAGCTCAGTGGTGAGGATACTGGACCTCTGATTGAAAGGACATTTATTCAATTTAATTAAGAGACTGCTGTATCTAGGCTTCTGTGGTTTTAATGCAAACTGATGGCTACATGAACATACACAGGGATGTGGCAGTTCAACAGTTAAAGCTCTGGGTTACTGATCGAAAGGTCTAGAGTTCAAAACCCAGCACATCCATGCTGTCACTGTTGGGCTCTTGAGCAACTCTCTCTGCTCCAGGGTTGATGAATCATGGCTGACCCTGTGAAGAAAGAGGGAATTTCACTATGCTGTGCTGTAATGTACATTTTGTACGTTTTGACAAGTAAAATAATGTGTTCTTGTGTTCTGTTCTTAATTCGGGGCAAACAAAAAGAAAATGGCATCAAATGTGAAAACTACATTTACAATTAATCTTGATACTATATTAAAACCCTTAATCCTACACACACACACACACACACACACACACACACACACACACACACACACACACACACACACACACACAAATCCCACCAAATACATTTCCCATAATGCAGTTCGAATTTCTCACAGCTGATTGGATAAAGTTTTGAAGGGACCTGAGATTGGCGCATGCGCACAAACCCGTTTGAGTTCAGACTTGGAGCTGGAACTGTGTACTTGAGAGATGGCCTTTTACAGCGGCCGGTGTGGCCGAGTTTTCTCCACACACGCACTGCTTTCTTTGCGGAGAGTGGAAGTGTCCTGCACAGAGCATGGGGGTAAATATTATTCTGGGGCGACCCGGGTAGAGAACCAGGTTCAAGCGGCGAGGACTTCTTCACCTTATACCCCTAATGCAGCCTCCAGCGTGAACCTGCAACAGCAGCGTGGGCAGGTAAAACTGGATCTATATCATGTTTTATAACACATTTTATAATTGTGTGTGTGTGTGTGTGTGTGTGTGTGTGTGTGTGTGTGTGTGTGTGTGTGTGTGTGTGTGTGTGTGTGTGTGTGTGTGTGTGTGTGTCCTGCGTGGGTCTCTTGGGCGATTACGCAACACTAATGACGAAATCAATATTTAATTTCTAAGAAAGTAGTTCCGGCTGCAAGACAAATCGCATGTTAATATTAATACGCGCGTTTTTAGCAAGTCTAGTGAATTGTTTATTTTGATTAATTAATTAATTTATTTATTTTTCTACTTTACTTTTTTACTTCACATGTACATTACAACAGAGAGAAATTCTTTATTTGTATATCTCAGCGATGTTAGGAAGCCCGGGGGTCAGAGATGATACAGCACCCCCTGGAACACAGAAGGTCAGGGGCCTTGCTTAGGGGCCCAACAGTTTCATCTTGGTGATACTGAGGTTTGAACCTCCAACCTTCTGATCAGTAACCCACAGTGTTAACTACTGAGCTACCACTTAAACCTTAAGACATTTATTTTACAATGTGAAACCTCTTCTGCATGAGAGGGAACTGAGACAGTGGTCGCTCAGTGGTTAAGGTATTGGAAGGTCATCTAGAAAGCGTCAATTATGTATATTTTTTTTAATGCGCAGGTATAAAACACCTCAACATTACATTTATTGACATTTATCCAACAATTGTTCCATAATCTGTTTGTCAAACTAAATGCATTTGTACCATTTTCTTCTTTCTGAATATTTAACATTCCTATCAATAACCCATAGCCTCAACCACTGAGCTACCACTTTCCCTAAATAATAATATTGTGCATATTTTAGTACATCCCAGAACTTTTGGGCAAAAAAACAAACAAACCCCAAATGGATATTATAAATTTTTTTTAACCACAGGCTTTGACCACTTTATATTTTCAAATTCCAGATAATTAAATATAGGACTACTGTAACCCTTAGATCAGGGGTTTCAAAATCAATTGCACAGGGGGCCAAAACTCAAAGCACACTTTAGGTCGTGGGCCGAACAGGATAAACATTTATTGAACACACTAAAACTAAATGTTTTTTTAACATAAATGTGAATAAATCCAGACAGGAATCTTATTCCAGAATAAATCAACTTAAACTTTAAATAACTTAAAATATTTTGCTCGCCATAAAAATATATTCTGTCAAAATTATACAAGTTAGAAATATGAACATGAAAATATCTCCTGTCAAACACAAGCGGGCTTTGAGTTTGACACATATGCCTTTAGATATTGTGAGTTAGTAATATGTATGTGTATCAAAAATGACAAAAAACCAAGGAATATCACTTTGAAGGACAGACTGGTCTGGTGAGAAGTGTTGCATTGGTACATTCATTACACACTCACACAGAAGAAGCAGTATTGTGAGTGGCATTGCACACACACTCATGCTTTGTCTCTTTGTACTTCCTTAAGATTTAAACACGCAACCCATTGGACTGCATGTCAGAGGCAGAACATCCCTGTCAATCAGGTTTCCAGGTTGAACTGTGTTACCTGTTTATGCTTAGAGTTGTTGGACACACCAGTACGCTCTGTATCTCTTTTCAAACATTCTGCCGTTGTCATTCTTCATTCATCAAATGTTTTACCAATCCTGCTTATAGTTTCTTTAATGTGACTTCTGTGTTCCTTTAATGGTAATAGAGTAATAGCTTTGACTGTAGTAGTAGTAATACTGAGTCATGCCACATAAGAGTTTCTCTTAGCAGTTTTATGCAGAAGTTTCTTAATCCAAGCCATGAAATATTATTGAAAATATTAAAATAGTTGTGTATGTATGTATTCTTGAGGTATTTTACTTGTGTGAGACTTCGAAATTCATAAATAAAGTCTCTGGCTGCTTGTCATCCCTACACGGGACCTCAGTTATTCTTTAACACTGTGACTTGTTCAAAGGTTAAAGGTCATCAGTAAAATCTTTTTGTGCCACATGATTTCATATGTAATTTTTTGCTTTTGCTTTTTTGTTAGGAAGAAATGAAATCCCCTGTAGATATTGTTTATTTAATAAAACACCTAGACATTTATGTTAAATGAATGAATTAGATGGCATGTTGGACTTATTGCTTTTCTTAAATATTTTTTGTAATATCAGATTTCACGTACTGTTCTTTCTCTTTTCCCTTTCGTTCAGGAATTAACTGTAACAAGTGGTCAGAGGCAGGTTTTAAAGGACGTCCTACCGTTCTCAGAATTCCTCACGGACACTTTTGGGAGAAGACACAATTATTTGCGGATTTCCCTTACAGAAAAATGCAACCTCCGCTGTGAGTTGGGTCCTTTCTCTAATAAGGTCTTTGCTTCCCTTTATGACTCAGCTTATAAGTTATGGAGTAGTCTGGAGGTACATGCTAATATCATGTAAGAGTGCGTGCAAAACAATATATTGCACTGTTTAATCGTGTTACAAAAATGGAATTCAGTGAACAGTACGCCAATACTTTTTCCCCCAAAATGTGTAATGGATATGTGGCATTCTAAAATGAAAGCAATACTATCAATTTCAGTTACTGAGAATGCACAAAGCCTTCTTTTCACTTTAGATCACTCCACACAATACAGCAGCAACAAAAAAAAGAAATTACAAATTTGAAAACAAGGTACAAAATTGTCCAGTTTAATGTTTTATCAGTATGTTTGTGTCCTGGGTTAGCTATGATGAAAGATTTTGTAATAATAGATTTATTGGTGTCTGAGTTATTTAAGATATTTCTCAGTTATATTGTTTAGAGCTCTCTGATAAATCAAATTTCAGATTTCATACTGATAGTTTTTCTGGGTTTCCAGTCCGCTGTCATTGCAATAGCGGCCTCTAGAGGCAAACTACTGACACCGCATGCTTTTAGAGAAGGTGTGCTGCATATGTTGTGCTTATTATTTATAATTTATTAATTATATAATTGTATTTATTCATGAATATATTAATATTTTCATGATTCAGTACTGATTTTTTTTATTTTTTTTGTAATAAAGATCAGTACTATTTTACATGGAGTGTTATGTTTGCTTTTAATACAGTGTCCATTTTAAAAACTATTGGTTGAATAATTGGTTATCGGCAAGTACGATCTAGCCTAGCTATCAGTATCGGTACAATCGGTCAACCTTTAATATTGTTTCTGCCCAGGTCAGTACTGCATGCCAGAAGAAGGGGTGAAGCTGAGTCCAAAAGAACAGCTCTTATCTACCGAGGAGGTGCTGACCCTGGCTCGACTATTTGTGCGAGAAGGGGTGGAGAAGATCCGCCTGACTGGAGGAGAACCCCTTATCCGCCCTGACGTCCTCCATATAATTGGTAATAATGATTGTGATACTAATAATAATGGTGGTGATACTAATAATAATGGTAGTGATCTCGCTTAACAAAGCCCACCTGACTACTGATGTGTTTAATAGAAATCAAGGATTTTTACTATTTGTAAATCTCAATTGATGTAGTTTTAATTTGTCACAGGTAAACTTACTTGTATATCTCATATTCTATATATCATTATGTGGGAAATAAAAACATAGTGCCAAATTTTCAATGAGCCTGTTTTTCTATATTCCTCCAGCGGAAATGAGGAAAATGGATGGTCTAAAGACGATCGCTGTAACTACTAATGGCCTGAACCTCTCCAGGCTGCTGCCAGGTTTAAAGAAAGCTGGAGTGAACTTGCTCAACGTCAGTCTAGACTCATTAGTGCCAGCCAAGTTTGAGTTCATCGTTAGACGCAAAGGTAAGCTATAACAAAGCCTATCTATCTTTCAGAAGTGGGTGGTGCTTTGCACTGAGCAGAGATGTGATATAAGATATTAGAAAACTTTAGTGATCCCACAAGGAAATTGTTGGGTTGCAGTTGGTCACAGTAAAATCAAAGTAAATATTAAGCAAAGATTAGAGTAAAAATAAGAAACGAAGTTCAAAAGATATATAGTCTATTAAAAGAGCATTATTACTGTCACAATGACATTTTTGTAATTTTTTGCTATTGAAATCAAAATATTACTTACTTATGCAAAACTAAGGGAAATTTTACTTTGAAAGCCAAAGTAATCAAATACAGATATGATATGAGTTTTTTTTTGTGTGCTTGGCATTGTTCAGTGGGTCGTTCCAAATGTGGAGACCCATGAGATGTAGTTTGGGGACCCCAAGTTTATAGTATATTAAACTACAATTAATATAATTTATACTTGCACATATTTTGAGTGTGGAATTACACATTCTATACAGTGTACATACAATCAGACATGTAGCAGTCTTACAGTCAGTGATGAGCAGTTAAATAATATTCTAAGGTTTCTCTGTTCACTGGTTTTTACAGACAAATGAAAAGTCTGTTTGGTTTTAATTTTATAATAGAAATTATAAAAAATGTGGGACAGACATAAGAGGAATTATTCAGAGGTACCAAAATCTGTGGCTTAAATGTAACATGTATGATTTTAACTCTCAACTGCTCAGGTGTATAAATGAGGTAATTGTGAGATGTTCTTTATAAAGTTGTCATACATTGCCATAAAAGTAAATGTATGTGAAAGACAGGATTACTTTGACTTTCCTTCTGTGGATTGTGGTCTGTTTGAATTGGAAATAAAGACAAAGTAGTGGTCACATCAGCCTCTTTTCCTTTGGTATTTTCTTACTTTTGCTTGGCACGCATCTCGAAAAATCCTAACAAAATTAGCTAGCTAGCGTTATTCCTACACCCCATCCAAAAATGTCCCTGTCAAACCCCCAAAAAAAAAAAACCCATTCATTATTTTGTGTTGCTCTTTGCGATTTTCATTTTTATCTCAGCTATAAAAATGTAAATGATTGTTCATTTTGTACTAATGCGTGTATTATCATTCATAGAGCCGTTTTTTGTCTGTCCTGTCTGCTAGGACCTATTTGTTATAAATATGGGGCTCTTTGAAGTATTACAAAGGATTTTTGAAGGATTTTTGAATGTACACTTGAGAGTGTGAGAGTTGCATAAATATGAAATGGCTGCTCTTAAGATTTTCTTTCCTTCTGTTCTCAGTACAGAAATAAGTAAAAAAAAAAAATTATAGCTTGTTAAAGTGCTTATTTTGAACATAAATAAGCTTCAGTGTCTACCCTGAAACTAATGAACTTTACACAGGCTTTAACGAAAGACAGTGTCTGTTACACGGTGTAACGGGTGAAATATGTTTTGGCTCCTTTAAGAGCAGAGCGGCATTTTGGGAATAGCCTGCTGCCGCATTTTTTCGATATTACTGCATGTGTGCAAGACCAAGGAATATGTCCTTATTATTTTTTGATGCTCATTTCTAAGTTTATTTGACTAACCCGTAACGCTGTTGCCAAGAAAAATAAAAAAGCACGAGTTTTGGAAACCTGTCTGTGCTTATATGATTTCTGTTATAACTGGAGTTAGCGAGCTCTCCCATGATCCAGACTCAACGTGTTTTTTTTTTTGGCATTGTGGTGGTTTAAAAATCACCATCGGTGAAGCTTTTCTCCCGATGCCGTGCTGCTCAGAACACAGGTGAAGTGTGTTTTTTCATGCCCGGTTGTTTTTAGCGTGCGGCAGGTCAAACGTCAAAGGAACCTCATCCATATTTATGATGTGGTGCAGCCCGATTCAGTGGTAGCGCATCTTATTTAATATAAAGAAAATTTATTGGTTCACCTGAACCCGTTCAGCAATTTCATTGGTCTAATGTTATAGGGCTTATTTTTTTGTCTTGAAGTTTGTGAAACCGAGGAAAAACCCAAATTAGCCGCTTCGTTGTTTAAGCTGCGGGGTTCAAAACGTGGGAAAAAAGTAACGACTTATAGTCTGGAAAATACGGTATATAGGTGTATGTACAGGTGCAGTTAAAAAAAAAATGTTATTCTTTTTCTTTTTTTGCTGATGTAGCAGAGCTACATGGTATGACAGACTGTTGGACCACTGGGTGGTGGATCCCTCAGTGTTGATAACAGATGGAGCAGGAGAAATAACAGCACTACACAGGAAAACATAGGGAGCATGTAAAGTTTCTTCCACTTTCTCACACATATAATATATTTATGTATATATATATATATATATGTATATATATATATATATATATATATATATATATATATATATATATATATATATATATATATGTATGCATGGTTATGGAAATGTAAGTGGTTTAAAAGGTACAGCACTTGGTGGGTCTCAATCCCGATCCTGGAGTAGCTCTGCAGGACACATTTTAGTATTTGTCATAGTCTAAAACATAGGATTAATCAAATCACACACCTGTTAGGCCTGAACTGGGTTGAAAATTTGCCTTAATAATGGAAAAACAATGAAATGTATAGATTCCTGTAATATAGGGCACTGATCTACAACAAGTTTGTACATCCTGCTCATGAAACAATTTTTTTTATTTTTTAAATAGATAGATTTTATTTTTTCAGACCTACTGTGTGTCATTTTATTATGGCTTTATGCTTTTGGAGTATTAGAAATGAGCAACTCAGGCACTCCTACTTCTGAACTAAAATTTAGAGTATGGAATTAGATTTTTGATGCATGTTTAATGTTTTTTTTTATATAATGTACTGTAGATATGTGTCTTTGCTACCTGGTGTTGTATGAAACCTTTTCTCTTTTACAGGTTTCCATAAGGTGATGGAAGGTATTGATAAGGCCATTGAATTGGGTTATAATCCAGTTAAGGTAATATATAAAATTATGATTATATATAAATGTAAAAATCGTGAATGCTTTCGAATGTTTAAGGACAGCATTTATTTAGACAAAATAGCAAAATACTTAAGTTTAATAGAAGTACTGAATATATTATTTAATTATATAATTAGTGGGGGGGGGGTTGTGTTGTTTATGCACATCTCTCTCAAGGTCCTATCAAAGCTTATCAGTCAGGTTGAGGTCTGGAGTTTGACTGGTCATTGCAACACTCTGATTCTGATTTTGTATTATCGTTCTCATTATTCCAGAAGACTTGTGGCATGTTTAGACGCAACTTTGCAAAGCCATGCTGCTATAATCGTTTTTTTTTTCAACGAGTAAAAAAATTGGAGTTAACATAAGTCATAAAATATACAATATCATGAAAGAAGGAAGTAAATCGTAAGAAATAAAACAGAAGAAAAAAAGCATTAAAACACAACAAATAAAATAAAGAAGAAGCAGAAGACTAAGTACACCTCTACTACAGAACAAAAGCTTTGGTGAATGAGTGCATCTTTAGTTTAGCTTTAAAAGTAGAGAATTCCCTTTCAGAGGTGAGATCAGGAGGGAGGGAATTTCAAAGCTTAGGAGCTGCCACTGAGAAGGCGTGATCACCCCACGATTTATATCTCGTTCTAGGCACTTCGAGCAAGACATGATTAAAGGACATGGGAGTTCACATGGGTGTGCAGATGGATAAGTTTATATAAATAAGTCAGGGCCATACCAGACAGATTTGAAAACAAATAATAGGATTTTATATTGAATCCTGTACTGTACCGGGAACCAGTGGATATGATTAGCAGCATCTGACTGTCAAGTAGCCTCTTCAATCCTATGGAAGCAGTAAAGTTATAGTTTAGTTTGTACACATGGCTTTTTCATTTTGGCTTTATTTTTGTAAAATAAATAACTATACAATGCAATAAGTCATATATTGTCCATCTAAGGTTCTTTAAGATTTGTTTTATTTAAAGACCTGCTGAGGACCAGATGATTTTTATTATGTCCTCAACCATCTAACCATAGAATTCAAGGAAGGTGTACTTTCATTTTCAACTGTATTACAGTGAACCTTTACCCAGACATCTAGAGCATAAAGTATCTAGAAGTATCTGTCAAATGACATAAATGTAAATGTGTAATCAATTGTCAGATGTCCAGGTCATTAAGTAACTCAATCTTTGTTGTCTTTGGTCACAGGTGAACTGCGTGGTAATGAGGGGTCTGAATGAAGATGAGTTGCTGGACTTTGTGAATCTGACCGAGAGGAAACCTCTGGATGTGCGCTTCATAGAGTACATGCCCTTTGATGGTAAACTTTATAAACAGCTTTAATTATATTTTTAATTATATTATAATAATGTTGTTCAATACAAAGGCTTGGTTTATAAGAAAGAAGGTAATATTGAGCAGCAAGAATGACTCCAACAATAAAACACGAAGTAAATAATTTATAATCATCTACCGTGTTATTTAATTTCTTCTTTCACCTTTTTATTGGTATAAATAAGAAGGAATAATAATATACTAGCGTCACAAATAAAGTACTGATTAAACACATTTGTCAGAGAACATGATAGAAAGCGCATGTCATTTTTTTTCCTAGGTCCCTGGGTGTAAATAATTCTAGTGGTAGTCTGAATTCTGGGTGTATTTTTTTGTCAGCTTGTACAAGCCAGTGAGACTGGTGTGCACGTTGTACACAGCGACACCATTAATAGTAAATTTGGCTCCTTCTGCAGGCAATAAGTGGAATTTCAGGAAGATGGTGAGTTATGCAGAGATGCTGGACCGCATTAAGCAGCAATGGCCTAGTCTGGAGCCGCTTCCTGGGGAAGAGACGGGGACCGCCAAGGTCAGCAATGATTAAATCATTTCATCCATAACTTATCCATTAAGTCGAGTTTAATTGGGCCTATTTTGGCAAAAAACTGGTGCCTAATTATAATTCTTTCCTGTTCTGCAGTTCAGGCTTAAACATGTACAGATGTATACGCTGTACAAAAGTAACTGGAAAAATCAACGTCTTCTCTAAATGTCTACCCCAATCTTTTCATTTCTTCATTCATTCATTCATCTTCTGTTGCTCCTATCCTAGTTATAGTCATATAGCTTTAATGCTCACTACAAATCAAAAAGTTTTCAGTGGTTAGATTTTTAATTTTGATTTGTTGTTTAAACCACATCGCACGTTTTGGCGGTTGTTGCCGTGCCTCTCGTATGCTTGGGGGAATCATCATAATTACAACCCCAATTCCAAAAATGTTGGGATACTGGGCAGAATGAAACCAAACACAAAACACAACGATTTGCAAATCTCATAAACCCATACTTCATTCACAATAGAACATAGTGTCTGCAAGAGTAAAAGGGAAAGTTTATAGGACTGTGGTGAGACTTGTGATGTTGTATGGTTTAGAGACAGTGGCATTGAGTAAAAGACAGGAGGTGGAGCTGGAGGTAGCAGAGCTGAAGATGTTGAGGTTTTTGTTGGGAGTGACGACAATGGACAGGATTAGAAATGAGTTTATTAGAGGGACAGACCATGTAGAACGTTTTGAAGACAAGTTGAGGGAGGCGAGATTGAGATGGTTTGGACATGTACAGAGGAAGGACATGGGGTATATCGGTAGGAGAATGCTGAGGATGGAGCCACCAGGAAGGAGGAAAAGAGGAAGACCAAGAAGGAGGTTTATGGATGTGGTAAAGGAAAACATGCAGGTAGTTGGGTTGAAAGAGGCAGATGTAGAGAACAGGGAGTTATGGAGACAGATGATCCGCTGTGGCGACCCCTAATGGGAGAAGCCGAAGAAGAAGAAGATGATTCACAATAGAACATAGAATACATTTTAAATGTTTAAACTGAGAAAATGTACAATTTCAATTTATTTTCATTTAAGGTCATGTTGAAATTTAAAAATACAACAAAGGACACCCAGAACTGTTGAACGGCTAGAATAGAATAGAAAACTTCATATACATCTTGTGAACTGAGGAGACCAGTTTTTAAACAGAAGTGATGATTCTACCCAGTGGAAAACATGGCCATGTCCCAACTTTTTTTGACACATGTTGCAGCCATCAAATTCAAAATGACCGTATTTCTTCCTTAAAATGGTGTATATATATATTCTCATTTTAAACATATGTTTTCTATATTCTTCTGTGAATAAAATATTGCTTTATGATATTTGCAAATCATTGCATCAGTGCGCCGAATTTCTTTTGGAATTGGGGTTGTATATTCAATGCTATTTTTTTTTTTTTTTATACCCACAGCAAATACAGTCCCAAAAGTCTCCATACACAAGAGAATTGAACACTTTCACAAACCCTCCTCTAAATAATTGCCTTTTCATTGTAAACAGAAGCGGATCACAACCTTGCGACAGCTTCCCGGTCCATCCATTAGAATGATGATAATACGTTCATGTGTTAAAAGCATTCCCGAAGGCTGTTTGAAAAATCATTCGCTATGTTTCAAATTTATTGGTGAAAAGTGTTAATTTTCAGGTATGCATGGAGACCTTTGGGACACAGTGTATTATATTGTGTATTGGTAGATAGTTTGGGCTTACAGAGTGCTGGAAAGTATAAAGCAAGTATAAAATATGAATTATGCTTATTTATATTAATATGACTGACTACATTTGCAGTGAGAAGGATTTGTTTTTGACCCAAATGTTGGTCTTAGGCTTTCAGGGTACCAGGATTTCAGGGCCAGCTGGGCTTTATCACCTCCATGTCAGATCATTTCTGCGGCTCCTGCAACCGTCTACGCATCACAGCTGATGGCAACCTGAAGGTAATTTTCTGTGTGTATGTGGGGTCAGCTGAGGTGGTCCTTAAGAGTCATGCTTTGTATTGTCATGTTTTCTGTTTAGGTCTGTAAACAAGGCCTGTTCGTGTGTTGCAGGTGTGTTTGTTCGGAAACTCCGAGGTGTCTTTGAGAGACTGTCTGCGCTCCGGAGCATCTGACGAAGAACTTCTGCAGATTATAGGAGCTGCAGTGGGCCGGAAGAAAAAACAGCACGCTGGTACACACAATCCTCTTTTGGAACTAAATGGACCTTTTACGTAGACATAATGCTTTATCTGTCTTCTTTATGTCTCATTAATGTTCGGTCTACTGGTTTGAAAGAAGCCTAATATCCTTCAAAGTTTCGATATGGTTGCCGTGGAGTGAAGGTTTGTCCTAATTTTCTAAGTGCTTGTGTCTGTCTTTATCCTCACAGGCATGTTCAGTATATCCCAGATGAAGAACAGGCCAATGATCCTCATCGGTGGGTGACACAGCTGTACGTAGTAGCTGTACCTTTTAAGCAGTTATCACCTGTCTTGTATTGCCAGACTAAAATTATACTTCTATCCATTTAAAATAAACGTAATATTTTTCCCATAAGCATTATCAGCAACTGAAGGTCAAATGTTATATATACATTTAAGGCGTTTGTCAGGTGCCCTTATACAGAGTGACGTACATTTATCTCATTACTACAGCTAAGCAGTTACGGGGTTAAGGGCCTTGCTCAAGGGCCCAAGAGTGTCAGCTTGGTATGGCTGGAATTTGAACTGAAGAATACCTTAACCACTAAGCTACCACATCTTCAGTACAGAAATAGTGAATAAGAAGCAATTTCTTTGAGGAAAAAAAAAATTTAAATATTAAAATAAAAAATCCTGGGTAGCCTGAAAATGGAAGCTTGTACGATCACCATCATGAGACATTTGACAACAGGATTTTCTCCTCGGATTTATGTGATATGAGCGCATAGTGAAGGAGAATTTGCATTTAAAATAGACTTGTTTCAGTAATTAATGATCCCGTGTACAATCTTGATGACTGCCCATGTTTATTAAATGTTGTGTTATTTTCTGAAAGTCTTTCATATAATTATTATTTTTTTTCCCTCAGCTGAAGAAGGCAGTCGGTCTGCAACGGTGCCGAGCAGTGAGCACAGGAGGTATCCGGTTCCTACTTTCCTCACTCCTCTGCCAGGCCGAGTACTGCCGCGCTCGGAGATCCTGTCCTTTCTACATAACAGTGTTGATGAGGCTAGTGATGACTTCAACAACAGCACTTTGATGACAAATGCACCAGCTTCAACAAACTCTGGCATCTCTTTGGAAAATGTTTACCATGGCCATCAGGGAAGGAAGCAAGTTTTCCCAGAGGAAATCTACAGTAACACAATTCCTGATTTTGAGTACGCTTCCACTTGTGAACCACGCACAGTTCGATTTGCACGTCTCAGACAAGCACACAGACTTGTTGGCTCTCTCAGGCACCACTCGGTGAGGGACAGCCAGTCTTTTTCCACGTCTCTTCTCAGCACTTTATTCCTCAAACGGAAACACATAATGCAGCCGATTGTAAGGGAGTGTCATAAACAAAAGGATGCTTGCGATGGCTTTAGAGAATCACATAGCACCCCAAACCTAGATGAACCCTCTGACCAGCTGACCCACACTGACGTGCATGGCAGAGCCTCGATGGTGAACGTCGGCGATAAAGCGGTGACACGTCGTACTGCCACAGCAAGCGCTCGCATCCTACTAGGCTCCAAGGCTTTCAGCCTGGTCCGGGCTAACCAGATAGCTAAGGGTGATGCCTTGGCAGTCACGCAGCTAGCGGGCATCATGGGCGCTAAGCAAACATCTGCCCTCATTCCATTGTGCCACCCTGTATCGCTCGACCACACCTCCGTCAGTGTGGAGCTCCTGGAAGAAGGTCACGTCGCTGTTGTATTGGCAACATGCCGAACAACAGGACGCACCGGAGTGGAAATGGAGGCTCTGACTGCAGCATCAGTCGCTGCGCTGACACTCTATGACATGTGTAAGGCAGTGAGTCGAGATATAGTTATAACTGACATCAAACTTCTGAGTAAAACCGGAGGACAACGGGGCGATTTTCATCGCACCGCATAATACACATGCAGATCATCCGTAAATATAATGTAGCTAGTTCAAGCTGATGCTTTTCCCCCAAAAAAACCTACGTTTTATAGTGCCTTTAGAATTTAATATTGCATTGAGATTTTGTAGTGCTCATTGCCTTTGTAGCAGAAAACACTAATCTATATCAATTCTTTTTTCATATATATATTTTTGAAAGTAACTTTTGGAAGACATTTTTGAAGTTATGACGAGTGTTAGATAGTGCCCTATTTTTTGAAGGGATGCGTCGTATTAAGAAGAAATAAGCTGAAAAAAATCACTAATGTGTTAAGATATGGCCTTCAGGATACGATCAATGTCCCGAAGCGTGAGATACATCCCGAAACGCCGCATGATGGCTCATCCTCCCGTCAACCTGATCCTAAAGGAACCACAAGTTGGTTTCTACTTTCCAGTGTTTCTACTGCAGTTGTTGTTCTTCAGTGACCACGTCTGCAACCAATACAGACTTCATCTGTCTGATAGCTGGACACTTGGTTTAAAGTCAGTAAGGTAACTCGTTTCGTCATTTCCCACTGAACTGACCAATGATAGAAATATACGAGGTG
This sequence comes from Silurus meridionalis, assembly GCF_014805685.1. Classification (NCBI taxonomy): domain Eukaryota; kingdom Metazoa; phylum Chordata; class Actinopteri; order Siluriformes; family Siluridae; genus Silurus; species Silurus meridionalis. Next base: position 21,393,548 of record NC_060891.1, on the reverse strand, counting down.
GTATCAAAAAGTTTTAAAGAAAGTACTTTATCTATGTTTACACACGATCACACCTTTCCTGCCACTTCTGCGATGTGTCCTGTAACTCTTCTTTTCAAAACATGTCAAGCACCTTCCACTATTCACGCTGGATCTCCGCAGTGGTGTCCAAATGGCGACCTTTGAGCCGGATCTTCATCTTCGGGAAGAGGGCGAAGTCCGCAGGAGCCACATATGGCGAGTAGGGTGAGTGCGGAAGTGAGATCACGATGTTTCCGACGAGAAACTCGCTAGGGAAAAGAGCTCGGTGACACGGTGGTCCAAATAGCAGACGTAGAATGGCACCAGTTGCAGAACCCCTGATATGCACAGGACGATGTCTTTTGGCACACTGACTTATGAAGGTTGGTGCTCCCTGTGACTGTGCATGCGGCTTCACACTGCGCTCACGTTGGGGTGTTACAACTTTTCGATTCCACCTTGTAGGTTTCTAGTAATAACAGTTTCTCTCATCATATTCATAGTTCCAGGTTGTGTCTGATGCAATGAACAGAGAAGGAAAAAAAAAATGAAAGCACTGAATCCATGGATGAACACAGGGAAAGTTAGAGATCCTAACAAACAGATAGAAATGCATTGTGTTCACCGTAAAACAAACGTATTTCATTATTCCTGCGACCATATCCGAGTTTGTGTTTGTTTTTAGGAAAACTTTTCGCACTGAAATGATGTTTTCTAATTTACATTAAGACTTTTCTGAACCGGAATACATTTCTCTTTCGCATGTCTTAAATACAGGTAATGATCTAGCAGTCTCATCAGGGGGTAAATGCATTTAAAAATCAGCAGCTTGTTCAAATCATTCAGTCATGTTTAGACAATCTGACTTTTTACACTGTATTTGGCACCTGCAATGTTGCCCAAATTTAGGCAGACAACTGATTCTCCGATCAACATGTTAAAATTCTAACATTTGTGGGCTTATATGTACACATTCACTTGCATGATTTGAAAGTTGATTGTTAAATGATTTTCCATTTACTTAAATTTTTTCCCCATTTCCCAAATAAACATTTAAATAATATTGAAAACGTTGTCTGCAGTAGATTTTTCAAGAATAAACACTTAACCTCTAGTTTCTTGTGTTTGATGTGAGTTGTGTAGAACTGAACATAAGAGGGCAGTGTTGAGCTCCTTTCAGGATGTGTGAAAGAGAACACAACTGTGAAGTAAGGGAAACAGGTTTATTTTACCCTACAAAAAGATGCATGGCAAGCAAAAACAAAACAAAAACATAATATATATATAAAAAAAAACATGGAAAGCTATTTATTCTTGGGAATCTGACATACAAAGACCACTAGTTACTCATTTATACTTCTCATGTAACTGTAATGTTTTTTGCTGTAATGTTGTGTATACATACAAAATATGGCAAAATTAATAAGGCAAATAAATAGACTTAATTTACAGCAAAAAAAAAAAAAAATGGAACATTCCGCAACTTATTTTTCCTTTTTAGCTCCCCCCCCCACTATTGCGGCGTACAAAAATTTGAGAACTATACATCTTTTAGGTGAAGAAAATCAAGTCATCCTTTTAAAACGCTTGCTCTGCACAATATACAACCTGCAGCTGGACGATACAAAGGGCACGCATCTGGTGTATTCTTACCTGGGGGTAACTATTTACCCATAATATACATATCTTCTATAGCAAAGGATCATACTTGTGCACCCTTTTTATTTTTATTTTTTTTTTTTAACCTAAACGAGTGCATAAAGGTGAACAATACAAAGATATAAAAGGATATAAAATGAAATGATGCCCACTGAGGCAGTGGAAATTTATGCTTTGTTAGAGCTCAATTTAAAAGTACTACAGACCCTATATATATATATATATATATATATATATATATATATATATATATATATATATATATATATATATATATATATATCCACCTTATGAGTGTTAAACAACCTAGTGTATTTTAGGGGAGGCTAAACGGCTCTGCGTGTCCTGTTGTAAACATAACATTCCAGGGTCCAAATTAGTTTGCCTCAATATAAGTGTCTCACTCAAATCTAGGACCCAGACTTTTCTAATAGTTCAAAGATATAAAAAAACAACCCAGTTTTACTGCCTGTGTCCTTTCTTAAGCTGCTTCGATTCTCGCTTTATTATTATTATTATTATTATTATTGTTATTATTATTATATTATATGAGCTAAATGACCAGTAATATAAGGGGGTAGCAAAAGGCTGTCTTTCCAAAAAAAAAAAAAAAAGTGCATCAAGCAACAAGCTACATTTATTATTCTTTCCGTCGTGTTCGGCCAGTCAATGACCAAATATACATACAAATCAACTAAAAAAATAATAATAATACTGATGGTTTTAAATACCTAAATGGTATCGGACTGAAAAAGAAAGCTTATAGCGTTTTCTTTTCTTTACTGATAAAAAAAAAAGTTGGCACAACCTCCTTCACCTTCATTGACATTTTTTAATACAAATTTCCAATGTGAGAGCCATTCCAAAGTGTCAAAGTGTCTTTTCTTTCCATTTGGCATTCTGTGTAGTGTTTTAAAGAAGAAAGGCCCTTTCACCTCAGAGCTGAAGGGGGAAAAAAAAAAGTAGGGGGTAAAAAAAAACAACAGGCTCTGAAGAGCATGAGATCTTATACTAGCTATGGATCTGCAGGTTGGTTAACTAAGTTACTGTAATACATTGAACCTATGGTTTAGTTTTGGTGAGTACTGGTACATATGGGGTAAAGTAAGAGTTGTGCTCCAGCCTTTAAAGCTATCTAATAAGAGCTAATAAATCTAAGTGGATTAACTCGCATTCAGTTGTTCGCAGTGTTGATAAGCTCAAATCGGTAAGACCGGACTCCCCTTGGTGTATAAGAAGTAAAGGGGTGACAATATTCGGGTTAAGGAGGAAACCTGTCCCTCTACAAAAAAATAATAGGAACTCATTTTAAGGGAGCGAAGTCTACCTTTTGGCACGAGTGTCCTGTTGGCACAAAGTAGCACAGAGAATGTTCAACAGCATAGACCCAAACCAGACAAAGATTAGCGGCAAATCTTTTAGAAGACGGAAGTGATCTGCTGATCCTCTTACTATGGTTCTCCCATATGGCTGGAGACAAAAGAACCACACACACACACACACACACACACACACACACACACACACATATATACACACAAGGTGCAAAACACAAACTACGTCAGGATAAAGCATCGCAATTTGGGCTTCTTTCAACCAGCTAGACACCATTCGAATTTTTCTTCCCACTCCATCCCACTAGCTCAAGTACCAAAGATAAAAACCCCACACTTTATACACAATATCCATCCATAACTAATCTTACTTATGTCACTAAGGCCTTTACCGTAACCTTTTATCAGTAAATGTTTTTTTCTTTCTTTCTTTTTTTTTTTTTTTATACTTCCCCATCCTGTATCCCAATTATTCTTGAGAGCCCTGTTCATCCAACAAAAAAAAAAAAGAAAAAGAAAAAAAAAACACTGCCCATGTGATCTTTACAATGACAACACTTGATATACATAACATGAAAAACAACAAAAGCAAAAATCCGATAAAACAATTGGGCTGCATTTGGAGCTCATTAAAGTAAAACTCGACTGGTTTCCAAAAAGAAAAGAATCTGCAGTGGCACTTAAATCCATTTTGGCCAAAAAAAAAAAAAAAAAAAAACCAAACCCTACCAGTCTTCTGAATTGTCGTCACAATGTGAGAAGTGCACTACTTTGGTGGTTTAGGTTAACAAGCTTCACTAGTGATGGGGCATCACAGATTTGGATCACGAAATATTTTTTTTTTTTCTTTTTTCCGTTTTAAATACTTGAAATACCTATCAAATTAATGTAGTAGAAGTACAAACTAGAAAATATGAAGAATTCCAAAAAAAAGTTTTTGAAATTAGCATGTTTTTTTTTTTCCCATTTTTCTTTTTTTTTTAATCCGTATAAATAAATATATAAATGCCACTCTACTCGCATTTATTATTGTCTACTACATATTTACGTTTCCTGATTTTTGCTTTGGCACCAGGTAATGCCACCTACGATCCTTGGGAATTCTTTTTACTTGCTAATGAGGCTGTGCCTACAGCATCGTCCTTATCTCAGAGCGGTTCCTTCGCCGTATCGTGTTCCTAGAAGTGCTGTGCTTTCTCTGCATTTCCGACTCGTCTCCAGCGTCGTCCTTAGGAATGCCGTCGGTATGGGGAGGCACTTGGGGAAAGGGTTTCACAGCCAACACGACTGAGACCACAGTGTCCTGTTTTCCTTGCTGGCCATCCCGACATTAAAGGGTTCACCTCGTGCATTTTCTTCCACTAGTCTCCATGTTTGAAATTTTGGGTCAAAAATGCTAAAAAAAAAAAAAAAAAAAAACGAGGCCCATTGCTTAGCTGAGTTAAGAGCTACAGATGTGGGTTTCTCTCTCTCTCTCTTTTTTAATCTCAAATACACCAACGGTCCTCTTTGTCAAAGCACCAGAGAAATATAGAAGGCGGAGAGAGAGGCACGTGGTGTATCAGCACCTACACGGATGGTAGTGATAGATAGCTGTTTATTCGAGATTCTGACCAAATTTTCCCAAAAAGTCCTGGTTCTATTGGTTATGGTACCAGGGTCATTACCTCTGTAACTCTGGTAAATGCGGAATCAGAATCTTGGCAGTTTGAGGTTATTTGAGTCAGCTTGGAAAAATGAACCATTGGCTATGAGATGAGGAAGACCGTGTTTGATGCGGGATAAGAACAAGGTTTAGAGCAAGCCTATTTGTTGAGCACAGTGCTGTAAAAATGTCTCGACACCCAGAGAACTGTCCAACAAGGTCTATGAATCTGCCGTTTTTACGATGCAAGCAATCACGTGTTAGGGTGAATAAGGAGGCAGATGGCAGTTAGGATTTTTTTTTTCCTTCACGTACAGTATACAAGTCAGTGAATGAAAGTTTTCCAGGTGTCACCATCAATAGTTGACCTTGGTGATGGGTCTTTCACGACCGCTGCTGTCCACCAGCTGGTTGACGGAGCGTTTGCGGTTGCGTTTGAGCTTCGACAGGTCTTTATCAAACACTTCTCCCGAGCGAAGGGCTGACACCAGGTCATCGAACTCGCCCACTTCCTCAGACACGCCCCCTCCAGCGTTCTTCTTTGCCCTCCTCTCTCGCTCCCTCTGGTCTTTCAGCTGGAATTATATATAGACAGGGACATTTCATTAGTAGACACCAAAGATGCTTTAATGAAATTTCCTTTAATCCCTTCAGCTATATGGATTTCAGGAAGCGCACTTGCACACAGCGATGTAGCCATCATTCATATGTACGTAGATGTTCATGCACACACACATATTCACCGTTCAGACATAACGTTATGACCACCTGCCACCTGTTGTCCCCCCTATTGCTGCCAAAACAGTCCTGACCAGGGCTGCACGAATTAGGAAAAATGTCATGTTGTGGTTATTGTGGTCAATGTTGCGATTTGCGTGAAGTAATATTGCTAAATGTGTATTTGTAAAACTATAAAGGTTTTTAAAATGAATATTTTTTTTACAAAATGAAATTACATTTGCAGTAGTGGGGTATTGGGAGTGGAGCATTGTGGTGGGAGGGCGGAGCCATGGTGTGTGTGTGTGTGTGTGTGTGTGTGTGTGTGTGTGTGTGTGTGTGTGTCCCGGCATGAATACGAGGAAAGCGACGTGCAAAAGTGAATGAAAAAGAAAAGAAACCTGGGTCTGCTGAACCATCGCCTGTCGTCTATAATTTAGCAAATCTTGCACAGTTCCTCTCTCTGCCCAGTGCTGGTGACTTTAAAGCTAAAATATCGCCATATAACGGGGTTACTTTTTTTTTTTTGGCTACCAGTTCAGGGTCGGTCTGCTCAGCATCCATCTTCACCTGGTCTCAGCGCCGCACACCGGTAAGTCACGTGACCACACTTGCCCTGACCCATGGAGCATAAACAGCATCAACTTCAGAGAGCTACAGGAGCTCGTCTGTTGGATCGGCCCACACGGTTCAGCCATCACTCCCCATGTGCATTAGTGTGCCGTGATTATGTCCTCTGATAGATACTGACCACAGAAACACCCAACAAGAGCTGCAGATTTGGAGATGCTCTGACCCAGTCATCTAGCCATCACAATTAGATCCTCCTCAAACTGGATCAAATCTTACGCTTGCCCATTTTTCCTGCTTCTAACACAACGACTTTGAGGACAAAATGTTCACTTGCTGCCTGATATTTCCACCCACTAACAGATGCCATGATGAAGAGATAATCAGTGTTATTTACTTCAACAGTCATAATGTTATAATGTCATAATGTTATGCCTGAATGGTGTATGTACTGTGTAATTACTTGCATCCAGTACAAATAATACATAAAAATTGTATAAACAATTGTTTTTAACAATTTTAACAATTTCTCTGTGGGATCAATGAATAATATTCTGATTCTGATCCTGGAATCAAAATATATCGATAACAGCTTAACACGTTTTGTAGTCCCAAAAGTCTTTTTCTAATGTAAACGTACTGTGGTTGAAATGTGTAGTGACCTACATCGCACCACTAAACAACAAAAACACAAGCGCAAATCAGTAATATTCTACTGATCATCATTCCAGACACATAAACATAGCCTGTCTAAATATTTTTTTTTATTTCAATAGCATGTCTTGCTTATTGATTTTAACATTGTAGTAAAAACTAAGAGTAGGTAGAATCATCCTTAAGTTTTCATGGCAAGGAGGAAATGATCCCTGCTAACAAATAAGACAGAAAAAAAAAAAATGAAATAACCTCGGGTTCGAGATGTTCCAGCTGTATCTAAAACTATAGCATACAGACCATTTAGAAATACTTTCCTCGTTTGTTTTTTGATTTAACTGGAAGATATTATCTAGTTTCGGAGAATATAAAATGTCTCGAATCATTATCATATCTGGTATGATATTCACCATGGTCTAACACAAGGCTCAGTACTCTGTCCAGTCTGATTGTTCTTGTACGTGCTGTGACTAGGCCAAATTACTGAGCAGCATGGAATCAATTTTCAGATGTATACATATTTGGAGTAGAAATGACATCAGAGTCTTGGGTAATCTGTTTATATATCATTTGTACTGGATGCAAGCCATTACATATACGTGCGAGTGTGTGTGCATGAACGCCTATGTACATGAGAACTATAGCAACGTTCGCTCTGCGCATCTGTACGAGCCATGTGCAAGTCTACAAGCTAATCGAAAGTGCCTCCTGCAATCCGTATTGCTGAGGGATGGGAGGAAATCAAAGAGTTGCTTGGTTCCCATACTCTTTCTGCTCTTTTCTTGCATTCCTGACATTCCCTGGGGAAGACCTCAGAGCGTGCTGGCTAAAATAGAGAGGGGCTGGAGGTCTACTGACAGCTGATCTGATGGAATGGCCATTTAACAAAGATAAAGGGGGATAAACAATAAATAGGACATGCTGAAACCCTGGTCACATCCCTGCACAGTGATTTATAAGTAAAAAAAATACATGATGCAATAGAAAGCAAACAAAAGCAGCGTTGCCTTACTGTAAATCTGTTCCTTTGATCGAGGAACTCTATAACTACGCTTTCGACTATTAAAGCAATCCTGAGCAGACATCGAAATCCTCTTAAGCCATACAGTGCAGGAAATGATCTCCACTGAGACCAGCACTTAAGGACTACTAAAATGGGGCATAATCATGCAAAAAAAAAGTCCCTTTACTGAGAGAAGATAAACAGAGAAACAAGACGCTGGTTTGGGTTTGTATTTCTAACATGTGGCTCACCATGGCTTCCATGCGCGCTCGCTTCTCTTCCTCTTCTTTGCGACGCTGCATGTTCTCCAGGTCTTGCCGAGCCTCGTTGAACGACTGCAGGAAGGTGTCGAAGATTCCAAAGAACTCGTCCGGCTGCATGTGTACCTGCTCCTCTCCGAAGTGCTTCAGAGACTTGGCGAACTGGCAACAGAAGAGAGGAGCACGTCTAAAACAACAGGCATCGGAACACCGGAAGAGGAATCAACAAAACCAAAAATAAAATTCAATTAAAATCATGCTTAGTAAAAAAATAAATGCAAGATTGTCAAGGTTTCTGTTTTCTGTTAAGATTTTTTTCTGCCCTACAAATAATCACCACCCTCTGTGTTATGTGGAAGATAAGACTTGTTAATATATTCAATTGCAGCAACACTGAAAGACAGCAAAGGGCTTGGATCTGAATATATTTAGACATATTTACTCAAAATTGTATTTATTCTTTTTACCCATGGTGTTAAATTTTTTTAATCCACTTCAGATTCGGTTTTGCAACCAGCAACTTTCCATATTTAGGAAATTATATAGAATGCAAGTTCAAGCACATTCCTACTGTAACTTTATCATACACAACAGCTATCAAATGCAGAGCACGGCGTTTACCGAACTGATCTAAAACAAGCAACAATCTATTTTCGTCTTTGTAGCCTTGCTGCGTTAGTTACCATAAAGATATTTTTTTGATTATAGGTTATTATACAGTGAAGATTATAGGTTATTGTACAGTAGTTTTATTGCACGTCTGTTTATAGTTCTTTAACTGTGACTGTAGATAAAAAGAGAACAGACGCATTAGGAATGAACCTGCAGTAAGAAGCAAATTTAGAAAACGCATTCTCTTCAATTGAAGACCACTCAGTGCAGCTGGAGATCGTTCCACATGAACGGCCTAAAGATTCATGAAAATACTGAGCAACTCCAGAACTTCGAGGATGGATTTGGACTGTAATTCATATCAACAATCTACTACAATGGCTCAGGACCACAGGTTGCATTTAATCGCTTATCATTGCACAGCTTAATAGTGGTGAGAATGGGTCCCCTTTTGAGTCTGGTTCCACTCAAGGCTTACAATTTTAAGAAACTAACATATACATTTTTTTTATTACTGCTTTATCTGTGTAAAGCTGCTTAAAATGCAGTGTCCATTGTTAAGAGCACTATAAAACAAACAAACAAACAAACAAACCCCAGAGGTGGGAGAACTGCTACTCTCTGTAACAGACACTTTAGATTTTTTACAGAATGTTGATTTGTGGTTACTTGAAAGATTTCCCTCTACTCAATACAGCAAGTAGTGCAGTGTTCAACAGCCACAATACAGAAAAGATATTAGTGTAAATGCACCAGAGAGAATTCATTGTGTGTGGCTCTGGTTCGGCAAAACTAATGACCGTCTTCCTGGTCATGGCTGATTTCACCGGGGTGGTTCAGCGCAATAGGGCCTAATCACACCTAAAAACGAGGCTATTGTATTATATAGCTACGGCAATGTAAAAAAATAAAATGCATGCATGTATGGGCTGTGCACCAGGTGAGTGCATCGTCCAGGCTGATGGAGTTCCTGCTTATCTGTGTACTGAGTGAGCTCCATCAATCTCGACTCAAACCACTAACAGTGCACACAAACAAGACAAAGCCTCATTGCTCCTGTGTGCGTGATGGATGAGGTCACGCCTCATTAGACTACCATATGCCTTCTCTTATCACTACCACCTGTCCACTGATTACTGCCAGAGAGAAAGAGAGAGAGAGAGAGAGAGAGAGAAGGAGAGACAGAGAATATTCTAAAATATTCAGCATTTCTAAATCTCTTTGTTAAATAACTGTAAAAGATTGACATGAGATTTTAACGCAGAGTCCATAAGATTTGGAGCAGTCCTAAAGACTTGTCCAGACTAGTGTCCAGTCCTAGAGACAGTATTTAAGTCTTTGGGGCTGGTTCTGGGAGTACCATGGTGTCAAAAGCTAAAATAAGGACTTCCTTTAGATACAATTTCTGTTCTAAAAGTGTAAATCCATTTTAAGGTCAGACTGTGGCGACTGCCAAGAGTATCCCAAATCCACAATAGATTTACACCAGAGAGATCTGGCGTAAGATCATGCCGAGATAAACAAAAGGACTTTTTAAGGAAAAACAAAAGGACTTTATCCACCTATATGTATTTTAAGTGGAACACAGCGGTGCCATTAAGGAGATACATTACGGTTCCTTTTCTTATCTCTGACGCAATACCCGCCACTTTATACACATTATAGCGTTTCTATGTGCATTCATTCTTTGCAAGCGAGTTTTAGAAAGAAAGAAGGATAGTAAGGTGTTTTATACTTGTATAGAATTAAAAATGTATTCTTGTAGAATACGTCCTAAACAGAGCTTTGTAAATGTGTGTATGGAGATTGAATCATATTTGATCATATTTTAATACACTGCCATATTTATAATGCAACATTTATATCATCCCAGGAATCTGAAACAGTGACCCGTGTGATAATCCATGGCTCATTTAAAATACATTAACCAGCTGTTGATATTCATAACCCTGCGTGTTCCACAAAAAGTGAATGTGGTCCTGAAACAATTTAGCATTTATTATCTTTGATTAATGATACTTTTACTGCACAGTGTCCCACAACAATTTTGGACTAATATATTAAACTAATTTGGTTTGCTCCAATGGATAAAATTCCTATATGCGCTAATGGGGACTGAAGATTTGGGCCTTATTTAAGAGACACGAGCGCCCTGGCCACTAAATAGCTGAAAGGAACAGACTGAGTTGTAGAAGTACAGCAATGCCTTTGTTCCTTCGCTGCAAATCAACTTCCAGGGTCAACCTTTTCCTGTGACGCTGCTCTGAACAGACGTTGAATTTTTACGGTGCTCCTAAATTAAATAATTGGGCGAACGGTGAGTGGATTCAGAGTTAACGCTGTTCGGTTAAGTGCCGAGTCTGGCAGCATGTGATCAGCCCATGCAGGGAGAGATTACGCTGACCCCAAATCCACTTTTGGTTAACAAGAGGGAAAGTGGATTAAAAGATGGCCTTTCGTATACTTTTATTCCCTTAAGATGCAGAGACACGATGCAGCATGGGGACTGAGCCTTCATGCCACGTTTCAAACAAGAGTGCTCTTTCTCTTTCTGCCTCCGCACACAGGAAAAAAAAAAAGAAACCGCTCTAAGGGACTTAGGCCCAGTCACCAGGCTTCCCCGGGATGTTTAAGTCATCACACCACATGGGAAAGGGTGCACAAAGACTTCTCTCAGTCTCTCGCACTCTCCCTTCCCTTTACGGCTCATGCACAAGCTTGGCAGGACTACCGGCTCTTGTGAGAAGGATAACGGAAAGACGGAGTCCATCCTGCAGCTCGTTCTCTTCTCACAAGGAGTGAAAGGAAAGAAGTTGGAAAACACCTCACGTCTTCACAAGGACTCTTAAAGCAAGCTTAAAGAAAACACTTGCCAAATAAGGGAGTAGGGGAGTCAACGCTAAACCCTCACTTTCTATTCCTTTAAATTCCTTTGTGCAATTTCATCTGGCTTAAATGAAAGCTCTATAAATGTGTGTCCTGGAGCAGAAAGGACAAGTAGGGGTTTTTCGATTAAGAACATTATAATTAGTTGAAGAATTTTGGTAGTCCCACACAAATTGGTAAAAAGCTTAAGTCTAAAGCATTCAATTAGCAGACATATAATCAGAGTTGCTCACTGATGATGATGATGATTGAATAGGTAATCAGCTAAATCTTACCTTCTCCTTTGCCTCGTTCAACAAATCTTCCAACTCAGAGAAGCTAAAACTTGCCACTGTGATGAAGTCGCTGACCACGGGGATGAACTTATCCCCTCGGTCACGTGGCCGGCTCTGCTGATACTGCAGCTCCTGTGAGTTAATAAAACAAGGCAAGATACTATTATATATATGGGCAAGATTTAGACTATTAAACATATCATATAACTAAGGCAAGATCTATACTATATACAGTACAGACCAAAAGTTTATATATATTATATATACAGTACAGACCAAATGTTTGGACACACCTGCTCATTCAAAGAGTTTTCTTTATTTTCATGACTATGAAAATTGTAGATTCACACTGAAGGCATCAAAACTATGAATTAACACGTGGAATTATATACATAACAAAAAAGTGAACTGAAAATATGTCATATTGTAGGTTCTTCAAAGTAGGCATCAAGAGAATGCCAAGAGTGTGCAAAGGAGTAATCTAAGCAAAAGGTGGCTACTTTGAAGAACCTACAATATGACATATTTTCAGTTGTTTCACACTTTTTGTTATGTATATAATTCCACATGTGTTAATTCATAGTTTTGATGCCTTCAGTGTGACTCTACAATTTTCATAGTCATGAAAATAAAAAAAAACTCTTTGAATGAGAAGGTGTGTCCAAACTTTTGGTCTGTACTGTATATATATATATATATATATATATATATATATATATATATATATATATATATATATATATATATATATATATATATACATATATACACACACACACACATTTTTATATATATATATATATATATATATATATATATATATATATATATATATATATATATATATATATATATATATGTGTGTGTGTGTGTGTGTGTGTGTATATATATATATATATATATATATATATATATATATATATATGAATAAATAAAAGAGGTGTAACGGTACACAAATTTACGGTTCGGTACTTAGTTTTTTTTTTTCCATGTTTTGGTTCAATTTCGGCATGGTAGGGGGATGAAATGCAAAACATAAAATTGCTTGTCGTTTTTTATTAACACAGTTTATTATTATTAATATCTGTGATCATCATCATTTGAATAATTTAAGTAAAATGCCTGCTTGGTTAAATAATATATAAAATAATATCATTTATAAAAACACAATAGAATAAATCAAATCAGTGCAATACACTTATATTGATTAAATTGAGTAGTCAATTAAATTGGCACAAATTACATGGATTAAATAAAATTAAATGAATGAAAGATTTTAATTAAATAGCTTGCATTTGTTAGACCCTCGTTTGGGTAATACAGATGTGTATGTAAGTGTGTGTGTGTGTTTAACATTAAATATAATATGTTCTGTTAAAGAGAAATTCTTAAATCTGGATAAAAACACTAAAGGATCTATAGTGATAGCATTAGCCGCTAGCCACTTCCTGGTTAGTGGCTAACGCTAGCGATATGTATTCTTTACCGTTTCCATGCATATTTTTAGTACGGAGTGAGTAGCCACAGTGACACTGCGCTAGCTCTAGTTGTTTTTTTTTTTTTACACCCCTGGAATTTATGTGTATGTTTTCAAGTTTAACAAGAATAAAAAATTCGCTCAAAGTGCAAGGCACAGACTAATCAAACCTGTGGTCCGCCACTTAATACATTTCTGTAGAAACTCAGATTTAAACTATGTTCCGCACTTATAAAGGATTAAATTCGTTTTATGTGTACTGAAGCGAAAGCCCTGTACCGACAAATTTCTGTACAAACGTGTACATTACGCCCCTAATATATATCCATCTTTCTGCTAATAATTTGTTAGCACAGTGCTTTGGGCTTCTGGCATCTTCATGCCATGCTGTTAAACCATCTCCACATGTTGTTGGTTTCAATTTCCATGATTAATGCACAATCTTAGTTTTGAATCATGGCTTTGCTTGGCCTCATTCCTCTACATGCCTCTCTCTCTTAATTGCTTACTGAATAAGTCCATAGGAACCCATCACCGATAATTGCCTTGCTCTCATTTAGAGCTGCGAGAGCGTGATTTGAGCCGCCTTTCCATTCTGAAGCTATGCAAAAATGAAAAGAAGCAGTACACGGCAGAGCGTGACTCAAACAACACATTCACTAAACTATCAGCTTTTAACTCATTATAACATGTTTGAATAAAAACAGGAGAAGTTGTAATCATGACCAGTAACAGCTATGCATATGTACAAAGGGAGTGCTAGCTTTAATTATTATTAGTATAGAATTAAAAATATGTCAAATAATGTGGAACTAAATTAGCCCAAATATATTATACTGGGCCCCACCTCTAAAACCAGTCACCACCAACTCTGCAAGCTGAACATTTTGCATATAATAATTTAACCCCACCCTGAGCTTACATCTCTAGATCTGCATTATTCATGATATTTTACTAAACAATTATTTTAAATTGACATATGCGTATAGGAAAATTGGGAGTTTGAGTGTGAAACAAAAAAAAAGGGACATAAGACGCCAATAGTTTCTTGGCTGATCAATTACTTTTGTGGTGGAAAAGTGGAAAAATGGGCAATTAGATTTTTTTCACTGAACCATTCCTCTTTTTGGCTGCATCATTCAAATTTTAAAGGCTTGAGAGACTTTCATTTTGCCACAATAGAAATGCCAGTAAAGTCCCTCTGCATTGAAATTTGAATATGCCACAGGAATGTATAATAGAATACTCACTGCTTCCAGAGCTTTCAATCCACTCTTTATACTGTAGACGTCCTTCTCCAGTTCAGCCAGACTGTTGCACAGAGCAACAACAAATCAAACAACAGCCTTCACAACTACAACTTCAGTCCAAAGTTCAGTTTCTATATTTAACAACAAACTGTTTTAATACAGCGTTGTACCACAGCAGTACTGAACTGTTTGGAATCTGACTGTGAGATGGTTTGGATTAATTTTCTTTAATGCAGTTCAGACTTATGAGATACAGTAGGACCAACACATTAAAATTACATGAACCTGAATAGAAGATGCTACACATAATCTAATACTATACAGCATATTTGTTGATCTGGTGTTGTGTAACTAGACAAAGATTTTTAAAGAAGTCTCCAATGTTAGTGATGTGCAATAGTTGCTTTCCACCACAGGGAAGTCTTCAGGGAGCGAGGGGAAGGGGTAATTGTAATTCCCTTTCACCACTATAATGTTTATTATGCCTTTAGCATGTCTTGTTGTCTTAAATTCATTCCTACTATCTTCCAAAATGGGTGCACTCACTTGACTTTTGCAGCATCTGGTATGCTTAGCAGATCCTGCTGGACATTGAGGATGTTGGGATAGTTCTTCTCAAAAATCATGATCAGGTAGTGCAACATGGTGATGTTTCTGTACAAAGAAACACAATACAGATCAGTCACACATGGCTTCATATGCAAAATGTTCAATAGTAGCTTTCAAAGTACATCTTTAATATTCGTTTTTGCTATCTTGATCATACTTCTGAACTTCAAGCATGACTAATTAGTTACATTGGACTTTTCAACATCATTTCCCTCCCCAAGCATGCCTGAAAGTGCTAATGTGTTCTTATTGCAAGAACATTTATAAAGAGAACACCAGCATGTAAAATTTATAGACACAAAGAAACATCTGATTTTATCAATAATTCAGTCAACACATTTGTGTACAACTTAGTAATTGGAAAATGCTGGTTCTATGGACAAATAAATAATTAATTAATTTCTATAAACAAGTAATCAGAAAATAAAAATAATTTGATTTCCATAAAAAAAGCTGACATTGCACCCAGGCCCATGAATTTACTAATTATATAGATATGATATAAAATTCCTGTCATATTGTCAACACTGAGTCGCTTTAGTGGCAAATTTCTGGAAGTTTCTGTTTTAAACAGTAAATTGGAAAATAATGCTGCCTTTGTTCAAGTAAACTTTTTTTTGTAAAATAATTTTTTTTTATTAATAATGTAAATACTACCTTCATAATAATCTACAGTTATCCTGCTATAACATACTGTACATACTAGTATGCTACTTAAATGAGCACTTGATGAATGCGGTTAACTGCAATTAGGACGCCATGAATATTTGAGTAGATTAATAGACACCACATTACTCAAGGGGCAATTACACCCAACCACAATGTCCCAGGTTTCTCATCTCATAATTCAAATGCAGTACTGACCTGTCTATGCTTGACTTGGTGTCCACAATCTTGTTCAGGCTGGACACTTTAAAACCATAGGCATTCCCTCTTTGGCCTTTATTCAGGAAGTTCCCTAAGGCCAGGACCACCTCCAAAATCTGAGTCAGATGTTTACTCCTCATCACCTCACGGGATGCACATACAAGAGCTGAGGAGAACGCAGATGTTGGAGCATTAGTTAAGGCAGTGTGGAATAAAGACGGTTATGGACAATGAAACACGGTTATGATATGTCAGAAATAAATCACAGAGACGTGCTGAAAATGAATGTTTGTGTGGACTGATGTGTGTGGTGTGATGTCAAAACCAACCCAAAGTGAATTATTTTTCACCAAGCCCCCAAGTTTTACAACATTTGTATTTATTTGATTTGTTTTAAAAAAAGACATGCACTTAAAAATTTTTTGAATTTACATTTTATTGTTGTGGACTGTCTGTGAAACAAGTAGACAATGTAGGGTCCTAAAGGCTACATACTGTACACCAAACTCACCAGTTTTCCTATTACAGAAGCTTAAATTGGCCAAAATTCCCACTGAATTTCATTGAAAGATTTGGACTGTTACACCTAATACACCTTTCAAGCTACTGTATATTTCAAAAATCTTAAAAACTCCCATAAACACATATTAACCGAAAGTCAACATCAAAGTTTGTCATGGCAATCTAGTTTTAAATAAAATGTTAGATTTACAGGCCAGTCATATTCACATCAGTCCTACATTATGTTTGCAGACCTTCTTAAAACCAAATCCTCCATCACTCTCTCAATCATAAATGGGCCAAAACAAGATTTAATCAACAGCAATGAATTCCGAACCGCACATATATATTGCATAAAGGTTTCAATAGGACAAGGTTCCTGCATTGGCCAAATTAATTTCTCAGGAACACACGAAGACGAGGAAACCACCACGTTTAAAAAAAAAAAAAGCCCCTGGAATCGGTTGAAACTGTTACTTAACCTCAGCGTCCACTGTGTGGTGGATCATATGTTTAGAAATGTTTGCATCAGGATGAATCGATCTTAACTCTGATCTGTCCACACTGTAATGAGATTCCTATTATGGAATCATCACACAGCTCTGATGCCTGGCCACAACTTTCTCCTCACTCCTACAAATCACACTCCCCAAGAAGCCTGGTTAAATTTAGACACAGCCTCCACCTCTAAAAACTAGAAACGCCTCTGATTTTGACATGAGGGAACATGCGTGGGTGGGGTGGCTCACAGATCCTGGGCCAGAGTTTCTTGTTCCTTTCCACTGGTAGTTAAAGCCATTTGCCATATACTATAAAGCCACTTTGGATATTAGTCATCTACTGTGTGGCCTCTCAGATTTATACTCCATACAAGACATGGCAGATCCATGAAGGGAAAGTGCAGGGTCTGTAGTTGATCAATTACACCGCTTGCAGCTAAAACTCTAACAAGCCACAAACCCTAGTGTGTTTTCATGACGTGCAGTGCAGAGAGGTAAAACTGTTAATGAGGCCACACGCCAAAGTAGATTCCGTTCATGCTGTGAAAAACAGTGGTTTGTATGAGTATTGTCGAGCACTACCCACGGCCTTCTTTGACTAATCCCTGATTTACTCGGTCACTGAGTTTGATGGCAGAGTTCGCAGTGGGAAAATAATCTTTCCATATTATCTTAACAGTGTGCCTCAGGATTGATTTTGTTACGAAGTGTTTTGACAGCTCTCTGCCCTTAATGATGACATGCAATTCATTATGTTCTCTAACCGAGTCTGTAATACGAGTGAAGATCTCAGAAAGACTGAGATCATGTGACACTTTGACACAGTTTGTCTCCTACCACAGTGGTGAACACCGATGCAACCGTGCCGTTCATCTCCAGCTATTTTGTGTAGATTACCATCATATAATTTTAATTAAGTCTAAACCAGTTCCAGGATATGAAACTGTAAAGTGTGGGAAAGTTCAAGGAGGGTGAATATTTATGTAAGCCACGGTAATCCTTACTCACGCTGCACGCACTAAATTCCATTTGCATGGAGTGTATTCTAACTCTTTGGTGCAACGGGTCTTCAAGAGAGCAACTCCATTTGCCAGCTTTCCAAAATAGCCTCCTTGGTAACTCGGAAGAAGTTCAAACACCAGAGATGCATACAGAGCCACACACACCTACTCTATTACTCTAATACTTACACTAGTACTATTTTGGAAATGAATTACAGCAGTTTTGCAAGCATTATATTATAAAAAGTATAGTATTAAGTAATATTTCGTATGAAATATTGCTAATAGTAGCATGCATAATCCTTATTTCTCTTTCCATGTCACCCCTCTTCTCTTCTCTTCTCTTCTCTTCTCTTCTCTCCATCTCTCTCTGTCCAGTTAAGCATGCTCCTGAGGTACCAGTGACCAGTGTTTGTGTCCCTTTGCTCTCTTCAGATTTTTCTGATTTGACCCTACCTCTGGATGTAGTTCTCTTTGATTGGAGACCACTCAGTGCAGCGGGGGATGTTTCCACCTCAACAGCCTAAATATCCATGAATTTACAGTGCAACTCAAGAACTTTGAGTACGGCTTTGGACTGTAATTAATATCAGCAGTCTACTACAACGGTTTAGAACCACATTTTGCATGAACAGTTCTGCATTTAAGCGCTGAACAATGATGGAAATGTTCTATTCTTTTCTGTAATTACATATATGCTGCTTGCAGGGCTGTGTGTGTATATAAAAGCACCTGCTTTGGCATGGGTGGAGTCAGACAACAGGGGGTGTGAGATGCTCAATCTTCCCATACTAAATCCTGTATTATTCTGACTTCAAGTGATAAAACCCATTCTTAAATCTTACAACATTTGCTTTTATGTAATTCACCTACTTATCAAGTGATGAATAAAACACTATGTTACATGTTATAATAAGAAAATAATCGAGTAATAAAGTCGTGTGAGATGCCCCCAGAGTTAATTATCTTAATAAATTGAACATCTTGAATCACAAGAAGATTATTGTGAAACTTCCACCTTTCATTACTGTGATATTGAAAGTGCTAACAATGGAGACTCCTTCAATAACTGATAAACACCTTCTGACAGAAAGCACTATTTCAACAATTATTGTACATTTTGTAAGTTTTTAATCCATAGCTTCATGTGCAGCATCTGCCATTTAACTCCAGTTGTGTTGTTCAACAGTGAATTAACTGCTATAATATAAATATTAGTATTGCTACAAGCATTTCACTCACCCTCCACCTTCGGCTTGGTCTCTGCAAGTCGCTCTGCAAACTTCTTTTTGAAGAACAGCGACTGGAGCCTCTGCTGGTAATGATCAATCCTAACCAGGAGTCAGGCAGCAGTAGAAAGAAAAACAAACAAACAACAACAACAAAAAAAAATCAGTCTCCACAGGAGAGTCATTTCAAAGAAACTTTGGCTCTCCCACACAGATTCCTGAGCTTTTATCCCTAATGAGCTGCTGCAAACCCGTGCACTCGAGGAGAATCGTGATGCAGGGACCCCCCTCTGCTGGGAAGGGGGAAGATAAAGGGTAGAAGGGTAGCGGGATGATTTCAAAGCAGAATTATCCATAGTGAATGATAACGTGGAGAAATAACAGGGTGTTTTGTGGGCGCCTGTAAGACTAGACAGGAGGATGTAGACGTTTCATAAGGCTACTCAAGGGGTTCATTCTTTAAAAAAAACAACATGCTTTTAACAGTCAATGACAACACAATGAGGAGGAATGTGTACATATATGCTTTAGTAAACAATGTTTCACTTTACATTATATTTGACCACAGGGATCATTTACACAAACGAAGCATTTGTACCTGCTCATGTCATACAGGAAGCGGTCAGCACGTGCCATACGATCCAGCTCATGCTTGTGTTCCTCCAGAAGGTCAATGTCGCTCTTTTCAGGAATAAACTTTAACAGCTGATTAAATAAATAAAAGGCATAAATTAAAATTAGGATATTATGTAAGGAATGAACCAATTCAGTGTGTGCTGTTGTAGTAAAATAATTAAAGACTGGGAAGTGTGATGCAGCCCAATTTTTATATCAGTGGCCACTAGAGTTTGAGCTAAAATATCCTGGCAGCACTCTTCACAAGAATGTCTGCTATGCATTAAAGGTGTAGGTCTTTAAAGAATGTTGAAAATTGGTTTTACAGGGACTTTGGTTTTACATTTCTATAAATGCTAAAGTATATATATTTATACTCACAATTATCATTTTAACTCATTCTAATAAAGAGTGTCAATAATTTTAGGGTTCACTAACCATATCAAATCACAACACACTGGCTTTACGAGCATTTAAGTACCTGCTCTAGCATATCTTTAGCCAGCTCCTCTCTCTCGTCCATTTCCAGAATGGCTCTCTTAATCTCCTCGTTGCTCATTTTCAACCTGCACGGAGCAAAACTTTTCAGAAAAGACGACACAAGCAATTCCAGGTACTAATCATCATCACTTTAACCGTCACATGCTCGAATGTGTGTATATGACCTTACGGTTGTTTGGGGCTAATCAATGTTGTGCTCTGTAAACTGTGATAGATAGCTATTGATCGTGTACTCATGGCCCTATTAGGACGGTAGGTGCCCCTGGGTCAGTTTGTGTTCTGTTCTTTAATCTGGTCTGGATGTGTATAGATGTGCATCTACTATCTTACAATCTAAAAATGCTGTACAACTTTGCGTTAACACAGTTTCTATATGACTGGTGGCGGATTCTTGTAAATATAAATATATTTGGAGAATCCATGCCTGGCCCCCGAATTTTACATGTGGTTCTCCAAAAAATAATACAAAGGTTACATTATCTGCTGTTGGTAATCCGGGTCAGATAAAAACTCTCAAAAATATTAACCTTACCAGCTATTATAAAGGTAAAAATGTTGCCAAATAATCTAATTAGTCCCAAAAAATTCCTCGAACTGCTTCTTTTTAGTAACACTTTAGTAACTACTCTTTTAGCCTTTTGTTCCACCGTCCCAAATTTTGTTTGAGACATGTTGTGGCCATCATATTCAGTATTACTTGAGTTTTCCTTAAAATGTTACATTTCCCCATTATAAACATTTACTGTACCATGTTTTCCATGTTTTATTGTGAATTAAATGTGGGTTTATGAGATTTGCAAAACATTTTAAACAGCATTCCAACTTATATATATATATATATATATAATTGGGGTTTTACATGTGTGTCTTTGAAACAAATACATAAAATAAGTGATTTTTATGAAATAAATGTGATTGAGAATTTTGAATTTTCTCTGACTTATAAAAATACTTGTTCTCTGTCCAATATCCAGATCTGTCTTTTATACCTTATGTTTTATAGATTGTGCAATAGTGATAAGATTTTTTTTTTAATTAGGCTACAAACATTATGAACCATAACAGAAATAAATATAAGACACCATTTCTTTCTGGTTTCTAGAGATAATGTGCATAAGAATAATGTAACTTTCTTCCTGTTCGATTTATCTTGTACAGTTATTTATTATGTTTCACAATTTGTACATTTTTCTTTGTACATTAGTTAACCTGCTACAAATTCATTGTTAATGCTGATCTTATAGTTATGTGCTCTGTGTCTAGCTCATTGTGTGGTCAGACTTACTTTGGGAAATTTAGATTTTGAGAGAAAGTATTGCATCGACAGTGCTGAGTCATGGTTAAGTACATACTTGGAGAGTAAGATAACGCAGTTCTGCGCCGCCCATCGATGACTGACAGCTCCTTCACTTTCCTTGTACTTAGATACAAGTCATCCATGGAACCAGTCTCCTTCTACACGAAGCAAGAAAGTGGAAAAACAAGGTTGACATCTTGCATTAAATGACATGATTTCTGGTTGAAAGCAAACTTTGGATGGTGTAATTTGGAATAAACCTGACAAACATGTTCATTTTCAAAGAAATTACCATACCAATAATATCTTTGATACATTGCCTCCTGGTCTGAATTTCATGACCTCATACACAGCTCATGAATGTGGAAAAGGCTGCCTACAACCTCCTGTTCTACAATTGCAGGGAGCCTGATTCGTATTTTACAATCATTTCAGTGAGTGAGGAAAATACTGGTGCTGATTCAGATAAACAGAGGAAGCTCAAGCACAAAACGGACACTAAACACTGAACTTTCCATGAAACACTGTATGGACAGGAAACAGCTCCAGGATTCGGAGCAGACGGTTAAGTGAGGACCGTGTGACGGAGGCTGCTGAGGTGAGGATGTTTAAAGTACAGTGAGCTATTTATGGGTGAAAGCTTTTCCTCCGCTCTGAACGCAAGCACAAGAGCAATTCAACAACCGCCGAACGGGCATCCAAATATGGCTCACTGCTTCCATGGCTGTGGCTGATGGGATTTGGGTTTGGCTTGAGGTTAGAAGACTACTCCTACTCACTTTCAGGCCTTGCCAAAACATCACTCACTAGCAACTGGCCAGAACAGCACAAGACTAATCTTTAGGAAATACTGAGCATATGGACTATTACTGCAATAATGCAGGTAAAAATGTCAAAAAAATAAATCGGGCATAGAAATGATTTGACTTTTCAAACCAGGATTTAAAGGTGTAATCAGCAATTTTGGCTGATTAACACAATTTATGAAGAAGTTACGTGGCTGATTGACAGTTATGTGGACAATTTGCTCTGTCTGTTTGTATGTTAGCGGGTTTTTCTCCTAATTAACGATCCGAGGCTGCTGCGTTTAAGTATATATTATATCAACAGCAGAAATATTATTTTTTATTTAACCTAGCCATTAAAGTTGCACAAGCCAGTGCACTCTTAGTGCTGGTCCCAATCCCAAGAGTGGAGGATAATATAAAAGAAAATGTGGACTAAATGTAAAATGGGATGCTCAGAAAGAACATTAATTTTATAATCATGTGTCAGCAAGCATTTGTTTGTATTGTGTATCTTTTCAGATTTAAACTGGCAAAAACAGATATTATTCAAACCTTTAGCAACTTTATAAAACCAACCAACTAAGTAAATGCAGTTGTAAAGTTGTGTGGCTGGCAGCAGATTGTGGGAAGAGGCACAGGGCCAAAAGCAGTGACGACTCAAACTAAAGACTCACCTGTTTGAAGGATTGGTTAGTGAGCAGCTCCTGGTCAGGCAGATGGAGAGAGTACAGAAGGAAAAAAAAAACATTGGAAGACATGCAGTGATTAGCGTCACAAGCAGCAGAACTATGGAAAAAATAAGGCTCAGCCAGAGCTGGGCTGCAGAGCTACAGATTCTCACTACTGATGCTGTAAGAGACAAATCAACTACATAGCCATAAAAGTCAATATGAAATGGTGTCGTCATGGTCTCTATTCTTGGCATGGTCAGTTAGCACAATGAAAGCGCTACAAATTCTACTCCATGCTTAAGCGCTTTATCAGGTCAGACACAGTAAGCCATTCAGCGAAGAACAGCTGGCGTAAATGTGTGGTGGTCTGGGAAAACCCGTCGTATGTCATTGCGACTGAATCCTGGCAGAGAGCCAAGTCTTTTTTTTTTTTTTGCCTGTGTATAACATATACTGATATTTTAACTTTCAGTAAGCAGGAATATATTTCATCTAAAAGACACGGAAATGTTTTTGTTTATTCTTTTAATCTGGCCATGGCTGTAATGCAAAGGTCATGGTGGGTGTGAAGCCAGTAGTAGCCTTGCTAGCTACTGTAAGTGTGATTTCCTCACACAGTAAATATCATGAAAACAAGCATGAGTTAAATTGATTCTGTGCGTAAAAAAAAATTGAATTCTGTTAAAAACGCTTCTGCACTGCATTCCAAATGGAAATACATTGGGTAAACCCTATAAGCAAATATTGAGAAAACAATTACAGAGCCAAGAATAACTAAAAAAATTACAGTTAACGAAGTCTTTCCGCTTTCAGATCTCTATATAGAAGTTTTCAATTCAGTTAAATGTTATTTATATAGACTTTTCATTATGTGAAGGATTTTCCCAGGCTGCCACATTAACCTCAGTCTACAAGGCTTCCGAGTTCCTACTGTTGATCTTTTTCACATACTAATAAACATGACACAATATGCAAATTATCATCATTATTTCAATAAAGACAAACATGATATTCAAATCCACCGTACTTGTTGCCTCTGATAAGCCGAAAACATCTTCTCGATATCTTTCAGATCAAGGACTTTAAAAGCCCGCAGGTCATCGATGTCATGCCAAATGGTGCCAGTGATTTTGTTCTGTAAAGAATAAGGAATGCGTCATTGTAAGGGAGGAGGTATTCATAAGTGAAAAATAATGACTGAAAATTGTTGCCATTTTAAGATTTTTTTCCTAAGAAACAAAGCCAAAAGCATGATGCAATGTTTGTCCAACCGTTCTATTTATACTAGGCTGATTAATGAGGTTTAAGTGAGCTTTCCGGTTTGTTTAGTCATTACACAGTGCCATGATGTGCTCACCTCGCCCAGTTTGGCCCAGTTAAAAGACTTAAGTGGGTGTGATGGCTGGGGGATGCTCTTGTTGCGCAGACTTGTGCTGCTGCTAAAAGAAGCGGGTGCCGGTGGGAGTGGAGCACCAGAGAAGATGGGCGGAGCTCCTGGAGGAGGAGGTGGAGCCCCTGGAGGAGGAGGTGGTGGAGGAGGGGCTGGGCAGAAGGGAAGTGGTGGAGGAGGCGGAGGGAAACCAGTCATTATTGGTGGAGGAGGAGGAGGCATTGGACCTCCAGGTGGAGGAGGAGGTGGAGGAAATGCCATACTTCCATGCTAAATAAGAAACAGGAAAGATAGTCAATATACAAAATATATTTTATATTATTAGAGCATGTGAGATTACACTATTACTAAATAGTCGATCCATTTCCATCTTAACAAGTTAAAAAACAAGGTAAAAGCAATTAAAAGGTCTTATAAATAGCATTGCAATTAAATTATGCTGAAAAACAAGCTCATTTGAAAAGTAGTCAGTTACTATGCATTCTTCATAATACATCTAAATCGATTTATAAAACACAAAACATCTGAGGATTATTTATGTTTTTTTTATATTGTACTGGGCATGTGATGTTTGTTATATAATTCAAGAGCCTATCCTCAAAATACAGAAAGTGGAGCAGCACAACACCATTTTGCATGTAGCTGAACCGTTCAGGCTGGCAGCATTTTCCCTCTGAAGGTCATGAGATCTAAAGTCACAGCCCTCTTCTCACTAATACAGAAAGACAACCACTGAACTCCTGCTTCAGTTGAAAAAGTTACAGGAGCAGGAAAAGGATACTCACGGAAATATCGTTAATTCGAGAAGACAAGTCTAAAACTTGCTCCCTGGCAGAGCGCAGCTCGACTCCTTCTCTCTGCAGCTTGTCTTTCATTTTGTTTAGAGTCTTCATCATGTCTTCTTTCTCTTGCGTTTTGATCTCACACTCTCGCTCCTTCCTCTCAAGTCGGGCCATGAGTTCTGTATGCTCTAAAAGAACAGATGCATATATGCAACTTACAGTCAGTAAAATTACATGTAAAATGATTAGACTCACACTAAATAAAACAGGACATAAAGCGAGTTCCTTTTATTAGTTTCAAAGCAGCTAGAAACATTTACTCTGACTAGGTGCTTTTTTTCTTTTTTCTATCAAAAGTAATGAGGTAAAATAGACCTTGCCATGTTACTAAGAAACAACAAAGCCATCTATCCTAAACAGCTTTAACTCCAACTGTTATGAGGCTCTGACACTGGAAACACCTTCAAAATATGTAGATTAAATTCCTTCCAAAAAAAAAAAAAAAAAGGTTACTGTAATAAGGTGATCAAATTTCACAAGTTTGACTACTCGATTGATTGATCAAAGCAGTGAATGAGTGCTAGAGGCAGAGCAGCTGTTATAGCAAAATGATTCCCGTTCTGAGCAAACATTCAAAATTCAACAGTGCTGTGGTATAATGAAAATTACAGAACATTGGGTCATCAGATTCAACCAGATTCTAAATTTGTGCAGGTGCATTCTTGCAAAAAATCTGAATTAATTTATTTTCATTAGGGGCATCTACAATGTGTCCTCATCAAATTGCAACTAAAACGGAGACTGTTGGGACAAAAACTTTCTTTCGGCTTCTCCCGTTAGGGGTCGCCACAGCGGATCCTCCGCACGTTTGATTTGGCACGCTTACGCTGATGCCCTTCCCAACGCAACCTCCCCAATTTATCCGGGCTTGGGACCGCACTGAGAGTGGCTGGGGATGGTTCCTGACCGAATCGAACCCGGGTCGCAGCGGTGGGAGCGCTGCGTCTTAACCACTAGACCACCAGGGGACTGTTGGGACAAGCTATGCCTAAAAACTGAAAGCATAGTGAATACTGAATTTTGTTTGAAACGTAACAGTAACTAATACTACTTCAACTATTAATATTATTGCTACAACTACTATTAATACTACTATTACTACTAATATTATTGCTACTACTACTATCACTATGACTACTACTACTATTAATACTACTATTATTAGCATTATTGCTAATATTACTTCTATTTTTTCTACTTAAGTTCAATTAATTGTTGCACCCGTATCTTAATTTATCAGTTCTTTACTTATATTTTCAGTTGTTGAAAATTAATATATATACTGGAAGTATAAATATGTAAATAAATGTTCAAAATTTCATTTCACACACACACACACACACACACACACACACACACACACACACACACACACACACACACACACACACACACACACACACACACACACACACACACCCACACACCAATTATGTACGTCTGTGTGTACATCATTACCTTTTCTGAATTTCTCGGCCTGGTCTCGCCACTGTCTCACCTCGTTCTCATTGACAAGCCTGATAGCAGAGAGGGAAGAAATATAAAAAAAAATATAACAGATCAGTCTGCTGTGCTAAAATATCACAAGCTAGGTCAGGAATGATATTTTGTTCTTCTGCTTAAATCTTTCACTTACCTTCACTATCACTAATTTATCGACTCAGTAGGCACATTTCGGAACGAAAAATGCCCAAACTGAATGAAATTGTAATTGGTTTGCGAGGGGTGAGATAAACCTTTCCATAAACCAAACAAAAGAAAAAAATGTAATTAAAAGTTAAACGGAATACTTCTACCAGTCCACACAAACGTGTGAATATAACCGCTGACTCATGCAAACGTTTATTTTCCATTCTAGGTCGCTAAAATTCCAGCAATACGACCCACTTCCACCAGTCCTTACTACGGACCATCATTTACACACGTCTGCTTTTTTTTAGGAGGGAGGGATAACAGATGCTGAGACATGAGATGATCCTCAGAGATGCACAGCAATCAAAAAGCTTTGCTGCACCGTAATATGCCTACAAATTCACGCTGTTGCTTGATTAAGAGCAACGCTTTACATAGAAATAGTGGCGCATAAGAAATAATGGAATTACATGTTGACAGGAATAAAATGCAGCAAACAAGACATAGGCTTATGTGCGTATGTCTCAAAGTCATTCCGACTGAAAGCACAAGCACATGTAAACGCCATATCGGATTAAATAATGTCTCATGTAAACAGTCCAATCGGAATAATTTTATTTGGAATGACAAAAAAGAGTACATGTAAACGTGGCTAGTGTGTTATTGTTGTGTAAAGGTAACGGTTAATTTACAAGGTCAGGGATGTTGTATAGGCAGAATTGTATCATTAACATGAATGGAGTTATTTTTATTTATTCCCATGAACAGACACAGTTAGGTTGAGTTTAATATAGATATACGATATCTGTATAAAAAATATATAGCCATTAAATGACTAAAATGTAAACAGCAACAGGTTCTCACACATTTATCATGAACTGTTAACATTAGGTGTTGACTTTTGTGTGTAAGAGTCATTAAACATTTATGTATCCTGATAGGAGGTTTTAGTTCAGCATAAGATTAGGGTTATAAAACCTTCTGGGGGGAAAAAATGCTTAAAATGAAACACCTGGATGAGGACTGCTTTCCGTAGCTGAGGAGAACACAAAGAACGTAAGAGAAGAGAATTACAATCTACTCATAGAAGTAAATCTAGAAAAAGTATATAATGATGTACAGTAGAATGGAGAGAGTCATCTATTTTCTTGATGCTTCTGCTTTAGTGCTGTTTTTTTTTTTTTAGTTTTAAATTTTAACATCAAAAAAAAGAAAAAAACAAAACAAAACAAAAAAACTGTTGAACACAAAAAGGTGAGACAAAAATTTTCACTGTCAAGCAAACACCAAGAAATGCATCTGCATTTGTACCTTAAAAAACATCTGGACAAAAAGAAAATCCTCCTTACACACATGTACAAACACAATCACGCACACACACTCACTCATACGCGTACACACAAACACACGCACTTACCAAGACTTCCACACAATCACTCACACAGACTCACCCTCAGACTCCCACACTTACTCACGTGCGCACACACACACATATATACACTCATATCACACAGTCTCTATTATACACGCTCTCACACGCACACACTCTCTCACACACACACACTCTCTCTCTCTCACACGCAAAATGAATATGTTTGGTGTTAATGTTTGTCTTGGACAGATCTGCAGTGCAGTGTAAAAATGAGATAAACACAGTTCAGTAGGAGCTGGCAGAGAGCCGAATGTACAGTAAAACCTCTCCTCTAAAGCGTTTTCCAATTTCGCCTTCACACTGGAGACTAAATACATTAATCATGGGCTTTGGCTCGCCTTTGCTAATGATGATGGAGAATGGAAGTGTGCGATTGCAGGCTATTTGGCCTGGTCACACAGCGACTGAAAAGGGCAAAGACAAGCAGAAGAGAGATGACAGAAAGATGGACAGAAAGTGGAAAGTAATGACAATGCAAAGTTTGGATAGAGGAGGAACGGCAGGAAATGGGATCTACTATAATTTAACTGATATGAAGGAGAATGAGGCAGGAAGAGGAGAGGAAGATCCTCAGCAAAAGGAAAGGAGCCAAGACAAACAAAATGGGGAAGAGTGAAAGTGTTGCATAATCTCAGAAAGAGAGAAAATACCCTATATCTTTAGTAGGTGCATTAACTATGGTAATTATCTTGTATACACACACACACACACACACACACACACACACACACACACACTTGTGCATTCACACCCCTTACATACCTACTCACACATTCACTCACTCATTCACTCACCTCCAGACACTCACACATTAATTTACTCATTCTTTCATTTACTCATTCATTCACCCCCCCCACATACTCACTTATTCACTTACTCACTCGTTCACTCACCCCCAGACACTCTCTCACACATTCACTCACTCACTCGTCCACTCAATCGCACACTGTAAAGCCTATAACCTTCTCAGCACCCAGCATTAGGCACTGCCAGCCTGCACTTTGATCTACACCAGAACTGAGGTTATTTCTAGGTTATATTCAGAAATCCTGCAGCACTTACATTCTAATTATGTTCCTGACATTAAAATTGTCCAAAGGAGAAACATCTGGGTCTTCCCCTTTGTCGTCCTGCAGAACAATCTGTTGAAGGATTCGGTCTAGAAGCTGCCACTGCTGTATGCTGCCCGCTCCGCGTTTATCTGCAATATAGAAATAATGGTGTTTAATATAGCAAAGAACAGCAGACACAATAAAGATCCCAATAATTAAGACATTGTTCTGTAGATAGAGTTTGTTGTATTAGTATATATATATATATATATATATATATATATATATATATATATATATATATATATATATATATATATATATATAGTATACACTGTATCTGCCAATAATTCAGTACATGCTTTGTGTAACTGACTGCTAATGGAGCTGTTACTCAAATGCCTAGTTTAGTTGATATACACTTACATGGCATCTGCAGGCAGTGCTGGAGAATAGATAGAAGATGCGGATAGGCATCTGTGTGGCTCAGCTTCTTCTTAATCAGCTCAAACATCTGGCCGG
Source organism: Silurus meridionalis (assembly GCF_014805685.1). Classification (NCBI taxonomy): domain Eukaryota; kingdom Metazoa; phylum Chordata; class Actinopteri; order Siluriformes; family Siluridae; genus Silurus; species Silurus meridionalis. The sequence goes on along the minus strand of NC_060891.1, from coordinate 21,363,757 downwards.
CGCTCTTTGTATCCACATGCGTCTACAAGCAAATTCATTATTCTCGATTATAGAAAATCTAATAAAAATTCGAACAGATTAAAACGGATAGATAGATAGATAGATAGATAGATAGATAGATAGATAGATAGATAGATAGATAGATAGATAGATAGATAGATAGATAGATAGATAGATAGATGGATGGATGGATGGATGGATGGATGGATGGATGGATGGATGGATGGATGGATGGATGGATGGATGGATGGATGGATGGATGGATGGATGGATGGATGGATGGATGGATGGATGGATGGATGGATGGATGGATGGATGGATGGATGGATGGATGGATGGATGGATGGATGGATGGATGTTCTAAGCCCATGGCATTGAACAGGAAATGTGCAGAAGTGGAAGGTTATAAGATTAAAATGTATAATGCATGTAGTCATGAGCAGACCGCTAGTTGTAGTGCAGGTGGCTTACCATGTCGAAACGTTTGGCCAATTCACAGTCATCTTCATTCCGCACCATCTCGAAAAAGTCCAAATGTCTAAAATAGAGAAAATAGACAATGAATTGGATTATTTCTCAAGGGCTTAAACGGCAATATAAAAATATATATATGTAAGTCAAAGTCTCTGACCTGTCGAGAGTGGCGTTCTCATGACCTCTAAGCTTTTCAATGACTGGCTGGATCCCCAACATTAAGAACTCGTACCTTAGGTGAAGACGAAACTCAAGGTTGTCCTGTACACAGAAACAAAGCAAAGTCCTTCAGTACTATGCTGACATACTTAATGATGTTTATATATTGGCACTTTAAGAGGTTCGATGCTTTAAAAGATGTATTGATGTTTTTGGTGCGGAAACATTAGCAGCAAGGTTTATCGATCAACTGACCTCTCCAGGTCCTGCATTTAGAACAGCGTTGATGAAGGACATGATGGCAGTCTTCAGGTTGACCTCGTCTCTGTAGCGGCCTGTGCTCCTGTCCAGCTCATGCAGAAGAGTCTAGAAGGCAGAAAACGTTTAGTCTGACTACTGGATTTAAGCCACAGAAGCTTATCTGAACGTCTGTTTTGTAATGTGTAATGAATTTTGTCCTATTTTATTTTTAGCGATTTTAGTCACAGCTTGCAGACGATCGCTACGCTAAGCTAAGGGCTTGGCTGTTTTAGAAGAGAAGCGTAAAGTCATATCTTTCTTTTCTAAACCTGATAGAAATAAAGACTCATTGGAGATAGGAAGGATTTAATACTACTTCAGTAGTACTCAAGATTGTGTGCTGTATACCTTTTACATTTTAAAATATACCAGGTTTAATGCCCATATAAAGTTTGATGGCATTTAAATTAATAGGTCTATTTATTAAAAAAAAAAATAGTAAAAACAATTGTCCACAGGAAAAGTCATATTTTAACCATGTAGGGTTTCACCATTCGCTTAGATTTTAGCAGACAGCAATATATTGTGTTTAAAAATTCTCTTTCATGTTAAATTGACATACTTTTCTTCACGTCCAAACAAGTCAATAAGTCAGTGGCGGTGAGCCACGTTACCCAATAATGCTTCAAAGTCTTTGATTGCTCGTCACTAAGCATGACAAAAATACAAATTGGTGAGAAATGGTTCTGTATACATTTAAGGTCCATAAAACATGACCTTTAGAGGTGTTGTTCTTCACAGTGTGTTAAATTCCAGTTTTGGAATATCAAACTATACTTTTTACGTGTCTGTAATGACGGCCTTCAAAAAACTGTTAACGCCTTTTCAGTCGTGGTATTTAATCCATCAACAAAATACCAGTCACTGCTTTTATTTATTTTTTTTTACACTTACATATACATACATATAACACAAGTACATTGTCAAATAGTTTCTGACTATTCTGCTATTTTAGAGACCGACGTTGAATAATATTTTAAATTTTTTTATTTTTATGTTTGTAAATGTGTTTTGCATAATTGAGGCAGATGGAGATGGCTTCTGGAAAGTCATGGGTCTATTTGAGAGTTTGTGGCATTCCTGTGGACACTCAACCTAAATCTCAGCTGGACCACCAAGGAGTTCAAATCAAACACTTTTGGTTGTTTTTTACCAACATCCAGTAATGGCATGCCCAGGCAGCAGCACCAGAGCAGGGTGAGTAATGAGAGCAGTAAATACACCAGTGGCTATTAGTTTGTGGTGTCCAGCAGCCTTTAGGACTTTATCAAACTGCCAGACCTGTGGAATTTATTAACAATTGTTGAAGCTCCTGTTACAGAAAAATCCTTGCATGAAAAGGTAAAAAAAAAAAGCAAGCAAACTTGGCTGATAGCCAAAAACATTTATTTAATCCTAAACTGTTATTCGTGGATTCGTTGAATTATGAAGATCTTATTCACATGCCAGTTCTGCTGCAGAGTTTTTGAGCATATGGTTCGATATACTTGTTCGAAATACTTGTCTGGATCCAAATCCAGGTGATTACCCCATCCCTAGACTGAGGTAATAATGCTAGTTGATTAGGTACATATTCCTGCTAGAAGGAAGTTCCTTTATTCATAAAAGAAAGTTAAAAAAAGAAAGAAAAGTGCTTTATACTTGTCATATGAACTTTACAATGCAGTTACATTCTTTCTTCGAGTATCCCAGTGATTTTTGAAAGCTGGGGTCAGAGTGCAGGGTCAGCCATGCTACAGCACCCCTGGAGCACAGAGGGTAAAGAGTCTTAGTCAAGGGCCCCAAGCGTGGCAGAGGTACTGGGGCTTGAAGCCCCAACCTTCTGACTGATCAGTACACCCAGAGCCTTAACCACTGAGCTACCACCTTACCAACCCTCTGCAAGGTTATAATAGTATGCACTTAACAAACTCCCTTCTAAAATGTTGAGTTTAATAGAGTAAAATTAGTCTATTCACCTCGAAACCAATTTCACCTTACCTGGAAGCGTGCCCTCTCAGCGGCGTACTTCTGATAGTGCGCCATAGCCTGCAGCACTTTCTTATGGCCATCAGGTACCAGACAGAGAGCACCTAGGATCTCCAGTACAGCCACCTTGGTCTTGATGTTGTCCTGGCGCAGACTCTGTGAGATGGTGTTGATGCTCTGAGGGTGGGCCAGGACGTGCGCTCGGCCCTGCGAGTTGTTCATCAGTGCTTTGATGCAGCCGATAATGGAAGTGTGAATGCGGCTCTCTGACGTCTCGTAGTCCATGCTCTTCAAGAAGTTTAGCAGACACGTGAGGCCGTCCAGTTCGATGAAGCGAGTCACAAACCTGCACACAAAGTAAGCAAATGGTCGAGTCAAAAAAACGCTTCGACATTACCAGTAACAAAATAACATAAGGATTAAAACATTGTGCTAATGGGGCCTTTTCCTTCACCATTCTCTTCTACTCATAGCGGTCTTGGCAAAATAGAAATCCAGATGCTTACCATGAAATTTCACACTTACAGCTGTTCGTTTCCGTAAACAAAACTCGAAATGTGAAAGTATAAATGAAACAATTCTTTGAAACCTCATTCATCATAGCAGCCGAAATGACAGTGCCTATTAGTCAGGCTAATTAAAGTCAATGACGTTGTTACCATGGCTGCTTCATCACAGTTCTCTTCAAATGACCTGTGTTTATTCATAAAGATGGGGATGATCTCACCTTGGTGTATTTTTTTTTTTTTAATTTTTTACATATTTTAACCTTAACATACTTTTTCCTGAAATTTGTAGCACATTTCATGTAAACCCAACAGAAAGCTAAGAGTTAGCAGTTATAGTAACCACTAAATTAACCGTATACCAGAGATTTGGATAATCCTGATCCAGTGTTATCATGTGGGCTGTGAGGGTGATGTTCCTGTAAACGAGACATGCCCTATAATCAGTCAATGTCACATTTACACAGCAATAAAAATGTCCCTGAATTGGACTTGAAAACATTTCTATATAATCCAATTTCATATTCTATCCTAATTTCTCCCAGATGGTAGCAACCACCCAGAAGTCTAATACATGCATCCTTCAAGACACATGAAATCTTTTAAAATTGCAAATTCAGCTGGAAGCATTCGGATGGACTTGCCATCTACCCTCTTCTAAATATGCACACTTCTAGAAGTCCATGATTGGCTGGTGTTGCTCTTTGCTCTAATAGACAGGACAGAGAGCATTTCAAATTCCTACCAAGACACCAGTGCCAATTATTTTTCTCTTAGACTCCTGGCTAGGGGTGGCCTTACAATAGAAAATATCACAATGTGGCTTTACAAAACTCCAGCTGTAGATCTGGATCCCTAATGAGCAAACCAGAGGTGATGGTGGCAAGGAAAAACATCTGGAGTTAAAGCAGCTTTGAGATGAACCCCCTCCTCAGTGACACTAATTATTGATATTTCATATCACTACATCTAAATTCATGCAGGAAACCTGCCCAAAGCAAACACGGCTCACCTGGAAAAGCACAGCTGTCTGCGTTCATTTCTGCAGATCTCTGGGTGCAGAACATGCATGAGATCACAGCTGGCCTTCACTTGATGTTTAACTCAAGACCCTCCATTTGAACATGACACTCTAGATTAGCCCGTTATCCTATCACCACATCGAGTCTAGAGCGAGCACTCAGATCTTTTACACGTCTTATATGATCTGCGCTCTGGGTGGATTTGGACGAGTTGTTCTGACAAGATCTTAACAATAAAAACAAAGTAGTTTCGTAAGGCAACAGCTGTTTAATTCTCATTGCCCTTCACTCCATTAGAGGCGCATAACATCTGGACTACTTGTGAGGACAAGTGACATTTGTGGTTGGATTTCACATTTGTAGTCATAAATAGTCTCATGAGCTAATGAATTGGAAAAAAAGGGCAACACATGCGCATACTAATAAAAGCTAGGAGCTCGGGTTTTTTGACGCTGACATGTCTGAAAGTGAGGAATGTCTACAATGAAAGATCACTCGGTTCTCACCAAGAATATCGCTTTCCTTATCCTACCTCTATTTCATATCAGTCATTAATAAGGCGAGTGAGGAACATATTTATCTCTGTGCTGAAGGCCTCACTCGGCCAGGAGTCATACATTCTGGAACAGACGATGTATGCTTAACTTTGAGGACACAAGACTCCCCCCGTCACCCAAACAACACGAAGAAATAAAGAGCTCACAGCATACAGTATGAGCCAAGACTCAGACAGACATAGTCTGTGCCAAAGAAGCCTCTACTTAAGCCTTGGCTCTGGAATAATAGGGTCGGGTCGAATGGGTAAGTCAGTTAAAAAAAGACCACCTTCTTTAAACTGTGAATTAAGTTTCCAATAACTTTTTTATGGTGTAGCTTGTAGTATTTAAAAGTGTTACCAGACCTATAATAATATTCATATATATCCAATCCCACTGTTCAGACTTAATAAATTCTGGAACACTGCATTTATAATAAAAATACATGTTTGCCATTTCTCCATTATTTTAAAAAAGGAAAATTAAAACGCATTCCAAGCACATCTGGATGTCCCAAACAATTCTCCAAATATCATGTAAATTCATTAAAAACTCCAACTTAACTAACTTATAGCCATCCTTTTACAGAGAGTGTATGGGATTGCTTTCTTCTCAGTAGATTACATTGATTTTAAATTCATATGATTTGCCAAATTGCTTATTTATCAAAATGTGAATGCATCTTCCCTCTGTGTAAGGTCTTTAACTGAATATGATTACAATAGTAATGAGGAACAGAAAATACAGATATGAATAAAGATAGGACAATGTCACACTTTTAAAGCAAATACATTTGCCAATGAATTAGACCTGAAAACATTTCCGTTGTCCAATTTGATATTCAATGATTGTCATTTGACACCACCCTTAGCTAGCTTTCCGCACATGGCAACTAGCACCCTGAGGAAGCATTTTATGAAGTTGTAAGGGAGAGTTCAGTTATATTTGACACACTAAACAGATGCTGGTATTTCTACTCTATATACTTTATAATAGAGGTTATTTTTTCTTTGAATATAACTGGCTAATATTGTATGTTTCTGCTGTTTTACATTCCTTTATACATACTTTGGAATGATACAGGGTGTTTAATGCCAAATTTGCTAGTTGAAGACATTATTAAAAACCAAGATCAACGTTAACCGGAAATTTAGATGCCAAGAATCCATATATCAGGGTTTGAATGCAATTTAGAAGCTACCTTAACATAAAATGTGGTTCAAAATATTGCCTTGAGAGTAATTAAAAAAAAAAGATTGTTTCAGGCTTTTATTACTGGACTGCTGAGAGGAAGCAGGTGGTCTGTTTCAATCAATCACAGAAGCATTTTTAATGGTGAATTGTAAGAGATGTGTGACTGGTTTAATACTATACTATACTTTAATGCTAAATATGCTAGGTGGATTCTTCTCAGCAAATAAAGTGCGATTTCTTTCTCTCTCTGAAAAAAAGAAATTGGCTTTTTATGAGGGAATTTTAGAAGAATATTAAATATAAGTCTAATAGCAGATAAACCATGTGTCTTTTCCGTTCTGCAATGACTCCATTCTCAAAGACCTCACACATGTGAATGAGCTCATCTAAATTTTTTCCCCCTTTACAGTGAAAGAGCAGACGGCAGCATAGCGGTACTTGCCGCCAGAGGTGTCAGGGACTCATGGGGGAAATGTAACATGATCCTCGTACAATTCTGCATAAATAACCTATAAAAAAAATTGTCCACCTGACCCTCCTTCTGAGACCCCGCTAAACAAAAAGAAGCATGAATTAAACACTATACATCGTTCCGCTGAATAGCCCTGGGGGGCCAAAGCTGGTTAGTGTGCCACATGGTGCATCATTGGCACTGGGGGATTTGGCACCAATAAAAGTCACCTGGTAAAATATAACATGTGCAATGACACTGAACATGGGCATAAAATGCATTATTTTTAACTAGCCACATTGGATGAATTTAGCACTACTGAATCCCCCAAATGCAGACTGAAAGGGTCCTCAAAGAGCACATAAAATTCAACCGGCGAAGATATAGACATAACTAGAAATGACAAAACAATAAGAGCACACACACAAACACACCCACTATGCACTAAATTCACTCTATTGAATCAGGCTGGATGAAACAGCTGTGGTAGCACAGTGTTTAAAGCTTGGCCAATGCAAACGCCACCTCACAGCACAGTCTATGCAAGCCAAAGCTGCCTCGATTTGCTCTCTCGTCTCATATCCCCTCGGACCTGCACAGATCAGCTACTATATTCACACGGCACTGGGAGAAAAACACGACTCGGTCCAAAATCTTCAAAAGTGCAGTGTTGAGTTTCCGTGAAGGCATTTGACAAATGTGAAAACAAAGACGTTCGGTAGGTTCGACCTCTTTATCCTTTTAGCCTTTTCTGAGCTTGCTCTGTCAATATTTTGAAGCCTAATATTTGACCGAGCTGCAGAGAGCGAGAAATTGGGATTATTTTTGTAAGCTGTTCAAAGGACAGAAAGCCAATGATCTCAAGTCGCCTTTTTCTTTCGAGGTCAAAATATCAGTGGAGCACTACCGAAAACAACGCAAAAGCCTACTGTAGCACATAGTAAGACAAACTGTGCAGCAAGAACATAGACAGACATAGACCCAGCAATATATATATTAGTAAAGCAAACCACACTCTTAAAAAAATAATATAAAGCAGAATAGTAACTTATTAAAAATATATGGAAGTTTTACCATTTTCTACCCCATTTTCTCCCAATGCATCATTTGCTAATTCATATACACTAGTTAAATCCCCCTGTAAGACCCAACCCAGGTGGGTGAAGCATAACATGCATTTTCCAAGACATGGCATGACTACAAAGAATTTTTAAACTGCTGCTCGATTTGCATAACATAGCAGCTAAACACACAAAGAGTAAACTTCAACATACATGAGCTCAACCGCCAAGCTGCCACTGCTGGGCTCTTGAGCAAGGCCCTTGACCATCAATTACTCAGCTGTAAAACTGAGGTAATTGTACGTCAATCGTCCCTTCGCCAAATGTCGTAAATGTAAATGTCACAGACCCTATGATTGGCAGATGATTAGTCTTTTTACATGCGTACATGCCAACCCAAATGATATGATAGATAAAGGCCTAGAGGCAATATTGTAGACAGGAGACAGTTTTATATTCGTTTATATAGTTTTCAATGTTGTATTTATTTTCCTTGGTCTGATCTGTAAACGGCTTGTATAATGTTTAAATTCAATGATGCAAACGGTTTTTAAATCTCCTTGCATCAAAATAAAAATTAAGGTGTCTCATATATTCAGAAAGATAGTGATGATTAAGGAAAAAGTTCTCAAACCTTCACATTTTTTGCTTTATATATGTGGGCACACTGATTTTTACACACACACACACACACACACACACACACACACACACACACACACACACACACACACACACACACACACACACACACACACACACAGGGATTTCACCTTGACCCTAACTCCCACAACTCTATCTTTATGAGTCATCACAATAAATGAAGCAGACTCCCTCAGATCAGCAATGATTATGCATTGCTGAGTGATCTAAGCTTCAATAGAGGCTATTTCAGGACCTTGCCCACACTAAAAAGACAGAGTGCAATGAGGACAGGAGTGCAGACATGGAGCCTGTGTTGTGGTTGCACTATACATCAAACTAGGAAATGCCTGTCATCTGGATGATCCGTACACTGTAGCTGAGGGCAGAGGAGTAAAACAAGCACCCGAAGAGCTATAAGAAACCTCTAAATGTGTGTGTTAGCCGAGCTGAGACATGATGATGATGAGTGGAGCATGCTGGGGATTGAAGAAGTCAAACAGCTGTAATTAGAAACTGAGCCAGAGATCGGGGACTTGTGAGAAGTCAATTTAGTCTAATCGACATATGCACAACAGATTCCTCGCTAACACGAGTGCACTTAAATCTCTTCTCAGTCATGTCTCCTCAGGCAGCCAGCGCTTTGCATTCCAGCTTATCCAATTAACACAGTTGGCAAACTCTTAACGTAATGACGCATCATGGGAATAGTATTAGCATCCAGTGTAAACAGTTACAAACTAAATTACAGTAGCAATTTGGGCTGTAAACAAATTCCTATGGCTTTGGATCAGCTTTGGAATCTCTTTAGCTCCGCACGCTATACAGAAGGCTTCATTAGGTTGGAAATGTGCGGCAAGGCATTTCAGAAATGTCACGTTCTGGAACAGAAATGTTTCAGAGAGCTGATGATTATCGCAATGATGAAGTGCTCAAACCTGGCAAGAGATTCAATAGACCATTTTTTGGAAGCTGTTATTAAAAGTATCCATCATTACACAGAAGCAATGATGGGCAATGGCTCAGATTGGAATCAGTGCTTATTGGAACAATATTTTGTTAACTGGGTTGGTTCATAAGCTTCATTTGCCATGTAGCTCAAAGTGAAGCTCACTGCATTTTTCTGAAGGATGGCTTTAATGTTACTAAACTACATTAAACACTGCTGGGACTGTTAAATTCTTTGTCTCATATGATGTGCCACATACTGTATGTGGTTAAGCTCAGTGGTAAAGACACTGGGTTACTGATCAATAGGTCGGGGGTTCAAACACCGGTATATCCAAGCTACCATTCTTGAGGCCTTGGAGAAAGGCCCTTAACTCTCTGGGCTCTAGGGGTGCTGTATCATTGCTGAGTTAGGGTTACCTATAAACTTAATTGGCCATTATATTTGGCGGATTATAATAACACTGCAATAGAGGGTTAGCCAACCAAGCTCCAGCACCAACAAGCTGCCACTGTTGGTTCCTTGTGCAAGGCCATTGCATTCTGGCCCCAACTTCCTAACACTTCAATTAGTAAAGAAAGTCATTGTAATTGTGTTCAATTGTATATATAATAAATAAAGGGTATATATTATATTTTATTCAAATAAATGCTTCATTAGGTTTACTGGCAGAGCTATTTTTTTATTTTGTATTTTGTGTATTTGTCTTTATGTGGCGAGAACACTTACTAGTCCTTAGCCTTGTGTTTTTGTTTTCTATGATTGTTCTATGTAGCACCAGGGTTCAGGAGGAACGTTGTTTCATTTCACTGTGTAATGCATCAGCTATACATCAAACTAGGAAATGCCTGTCATCTGGATGATCCGTACACTGTAGCTGAGGGCAGAGGAGTAAAACAAGCACCCGAAGAGCTATAAGAAACCTCTAAATGTGTGTGTTAGCCGAGCTGAGACATGATGATGATGAGTGGAGCATGCTGGGGATTGAAGAAGTCAAACAGCTGTAATTAGAAACTGAGCCAGAGATCGGGGACTTGTGAGAAGTCAATTTAGTCTAATCGACATATGCACAACAGATTCCTCGCTAACACGAGTGCACTTAAATCTCTTCTCAGTCATGTCTCCTCAGGCAGCCAGCGCTTTGCATTCCAGCTTATCCAATTAACACAGTTGGCAAACTCTTAACGTAATGACGCATCATGGGAATAGTATTAGCATCCAGTGTAAACAGTTACAAACTAAATTACAGTAGCAATTTGGGCTGTAAACAAATTCCTATGGCTTTGGATCAGCTTTGGAATCTCTTTAGCTCCGTACGCTATACAGAAGGCTTCATTAGGTTGGAAATGTGCGGCAAGGCATTTCAGAAATGTCACGTTCTGGAACAGAAATGTTTCAGAGAGCTGATGATTATCGCAATGATGAAGTGCTCAAACCTGGCAAGAGATTCAATAGACCATTTTTTGGAAGCTGTTATTAAAAGTATCCATCATTACACAGAAGCAATGATGGGCAATGGCTCAGATTGGAATCAGTGCTTATTGGAACAATATTTTGTTAACTGGGTTGGTTCATAAGCTTCATTTGCCATGTAGCTCAAAGTGAAGCTCACTGCATTTTTCTGAAGGATGGCTTTAATGTTACTAAACTACATTAAACACTGCTGGGACTGTTAAATTCTTTGTCTCATATGATGTGCCACATACTGTATGTGGTTAAGCTCAGTGGTAAAGACACTGGGTTACTGATCAATAGGTTGGGGGTTCAAACACCGGTATATCCAAGCTACCATTCTTGAGGCCTTGGAGAAAGGCCCTTAACTCTCTGGGCTCTAGGGGTGCTGTATCATTGCTGAGTTAGGGTTACCTATAAACTTAATTGGCCATTATATTTGGCGGATTATAATAACACTGCAATAGAGGGTTAGCCAACCAAGCTCCAGCACCAACAAGCTGCCACTGTTGGTTCCTTGTGCAAGGCCATTGCATTCTGGCCCCAACTTCCTAACACTTCAATTAGTAAAGAAAGTCATTGTAATTGTGTTAAATTGTATATATAATAAATAAAGGGTATATATTATATTTTATTCAAATAAATGCTTCATTAGGTTTACTGGCAGAGCTATTTTTTTATTTTGTATTTTGTGTATTTGTCTTTATGTGGCGAGAACACTTACTAGTCCTTAGCCTTGTGTTTTTTGTTTTCTATGATTGTTCTATGTAGCACCAGGGTTCAGGAGGAACGTTGTTTCATTTCACTGTGTAATGCATCAGCTATATATGGTTGAAATTACAATAAAAGCGTCTTGACTTGACATTAACCGTTTCGAATCAGAAATCAACAGGAAACCTGTCCTGTAAAGATATCGCAGTAACATTACATGGTCTAACTAGGGACAGTTGAATATGAATAAATATACGAATTAACAAAAGGATAACATAATGGAGCATACAGGGAGTGCAGAATTATTAGGCAAATGAGTATTTTGACCACATCATCCTCGTTATGCATGTTGTCTTACTCCAAGCTGTATAGGCTGGAAAGCCTACTACCAATTAAGCATATTAGGTGATGTGCATCTCTGTAATGAGAAGGGGTGTGGTCTAATGACATCAACACCCTATATCAGGTGTGCATAATTATTAGGCAACTTCCTTTCCTTTGGCAAATGGGTCAAAAGAAGGACTTGACAGGCTCAGAAAAGTCAAAAATAGTGAGATATATTGCAGAGGGATGCAGCAGTCTTAAAATAGCCAAGCTTCTGAAGCGTGATCATCGAACAATCAAGCGTTTCATTCAAAATAGTCGACAGGGTCGCAAGAAGCGTGTGGAAAACCAAGGCGCAAAATAACTGCCCGTGAACTGAGAAAAGTCAAGCGTGCAGCTGCCAAGATGCCACTTGCCACCAGTTTGGCCATATTTCAGAGCTGCAACATCACTGAGTGCCCAAAAGCACAAGGTGTGCAATACTCAGAGACATGGCCAAGGTAAGAAAGGCAGAAAGTCGACCACCACTGAACAAGACACACAAGCTGAAACGCCAAGACTGGGCCAAGAAATATCTCAAGACTGATTTTTCTAAGGTTTTATGGACTGATGAAATGAGAGTGAGTCTTGATGGGCCAGATGGATGGGCCCGTGGCTGGATTGGTAAAGGGCAGAGAGCTCCAGTCCGACTCAGACGCCAGCAAGGTGGAGGTGGAGTACTGGTTTGGGCTGGTATCATCAAAGATGAGCTTGTGGGGCCTTTTCGGGTTGAGGATGGAGTCAAGCTGAACTCCCAGTCCTACTGCCAGTTTCTGGAAGACACCTTCTTCAAGCAGTGGTACAGGAAGAAGTCTGCATCCTTCAAGAAAACATGATTTTCATGCAGGACAATGCTCCATCACACACGCCCAAGTACTCCACAGCGTGGCTGGCAAGAAAGGGTATAAAAGAAGAAAATCTAATGATATGGCCTCCTTGTTCACCTGATCTGAACCCCATTGAGAACCTGTGGTCCATCATCAAATGTGCGATTTACAAGGAGGGAAAACAGTACACCTCTCTGAACAGTGTCTGGGAGGCTGTGGTTGCTGCTGCACGCAATGTTGATGGTGAACAGATCAAAACACTGACAGAATCCATGGATGGCAGGCTTTTGAGTGTCCTTGCAAAGAAAGGTGGCTATATTGGTCACTGATTTGTTTTTGTTTGGTTTTTGAATGTCAGAAATGTATATTTGTGAATGTTGAGATGTTATATTGGTTTCACTGGTAAAAATAAATAATTGAAATGGGTATGAATTTGTTTTTGTTGTTGCCTAATAATTATGCACAGTAATAGTCACCTGCACACACAGATATCCCCCTAAAATAGCTAAAACTAAAAACTACTTCCAAAAATATTCAGCTTTGATATTAATGAGTTTTTTGTGTTCATTGAGAACATGGTTGTTGTTCAAATTAAATCCTCAAATAAAATTAATCCTCAAAAATACAACTTGCCTAATAATTCTGCACTCCCTGTAGAACTTATGAATTGATGTTTTGAAAAGTGGACCTCATTAAAAAACGAAACGTTGACCATGCATCAGGAGTAAACCAATCCTAAGGAAATCATTCCACCATGGTATTGCTTTATATCATATAATTGTTTTTGTTCATACACAAATATTCTCTACTGAGGCATTCTTAGGTTCATTTCTGAAACTTCTCAAAAGCATCAAGCACAACATCAGGCTTAGGAAAGCTACCTTTGTCTAACCCCACTCAGTGTGTCTTGCTAATTGCATTTTACACACTGACTTCCCATCATGAAAAGACCCATAAAGAAGTCAATAAAAAGATCAGATGCAACCGTTTAAAGCGTGAAACCTCAGAAATCGTTTATCTTCTCCGTGTCATGTCCGTACAACCCCTCCACCCCTCCTCCTAAACCCCCTACGTAGCGTCCTGGTATAGCCTCTGTTCCTAGAATGACACGGATTTACAGTCAGTATTAAGGAAGGGAACATCTGCAAGCACTTGTGTTCAAGGCACACACAGGGATGATCTAGTACAGAGCCGGAGCCAAAACACCAGAACGGACGCCTTGTTTGTGTGTGATCAATGCAGCCAGTGTTATGAACGATCGGCGGCAGACTGTCTATGCTGACTAACATATCTTTTGAATTGCGCGTCGAGTCTGACTTCTAGCTGTCAGCTTTGTTTTACTGAGGACAGTGACTCGGGGTTCTGTTAAAACGCTTAAATCAGAAATTCTCACAACGTCGAGCCAAAGCTAAAAAACAAGCTGCAAACAATCACACATACTCTGCGCTAAAATACATTTACGAGCCTACGATCATCTATTATTCAAGAATGAAGGAGCTGACCGGCTGAAAAGTTATGCTGGTCGTTTTCAGCTCTGAATTACAGTAAGCCAGTAGTTGAAGACTTATGTGCATATTATATTGTCTAATTTGGACAAGGTTAGATTTATCGAAATCTGAATGTGTATCATCAGCATGTTTGAATTAAACGATGGCTTACTTGGATAAATTGGCCAAAAACATTCCTATCCTTTGGCTAATCTGGGTATTGAACCATTTATTTCTCATATAAGCAAACAAAAGAATTATTAAAGTTTCCCAATTAGCATGCAATTTCATCCTGGCATTAAATAAAGAAAAAGATACATGGTTCAAGATTCACCCATCTGCTCTCAAGGAATATAAACCAGGCAAGAATAGCACACATTAAAAGCCAATAACATTTTGATTGCCTTCAAATTGCTGGCTATTCCAGTCGAGTCTTTCTTGAAACAGTTCGTGAACTCGGCACACTTCCTGCCTCTGCAGGCACCGCTTGGATAATAGCGTGTTTTTATTCACTCTAATATTCCGGCGCTACAAAACCCAGCCACTGGTTCTCAGACATAAAAAAACAAGTTACCTCCTTCCATTGCATGGCAGAAAGACAGACCACAAAACCCTAGACACGAGCCAGATGGTCTCCCACAGTATATGGTAAGAGCGAAGCAATGACTCGAAAGAACTCGCCATGAGAGTGGCGTCCAAATCTTACTGCCTTCTGATGAAAGAGATATGAAAGCTGTTCCAGCATCTGAGGCAAAGCAGGACTTCTGATGAAATATACTCCGGTTCTCTCTTAAGACTTTGCAGCTCATTGTAGGATTCTTGGCGGTTTTTAGGAAAGAGTGAATACATTTGGATTGGAATTTCAGACAGCCTTTATCTGAAATAGTCACTTAAACTGAAAACTCATTTCTGATTACATGCATCCATGCATTCCCAGCATTCCTGCAAGGTCAATAACTGTAGCTCTATGTGCGAGTTCAAAATCCATCTTAAATCACTAATATATCAGTACTTCGAATCAATACATGATGTTGAATTATGCAAAAATATTTATTTTGTAATAAAACTCTGAGATAACTTAGTTTAAACGTCCTTCATTGAGAACAGTTTTGTCCATTACTCCCAATCAATGCAGCGGAGCTTTAATCCTTCATCCTATTCAGGACCTCTTACCTCCACATTTCAATAGTCTGCTTAAATAACAGCTTCAAAAAATGCCTAATGCTGCAGTTGCCATTGTGCTCACCATCTCAGCCATAACATCTCAGCAAATAGGTTCAAGCAACTTCATCATAGTGCATTCTGGAATTTTGAGTCCAACATTATGTCCTTGTGACAATGTTAGTACAAGATACTAGGATGTGCACCAGAAGCTTCAGTGGTTAAGGCACCGGGTTACTAATCGGAAGGTTCAAGCCCCGGTATCGCCAAGCTGCCACTCTTGGGCCCTTGAGCAAGGCCCTTAACCCTCTGTGCTCCAGGGGCGCCGTATCATGGCCGACCCTGCGCTCTGACCCCAGCTTCTGACCAAGCTGGAATATGCGAAAAAACAAAATTTCACAGGACTGTAATGTATATGTGACAAATAAAGGCTCTTCTATTCTGTACCCCAGTACACATCCCCTAACTCTTTCAAAAAAAGCAAACAGCATAAAAAAATTAATTTGCACCAAGTCACCTAATCACGCTACAAAACCTTCGATGCAAACGCATGTAATGTTTGCCAGGGTGGAGTTTTCAATTAAGAGATGCTTTCAATTCATACCTCATGGGCTGAGTGCGAAGCGCTGTTTTCAGATCCTCGACCACTTTATTCCTCATCGCCATCTCCTCCTCGTCAAACGCAAAAAGAGTCTGCATCTGGAAAAGATACGACCGAACAAACTATTCATCACTTCGTTTTACTTTCAAAATATGCAGTACAAAACTGTGCACAATAAATAAACATGATAAATAAAGTTATTTACTCTGAAGCAAGCCTATCACATTTGCATGTAAAAGTTAACGATTCTTTAAACTTTGCATAATGTTTTTGGGATGAATTCCTTTCATGGCAATGATTGTGCAGACCTCAAAACACAAAGTGATCAAGATTTGGAAAAGCTAAGTTGTGGTTGAACATGTGATAGAAAGGTGTTATTGCAACATTAATATTAAAGCCTATTAGAGGACAATATGCAAATTAGAGTTTGCATATTGTCCAAAGGACAAAGGAACCAAAGGAATTAGAATTTGTTTACTTATGTAACCCACTTACACTGATCAAGAATAACATTATTGCCCCTAATCAGGCATTACATTATGACCACCTGCCTAATATTGTGTTGGCCCCCTTTTGCTGCGAAAAAAAAAAGTCCTAATCCGTCGAGCAATAACAGCATTAACATCTTCAACAATTTAAATAACAGCTTTTTGCATCAATAAGCCTTGGCCGCCAATGACCCTGTCACCGGTTCACCACTGTTCCTTCCTTGGACCACTTTTGCAGACTGGAAACACCACCACAAAAGAGCTGCATATTTAGAGATGACACAGTCGTCTAGCCGACACAGTCGTCTAGCCGTCGCACAGTCGTCTAGCCGTCGCACAAATCAAACTCTCTCAAATCCTTAAGCTCGCCCATTTTTCCTGCTTCTAACACATCAACTTTGAGGATTAAATGTTCACTTGCTGCCTGATATTTCCCACCCACTAACAGGGGCCATGATAAAGAAATATTCAGTGTTATTCACTTTACTGCTCACAATGTTATAATGTCAATGTTAGGCCTGATCGGTGTATATAATCTGAATTTCCATCAACATTTAATAGACCGATCAAATTTTGCAACTCATTCATTAATATGGAAGTATATGCATAACGCACAAATTAAGCATCAAAATAGAGCGAGTGCATTTTTTAAATCCCTTGCCCGAGATGTATAATGGCATTTAGTCACAGAGCCTGAATATAACAAGGTGATCATGAGCCCTGATTATAAAAGAATGCTTGCAGCTGAGCATCAAGTCTGTTATGTATAGCATCCAAGTGCAGTTGTGCATATTAAATTTGGCCACGGCTTCTGTTCAGCTTCTGTATTGCCTTCCTCCATCATCTGTGGACTCACGCCATCCAGAAATGTTTCACAAATGCGCATTCTAACTACACACTAAATCCATTTTACAAAGGCTGTTTAATATCCTCCCTGCATTACTCCTTAAAAAAAAAAAGGCCTTAATCTCGGCCAAGATACCAAAAGTAAAAGACTTATGTTGGCTCTCTTGGTCAAAGGATGTGTTGAGAGTCATGCATGATAGGCTGGCACTGCTTTTATACTGAGACATAGATCATGTTTATGGGAAAACTAAATAGCTGATATGGCACCAGGGTCCTCTTATTCATGTTCAACCAGATCTAGGCTGTTGTCCTGCCGTGGGGCTGCGCAGATGTTTCTGCCATAACAACCATTGGACGGATCTCGACTGTCCTTGTCCAGATGGCTCGTGGATCGCTGGCACAGCTGCAAAGCCCCAGGCTCAGCTCCCTAAATGGATATGTATGTCCGAAATGGCTGGCAGTAGGATGCGGAAGTCCAGAAAACGGATTATCGGCTAAAGTCGAGGTCTGCCCTGTAGGCTAAATGTGCACTTTCTGAAAAAAATTCGGATTGACGACTCGTGTTCAAGATCAGGGTCCTTATCTAGTCGGCTTCTCTGAGAACGTGGGTGGGTCCCTTCCTTATAAAAATAGGAAAAATGTGAATACATAAACTAAACTTGAATTCCATGCAAACAGAGTGCTAAACTTGGCAGGTGTCGCATAAACTTTAACAGTTCAGCTTTATTAAATAACCGGAATGTGCTAACATGCATGAACAAACTAAAGAATTAACAAGCTGTGGCTTGGCTCATTTCTAGCAAAGCAGTTACGCTTGCTACAAATCCATGAATCTAAGAAGAATTATATTGTATAGGCATTCTGTGAATGAAGACCAAAGCAACAATTTCATCCTGGAGTCCTGGCCCGAGCTGCTGCACTCTAAATTCTTTGATTTGCAGCAGCGCCAATGTGGAAAGGATACCTATAAGTCTGACGTGAATGGAAAGGGTCCGTAGGGTTCCTATTTAGAGCGTGACCACATCAGTCTTGACAGTGTGTTCTGCATGGCTGCTGGGAGCCAGTGTGCAACTTCACTGGGCCAAGCAGACGCTGGGAAAATGAGCGTATTCAATAATTCAGCTACCCAGAGCGATCCCATGAGCACACCGCACACATCCGCTCCAAGCCATGAAGTCATAGCACAACCTCCTCACACACACACTGTACAATTCTTGCAATGTGTGGCCTTTGAATGGCATTTTAGAACAGGTAAAACTGAACAGCAATAAAAATATAGAAGATAGAACCTAGGCTAGAGTCACACCTGTAGTCACTTTGTACCTTGCATGATTTTATAGTAAGCTCCTGCCTTTTATAGAATTTATTTATTTTTTTATTAAGTTTTTATTTTTGCCATTCTTATCAAATTGTCTTCAATCTTTTTTTTTTTTTAGGTGCAACAGCACCACCACAGGACATACACAAACAAACAAAAGATTAAGATAACAAAGCTGGTGCTGATTTCTTTGCCGCCCATACTGTAGATCACAGCAGCACATCGGGGGAAGTTGTGACAGGTGATTACACAGAGAAAAAAAACTCTCCGATTGTGCATTAATGCAGGTATTGTTCATACAGTCCATGGTTCAGATAGATCCATAATAAGCCATCAGCAAAGACTGAAACAAGGGCACAAGAGTAATCTTTTAAACTATACAAATGCATCAAAAGAGAAAAATTTTGCGGCATTTAGCAGATGCTCTTCTCCAAAGCGACATACGTGAACTAAATATTAGTATGTTAACTGAATACATTTTTAGGCAGCAACAAACATTTCAAATGTAAGAAAATTCAAATATATTCTGAATTCAGATCATTGATATCAGTAGCTAATAAGGTGAGAATAAGTATTCTTCATTTAAAGTTCTATGCAAAAGTCCAAATGACAAATTTGTAATTTATTTTCGTTTTGGAAGGAAATAAACACAACCACTGCAGTAACTTATTTATAATTAATAACCAGTTTCAGCTAGTATTAATGTACATTTATATTTGATTACATAAAAAAAAAAAAAAAAAACTATAGCATGGGCAAAATCTGAACGCCCAATTGCAAATTTCAGAGCTTAATTAACTTTATAGGCCTTTATCTGAGAGGAAAAAGATTGATTGCTCCAAAATCAGCAAAAAAATAAATAAAACAAGCAACCCTTTAACTCTCATTAACTACATTAACTGTGTTTGGACAGAAACAGGAAGCCAGAAATGGGTCTATAATTAGAAAGGTCATTAATCACAGTGAGCTCCAAGACACATGGGCAGAGATAAGCAGCATGTGTGGTAATGATTAAAGGAAACACGATAATAGATCTGATGAGGTACTATATGTAGTCTCGAACCTAAAACCCATCAAGGAAGTGTGCTGTTTATGAGCTTATTGTTTTTCCAGACCTAGCCAGTAAACACAAACATCTGCGAAATGAATAGTCCTTTAAACTGCAAGGAGCATCTTGTGCCTGCAAATCAGATTTTTTTAAAGACCACTGAATAAAGACATTAATGAGTAGAAACCTGACAGCAAATCCAAATTTAAATGTTTTCTAAAATTGTTAATTAAAACAACTGTTTATTTTAATATATTTTCTTGCTTTTTCTGTTGTTGATCATGAGAAATGTGTAATGTGACTTTTAGTGTCCTTATACTTCAATGGCAGCTTAGTATCGCTTAAAAATAAATACTTGTAATTCATTCATTGTCCTGTCTTTGAAATTTAGATCTGAGATGGGCAGATTTGGGATTTGCATTCGCTTGATTGTTTCTAGAACATTAAAACAAAGTCAAACTAAACACTGATGAGTCCGAAATCTGAGTCTGAAAACTGCTTAATGTCTGACAGGTCAGTGAATCAGGACAGACAGAAAAAACAGATCTAGAATAAAGATTGCACTTGTGGCTTGTAATCATAAAAATCATCTAAAACATGTACTTACAGCAGCCATGGAGTTGATGCGATCTATGTAGTAGTCGGGCCAGCTGGTAGCGAGCTTGTTGGGATCCTCTTGCTCCTAAACGAACACGAAAAAAACTCTGCTTTAGTACAACACCAAATATGTTCACTTTGGTATTGGAAAACTGGTACAGGCTTCGAAAGCAACCCCAGAAATCATATCCAATGTGTGCTTCAGATCTTTTAAGAAAGAGATGAAAAAGAAGCAGAATCAGGATAATTCTACATGACACACATTTGGGAGTTGTGAATGTAAACACTAAAAGAAACGATAGCTACGCTAACAAATTAGCATGATTAATGCATGTGAGGACCATGAGGTAGTAATATGAATGCTAGTAAAAATCATGTTGGATGCACAAAAACAGACTGTTACTTGTAACCCGATTCGATCATGTGGAACCAAAGTACACATATGAATTAACTAAATTCAATGAGCTCCTCATCCCAGTGTAGACACAAACAGTACAGTTTCTGAAGCACAGGTGGCTCACTGACTACATACAGCCCACTGCCTTGTTTTATTAAGACAATGCAAAATGTAATATTAAAACAAGCCGTATTACACTCCTGGGAATAAGATTAAGGGCCTCTATCAATCCTGGTTCAATTCATGAGCTTGCTATCAGACCCTTGATGGGCTGCATTAGGTATAACATAACAAAATAATAACTAATCTCAAAAAAA
Organism: Silurus meridionalis; assembly: GCF_014805685.1. Taxonomy (NCBI): domain Eukaryota; kingdom Metazoa; phylum Chordata; class Actinopteri; order Siluriformes; family Siluridae; genus Silurus; species Silurus meridionalis. The sequence goes on along the minus strand of NC_060891.1, from coordinate 21,342,882 downwards.
AAAAAGAAAAAAAGAAATTGGACAATTTCTTACACTCGTACATTATTTTTTGTGTGTAAATTTATCATCAAACTTTTTTATGATTACCATGATACTGTGCAATAAGACTATATAAGTGAATTCTCTTGTTCCATAGCTTCGCCCCCAAACAGTTTGATGCCGCACACGAACCCGTTTTCACATTAAACATGAAAATAATATCTAGACTTGGTCGTCTTATAAAGATTCAGAAACTCAGAGGGTCCAGGAAACGACCTCGAAACAACCTATTCCGCTTTCAGAGTTATTTCTGTTAACTGACTGAACAGATGACAATGAGTTACATTACAGCCCCTCAAAGACTCATAAAAATGCTGATGTGGTTTAGGTTTATCACCTTTAATCTAAATGGACTTTTAATTTAAATGCAAGAACTTACCATATAATACAGATACATATAATACAGATTTGAGTCTTTTGTAATGGGAACAGTGTGGCATGGTATCATTTAATTTGTACTAAATGGAATTTCTCTAATTTAGTTCTGGCCAATTCGCAATTTACGTCTCCGCGAGCTTCCTCTGAGATACAGAAATCCAGCCAATGGCTTCTTTTATGGAAGTAACATTACATGGCGACCCAACTCACCAGAAGGAAAGTGCTATCCAACCTGCTCCACATACATGAACAAACAAACACTCCTGATTGGCTAGCGACACTGTGATTGACAGTAGAGAAAATAAGCCTCTCCTTTCACTCAAAATATCACTTCAAATATTCTCTCTTCAACTCCCGGCCACATGTGGAATCAAATTTTCTTCCTTGGACAAGAGAACTACCAGTATCGCGTCACTCAGGAATCCACTATAAAGACCTTTAATTTCCATTTCTCTCGCTCTGTCTCTTTCTGTTCTTAACTGCAAAGTAAACAAGGTGTCTATCAAATAAAATATATTCACTTTAGATATACCTGCTGTGTGAAGATGTTCAGTTCAGTAGTGAAGATTTCATTTGCAATGCTTGCTATATATGACTAGCTATATAGGCTACCTATGTGGCAGGATACAGGTTCAGGCATCGCTTGCACAAATTATTGAGGAGGAACTACAACTAAGAGAAGTGGTTATGTAAGATAAATGAAAGAATGTACAGTAGGAATCATTGTAGGGAATTGCTGTTTCACTTGCTTGTCTTAAAAAAATCAGCAGTGGCCAAAAAAACAAGTCAGTCAAAGTCAGTGGACAGTGACTTTTGGATAGTTAGAAAGGAGAACTCAAATGTAGCTTAGATCTGACCTTGTGTTGTCTGTCAGCACAATATAATTACACTGAATAGCAACTACTTGCACATGTATTAAAAATTCTTTACATTTCCATTAAGTTACGGCACTGAAGCTCAGCTTGTGTAGCAGTTCACTCAATCAGGGAGTGCTGTATCAGATTATAGACCCGGTCAGGTAAATTAGTGTATCAAATCAAATAGTAAAAGAAAATTCACATAGTACTAGAAATGAACATTTCTATCAAACAAGATGTTTTTTCCACTGTGATCACAGTCATTTTAACCTGTGAATTATGGGAGCATGCAAAAGAAGCGAAAGAGAATGAAAAGAAAATGAAAGTGAAAATCAGAAGAGGAGCAGCATGAGGAGGAGCTTGGGGAAGACGTAAATGATGAAAAAAATGTTCACATGAAAGAAGAAAGACATTAAAGGAAGAAAAAAAAGATATAAGAGCAAAGGAAGAAGAAGGAAGAGAATGTTGAGAGGGTGGAATGATAGCGATATGTAAAGTGATTGGCAGTGAAGAATAAGAAGATAGAGAAGGAAGAAAAGCAAAGAATGAACAGGAAAAGTGACATGACTAAACCTAGAACTCCTAATCATGATATAATGCAGTTTAGACTTTGGTGTTTTGTGTCATATTAATAATGCACCCAAACAACCATGAAATATCCATAATGCACTCTGACTTGATGTCATTCATTAGAGGAAGACAGTTCTGTAAAGTAGCAATATCCTAGAGTCGGTTGAGTTGGTTAGAGTTGGCTTGGTTACATGTTTAAAAGTATAAAGGTGATAAAGAGAGAGAAATAGAGAAAGATAGAAAGAACAAGAGAAGAAAAAAGACAAAAAGAAAGCTTGCTGAAAGTGTGCTCTTAATTGAACGCACTAAAAAGAATGGAAAACACACACACACACACACACACACACACACACACACACACACACACACACACACACACACACACACACACACACACACACACACACACACACACACACACAAAAAACAATCCTAAGTTCATTAACCAATAACAATGCAATTTTGCAATGAACACATCTATGTTTAGACTCTGGTCCTCTAACTAGGTTGTAACACTCATTGGTTGTTTTTAAAGCCAGCTGCGACACCAAATGGTGTTAGTTCATCACTATTCCCTTAGGGACATGCTCAACGATCTGATCACAAAGTGCACCGTCTCACAAAATAATCCATGCTGCGCACATCAGATGGCAATAAGTCAACAGCGGGCAGGCCATGTGACAGTCACCTCTGGTGCTAAGCATCACTCAAGCTGTGCACAAAATAAATTAGAATGCTACTGCAGTTTATCATGAAACCTCCCAGGTCTGGTCTACAGGGCCTTTACCTTCCATTCAGGTTGAACATGTTGTCAACTGAAAACATCTTACCTGCTGTAGATGTGCGTGACATCGAGGTGTACATAAAACACCAGCGCTAAGGAACTGGTTTCTGATTAAATACCAATAAAGTTTGTTTAATACGTTTATTTAATGAAGCTGCAAAAAAAAAAACAACAGTGTGTTCTCCACGTGATTAATGAAGAGAATGATGTCATTTAATCTTGAAATTGCACTTGCACCTGATAGGGTTACACACAATTGAGACTTTTGTGGAATGAATCATGGATAAGTAAGTGATGGGGCAACAAAAGTATTGGGACACCCAACTTTTCCAGTTTATGTGGTTCTTTCCCAAACTGTCACCACAAAGTTGATTAATATCCCCTTTATTTAAACTAGGAGACTCAAACCTGTTCCAGCATGACAATGCCCCTGTACAGAAAGTCAGCTCCATGAAGATATGCTTTACATGGTTTGGAGTGGAAGATCTTAAGTGGCCTGCAATAGAGCTCCGACCAGCATCCTAATGAACACCTTTAGGATGAATTGGGAGTGCTGACTGCACCCCAGGCCTCCTGTACCAAACTGTACATCAGTACCTGATTTTACTAACAGCCTTCTGACTGAATGAGCACAAACCACCACAATCGCACTACAAAATCTAGTGGAACGTCAAAAGAGCGGAGATTATTATAACAGCAAATGGGGATTAAATGTGGAATGTAATGTTCATAAAGCAAGTATAAAAACAAGGCCAGAGCTTCAAATAAAATTCAAGCTAGGACCATACTTTATTCTGTAGATTGGTTTCTCAGTTGGACTGACTCTAACCAGATTATTATCTTAACAACTATCTGGTATCTGTTCGTTTGCCGTCTAGAAAACGTTGCTCAGGGCAGCCTAATACAGAAGCGGCCTTTAGAAGGTGGTGCTTGGCTACTCTGGGAAAGATGAAGGAGGGATATATCTGTTTGGTTTAAAGTTAACACAGTAGTAAGCTGTTCCCCGTGTGCGTCAATATTTGTACTATTAAAGCACCCCGAGTGGAGGGAGGAATAATAAACATGACCTTAAGCTCATGGCCAGCACAGGCTTGCTATGCCTCTGGGCTGAAAACACGAACCCTTTATTATATATATATATATATATATATATATATATATATATATATATATATATATATATATATATATATATATACGTACAACACTTAATTGTGTCAACTATATTTATAGAAGGAGAATAGCATTAATTCCTGTGATATTTTCATATAAGTACCTGAGGAATTAACATTACATTAATAGTGCACCATTAAATTTTATTATAAGGAGATAATAGAGAAGGAAAAATTTAAATTGAGATGGGGGGGGTAAGAAAACTTCTTTACTTTGTATGCCTTCATTTTCTCTCATCTTCATCAAAAGAAAGAGAAGCAGGAGGAGGAAATATTGACTAAATGGATCAGGAAGATGAGGATGATGTGAAGAAGACGATAGTGAAAAATGAGAAGAAGGAGGAGCAGGAGAAAGATGAAAAGAATAAGAAGCAGTAGGAGCAACAGGAAGAAGCAAATGGGAAAGATGAGTTATGGGAAGAATGTGGAGAAAAGGGGTGGATGGGGAAAGTAAAAGAGTGAAAGAAGGGGTAAAGAAAGGGGGTGGATGGGGGCAGGAAAATCTCTGCCATTATGTAAAAATCTGTAAATAACTACTGTATAGATCACTTTGAATAATTTCACATAATACCCATAATGCACGCTGCTTGGCTCCACAGAGTAAGACAGTGCGCTAAAGTGGCGACTTCCTTCTGTCACCTGTGTTTGGGTTAGTGTTCCAGTGGCTTGGTGACATGTTTGTAAATCAGTTTTTTATACAGTACACTGTGATGGAAGAGAAGGTGACTGAGAAGTAGAAATAGAGAGGGAGAGAGGAAAAGGGAGAGTAAGAAAAGGCAGCAAAAAAAGTTGCCTGAAAGTGTGCTCAATCAAAAAATGCAGGAAAGAATTAAAAACCTGTGTTTACTCTGTTATATGTCCTCATTATGACCCTAACTGAACACAAACACACACAACACACACGCACGCACACAGTGCTCTTCCAGTGCATATGTGCTTTTTTATTTGAAGACACGTTTCTCTTTCTTACACATTTCTCCTCTTCATTCACATGGAATAAAATTCCACCCAGTTTCTTTTACAATGTGACCCCTGAGCATGTACACTCACTAAAGCATTTTACTGCCTTTCTGCTTTTTGTGGTTTCGTTTTCGACTCACGTAGACGTGCCTGAGATTGGGCTTCGGAGTGTTTGTGGAGATTTGGGAACATGCTGGCTGAGCTCAGTGACTCTTTCAGCAGAGCAGCTGTGCAAATGTGAACGTGACAACACAGCTGCCAAAACGCTAAAATACTGCAGGTACCAAAAAGAACATGTCCTTTCAATAAGCACAAGTACATCACTACTTATAGGAAAATAAACTATGGAGTTTTTTGAAAAGTCACCTATGAAGGTTTATGAACCTGGCATGTTGGCTTTCTGATTTGCAAATATAGTAGGTCAGTGGTTAGGGATGGACTTCTGATCAGAAGGTTGTGGTTACAGGGCCCAGCAACAAGAAACATACACATATACACACACCACACACACAGAAAAATGTGTGTGTATGTAATAATAATAATAAATAAATAAATAAATAAATATATTTTATATATATATATATATATATATATATATATATATATATATATATATATATATATATATATACACACACACACACACACACACACACACACACACACACACACACACACACACACACACACACACACACACATATATAGTACAGACCAAAAGTTTGGACACACCTTCTCATTCAAAGAGTTTTCTTTATTTTTATGACTATGAAAATTGTAGAGTCACACTGAAGGCATCAAGGGCTATTTGACCAAAAAGGAGAGTGATGGGGTGCTGCGCCAGATGACCTGGCCTCCACAGTCACCGGACCTGAACCCAATCGAGATGGTTTAGGGGTGAGCTGGACCGCAGAGTGAAGGCAAAGGGCCAACAAGTGCCAAGCATCTCGGGAACTCCTTCAAGACTGTTGGAAGACCATTTCAGGTGACTACCTCTTGAAGCTCATCAAGAGAATGCCAAGAGTGTGCAAAGCAGTAATCAAAGCAAAAGGTGGCTACTTTGAAGAACCTAGAATATGACATTTTCAGTTGTTTCACACTTTTTTGTTATGTATATAATTCCACGTGTTAATTCATAGCCCTTGATGCCTTCAGTGTGAATCTACAATTTTCATAGTCATGAAAATAAAGAAAACTCTTTGAATGAGAAGGTGTGTCCAAACTTTTGGTCTGTACTGTATATATACATATATATATATATATATATATATATATATACACATATATATATATATATATATATATATATATATATATATATATATATATATATATATATATATATATATATATATATACAGTACAGTGATTAATGCAGCACCCATCTGACAATTAAGCATAGCAAAAGGTCACTTTGGGTTCTTGATGATTTAATTAAATACAATTTTTACGCTGATACAAAAGTTTAAAGACAAGAGCTAAAATTGGGTTTTAGTTGTGTTTTTAAAATTACGTAAATCATCAAGACACCACACGGAACTTTTCCTGTTTCCACACGGATGGTTAATGAGGTGATACCGGGGAAACTGTAGGTCATCTTACTTTCATACGGATTACATAATTGGATGATAATTTAATGTGAATCAGTTAATTTAAAAGTATTCACTGAGATTCAGGTTGTTTAATTTATGTGTCTGTGAAGAGAGATGACAGAGAGAGAGAGACAGCAGATAGCACCCCTGTATTTCTTTATTTTACAAAAGCAGAGAATTTTGTTGTTATTAAGAGTATATACAAATAAAAGTAGATGCTTTACTATCAAGTTAATTTTGGCTTTATGAGGAAAAAATAAATGAAATGCCACAAAACGTGCCGGCGTATTTGTCGACTCCAGAGGCTTAATAGTGAACATCATGGCGGATTTTGGTGCTGAGACTTGGGGCATCAGTAAAGTGGAGTTTTATTATTGAGTATCTCAATAATAATAATCATAATTTTTTTTACTTACTGTACATGGGTTGTGTGCATCATTTTGTCTATAGTTACTCTTGCTATGTGCATGCTAACCATAAAAAAAATTGGTTATTATCAGGATTAAATAAATAATATGCTTTAAAATGTCTGTTATTAAATATTTTAAACTCTTCTGCTGAACCAGAGAAGCATGTAATTAAGCAGTAATTAACTCCATGCATAAGATTCATTAGCCTCATCATTTCCTTTAGAGAAGGAAAACACAATTTCACATTTTTTAAATTATGATTAATGATATTTCCACGTGACTAATGCTCAGTAAAAGTGCATCTACTTTTACTTTCTGGGGTGCGCGCTTATGGCTTTAACACAGAATGCTAATAATCAGAACTGAAAACATTTGGGAAACATGTTACTGATTATTCCTCTGGATTGATGACTTTGGTTAAGAATACAAAGAGACAGGATACAGCCAAACATTTCCTTTAGCAGATTCCAACATGGTATTTAGTGTGTGTCCAACCTGGATTGTGGTACACCAGACTGTATAAGTAGGTATAAATGTAAGCACTTAAGCTGCACAGTTGTTTATCATTGTGGGCTTGCTCTTATACAGTACGCTTCCACTAGAGTAGAGACCTGCATGAAACATTTTTCATTCACGCTCCCACAAGGTTCAGTCACGCTTCTGCTGATCCCGCAAACCAGAGGTACACTTAATGGACAAAGGTTTGTGGAAACATGACCATGAAGAATAAGTTCTCACTCTATTGACAAAAGCTAACAATAATGTGGAAAAGATACACGAGCTACAGTGTTATAAAAATAGAAACGTTTCATGGCATCGTAATCTGAACTCAAGATTTGTAAAGAACTGGTTCTGTTTCCCAAATTATATCTAAATACAAAGTCTAGATCAGGGGTCACCAACCTTTTTGAAACTGAGAGCTACTTCTTGGGAACCGATTAATGTAAAGGGCTACCAGTTTGATACACACAGTTTGATCTGAAATAACAAATTTGCTCAATTTACTTTTATTATATGTTGTTATTAATAATTAATGATATTCATCTATGTGAAGACACTGATCATGTTAATGATTTCTCACAATAATTATCAACAATGATTCAACAAAGTAGAAACAGCTATTTTTAGAAAAGGCCCGCAGGCACCACGTTGGTGATCCATGGTCTAGTGTTTAAACCATGGTAGCCCTGACCAGGCAGTTACTAAGGATGAAGGAATAAATGCTAATATTATAATAACGTGATAAACTTTGTCCCACAAGCTTCACACATACGTACAATAAAAGTAAAAACCTTAGTGGCATCTTTACTTTTAAAATTCTTCGTATTAATTCCAGCTTCTCTGTCCTTTTTTTTGGCTTACTAGCTGAGAAGCAACATGTTTTCAAAGCTCAACAGTATGATATAACCATAAATTCCTTTGCATATCCCACAGGCTAGAAAGACGCTGGTTATTTCCTTTCAGGAACAGCCTTGCAGAATCTTCTTGCTTAAATCATATTAGAACACATTTTTTTTGTCTTTTTCAGTGCCAGAGCAGTAATCAGCCATGTTTTTGAAGTCAGACAACCATCTTGCTAGGATCCGACATCTCAGCAGGCTATACTGTGCTTCATCCTCCAATTCCACTTCAGAGATCTGATTTCAGCTGCAGGAATCCAGCACAACGAAATGCTTTATCCAGGTCTGTATGCTTCCTTGTTTCTTGTTCATAAAGTTGCCGTTTCACCAAACTGCCATGCACCATTTTCTAATCCACTAAAAGAGGTGATTATTTTAATGCTACATGTCAGTAGAAATTTGGTGTAAACTGTGACATTCCTAACGAAAGCTCAAGCCTCTCTTAGCCTGTTTATCTCATTTTATCAAAACAACACAATACTTCTGCAGGATCCAAGCCAAGACAAGGATCATTTATAACTAGGGGGGAAAACACTTCTATAGGAAAGGCCACTATTTTAAAATGAAATGTTTTCCATTCATTTTCTGCTTTCTTTTCAATCTTGAGCTGACTAAATAAGAAAAAACACATGCTTTCAAGAAAAAAAAACCAACATCTTTCATTTTACTTTTACATCTTATAATGACACCCTAATACCCAAATGTCCAATTCAAATAAACTGCGAGTTCAAGACCTGCAAGCAAACACAAAGAGTGACTTGTGTGCCTCTGCTCACTTCAATCAAGGCAATCAAGTCGTTCAGAATGCATTACCGCAACCCGAAAAAGTGCACGAACCGTTTACAACAAGGTCTCGACCACAAGCACGCAAACATGCGCATGCAGCCAGTGCTGTTACACAACCGTCTGTCTGACAGCCAAGATATTCTCGTTGGAGCTGGAATGTGTACGAGGGTGTTTATTAAGGCTTTTATGGCTACTCTGTTATGGAGTTGTTATAGTGTCAGAGTGTGTCCTCTAACTATAATACTTTCTGTGCCACTACAGAATAACCTACCATAGAAAACATGGATTATAGTCTGGACTTGATTATACAGTTTCTATGGATAAGTGACCACAGCACAGTCAGAAATGGAACTTTTGAAAGGTGGCCAACATTTTCACAAACTGACAGCTGTGCTAAAAGAAAATGTGTCTGGTAACATAAGCACCAAATGAGCTTTTGGCATTTTACTGTCTATCTTGCTCTATATATGCTGTACTGCTAAATGCTTAATTCTGATTTGTCAGAATTAAAATAAATAAATAAATAAATAAATAAATAAATAAATAAATAAATATTAATATAAATATAAATATTAATAATCAGCACACCACAGACAACGGTCCTGACTACAGAGGGCATTTTAACAAACTTATCATTTTAATACCAACTAACACATGGCCTATATAAGGTCTGGTCCTCATAAAGGAATTATAAAAAAAAACATCATTTTTGATAAATGGACTGTGAGGACACATTTTAAAAAGAGTCTCCAGTGTCCAGTATTTTGGCCAATCCTGACATAAAGGTGTGATTTTAGTTTTGTATCCATGTACAAAAGTACCTCTACAATGAGTACCTCTAAGTGGTCTTCATAGCGATGAGGAAAAAAAATGCTGCTGTAATAAATAGAAGCAGAGGAACTTGTTTTATGAATTTTCCACAGCATTCATTTAAAATAACAGCACGCTCGGTCGTGTGTTTTGTTCCTAATATTTACATTTATAGCATTATGCAATAATCTTTGTGGCAGTGGCAGCATGATGGTGATGGGAATTAAGTTGGGAAATGGCCTTCTGATCAAAAGTCCAGCGTCTTGACCACTGAGCTACAACTTATACCAAAACAGTTATGTGGCTCTGGTTGTCCTGGATTAAAACTTATAACCTGCAGGTTTTATTTACATCTTTTACAACATCTGACAGATGAAATTGTGTATTTTTTTCTCTTTATTTGTATCTTACAGGGTTAAAATATTGGCTGAGTTATTATATGGCCATTATAAAACTAGTCATCTGATGGCTGTAAATTAAAATCCCAGAACTACCTCTACCAGATTACCAAACATTAGCCTTAACCTTTAACTTGTATCAGTTTCAAATATCAATCAAAAGCATCAATCAATTTGCATCAGAACAACTTTACATTTAGCGGTCAAACAGAACAGTCTGACATCTGGAATGGCGTCCGAGTGAAACTCCGAAATGGCATAACAGGGATATTCCTGTCACTACGCATGACTTTGTAGCATGAAACAAGGGCTTCGAATTTTGTTCTCTCTTCTTAACCACTTTCCAGTAAGTATTTTCTTTGGTCACAGAGTCTAATGCTTTGTATACATCGATCTGCATTTATATCTGGCATGTGAGGGATTCACGTAAGTCCTGCTTACTGCTGTGGCTAACATGAATAAGCTTTTTGTTTTCTTTCAGAATGTTTTTTTCCAAGCAAACCCTCGCCTGGTTCTGGTTCCTTCCCCCCCTCCTTCTTTCGAACATTCTGCACTGAAGGGAGACCTGTCAGACTCTTTTTTTTTTTTTTTGCTGTCAGAGAGAGAGAACATTGGCTGCAGATGACTTGGTTCCAGCAGGCATGGCGTTTCTGCTCCAAACCACACACAAAACTGTGGACCAACCCAACCCCGCCCTGCCTCCAATCCCGACACAGCCGCCCTGACCAGAGGCTGTAACGGGCTGCAGGAAGGTCAGCGTTGCATATCAGTCTGTGTGCTGTAGGTTTTACAGCGATGAAAAGAGGGTCAAGGTCTAAAATCAGCAGGACACCAAGCCAGAACTGCAAAAAGTTGGTCTCTGTTTACTCTGCCAAAGGAATCGCAATTACCAATACATGAGCCAGAGGACAGCCATGTGCAATTGTTTAATGTGAGATCCGGTAAGGCTTTCATTTGGCCGCCACAGTGCGCTCACTGTAATCAGAGAGAGAGGGAGAGAGTAATATCCTGAAAGTGGCCAACCACAAACTAAAGCGTCGCCTCTGTTCGGCAGAGGAAGGGAGCAGATAAGTGTGATGAGTATGGCGAACATCTTAGCGTGCGGTTTAGAGCAAGCAACGGTTACGCATTTTCATTTCAAAGCGTTAAAGGTTTTACAGATCTTTGTCTGAAAGCGGGTTAGCCTCCTGCTTTTTTGCATGCCATCATCCCTAAATCTTTGTCTAATATTCAGTAAAGAGGTCTCATGGGAACTTGCGTAGCATTTTTTTTTTAACCGTTTGAGCCCAGGAGACAAGCACTAACCTTCTTCTTGCTGCAGTAGATCTGCCATTTCTTCTCAGCAGGCAGGGCAAACATGGCTTCTCTGTTCTTGTCAGTGAGATCCAGTTCATCCTGCCAGGGGAAAAAAGAGGTGATTGTGATTGGGCTACTAATGAAACACTCAGTGTAGAAACTCTGAATATCATAGAGAAAGTAAAGGAATATTAGACCGTCAAGCACAGATTAAATTATAATAGTAGCTCTGTATAAATACAGAAAGAAAAACAAACATTGACAAATATCTGGGCATGGAATATTGGAATATTCATCATATGCACAATAATTCCGAATTGACTTGGTGCATGACTCATTGAAATCAGGGCACTGCAAGTAAAAAGTGAGTAATGTAATATACATCACACACAAACACATTTATATATCGTTACAAGTGTAATGAAACGCCACTGTGTCTGTATATATGTTCTCTTTGTGTAATTGCTCAAATTCTGCTCACAAATATTTAAATATATAGCTGCAGATTTTAACAAAACTTGTGCGAGCTCTCAAAGAGGGGGAAGAGACATACCAGCATTGCCAGCATGTCAAAATCAATGCTGTAGATGCATAACACAATTTTTTCCAAACACAGGCGATCTGTTTTGAAGCTAGCACCCGCATGAAAGAAAAGAAAAAGCTTCCCCTAAAAGATCCCCTGATCCACACCTTTAGTTCCTTTTGGCAAAAAAAAGACAGTAGTGTGTCTCCTATTCAAATTATGAAAATCTATTAATGTGAGAATGCTGTATCTATTCGATTAGATTACCAGATTAATGCATCTGGTTAAAGCAACACAAAAATAATAAACCTCAAAATGAGAGATCATATTGTTTCCTGTGTTTCCTTAAATGTATGTAAATCAAAGCCTCCTCACAATCCACAAACCCAGCTGGATAACATGTTCCCCCATTTGGTGCCCAATTCAGTGGAACTCACATTAAGCTAAACTAATATTGATTCACCTGATTTGAATAATTAATAATATACATCAGATCTCTCCACAATTCATATTTTCATATTTAAGCCACACCATAGCATAGATTTGATTACATGGTTCAGAGTTTCAGGTACATCCAAAATGCTAAATGTGCTCAAAGAGACAATATGGATTGAACCTCGGATTTCTGCAATCGAAGATAGAAAAGAGAAGGTTTGCCTTTGTATTTTTGTGATTTTCTCCAATAAAGGAGGAACAGGAAAGATGATTCACAAACTATTCAGAGAGTATCAAGATGGAAGGAAGTCATATGAGGCCCTGAGGGAACCAACAGGAAATTGTAGAGGCCAATAGCAATCAGCTAGCCAGGAAGAGCGAGAGAGAAAGAGAGGGTTATTTAACATGTGAATGAAAGCAGTATTTCTTCTACTGTGGTAAATGAGAGTCATACCCTCATCAATAACAAGGCCGAGAACTAAACTGACACAGTACCTTGTCCAAACCCACTGCCTAACGGACATATTTCGACCCCATTATGGATCAGTGACTTTGGTTTGGCTCAGGTTCTTTAGTCATCACATCCTCTGTCACTCGTTCTACTGCTCCAGCTGCTGAATCATGGTACGTGTATCAAAGCTTGGGGTTTACTGAGGACATGGGTAAGGCAAGGCATTCAGGAAATACTTTCCCACCCAGAACGTTTAACTTGAAGGGAAGAGGGTGAGCTTGATTCTACTGACCTCCACCCTGCACCCTCCACCCAATGAGTAAGGACTATTAGAGTACATATTGTACGTCTGTACACTTATAAAGTAGCCTTGACTCACATTTTCCAGTTGCTTACATATTTACCAGAAATGAATGATCAGATTTCTGATCAGTCTGAAGTTTGCCTGGTTTCAAATAATTATTTGTTGATTATCATTTTAATATATAGTGGCATAATTTATTTGCATATCCCACTGACGTTAGGAGCTGGGGTCAGAGCGCAGGGTCAGCCACGATCCAGCACCCCTGGAGCACTGAGGGTTAAGGGCCTTGCATAGGGGCCCAAAGAGTGGAAGCTTGGCAATACAGGGGCTTGAACCACAAACCATCCGATCAGTAACCCAGAGTCTTAACCAGTGATTTACCACTTTCCACAGTACTACATATACCACTTTCCACGTTCCTCCAAATTACAAATTACGTATTACAAATTTAAACGAAATCTTTTAAATCTTTAACTGTCACATGGGATGTTAATCATGTTTTACTTTAAATTACAATGCGTAATAATTTTATCTAAATGCTAGTTTTGTTTATAACACAAACGCCCAAGTACAGCTTTATTAAAAACTGTCTTATCTAGATCAATATTTCAGGATAAATACAGTGTGTACCAAAAAAGTAAGTGTGTGTGTGTGTGTGTGTGTGTGTGTGTGTGTGTGTGTGTGTGTGTGTGTGTGTGTGTGTGTGTAAAATGGCCCGCAATGTAACAATTAAAACTGCCCTACATATTGACCGACAGATCAAGAAAGAAGAGACACAGATAGTGACAACTAAACAACCAGTTCAATTCATTTTTATTTGTAGAGCGCTTTTAACAATAGACAGTGTTTCGAAGCAGTTTTACAGAGATAATGCGGTTATAAAGTTGTATAAAAGAATGTTTAAGTGTAGTGCCTATAAGTTTGTTCATTGTAATTGTAATGAGCGAGCCAGTGGTGACTGTAGCAAGAAAAATCTCCCTGAGATGGCACAAAGACTTATATACTCAATTCATATACAGTGAGGAAAATAAGTATTTGAACACCCTGCTATTTTGTAAGTTCTCCCACTAAGAAATCATGGAGGGGTCTGAAATTGTCATCGTAGGTGCATGTCCACTGTGAGAGACATAATCTAGAAATCACAATGTATGATTTTTTAACAATTTATTTGTATGATACTGCTGCAAATAAGTATTTGAACACCTGAGAAAGTCAATGTTAATATTTGGTACAGTAGCCTTTGTTTGCAATTACAGAGGTCAAACGTTTCCTGTAGTTTTTCACCAGGTTTGCACACACTGCAGGAGGAAATTTTGGCCCACTCCTCCACACAGATCTTCTCTAGATCAGTCAGGTTTCTGGCCTGTCGCTGAGAAACACGGAGTTTGAGCTCCCTCCAAAGATTCTCTATTGGGTTTAGGTCTGAAGACTGGCTAGGCCACGCCAGAACCTTGATATGCTTCTTACAGAGCCACTCCTTGGTTATCCTGGCTGTGTGCTTCGGGTCATTGTCATGTTGGAAGACCCAGCCTCGACCCATCTTCAATGCTCTAACTGAGGGAAGGAGGTTGTTCCCCAAAATCTTACAATACATGGCCCCGGTCATCCTCTCCTTAATACAGTGCAGTCGCCCTGTCCCATGTGCAGAAAAACACCCCCAAAGCATGATGCTACCACCCCCATGCTTCACAGTAGGGATGGTGTTCTTGGGATAGTACTCATCATTCTTCTTCCTCCAAACACGTTTAGTGGAATTATGACCCAAAAGTTCTATTTTGGTCTCATCTGACCACATGACTTTCTCCCATGACTCCTCTGGATCATCCAAATGGTCATTGGCAAACTTAAGACGTGCCTGGACATGTGCTGGTTTAAGCAGGGGAACCTTCCGAAAGCATGACATCTTAGTGTATTACCAACAGTAACCTTGGAAACGGTGGTCCCAGCTCTTTTCAGGTCATTGACCAGCTCCTCCCGTGTAGTTCTGGGCTGATTTCTCACCTTCCTTAGGATCATTGAGACCCCACGAGGTGAGATCTTGCATGGAGCCCCAGTCCGAGGGAGATTGACAGTCATGTTTAGCTTCTTCCATTATCTAATGATTGCTCCAACAGTGGACCTTTTTTCACCAAGCTGCTTGGCAATTTCCCCGTAGCCCTTTCCAGCCTTGTGAGGTGTACAATTTTGTCTCTAGTGTCTTTGGACAGCTCTTTGGTCTTGGCCATGTTAATAGTTCGATTCTTACTGATTGTATGGGGTGGACAGGTGTCTTTATGCAGCTAACAGGTGCATCTAATTTAGGATAATAAATGTAGTGGAGGTGGACATTTTAAAGGCAGACTAACAGGTCTTTGAGGGTCAGAATTCTAGCTGAGAGACAGGTGTTCAAATACTTAGTTGCAGCTGTATCATACAAATAAATAGTTTAAAAATCATATATTGTGATTTCTGGATTTTTTTTTTTAGATTATGTCTCTCACAGTGAACATGCACCTACGATGACAATTTCAGACCCCTCCATGATTTCTAAGTGGGAGAACTTGAAAAATAGCAGGGTGTTCAAATACTTATTTTCCTCAGTGTACATATACATCCAGGTCTATACTGTAGCACCACCCATATTTTAACCGTCAACATGCACATTTACTCAATTTCTGGTGTTGCACACATTCCAAACTGCTATTAATTGCTGCTATACAGAAGTATACGATGTATGTTTACAAGTACACTCATTGTTAACAGTTCCCTTAAATTTACATTATACGGTATATAAGTTTATCACTAATTAGTGATCCAGTGGCGACTGTGGCAAAGAAAAACAAAGAAAAAACCTTGAGAGAAACCAGACTCACCCTGGTTGCACAGAATGCCAATATATTACAGTTCCATCATTGTTAGGGTGACATTTTGTGTCTTCAGTACCACTCATCACTTCATTACCATTAACTGTTTACATGCCGTTTTTGCACGTTTTCTGGATTGCTGCTATTTGCTCTTTTACACAACATTTTGTTTACATTTTTGCTACTGTTCACTTTGTCTCTTCACAACAGGTTTATTGGCGGAGCTATTTTGTGTTTTGTGTATTGTCTTGCACTCTCTTGTGTTGTCTTTGCACTGTCCTGTGTTGTCTTTGCACTGTCCTGTGTTGTCTTTGCACTGTCCTGTGTTGTCTTTGCACGGTCTTGTGTAGTCTTTGCACTGTTTGCACTTTATGTGGCGAGGACACTTACTAGTCCTTAGCCGTGTGTTTTATGTTCTTGTATGTAGCATCAGGGATCTGGAGGAATGTTGTTTCATGTCACTGCGTACTGCATCAGCTATATATGGTAGAAATGACAATAAAAGCTTCTTGACTTGACTTGTAAAACTTTCAATGATAAGTGCTTAAAATGTAAACCATGGTCCCAAGCCATTGTAGTAAACCGTTGATATTAATTACAGTTCGCATACGTCCTCTGTGCACCAGATGTGCTGATGCTACCCAAACAATATCAACAATATCCACTTCCTACATGCTCCAACACAAACTCCTTCTGCTCTCTCATTGTCACATGCTATAGCGTGATATACTCGGCACTATCAAACAGTTATTTTAGCGTTGTCGGGTTTCTCTCCATCTGCGCTATTTAATGAGGTGTTTAAAACTCCAAGTTCTACTTTTATCTTCACGAGTTGTTTTTATCCTGTTTTTTTCCCCAGATAAGATTTCTCAAAAGACAGAGCCAGGGTTGTTTTTTTTTGGGCAAGATGAGCTATAAACACATGGCTGCCACATGTCCTCTCATCTATTCCTGTTGAGCTCTTTAACATTCACATTTAACCGTCACACACTTCAATCAAAGCTACCAGTCCACTGAACTTGAATAACCCTGATCCACAGCTGGCATATTCAACATCGTACTGAAGCATACCGGCACCCAGAGCATACACTGTATATGTATGTTTATACATGTTTGTTCCATGTCCTCGCCATGCTGCACGCACGCACAGATTTAGCCTTTGCACCCACACTCATTCACAGCAATAGCAAAGAAGCTGCATGATTAAAAAACAACAACAACAACAACAACAACAACAACAACACAAGGTTCACATGCAAGCGTGGACGTCCTACAGTTTAGAAGGAACCCACTTCAGAAAGATCCGAATGTACGCGATCCAGCTGCTTGATAAAAATATCACTGCTTTCAATCAATTCCCCAGATAAACATTTTATATTCTCACTACTCCTACATGTGCGAGACACTCTCCGGTTCAATATAAATAAGCTCCTATTTGTTTCAGAGTCACAAATCTGTGCAAAAATTCAACTCTAATGAATGTGGTCACTGCAGAGTTGCAGTACCCATGATGCATTAGAGCACAGCGTGTGCACTCTGCACTGCTTTAAAGCCTTTTTTTGACCAAATGGAGCCACTAGAGTTTGTGATGTGGTCTCTGCTTTAAGAGACGGAACCAGTCAGGATGGGCTCATTAAAGCCAGACTTACTCTGTTTGGATTTTGGGTTTTAAAGCTGAAATAAGGGCATGGTAAGCTTGATGCTTGAGCCAAACAGAATGTCACAATTGGTAACGTTTGAATAGAGTGGATTTATCCGAGTGCTTATATACAGTGCTTTTTTGACTTGGGCTTTCACGCCAGCTGACTTTTTGGTGGACAATTTATTGTGGACAGGGTTTTCGTTGGACCATATTCTTTCCATTATCTAATAACAGACTCAATCATATTCCTGATATGTCTTTTTTTCAATAACCAAATGTTGATTTATGCAAATCCTACACGTCTTTTTATTATACATGACTATTTATACCTAATTAGGTTACTTCTGATGAGCAAATGATTGCACCACAACAAATTAAAGGGTTTTATAGCTATACAAATTTCGGTACTACTGCAATCATTTCCCAATCCATCCATCTTCTTCTGAGTATCTGAGTCTGTGTTGAGGAGGCATCAGTCTAAGCAGAGATGTCCAGACATTCTTCAAAAACCTTCTCCGGTTCACCAGCTGGTTTTTCCAGTCTATACAAGAGATATTTTCTCTCCATCCACTCCTTGGTCTTCTCTGGAGTCTTCTGCCAGATAGACTTGAATTGAAAACCTCTCCATAGAGGCAACCAAAAGCCTCAACTAGCTCCTGACAATGCAAAGGAGCAAAAACTGGAGCTAACAAAAAATTAGAGAATCTTTAAGGTTGGGAAAAAAATTTTTTCTCTTTCTTTTAGGTTTTTTATTTGTAAATAATTCTAACAAGCTTTATTGAACTCTGGTGATTTCATAAAACAGTATTGAAGTTTTATTTCTATTTCTATCACTACAAAATGTGCAAAAGCCTGATCAAAGTGAATACTCTTGCAAGCCACTGTTAGCAAAAGGTACAAATATTTTTCTCTGAAATTGTAGTTCGACTTGCTGTATAAATTGTGCGGGTTTTTTTGTTTTACCCACGTTTCTCCCGTTAGCCAATGACAATTTAAACCCCATTTTCTTTGTCTCTCTCTAACTTTCTGTCGTATGAGACGTTCTTGCATGCACTGCTCATGAAATTCACATCAGCTGGTGCTGTTCTGATCTACAAAGAAGAGATGAATGATGTTCCTCCCACACAGAAAGCGCAATTAATTATACTTCTTTGGACTCTAGCGGACAGATGGCATTTGGATCATCAAGATACATGCTTTCATATCCTGAAGATATGATGAATCTTTAAGATTATTGCCCCATTTGGGCGACTGGGAGATCTTTACAAAAGCATTATTAGAATTTTTAAGTCAGTATATAACCATTCGGAATGAATAGTCTAATGCCTTGAAGGCATCACCCTGACCTCACAGTGGTTATGTTACTATTGGCTTCCTGATTAATTTATAACATTTGCCAGGGAAATGATTCAAATTCAAAATCTATTCTCAAATGTATTTTATTTCATCCCACAATCTGACTACACTTTGATTTGCGGAGGTGCCCTTTATGTGGATGTTATAATAGAAAAAAAGCATGCAATCTAAACCATACAGTGCCTTAATTCTGACAGTGCCACTTTCCACTTTTCCTAAAAAAAGATATATAATGTATACCAAATATACAAGATTCATGTTTTTTTTTTCCTCCAACGCTTCAGATATCACATAGTATTTGTTCTCTTCATGCTGTGCACAAAGTATAGCTTTGCACGTGCCACAACAGAGCTATGCAGAAGTTAAATGTGGCTTTTTGCCGACAACAAAAACATTTTTCTTTCACATTCCCCAGCGTTTGCCCGTCTGCCATGTCTGCCTATGGCCAAGTCCAGATATTTACCATAACTAAACTGCGAGTCGTTTCATTTTGTCAAGAATGAGACTGCCGTGCTCGGTCTAAGCACTCCCATATGCCTAGCACACTCGATTTGATTCTTAGCGACGAGCACTTCTTTGCTGGTAGCTGAAAACACGGCATGTGGGGCTCCTGTCTAAACAATTGAGCCACTTTCATAATGTAACTTAAATGCGTATGGGCATTTTGTTTTCCTTAGGGAGCCAGGAACTGGAAGGCAGCACGAGCTGATGTTTGTGCACTTGCGTTCGAGACGTGAGCGACTTGAGAGTGTATAATAACAGAGAAGTCAGGCTTCAAGCCCTGTGTCGTGATTACAAAGAGAATGTAAAAATGATTTGACATGGATCGTCGAGCATCATTCATGCATGTACCTTAGGTCAAAGTGCAACTCTTGGCTAGAAATCTCCCTCTAGAATCTTTAATATATGTGTGTTTGATTCTGCAATTCAAATGATTGTGATTTGAACAATGGACAATGTTTTAAAGCACCTTTACTGATATAAAGTGGTGATAAAGTTGTAGAAAAGAATGTGTAAGGTCAGATCCTGAAAGTTCCCTAATTCCTTAGTATCCCTAATGAGCGAACCGGTGGTGACTTTAGCAATTCATACACATCCAGGTCTATACTGTAGCACCACCCATATTTAAACTGTCAACATGCTGCACATTTACAAAATTTCTGAAGTTGCACACATTTCAAACTGCCGTCAATTGCTGCTATACAGAAGTATACTGTGTATGTTTACAGTTTCCCATATTTTTCACATTGTACAGTATCAAATATTATACAGTATACATACTTGTCAGCATTATTTAGCGTACGTGTCCTGTTCTGTTTGGTTTGGATTTGTCCGTTTGCACTGTCTTGCTCTGTTTGCACTAGGTTTCACATGATGCACTTTATATGGCCAGGACAATTTACTTTAATCCTTAGCTCTGTGTTGTGTTATGTAGCTCTATGTTTTATGTAGGTCAAGGGGCCTTCATCAGTTATATATGGTTCAAATGACAATAAATGCTTCTTGACTCGACTTGATTGAAAAAGGGGGAAGCCATCCTCATCTGGGTGTCACCAAATGTCCAGTCATTTCAGTTCCATTATTGTTGAGGTGTTGAGGTGCTTAAACTGTTCATTCAACTTAAACTGTTATACTGTTCATGCAAAATGTTCTTGTTGGCCAAAACCACAATTTTTTTTACCATCACATGTGCGTCACCAACTAGTGCATGTAATGCAAAAAAATGTACGTAGTATTAACTACATCCCTGCCCTATAAACATACACACACAGCATTGAAGCCAAAAGACCACTCACCACCAGTTCAGAAAAGCGGGCATTCAGTTCCTCCTCTGGGGGCATAGGGGCACTGAATTCGAGCAGCTGCAGGGGAACACTGTCCTTCAGGTTGATCTCAGGGGGTTCGCTGCTGCCGAAGCAACACAGAAGGCCCAGGCCGGGCCGTGTGCGCTTCCGGGGAGGCATCCTCTCCGTGCTGGATGAGCCAAACAAGCAGAATCTGCTATCTAGACTGCATGGTCTAAAAAGAAAGAAAAAGAACATGATCAAAAACACAATTTAGGTTAAAAGCACACCAACCACATCAGAACTTCTAGAAACTTCTCAGTGATAAACCAAACAGGCAATGGACAGACCTCCATGACTGACAAGGTCTTATTGAATACATTTCAGAGCAAAAGTTTTATTATTGAACCACAAAAATGGTGCTGACATGCACACAGGGTCCTACCGAGGTTTACTGACCCCCCCATCCTCCGAGCCGTAGTGTTACAATGATTGTGCGTTTGTATACGTCTTATAAACACATAAATGTCTGCAGTCACTGACCGTGGAAGCTTTGCCTTCCAGGCCCACAGCTTTGGGGGGGGTCTGGTTTCACAAAAGCATGGAAGCACAAGGAGTTTAACAAAATTGTTAAATGCTGGATACGGCATTACTTTAAACACGCTTTTCAAACATTAACAAGATCCTGAAACTATATTACTTTTGGGAAGTTCATCCTAACTGCAAAACCCCAGAATGACAGCAAGAGAGAAAAAAACAGGTTGAAGTTGGAAACTTCTATTCTTTTAGATGTTAGGAGCGGGTCGGTAGGAAAAAAAAGCATTGATTTCTCCTAAATCATGTAGGCTGTGTGGGCAAAGGGATAGGAGCAGCCTGGCACCGTCTTACGTACTCTGGCATAAGGTTGGATGGCACAAAGACCTTTCTGTTGGAGCGCAGAGAGAAGAAAGACAGCATGAAGGGAGGGGAGGGAAAAGCCAGCCGTACCAGCACGCTCTCACACTCTCACCAGAACCAGAATAATAAGGCGAGGAAAATAGCGCAGTGTTTTCTAGGAGCTGCCTGCTCTCTCGAACGCATCCACTTCAATCAGGCCTTCAGAACAAAGCTGCTTCAAGAGGCGATTGAATGTCACAGCAGTGCTCAAACTTAATCCTGTACACTTTAATATTAAAAGCAAAAAGTGAAGCAGGACAAAAAAAAGACAGACCAATAATATTTGTAATCAAGTCTCCTATAGTCAAACAACAAACTAACAATATTATTATTTAAGCTTCAAAATACATTCATTTTTATTGCTACTAAATTTACATGCTCACCGTAGATAGCTCTCTATACACCATTTAGCCTATGGTAAACAAATTTTTATTGCTTTTTTCTAAGAATAGTTTGGTGGTAAATTCTTTATGAGTGTCCCCTGTTCAGTGTAAACGTGTAAGAAGGGAATGTGAGGTTAAAGCAGCAAAAGCAGGAAACCATAGTTTTCTTTCACATGTGCTGGGATGGACAATATATTTTCCAGTTATGCTGCCACATGTGCAGGGTATGAAATGCCTCACTATACACTGACTTGAACACCACTATTTAAGCCATGTGTGTTAAGGAGCAAGGTTTGCTGTCCTGCATTCAACTCTTATTTCTCTTTGCTTTCCAAAATCTCAAATGTCAGGGGAATCAGTATTCACAAAAAAAAAACATTGTGATTTTTATTTTTTTTAAGTGCCTCTTATTGGGTCCAAGTTCACTCCGTGTACTACATTGACCAATAATGAACACTGATGTGGGATTCTAATAAAAAATATCATACAAGGGGATGAAAATATATCATCTTCTTCTTCTTCTTTCAGCTGCTCCCATTAGGGGTCGCCACAGCGGATCATCCGTCTCCATACCACCCTGTCCTCTACATCTGCCTTTTTACACCAACTACCTGCATGTCTTCCCTCACCACATCCATAAACCTCCTCCTTGGTCATCCTGTTTTCCTCCTTCCTGGTCTTCAGCATTCTTCTACCAATATACCCCATGTCCCTCCATACCTTGCACATGTCCAAACCATCTCAATCTCAACTCCATCACCTTGTGACCAAAACGTCCTACATGCGCTGTCCCTCTAATGAACTAATTTCTAATGTTGTCCATCCTCGTCACTCCCAACGAAAACCTCAACATTTTTAGCTCTGCTACCTCCAGCTCCACCTCCTGTCTTTTACTTAATGCCATGGCCTCTAATCCATACAACATTATATATATATATATATATATATATATATATATATATATATATATATATATATATATATATATAAAATACTATACGTAGAGAAAGCACACTATTCAGAGTGCAGGAGAACCCAAGTGGGAAATGCATGTTAGCCCGGCCTGCCAAAAGGTTGCCGTTGTAAGTGTATGGAAAAGAGGAATCCTTGTTTCCATGGAAACACACTGACATGTTCGTGGCTGATTCGACGCTCGTATATGTCAGACTGAACTCGTGATTAAAATGACAATCTGCTATTTGATCTTTATTAAATCAAATAACCCGTCGGTTTTCTCATCAACTCAGATGAATGGATGATCTCATGATTTTATTATTATTTTTTTTTTTTTGTAATTAACCTCTCTACATCCTAATTAACATTTCTTCTACATCCAATATAAAAAAAATCAGTTTGCTCTCCTCTAAAACCGATCCATACCACACATTACTTTGATTGTTTCTCCTTTTAGACTCCAGAGGACACACTAGATATGCTTGTGTTTCTTGAATGCCTGTTTACATTCACCTGATAAAAGGCATCTGTCCACATGAGATCCATACAAGATTACCACCACACGCAGTCCAAACCAATTGAAAACTCAGACTGTAGTGTGCACTCATGGATAATAAGCTTGCACTTAGACATGACAACTGGCTTACTCACAATACTGGTCACTAATGCTCAAACATGTCTGTGAATGTAAAACTAGACAAGCAACAGGAAAAGTGAAAGAGCGAGAAACACCAAGATGTGGAGTGTAAACGGAAAAACACTGATTGCCCATCCTGTCTGAATTAGCCTTAATGGTTCAGCAGGGACGACTGGGGAAAAAAAAAAAACATCCATTTGCAAGGGGCAGGTGAGAGACCTAAAGCCGGAAGTTAGTTGTTTCAGTGTTTTAAAAAGGGTGGGGTACATCAGTCTAAAAACATTTTTACCAATGTCAGAGAAATGGTTACTAATTGCCTCAGCACCATTCTGTCCAGTTGCTAAGACAGCAATACTGATCTGGAGAGCTAAAGAGTAACCACACTTACTTTATTGTCTAAAGGTTTGGCCACCACATCATTTCACTGATCTCTTGGAAGAAATGTTCCAACTACTCAACTTACCATGCAAATACAGATGGTAGAGTTCACCATTATTTCACACGCACACAGAAAGAAAGAGAGAGAGCGAGAGCGAGCGAGCGAGAGAGAGAGGTGTCCTATTATCCATTTCATTCTATTTGAATAAGTGGCTTATTGCATTTTCCCTGAACTCTTGACATGTCCTATCTAAACACTCCCTGTTGCTTCAAAGCAACAGCATAACCAATGCAACTCTGGACTTTTAAAACTTTAGAGCCCAAACCTGGTTTTCAGGTAGACACACAGGTTCTGAACTCACATACTTTGGACCACTAGCTCTTAATCCTAACCACTAAAAGATAAAGCACCATGCAACAGCCAAACACTACAAGAACTCCAAATGGGGTTACACAAATTATGCTTCCAGATGTTCAATTTCCTGACACTTCAGACAATAAACACTTTTTCTTGGTATCTTTAAACTACTGCTGTGAGAGAAGTGAGACTTTTGCATTGGAAACAATCAGAAAAAGTACTTATGCAGCCATACACTGGAATGACCTGACTAATAACAGTGTCATTATTTTATCATTGAATATACTGTCGTCAGATTGATCATTTCTTACTGCAAGCCCCTTTCATGGTCATGGTGAACAGTCATCCATACAGGATTTTACAAGTGGAAAGAAATTCTATACTGATCTATTCTCTCCTTCGCAGACTATAATCCGGCTTTGTAAACACTTTGCCCAATCTAATAGGTTCCTAATAATTCTTTGTTGACATTATGATCAAACATGATCCTGGTGAAGCTCTAAAGTGACTAGATTTAGTTTTGCTAGATCTCAGTTTGCTAAGCAGGCATGTTAAAAATATTACATCACCATAGCTACCAAAACAAAGCATCGAAGCAATACACCCATAAATCATACAAGATTCATCTTACACAATCTGGCTCAAAAACTGGACAATTTGTGAGATTGGAATGCAAATAATCATAGAAAAAGAAGTGGACATGTCATGGTACTGGAGTTACAATTAAAAGTAATCGGTTTTGCAATTAATTGGCACAGGCAGTCGATTGCTGGAACTATCGGGCAAAAATCCATAACGATAGTTTTTCCGGCTTCTGTCCTGCTGTCATTATAAGAGTGGCCTCTAGAGGCAGATTACTGACAACGCATGCTCTCTGTGAGACTGCCCGGTGCATAAAGAGCAATATATTAATTATTTATTATTATATAATTAATTATTAAACATTTATTTTATTATATAATTATAATTATTACCGAATATAATAATATTTATTTCATTTAGCCCGTTTTCATGATTCAGTAACTTTTTTTTGTTTTTGTATTAAAGTTCAGTACTATTTTACATGGAGTGTTTGTTTTTTATACATTTAAAAAATCAGTTGATTAATCGGTTATCGGCAAGTATGATCCAATCTAGCTATGGGTATCAGTCGACCTCTAGTTAGCATTCTTAGAGTTAAATGAATTGCCCGTTCAACTCATTCCACTACCGGATACAAAGTAATCGCCAGAAAACCCCCTGACCATGCGTGTTTTAACAAACGGAATCAATCAGTGGGTCAATTAAATGCCTCTTCTAGACCAGACCACTCAATTTAATATTAATTTTAAACCTTCTTTATCTTTTGGCTTGTGTTTATCTTGAAAATGCTGGAAGAAGAAATACAATTTTATGGGATGCCAAATGCTTACATGCAAACATGGGTACACACCTAAGCCTAAAGCAAATTCACCTCCTGTTTGTGTGAGGGAGAAAACCAGAGAACACTGAGGAAACTTATACAAATACACTGAAAATGTGTATAACTCCACCAAGACAATAAGTTGAGCTCAGGCTTAAACCAGTGAGCAGTGATCTGCTTCTATGTCTATACATTATGTAGCTTTAGAAATATGCCGTTTTGTTCAAAAGTGGTACGACTTCTCCACTGCATTATCACCTACATCAGGCTCATTCACTTATTACCATGTTAGAGAAATCTCTGTTGTGTTTATTTATTTTTTTTATAGAATTAACCCCCTAAGTAATATGTTATACCAGACAATTCAGAAAACACACATAATTTGAGTGGTTCTAAGCCCTTTTACATGCAACTTGCAGCAATTAAATACCTAGAGGAGTCCTTCACGGCTAGCAGTAGGTAAATGTGCCCTAATTAGTGGTAAAATGATGGCATGACATCCACACTGAAATTTGTGAAGGGAAGGATAAAATCATGTGGATTCTTTTGCATGCAGTGTGGTTACAGAGACATGTTAGTTGCATTAAATTACACTATTAAATCTCTGTGATATTGGCTGCACACACGCAGAACTCTCAAACAGGCCTTGAGGCAGAGCACGTCCACTGTGCATGCTCCAAAGAGCAGTGTTGCAGAGAGAGAACACAGACAGATCCAGAAAACCGAAACTTTCAATTCTTATCCTGCTCACCTCATCCCCCAAGCCTGCTAGAAGTAGGTCAGTGGAGAAGAGGAGCAAGGAACGAAAAAAACAGTGTGCATCAGTGTTACACCCATTCATAACCCTTAAAAATACACCCTTTACTTGAAATGTATATAACTATTTTGTATCAGTTATTTGCTTACCACTGTTAAGCTCTGTGCAGTCATACATATTCACAAGCGTGAACAATTCTGGTCATGGCTTTCTCTATTCTGACTCTCCTAATTTCTTCCTTCTTCTTTATAACACACATGTACACACCTCTCTCTTCTGTCCCACATGAATCTCTTCCACACATCCTTGTTTTACTAAACCCATGAAGTGCAGCTCTCTGTATATATATCATATACAGCTGGTGCTAATGTAAATGTGCTACATCATTTCTGCACATGAAGCCAATCCTCACCTTCTGGCTCCAATCACTAGCATTCCCCCACTGTCAAGGCGAATCTTCTCTTTATTATTTCTCCTTAATGATCAAGTTCAGCCCCAGGGATGGAAGCAAAAAGGCATTCAAGAAATATATCAGGAAATGAAAAATCTCTGTGGTGGAAGAAAGCATGTCAGTCATTGATCGGCTTAGGTATCCCATTTCTAACATTCTACTACACTTGAACACACAAGCATATGTGGTGTACTTCAATTAACCATTTCATTCCAAATGAAAGATGCTCCTTACTTGTCACGTGTATGTTACAGTACAGTGAAAGTTTTTCTTTGCATATCGCAGCAATGTTATGAAGCTGGGGTCATAGTGCTATGTCAGCTATTGTACAGCACCCCTGGAGCACAGAGGGTTAAGGGCCTTGATTAAGGGCCCAAGGCAATACTGGAACTTGATCCTCCAACCTTTCGATCAGTACCTCAGAGCCATTAACCACTGAGCCACCACTCCCTTATAATCGCAAAAGTACATTTACCAAACTATAAATTAAAAGATATTTTGATTTAATGCAACATTTATGACTTTAAAGTTTGAAATTACAATTTGCCTATGCATATATTAATGATATATAAATAACATTTTACTGCTCCTTTTGTACATTTACCTCACAAAGAACAACGGTGGAAAAGTACTGTATGATTATAAACGAATATTATATATATATATATATATATATATATATATATATATATATATATATATATATATACACACACACACACACATACACAGTTTGCATACAGCACTGGGCCCTAGCACTAAACCAACCCAGCAGATGAATGCAGTGATGACTCAAACACCTCCTCCATGGCAGCATGACCAAACTGCTGCCTAACTTTCGCCCTACAGGTCTCAAAGAATGCTTTATCTTTGTCCATCAGGATTCATCTTCATCCCACCCCCAGCTCTCAGTCTGGGGTTCCACCCTCTACATAGTGCTTACAACATGAAAGCAGTTGGTCATTGCCTGTTAAGCTAAATTTAGATAAGAATGCATTTAGAAGACATGAAAATATTTGCTAAAATCTAAGAAAATATCCAGACGCAAATTAAATGAAAGGATGCACATAATCATTATTATAGTATGCTATACGAAAATTATTTATAACAGTGTGATGTGATCTGATGGTTGTAGTTGGTTTTCCTTGGATAACATCTGAACTGAAAAACCTACAAACAGTTTTGCACAGAAGCCTCAATCAGCTGACAACTCAGCAATGTGACTTCAAGGTAAAACTATACTGAATACAGAAATTGCTCTTTGTACTATGTAATCAAAAAGTGCAATTGTGAAACCAGGAACTTTTAAGCAACTTGAGTATCAGTTACATGTATAATCACACTATCCAGTGTCAACCAGATGAGAATGGGTTTCCTTTGTAGGAAACACTTTCACTGTTTCATTCCCTGGCTTGTATGTGATACATATATAAACATACATGGACAAAGGTTTGTGGCTACTTAACCAAAGGATTTAGATTTGCTTTCTCAACATCCAATTCCCCATCTAGCCCCCATTTGCTGTTATAATTCCATCCAGTCTTTTGGAACTATTTCCCATGGGATATTACAGTGTAATTTTGGCGATTTGTGTAAAGTCAGGTACTGATGTGAGGTGAGGAAGCCTGGGTCACAGTCAATTTCAATTCACTCCAAAGCATAACAATAAGTTTAAGATCAGAGTTCTATAGCAAGCCACTCAAGATCTTCCACTCCAACCCATATCTTCATGAATCTCGCTTTTTGCAGAGGACCATTGTCATGCTGGAACATAAGGTGGTAGCCCAGTGGTTAAAGCATTGGACTTTGGATCGGAAGGTCACAGGTTTAAATCCCATCACCACCAAGCTGCCACTGCTGGGTCCTTAAACAAGGTCCTAAACCCTCCCCTGAATAAGGGCGTGTGCCAAATGCCGTAAATGTTTGGGTCTCATTTTTAAAGTAAAGGTAAGATTTCTTGTTCCCACATTCAAAGCCATCCTAAACAATTGTGTGCCTCCAACTTTATGGTAACAATTAGCGGAAGAACCACATATGGCTGGAAAAGTCGGGTGTCCCAGTACTTTTGACCAAATACTGTATAGTGTGTATCTCTTTCTATCTGCCCAATATAAGCTATCACAGTCAATTTTATTTATAATCCTTTATGTAGAAGCCGAAAAAACACAATAGGGTTTGTCCGGCTTTCTTGACTTAAGAAAAGATGTCAGAAAAATGTTCACATTGCCTAATTTGTGTATTTGTCTGAGAAAGAATGGAGAGGACGAATACAAAACCACATGTGCGCCGCCTCGAACAGACACACTCACACACACTTACTCCTAATATAGAAACCAAAATAATAACTAAGTGTGTTGGCACAGTGGCCCACTGGATACCTTGTCAATTTCTCCCACCCACACACTCCTAACTCATTACTGAGTTCCAGTCTAAACTGATAAATGACTATCACTAACTGTAATAGAGAGCCTGGCATAATTTCATGCCGCATTTAAATGTGACACATACCACCATTACGCTTCTCATTTGAAAGCAAGCTTTGTTTGTTTTAGCTCAGCGTGTAGGCTTGTGTAACACGGGAATGCTTGTGTGGGATGACACAAAAGGCACAAAACTGAAAGGCATTCGGAGATGCCAGATCCAAAAAGTCACTAGACTCTATATGAGGACATGAGCACTTATATACGTTCATGAACAAACTGTTGGAATCCTAAAATCTAAACATGCATTCTCCAATCTTAAAATCCCTTGTGTAATTTTATATACACACTCCACTAAGGCTGCCTTTGGACAACTGTGCCTACGTGCACTAAAGACGATGAGCAAGATTGTTAGGAATGACAAACCCAGCCATCCTTCCTTTTTTCCCCCCCAGTCTGACTCCTCACCCCCTTCAGCCCCTCTAAATGGTTTCCTCCTCTTCGCTTTATCAGATAAGATCTGGTCTGAAAAAGGAGGAAAAGCCTCAAATGGGAAAACATTCCAATTTTTCACCATGAAACTCTGCACCAAAAAAGATCTTCTGGATCGGCCAACACTCTGGCAGGAATAAGAACTTGTATGTTGAAGCCATGTACACAAGAGCCAAGAGAATTACTTAATTTAATAGCGCATCAGAGACCTATTTTACATGTCTGCGGCAAGCATGCTATCTGCATATCAGAGGCTTTATGTCCCACATCTTCCTGCCACATTTCGTCTGTTCGCTCTAGGCTTCGTTCCTAACAAACAGCTTACTGGGCTTGTGGACTACATTAAGTGTTTTTTTCTTTCTGGGAGCGTAAAATGTTTACGTAAAATCTAAGAAAAGTGGGGATTCACAATACATCTTTGTTAAAAGCCATTTCATTTGCTCATTGTCTACTAAAAATTAATGCCATGTCCACATCTGCTGTGGGACCAGAACTCAATTTCAGCCTGCATGCAATCCAGAATGGAAAAAAAACGTAAATGTGTTTCCTTGATTTAACACGACTCCTCGCAATAAAAACAAATCTTGCAATATCTGATTTCGATACAAGCTTATAGTCAATGAAAAAGTGATTAAATCTGAAACGCTGAAAAAGTATGTTGAATATTGCTGTTTATAAATAGAAATAATGGCAATGGCAATACCTATTTATAAATCCCTCTAAAGCTAAATATTATGAAGACACAACCCACGTGAGTTTCTCCTCCAAACAGATAATCTATCGAAGCGTCCAGTTTGTGAGCAGACATGCCATTTATTGTCGAGTGTTTCCCGACTTATGAATTTCTGACCCAACCTTTAACACATAAGTGATGGGTAAAAAATAAGAATTAAATAAACATGCTTACAAGATTACAAACCCTCAAACAGAGATTCTGTTTAAAGTTGTGTGGGATAAGAGTAAAATTACAGCACTAAAGTACTACTGACCCACTTTGAAGATGGCAAATACATCTGTTGCTGTGAGAACTTGCAAATAGAATGAGGCCAATATGAAATGGATGCTATTTATGCTAGCGTCTGGATTCCAGGAACCCCTAATGGTGCATTCCCATGTTTTATAAAGGCTCTTGTGGAACCCGATAGCTCACCTCATCCTCCATAAGATCTGCTAGAATCTCGAACATGGGATAGGAAATTGTTTTCTTTTGTTTGTTTGTTTTTGCCCTGCATAATAGGAGGCACATTATGAGGTCTACAAAAATGATATAGCACAGGCATATGGATAGCTGGAAGTGACATGCGGTTAGCCAAAGCATGCACTCCATATTGCTATTCTGTACTTTGCGTTTAACCAAACTGGCTATGAGTTTTAATCCTTAACGGCCTCCCAACCTTGAACAAAGATCAAGACCGTGTTTTCACTAAAAATAAACCCGAATCACTGACTCAGCAGCTGCTCAATTGTTGTAATTTTCAAAAGCGTCTCGGGTCTGTAGCACCGCATCGTCTCATCTTTCTAGTACTTCCAGGCGTATGTTATGTCAGCTCCCCCGGAGTGGTGACAGGTTGATACAAACCCACTCTTCTGGCTGGTCAAGAGGGATTTCCGCTACTTGCCTTAGTCAGACATCCCAGGCAAATGGTGGCCTTGGCATTTCAGCATCATATATTACTAAACTGTGTTGTGTTCCTATAAGGTGAAAGGTCAACAGTTGCCTGCTGAAGAACAGAGGTCTGCAAGGTTGCGCATAATGCTTGGAATGTGCGCATCAGGCAGTTACAGCATGCCTTAAAGACTACCTCTAGCTAAAACAGTTTTCAAAATAGTCTCAGCAAAACTCTTTTGTTGAACAGGTTCCACTGTATGATATAATGATAAGCTAATATATTATAAGCCTATGTCAGTGGCACAAGGAGTACCTTTTATTTCATACTTCGAGATTACATTAGCATTAATATAGAATATTTCAAACCTTACGCATTTCCTGTGATATTTTATGGCCGGACTAACTGTATACCACCATACAGAACATAGTATATATTTATACTATATTTACTTGACCAGTAGTCAATGAAGCATGGCAACGGATATTCTCCATTTATATTTTCATTTATTATTCATTTTACTAGCTATTAAATAGTTACAATGTTTATATAAATGACACACTAATGGCTAATTATGATTAACTGGTTCGATAAAGCAGCTTCAGAAATATATAATACCACCTCAAACCATCTTTAAAAAGAGTGCTGATGGAGCTTATGCTTTTATTGAGCATATGGTAGTGCATAAATCTGTAATATATGAGCTGCAAGATAAACAGCTGATGTAATCTGTCAGAGCTGGCTGATGTGACTTTGGGCTTTGATTGTCATTTATTAGTGTCCTCACATGCAGATCATTCAATCTGCCTGGTACAGCTTGTACTCTACTTTTTTTTTTTAAGTTTTTCTCAGAGAAAAAAATCAGTGACTGGTGAAGTTTTAAGGTTTAGGCCTCAGGATTGATCATGGCATTGGTGAGTGAGATTGGGGTGAAGTTTAAGCTCTGGATTTAGACCTAAGGCTTTGTTAGGGTCTTAAAAGAAGGAATCAAAGCAGCCAAAGTGTAAACTCTCAATTTAGGGCTTTGGAGGTTAGCACAATTTAGACTAGTTGAATTTGATTGGTCCCCCTGAGTACATTTAACAGCATTGAAAGAGTCAGTATTACCAATGGAATTTTTGTATTTATTAATTTTAGTATTCATTAATCTTAATCATTAATTAAAGTCCATATAAAATACTAGAATTCCCATTGATGATCCATTTATAAGGATACCCCAGAGCCCTGTCCAACAAATTCAGTTAATTTAATTTTATTGGTATAACGCTTTTAACAAGGGACATTGTCTCAAAGCAGCTTTACAGAAATAAAGTGGTTATTAAGTTTTATAAATGAATGTATAAGTTTAGTGTCAATTAGTTTGTTCCTATAATTGTAAGTTTATCCCTAATGAGTGAGCCAGTGGTGACTGTGGCAAGGAAAAACTCCCTGAGATGGCATGAGGAAAAAAACTTGAGAGGAACCAGACTCGAAAGGATCCTCATCTGGGTGGCACCAAATGTCCAATCATTACAACTCCATCATTGTAGAGGTGTATTGATAAGTGTTAGGTGCTTTAATGCAAAACTGCTTGTGCAACCTGTGATCCTAACTCTCCAAATCCATCCTCAAATGTCAGAGGCTTCTAAGTGTAAATTAATCAACTACCATATTGAAGGTCCTTAATCCTCAACTAGTCAAAATACATCAGAGCGGTTCATGAGAAAGTTCATGAGGTCTATAAGAAAGTGGTAGTGCAGTGGATAAGATGTTGGACTACTGATTGGAAGGTCATGGGTTCAAATACAAGCAAAACCAAGATACCACAACTCTATAACTCTGATAACTGCAAGTCGCTCTGGAAAAGGTAAATGTAAATAGTAAAGGGTCTGGCTCAAGAATGCAAAAAAGTGGCCGCGCTTGTTAGTGATGGGTTTTAAACTTATGACCCAAGTTCCAATAGGTAGCCCAAAAAACTAAAAACTTTAACCAGGAAGCTACTAAAATATGTATGAAAAGTGGGTTGGTCTATCATGACATGCTTTATGTTTTTAGAGAGAAAATCCGAGACTAACAGAGTTTAATTGAAGGGTTAACCTTAAGAATCTGCATTGACGTCATTGGGTCAAACAGGGGTGAATTTTAAGCCCTGGGCTTAGGCTTTCAGGTTTACTGGTGAGGTCACAGAGGAAAGGATCAAGGCTGGTAGAGTGCTGACCCCAAGTTTATGCTATAGGCTCTTTGGTAGGGCCACTGGGGAGAGGATCAGAGGCTGGTGGAGTGAAGACTTGATCTCTGATATGGACTGAGTGGCAGGGGATAACAGAGAATATGAGGCTGAGGGAATTTAAATCAGAACTACACGGGTCCCAGAAGTACAGGCTGGCATTTAATGGCACAAATAATCCCATTCCCAGAGTCGTCACTATGCAATTCTCCCTGGTCAACTTAAATCACTTAATTTCCATTTGGATAGATATGTTTCATTATTTTCCATAAACGCTGACTGACCCACACTGCCCCAGTGACCAACAAGTGTGATCAGCAGCTTCTATGTGTCCGTTACAAACCAAATCATTCCCAAATGTACTCTCAAGCACAATCCACTCGGTTCAGTATACTCTGTCGAGGTTTATTAAACCAAGACACTCTAAGAAAAGGGATCTTCTATGACTCATGAAAAAATATAGCAAACCAATGAGATTTACATTTCATAGCACTTGCAACAACAGAACTGTGACAGATGTGTCTTGAAAATAGTCCCTCTACTGCAAAGCAGGTTTAAACATTCATATTTGCAAAGCTCTAACGGGAAAGCTTTCCAAATACTCGTTTTATTGGAAGAAGTCCTCTTTGGCAGCCTGGACTTTAAACAGTGGCATTCATTCTATTTAAAGCTTTTGCATGCTGCAAATGCATCTGGATCCTGTTCTAAACTGTCGCCCAGGCAGGATTATCTTACAGGCACAGCGAACCATGGGCATCAACAGTGTGATCAGATTGCAGAATGCATACTCACCCCTTCCAGAAGGCAACCCCTGAAGGTCTTTCATCCTCCACTCTTTACATATAACCAGAGCAACTGAGATCCTATAGAAATTGACCGAATCCTTCCTGTTGTCAGGAGCAACCTTTGCTAACAAATGAATATCAAAAGTATTTGATATTCCTGACCCGAGCTGAGCTTCCACTTCTTTCTGAGCTACAGCACCAGAGCCTGCATTTCAGGGACTGAAGCTGCTGATATTATTCCCTCCTTCTTCTACTCTCTATCCCTTCCTCCCTCTCTCTCAGGCTTTTGTGCCTACCCTCTCCCTGTCCCATCCTCTTCTGTATACTGACCTCAGAATACAACATGCATGTGCATATTAGCCAGTATGGGAAGAGAGCAGGATGAAAGGAAGTGACCCTTTCACAGTTTGCACTTCCCACTAACCCCCACTCCTCCCATAACCATCCCTAATCCGCAGCAAGCACATTCCCCAGCTCAGCTCAATAGCGGAAGTGGGCTGTGGATCATGGAACACCCAGAGAAACTCCTTTCCTGTCCAGTGTCTTTACATTTACACAAGCATGCTCGAACCCAGACTTCGCTCATATCCGGACTCGGCTCCGTAGCATTTAAATGACTAAGTAAAAGCCAGGCTTGTGAATTCAGGAAACGTCAATGCAAATCGGACGAGTTTCTTCTGGAGATGTCACGTCCACACCGTTTGACTACACATGCTTTAGGACAGAGAATCAGATAAGTGTCGCCACATCATCTCCTCAAGAGCCACAGGGCAATTACCTTATCATGATAAGGTCTGGAGAGACAGAGGAGGAGGGGGGGTGCTGTCAGTAACTCAAAACTCCCTCTGTGAGCATCTCAGCTAATCAGGTTGAATGTATTAAGCACAAACTAACATTATGCAGTGCAGTGGGGAATGGGGTTTTTGCACCTGCCAATTATTGGACAATTTTTCTTACGCTTTGCCAAGAATTTTTCTGACTCGCAGAACAGACTGCAAAAGTGCAACTCAGGTTAGAGAAGAGAAAGAGAGAAAACTATCTTAGTGAGAAAACCAGCTGGTAGATCTTAAATGACATCTGACCTTCCTTGAAACAGAACAGGTTTGGTATAATGGCAGATTTTACTAATAGTGTAAGTTAAGGTTGAACATGGCAAATCATTATTTGCTGTGTTCTATTGTATTTATTGGTTTGACTTGTTTAGTTCAGACAAAACTTTACTATAAAAAAGTTAGAGTAAAAAACTTTACTATAAGCGGTATCAGTTCTGTGATTCCCATTTACTGTATGACCACAAATGGAAAATTCGCCATGTAATTTTGTAGAAGCTAAATTTAAACAAATATATATATATATATATATATATATATATATATATATATATATATATATATATATATATATATATATATATATTATCTCAATGGTTTTATATACATTAGGGCTGTGTACTGTATTCCCAGAGAAAAAAAATAAAAATAATAAAAGTTAAATTTTTGATGTTCTACTCAAAAAGCTGTGATGTAAAACTTGTGAAATGATTTAAGCTGTCAATTGTTAGCAGCCAACACTAAAAGATAGCTGCTTGATAGCAATTTAGCTTTTTCTGTAGAACTTCAGATATGAATAATGGTTCATGGTTTGACTCCACATAACCCAAAAGACAATAACTGTCTAAAAGAAAGGTTTGACCACTCAGAAAGGCAGTAACTTTCCTTGGAAACTTTAGAAGCATTACTTTTAGATGAATTTACATTTAACGTCTGTATTTTTAAATGTACGTTTTTTTGTGTAAGATCTTTTAAAACCACTGGTAAATGAATATAAAAAAAAAAAACGTTTTATTTAATGAAATGTGTATATAATTTAATACTTGAAATAAATATTCAAATAATTTGGTCAGCATCTATGTGCTGTATAGTTTGACCTTTCCAGTTATGTCAATGCTTCAGCTTTGGTCCCTAAGGCAGGCAGCAGCGATTAAAATCGATAGATCCACCAGTATGCCTTTGCTCGGTGTTGACTACTGTTTGGACAAATCAGTTACAGTTTACTGCAGCTGAAAAAAAAAACAGAATTTGCTATAAACAAAAAAATGGTTGTACAAAAACAAACCCTTAAGAACCTTAACAAAAGCCGTACACATATGTACAGTACAGACCAAAAGTTTGGACACACCTCATTCAAAGAGTTTTCTTTATTTTCATGACTATGAAAATTGTAGATTCACACTGAAGGCATCAAAACTATGAATTAACACATGTGGAATTATATATGGAATTATATACATAACAAAAAAGTGTGAAACAACTAAAAAATGTCATATTCTAGGTTCTTCAAAGTAGCCACCTTTTGCTTTGATTACTGCTTTGCACACTCTTGGCATTCTCTTGATGAGCTTCAAGAGGTAGTCACCTGAAATGGTCTTCCAACAGTCTTGAAGGAGTTCCCCGAGAGATGCTTGGCACTTGTTGGCCCTTTTGCCTTCACTCTGCGGTCCAGCTTTACCATCTCGATTGGGTTCAGGTCCGGTGACTGTGGAGGCCAGGTCATCTGGCGCAGCACCCCATCACTCTCCTTCTTGGTCAAATAGCCCTTGATGCCTTCAGTGTGACTCTACAATTTTCATAGTCATGAAAATAAAGAAAACTCTTTGAATGAGAAGGTGTGTCCAAACTTTTGGTCTGTACTGTATATATGACAAAGGAAATACATACACAGTATGCTGAATGTAGTGTAAAAAATGTTAACCAATTTCCAACCATGGTCTTGTCTCCATACACACCCCATTATATAAAAAGTGCTACAATAGTGCTAAATGCATTCTCTAATATCTTTAGGGACAAAAACATAATTCCAGTTTCTACTTTCTCTCTTTTTTGCTCCAAGTGGAAACCATGTCAGTCCTCTTATTGGAATGCTTGGACTTTAATTCAATGCATTTTCAAACTGTAAGCTGCTGGCAGGAATACAGCCACCAACCTTATATGTAAACAAGAAAATATGCCTTCCAAAATATAATCAATGTATATGTAAAAGCCTACTAAAGAGAGACATTTATTATAGCATTTAGTTTCCAGTGAACGAAAATGAGACGGCAGAAGCAGTCATCTTTGACACCAGGACATTATCCAAGATGCTAGGTGGGTAGACCACAGCAGAAGTGGTCACAATACGCCACATAAGAGCTCATCAGAGTTCCACAAACGAGCATGGTGAACTTGTGCTGTACTGGAGATGATTACACTTTGCTCTTTTGAAAGAGCAGCCACCAACACCATACCATGCAAAATGCAAAAACAGGGAAAGTGGAATGCTGGGAAATAAAAATATGGCTCCTAAAATGTACCCATGCTCATTGGCTCCTAAGTATCTGATTAGCAATTACTGCACAATAATTAACTTTCGATTGTTCAACTTCGCACAAAAATCTAGAGAGTAAAGAGCCATGAGCTGGACCAAACAACATGATTTCTACTACTCTTAGTTATTATCAAAAATAAATAAATAAAAAAGAAGAAAAAACCCTACAGCTATCAAACCTAATAATATACAACAAAAGACAGAGCTTTTTTGGTTAATAGTAGGCTTGGACACCATGACTTCAAATACCCGTAACACAGCAATCCAAATTGCACGGCTGACAGCATTTTAGGAATTACTGGAAGCTGGTAAGGATCTGGACAGTATTCTTAGCTCCTGCACGGTACACTCACATATACTGTCAGTTATAGAGAAACAGCCAACTTTTCTACTCTTGCTTCTGTTCTGGATACAGTAAAAAAAAAAAGGTCGCCTGCAGTCAACAAATCAACATTATTTTAATTCACTTCAAATCAGAAAGTGTTAAGGTGTTAAAGAAGAGAAGCAATTCAGAACCATTCTTTCAAACTGCAAAATAAGTCAAAATCACTGGCATTCGCAGACTGACCTCAAGAGCCATGATCCTCCTAACCTCTATTTATCACCAAGCCTAAAATGGCTTAAAAAGACAGCTCATCGGTCTCTGTGCCTTTTCTCTCAGGACCTAGTAGGGAGTCCTGTGGTACACCATGCCAGCTCTACAGGATAAATGCATCCCAAATGAGTCAGTCCAAAATTAGCCTGCCCTCATGGAATGTAATATGTATAAATGATTTCAGTATACAAATTAGACAAAAACGGTTGGATGAGTGGCAGTATGAATAAGTGTGTCTCTCTGTGTAACGCTATGCCTGATTGCAATGTCTGATATGTGTTTCTATGAAAACAGGAAGCAGGGGCCCACTGCCGGTCTGGTGTTAAATGGATTTGACCTTTACCTGCCAGTCGTCATCTTTCACCTTTCTGGGACAGCAAAAATCATGCTAATTGGTCAACACACAGACAGCATTGACAAACTGGGTTAATCCAAACACTGAGCCATTAACTGGTTGCCTCCCTATTTAGTGAATAGCATACTGTTCTGTTAGTCATGTAACAACATTTGGCCATGGCAAACATTTTGCTGTGCCCAGAAAATAATTTATTAAACTGAATAAAATTTGAAAAACCTTGTTCCTAAAAGACTTCAGAAACCTCACATAATAATGTCACAGAATGATCTAAAAACCAAAAGGGAATTTTATTGCATCAATCATTTCCCAATGCAAAGTTAAGAGATTAAAAATGCATGTCTGGATTCTACAGACAGCTAATAGCACCTCTTTTACCTTAGTCATTGTTGTAGTGGAACCATAGTCTATCCCAGGAACATCGTACCTGAGGTATGAATACACCAATAATAGTACAGATATTCTAATTTAATATTGCTTAATAGAAGCCCTTAGATTGCCTCTTT
This sequence comes from Silurus meridionalis, assembly GCF_014805685.1. Lineage (NCBI taxonomy): Eukaryota > Metazoa > Chordata > Actinopteri > Siluriformes > Siluridae > Silurus > Silurus meridionalis. The sequence goes on along the minus strand of NC_060891.1, from coordinate 21,303,507 downwards.
GTTGGAGAAGTGTAATATATTCAGAATATCTCAGAGCAGTGGTTGTGGATTAGAACAAAATGCATACAAGGACAAATATAAGAACTATATACTTAATATATATTTAATACCAAAAGACTCCTTACCCAGTTTCAGTACCAACCTCATTAATGCTCTTGTGGCTGAATGATCATAAAATCCCATTACCACGTTTACAAACCTAGTGGTGGTTATTCTAAAAGCAAAGTGGGACTACATCCGCAATAACACCTTTAAAAGGCACATAGCGTATTGTACACAGAGTGTAATGTATTGGGCAGAAATGTATGTGGATAAATAATTAGAGGTCGACTGATATGAATATTCTCTGGCCAATGCAGATATATGATGCCGTTTTTGTTTTTTGGCCGATAAATATTTGCTTTTTCCCTTCATCTCATAAAATCTAGCAGTTTAATACGATGTGATACAGAAAATTGTTAAAATTAACATTTATTGTACAGCGCAAGCCTCACCAATTAGTGCGATTGTTACCAGTTTTTTGTCCCCGTGCCTACCTGTAGCCTAAACCACGGTTGGTTGAAGGTTTGCTAACAATACATTTCCAAGTTATTCTCATTCTCTCTCCAAATTGTTTCTCTCCAAATGTTGCATCATATTGAACCAATGAATTATATAAGGCTAGATTAAGAACAAAGGATAAGAACAAATCGCAATTGCAGAACAATCGGTCAACCTCTAGACATCGAACCTACAATCCATTTACTATTTAAAAAGCAAGCTAATTGCACCCAAACATTAAATACACAATATCCAAATAAACATTGAGATTTCACCCGGTTGGTTCAACCTTTGGCAAGTGCATGCAAACTTTTTCCCCCTTGTCTGTGTGATTTTGGTAGTTTCACAAATTTAAGTTGTTCAGCAACATGTCTTTCAGCGACAACCAATTAGCCTGTAATGCATTGATTTTGTGAACTACTCTCCTGCTTCAAGTTTTTCTTATACACAACACAGATTCTGTCAAATGGCTTACACTAACAGTTGAAGACTGTTTCAACTGACTTGATCAATCATAAGCTATTTCCATCCGTCAGCTCAGACTGCCCCAAGAATCTTCAAAAAAGACAGGCACAGCATGATTGTAGTTATAACTGAGGTAAAAGTTGCATTTTGTATCTCTGGCCTAATAAATTTCACTTGGAGTAAAATGCTGGAATGCTTTTACAAGTTCCTTTTGGGTGTAAGCAGACCAGAACCTTTTCCTGGTAGAAACGTTCAAACAGCTGGTTTTTATATACTAATTGCCATGACACTAATTCAGAAATTTCAATTCCAGATACTCGGGTCAAACAGCATGAAATTCTAGCAATGATCAATAGATCTTTTACAAACACCAAAGGACTAACTTGATGGCTATTTGATTTAGCAAGGCTACTTTTAACCTTACTTTTCCAAGCACAGTAAAGGCACACAGGTACTACAGTCATCCATGTGTAGAATCTTCAAAGCCAATAAATCAGCACCCACACGTTCATAAAGTACAGATTTGTGTTGCAGATAGAAGACAAGTGGAAACTTGAGCCTGGCGCATGACTGGATGTCTGCAGCCACCTGTGTATTATATCTCATCTAACACCACATCTGTAAGTCATCTTCTCTATAAAAGGAGTCCCATGAAACAGGTGCATGTCTTAAATCGTGACCTCTGCTGGCCTCCTGGATGACCTTGAGGTCCTGTTGATTCCGGACACTCTGAAACGTGTGGACATTATCCGGATGGAGATAAATGAGTCGGCTGCGTGCGCATCCACTTGATTAAGTCACTTGGCTGTGGACAAATAGGAAGTGTTTACACAAAGCTTCTGCTAGGGAGCCATATCAGCTGTAAACAGTTGTCAGCTGGAAAAATTTCAGCAATGTGTTTACAAGAAGCAGAAAAACAGTTTAGTGTTGACGCATTCATCTGAAATTATCAATCGGCAAAAAAAGGGAAGTGAGCGGCCATGAAATCAAAGCCTGACATTCTTCTAATGACGCCATCAGGAGTCCAATTTTTTGATTGGGGCTGCAATCCAGACGCTGTCCCTAAATTAGGCTACAGCCTGTGGAATAGGAACAGCAAGTTATTACAGACTGAACTGTAACTTCGTCTAATTTAACCCTATGCCCTATGATTGAAACAAACACTTCCTGTTTATTCTTGGGAAATGCCAAGAACAATCTGTAAAAAAAAAGTAACATCATTGTCTTAGCCCTTACAAATTAGCAGCAGATAACTTGCTCAAGAGAAGCTTTTGTATTCTGTAAGAAAATTATGCAATGGTATAATACACAGGTGAGTGTTTGGGGCAAAAGCTACCTGTTCTAAAACAGCTTAAGTCTTTCCAACGTTTCTAAACGTACAATCTCAAACATTCTCGCAAACCACTGCCTAGGCTAAGCAACATGACTCACAGGCAAACAGACACACCTTGTCCTGGTTGGTTGTATGTTCTCTTTTTAATTCAGTTGACAGGACTGTGGGTGCCAGAGAGCGGAGGTCTTTTAAACAAATATTTGAATGACATTTGCTGGAATCTTAAGACGAATTTACCAGAACAACTATTAGCAACATTAATATTAAAATCACAGAAATCATTGAGTAAAAAAAGACCCATTCAGGATATAACAAATACCATAAGATTATAAGTATCTCTACATTTGTCTTTTTTTATACCAGAACTTGAAAATAGTCAAATAGTCATGCCCTCTGTCCCTCAACACTGGTTAGGCACATGTGTCTCCTGCTTCTCCCCGGACAAATGGCCCCCTGCTTGTCAAGCACTTTATCAGATTTACTACGTCTCTCAACACAGGACAGCATGTTCTTTACACTTTCTTGGTCAAGTTGTGCAATGTTAACATTCCTCAAACCCGGGCAAAGCACTGGCCTTTGACCTTGGCTTCAACAGTTTAAAATGGACATCTAAGTGCTGTTTTGATGTGGACCAGAAGGGCTGGTCATTTAATGGTTACGTGAACATTAGGTCCATTATGGTGCCGTTAAATTAAACACAAAGTACAATGTATCTGCATGAGGCTGCCGCAGAGCAACTATACTAACATATATGCTAAAACTTAATAATACTCTGAAAAATAAGGTAATGGATGACACTGTAGACAAGGACATGGCAACTATGGCAAAATATTTACAAAAATTGTCAGATTTACACCCTTATCCAGAACTACTTACACTTAACTTGTTTATATAAGTAAGGAGGTGAGCTTTACGGGCCCGGCTCAGGAGCCCAGCAGGGGCCACTTCATGGAGCTGGGATATGAATCCAACATCTCAACAACTGGGCTACCACTTCATATTGAAAAGAAAAAAAAAATCCTACACAAACAAATCTCTTTTGCTTTATATTTGCTTTCATTTACCACAATATGGTTCCTTAAATCACAAACTGGTAGGTGTACAAATTCTGCTAAATTGCTCTAGAGGTGAATATGTGTGTTAATTGGCCAATGCAATGACTTAGTGGCCCAAGACATCATCAGTAAACTGTGTTAAATCTGTTTGTTTCCTAATCCTGATTAAAACATGCCCATTTGTTGAAAAAGCATGCACAACCATGACCAGAAAAGATGCATGGTTCATGTTTAAAACTGAAATAAAGTGAGGATAGCTAAACGAGTGAGCCCTTCACCAGAAGCAGCACACGAATAAGGGAGTAAACAAAGCAGTGATGGAAGAGAGGAAAAAGGGTCTGCACTGCTGAAGATGAGGGAGCTCTTTGTGGGGAGTGTTGATTTGAAGCAGCTGCGGCTGCCAGACTCGTCGGCCGTAGCCACGCGACACTTCTGCAAGCAAGCTTAAGGGAAGCCTCGCTCCACCTCCTCCACCTTGACCAACACAGCTTTTTTTTTTCTAGGGACATTCATTCTGCATTGATAACATCCACAACTAACACTGAGCAAGTCTTTTCACTTCTAGTCACCAAATATTGTGAGGAGGGAATCGTTTATATTTAAACTCTGCAGTTTACTGAAACGGCATTTTTATAGGAACTATTACTATTAAAAACATTTTCACAAAGCTTACAGACAAAAAGCAAAAATGCTGAAATGCCAGGATTGCACTTAAATGCAACAGTAAATCCCACAGTAAAACAAACAGGGCCAGGGAAAAAATTTATGGTGATCATTTTTTTTATTATGCACCCGAGCAGACCTGGATGTATCCTGCTCTGTAGCTGTAACAGACATTATACATAACTTGACTCACATTTGTGAGATGCAAAAAATACCAAAACTGTAAAACACTCTTTTAGGGATTTCTCCCTAGCCGCCAATAGCAAGCGTTTCAAAAAAGAATGCAAAACTCACGCAGACAAACAAAGAAATATAAGGATGTTCCTGCACTTATAACTGCACAGAAGGCACTAATCCAAATCAGGGTGTGGTTAAGTGCAGGTGGCATGAACAAGCAGCTCCCATTAAAAGGCAAGACCAGACAATCCTCCAGCTAAAATACTCTTATATTCAGTTTGTTCTATGCTTATAAGACATTCAGTTCTATCCCTACAGATTTTTGTGAAACATGAAAACGCATGCCTTCCTGGTGCTAGGCAACACGACATGCCGCACCTGAAATAAGAAAACACTGCTATTTGCACTAATATAACTGTAAAAAAGCCTCACAAGGCTTGTGCTGATCTGCAAACGTGACATCTTATGAAGAAAAACTTAAATAATGATACATCTGGGAAGCACACACACACACACACACACACACACACACACACACACCTAGCTGCCTTTGTTCCAATATAATCTATACACATTCCATAGGTATTTGATGCCAGGCAAATCAATGCCTCACGCTATAATGTTAAGTTGTCCTATAAATAATAACAGAAACAACAATGGCACAAAAACCTTGATAGATTTTATTGACTCCATAGTCACTATAGAAAATGCCTATATGTGAACCCACAATATCAATATAATGAAGGAAAGAAAAAAAAACGATTGTGTAGACAGAAAACTTTATTATGAAATAATGCATGATCATGTGATCAGTTATGTCTTAACTTGCACCTAGCATTAATTTGGAAGGGAACCATTAACCATATATATGTTGAAAGCAGACCACAAAAGCCATGACTCACCAAATATTATGCCATTATTGCATTTTTCTAGCTACATGAAGGTAAAATATTATTTATTACTTTTTAGGCCTTACTGTCATTACCATTAAAGCACAGGCTATAGAAAAGTACTGTTCATGCTTTTATGCGTTAGGAGAAAAGCTCTGCATCCACACGTCACCTGATGGGGGATCAGGTGGGCATTCTTCTACCGCCAAAACTATGACTGGCTTTATGATAAAACTTTTGGCCTGGATTTACTGACAAAAAAACCTGCACATTATATTGCGAGTTGATGTTTTATACTGCATAATGTGATTCAATCAGCTGATTTATTGTTATTAAAGCAAAAGAATTTGAACAAAATGGGATGTCAGGATTAATTACAGCATCCGGGTATGAAGCCAACTAATTAGCAATCAAATGCTCCGGTCAAACATTTTCTCTAGACATAACATGCTCTACTACATCCTGAGCTGTTTTCTGTGATCAGTTTTCTGTGTTTTCGCACAAACATAGAATTTAATCACAATTTTATAATAAAAATAACAAATTAAGCTAAATATTATTATATAAATGTTAAAGTACATTTAGCATCCTAACTGACATCAGTGCGTTTGTTCATACACAATTTGTTATTTTTCTTCATTGGGAACGTTGAATTCATATTTAACTATAATATGAACATGACCCATTCAGACACAAACAATAAATCAAAGGCTTAAACACACACACACAAAAACTAGGTCAATCACATCAACCATAACAGCAATTCACTGCCAAATCAGCACATACTGTTGCCATTTGAGGGATTAGTATACAATCCGAGACGCGTTAGCTTAAATGGACAAAACAAAGTTGTTTTCCATTTCCTCTCTGAAACAATAACAACATCTATTGATTATACAAATCACCAGTTAATATTTGTGCAAAGTATGACTGTCGTTTGTTTATTTCTATACAATAACTATTTGATATTACGGTGTGGTTAATAAATAAAGGAATAAGTCAATAAAGAAGGTGGAAAGAAGGTGACACTATTAGCACATGGCTCCACTGCCAACACATTGGGACCTGCACTGATGGATATGTACAGATGTCTTTTATCCCGGATGGGACTCTCGATTGATAAATGTACAATCAAGAAGTGTTGCTGTGTCCCTTTACTTCCCTTACATTAATAGATTTTAAATATATATGTTCATATTCTAGTGCACACATAACGGTTACATCAATACACACAAAATAATGCTTATAGTTGTGCTGTATGACCTAATTAGCTTGCGAGCTTCTAGGCTAGACTGCAGGTTCATAACATCAAGCTAGAGAAATTGAACTATTTTTTTTATCAGTAGCTGACTTGAAACTATTAATTTTAATTCTACATACATCCTGTGAATCATAAACTGTATTAAATAACACATTTCTCTGGAAACTAGCTTTTTGCTAGCTAAAAGTAAATAGTCATAGTAGTAAATACTGTGTGAGGAAAAAAACTGAAGCATGTGCCATCATTTATAAGTAAGAACATACTGAAAGCAGTGGTTGTGATATTTTGTGAAAGAATCGAATTACAATATTCGAAAGTTATGTCCTGTTATTTGGTAGTCATTTTGAAGTTAACAGCTGAATGAATGCTAACTCTTCAAAATCACTTTAGATGAAGGTGTTATGCTAACCTTATATGTTTCAAATACCAGGATAAGATTTTAAAAGGGGATCTGTAATGTCATTCCGAATATACACAACAGGGTACTGTTTGTGACAATTTAAATAGAAAATATAGTCATAAAATATTAATAAACAAGCAGGGAGTGGGGGAGAGGAGAGGGGGGATTTCAATCAGTATTTCAACAATACTGAAAATGATCACAATTTTATTACACAGTCTAGGTTTCATTATTGGCTTCCTTGTCTTGAAATAAGGTCATGTCCAAAGAGTTCTGGAAAACTAGATTGGAAAGTAGCCAAATATATTTTCAAAAGCTATTAGCTATAGGCCTGCATGGAGCAACAATAAGGACAGGAGTAGGAGTCAAATGTCAAGCAACAATGTAGGTGAACATGTGAAACAGCTGTCCGTTATCTATTTCTATTCTGTATTAAATGTACACAGCATGAACAAATATGCAAGTCCATTTTAAGCATAATCGTTGCATGAAAAATGTGTTTCCACCCCCTCCGGTGAAACTCCAGAGAATAAGAATGAATAGTTGGAGAAATATTTTTTGGATTATCTGTTCATGTCAAATATTGCATGATTAACAGCCTCGCATGGTGTATATCTTCCACCTAATGTGAACCTGACACTTGATATTTTTTGGAGCACTGGGAAATGCTGGATCATTACAGCACACTCAAAATCTAGATAAGGCTGGATTATGGTGATGCCGCCAGAGAGTTTTTCCGTGATCCAGGTCTGACTTGGCTTTAAGACAAGACTGAGCATGGGCTTATTGTTTAGACTGGCCCCTGCTCCCAGCACAACCAGAAGAACACTTACTGGCATTAATGGTTATTATCCATCAACGTGACTTGCTATATAGTTCAGTCAAACTGAGGAGGTTTTGCCTTCCATTTTCCTTATCTCACTTCACACTTCCTCACTGTATCCTTCTTCACACGATTACACAGTGAACACAAGCTGTCCTGCTCATTATTTCTTGATCCAAAATCTCTCTCCCTCTGCCTCTTTTAGGACAAGCTGTTTCGAGAGGTTTAATTAAATGGCTTCTTCTCAAAGGCTGAAGGTGAGCAGAAAAAAAAAGAAAATGCCAAGCTTTATTTCGCTTCGAGCTTTTCCTAACATCCAGCAGCTCACAGATAAAGAATGCATAAGATTTCCTGCTCCAAAGCCCACTGCTCCCTGAAACATCTCGCCGTTTATGTTCCACAGCCTGTTGCCCAGGCAACCTGGCGGCAGATCGTCAGAACGTGCGTGTTCCAGTGGAGAAAGCTGTGTGATCCGTCTTAAAGAGACCAGCGCATTATTATCGGTGAAAGAATTCGTACCGCTCTCATTATTCAAGGCAAGTCATCATCAAATTATAATTTTGTGGTCAGAAATGAGATTCCTCAAACATTGCATCATTGGTTTCACTTCTAAAAGGAATGCATAGACGTCTTTTTTAATGTAGACAACCGAACAAAAACTCAAACTCTCTCACTTTAAATCTCGAAAATAGTCATAAAGTATTTTTTAGGCTGCCGTGTACACCGTGACCAGAGAAGTCCTTTGGTTGCTAATACACACAAGCCTACAATCTGTAGCTAATTCTTTGCTCTTGACTCTTGTTTATTGGCCATCTTCCTGGATACAGATAACAGATCGCTCTGTATTTATGCATCATCAAGGAAAAGCAAGAGGCTTGCAGTGAGGTCCTGGCTTCATGCTTCAGGATGGATTTACAAACTAACCGCCCTTGAGCCAAAAAGCCTGGCCTGGGTCACACGCACAAGTCGCTGAGCACTTCCATGTTTATGCTAACAAACTGCAGACAGTGACTTATTAAATTATGTTGGCAAATTATTCCTTAAATGATAATCACATGCTTTGAAGAGGGACACCAGGTGGGGAAAAAAGTGCATGGTGTATTTGGAATTCCTAAGGGCTCCAGCCATTTGAAACCATGTGTGATGGCAGCTGCTACATGTCTTCGAGGTGGGAATGTCTGAGAATTTTAGCGCAAAAGGAATGGTACGTTTCACTCGACAGTCCATTTGCAGCACGCCAACAGTGCTGAAGAGGCAGAAGCTGTGCAAAGTCAGAGGGGATGAAAGCTGAAATAGAGGGCCTCATTTTGCTGCAAAAACTCTCTGGGGAGGACGTCTTTTTATGGCTAACATGCTTTCTTTGCTACAAATGAGGCGGTTTGTCGCTCAGCTAGCAAGCTTTCCTAACGACGGCTAGAACAGCGGTGCTCTGGAAGAGCAATTTGACGCTCGAAAGGAAAAGAAAAAGGGGCACTGTTGTGCTATTTTAGGATCTAATTCTACAGTTATTAAACAATTTACATTACATCTAGTCAACAGGTTCATCCACACATGTAAAGCACAGTAGCCTGAAAACTCTAATCAGCAGTGATGAATAAAAGATCCCTTGCCTTTTGTTGTATATAATATACTTGGCTTGTCATCACTAAAAACTCCATGTGTTTTCCAGGCCTCAAACATCTTTTGTAAAACCCAAATCTGCTATGCAGTAAAATCTATGTAGTTTTATGTACATTTAAAAAGCTACATCTGACTTGTAGAACACAGCAAACTTAACATATGGTTGATATTAACCTCTGTAGGATTCTTCAAGTTTCACCAGATACAATTTGCTGTCTTCACTACGTAATTTATGAATTTAAGACCTTAACTTATTTCAGAGCAACATGCTTCTACTGATTTGCAAGGAGAAACTTGGCTGAGGGTTTCAGACAGGCCTCAAAATTGTATTAAGTTCATTAAATCTAGGGGTGAATGACAAATATGATATGGCAAAATTATTATTTAACAACTCACAAAAGAAAAGAAAAATCTTCGGGGAAAAAAGACAATAGGTTTTTCTAGGATGTTCCAGTTTTGAACTGTTTTTGTAAACAAACCGTGATTGATATTTTCCAGAAGTGGTTTTGATAGCTCTTTGGCCAGTCAGTGTGCTGTTCATTTAGTTCTTCACTGGCCACTACCAAGGAACATTTGTACTCATCATGTGAATCTTGATTTGTCACAGGTTGACAGGATTCAACATACTATGTGACTTCTGATTGCAACTGGTTGGACCTTTACAGCAATGAAAAAGTCCAAACAAAGTCTGATTCAAACTATATTGATTCCTATCTATTCATTTCAAATCTATCCAGGAAAAAATGTGGAAAAGATCAAAAGGGGTAAATACTTATGTAACACTTTTGAGTACCGTTAATAAATGATTTCAATGTTTCCTTTTAATAACACAACCATTAATTATTTAATTAAGGTAGGGTAAAAATGGTGAAATCATGGTACAAATGAATCAGACAATCGATCATAATTTATTATGACAAATAAACTTATAAATCAGCTGTGTCAACAATCTTAGGCTTTTCCCAGAAGATGCCAAAACACACTTAAAAAAACAAGTAAAATTCCTGGGTTATAAAAAAAAAAATGATTCCTCAAGGGTTTTTTCCTCTCTAATATACTGTAAGTTCACAGAGACTTGTACGGTTCAACCTTTGGACAAATCGGACAACCCTTTTGAAGGCAATACATGGAATATTTTTATAGATGTACATCAGCTTTTATGTGAAATAAGACCTTTTCCTTTTAACATTCTCTCTTACTTTCATTTTTGAAATTAAACAGGTTTACAACTTAGCAGAAAAGGTATGAGTAAAGTGATGAAAATGTTACATAGCAAACTTTTGTATTTGTGCCACTGAGATGATCAAGAACAGGCTAAACAAGGGAAAAACATGTTAAGGATTCCCCTTGATGAGTGAAGCAATCTTGCATTGTCTTGGTTTTAGAAGAAAATGCCCCATACAACTTAGTGAATGTGAAAGTAAAGCCACACCCAAAAATGACCATGTTTTAGGATATTTATCCCAGGAGTTACACATCACATTCTAAAATGATAAAATTCTGCCAAAGAACACAATATGAAGGCCATATTAAAGCTTAACACAAACCTGTACAGTCCCCTAGCCAAGGGCAAATCATTCAACCAGAACACTAAGGCTACTCGAAATGAAATTACAAAAACTCTAAATATCTTGCGTTCAATATCCTGCGTTCATTTTTTTCATGCCTGAGCTGGCGGGGAAAAGAAGGCCAAAGTAAACTTTTGAGGCTTAGATGTTCCAGAAAAGTTCTACACCGCATCAAGCATCGAGATCTCCATCTTCACCTTGGCCCCTTCGTCTGGACATTGAACTGAGCCGATTGTGAGAAGTCTGGAACTTTCTACCAGAGTGCTACAGTGGTCCTTAAACACCAGAGGGCTTCCTGTTCCTTTTCTGCTACCTTCTTCTTTCCATGAAGCTTAGTGGTATGATGGCGTACCATTAATTTAATCAATAACATTTACTCAATGATTTATCTTCAGTATAAATTATATCCTGCTTGGTGTTATGTGGATCCAAAGTCTATCCCAAGAAAATTGGATATGAGTTGGGAATACACCCAATCATACACATGGATATAAAAATAACTAAAACTTTTTATTAGCTCAAAGTTGCAATCATGTGTTGGAGCTTAGTGTATTCTGCCAGTCAGGGGGGCTGCTGAGAGAAGCCTTGTGGGAAAGACGAGTCGGGGAATGGGGTAGGCTCTCTCACGGACATTGAAGGAATTTTCCCACAATCAAATAAATAAACAGAGTGCAGTGCGGGGCAATGTCAGGACCCCGGTACACTGGGGGAGGGCTTCAATGGTCGTAAAATATCTATCCATGGGACTACAGGAATCCAATAACACTGCACAGCTGACCCTCAGAACGTCATTCAAAGAATGCGACTTCATAGTCAGACTTCTGCTTTTATTCTGCTCTGTTCCCAAGTGATCAATATTTGAAGTCAGCTGTCAAACATAATTTACTAGAATGCTTCCCCAATTTTTCTCTATTTTTCTTTTATCAACAGTAATATTAGAAGAAGAGAGTAGATAACAACACAAAAAATTCTAAATCATAAGTTCCCTGTGAATTTAAGTGAAAGGGTCATTGGGACAAAAACCCATCCCATTCTCCATTTCTCATCTGCCAGACTTTAATGGAGCCTATGTGTACTGAATGCTCTTAGTATTTCGACTCCCTGAATGCCGCTGGGTAAAGCACAACTTTGTTCAATGGGGGAAAATTTGATGAAGCTGTGCTCTCTACGGTATGCTCTGCAAAATATGTTGCCAGTCACAGGGAATATTGTTTCATAGTTCATTCTTGTAAAAGGCCACCACTACTAGATACGATTGTTTCCATTTTTATCTCCTGCAAATACCAAATGGTGCACATCATTGCTCAGAGCGTCACAGAGATGTTGCTGAAATCAATGATCTAGGAGGAGTCCAAACAAAGGCATAAAGATGATTTAAGTTAAGCTGTTGAATAGCTGCCTTTGAAAAAAAAAAAAGAAATTGTGTACCGTGTAGCTGCTCTCCATCATGTATCTTTCCATCTTTGAATCCAGCCAAACTCCTAAGTATTCTGCCATATGATGGATGTTCCTCTGTTTAAAATCGATGGGGTTTCTATCTTGAAACCTTTTTTTGTGAATATATAAAATGTCATGCTGCCTTTTATAGAAATGTACCCATAACTGAACTTGCTTTTGCCAGAAGTGGAAAAAAGTGGAAGGTGTTGAGTAAAAAGCCAAACTATACTCTTTGCATTTAATCAGACCAAAAATCAACGAATGTCATGAAGTCACAGCACTATTGAAATACTGTTGTTTTTTTCACAACAAAACTACCACATTGTCATTGTTTCTAAAGATATGAATCTATGAGGGACTGCACAGCCAGTATTTGAGCATGTTCATGATTTTGGATTTTGGAAGAGATTTATCCAGGCTGAGCACAGCTGCAAGACTCAGTGATGGAGGGATGGAAGCTGAGGAGGGAAGTATTAGGTGAAGGGAGAAAAAAAAAAAAAAAAAAAACTTACGTCTGGCGGGAAGGAAAAATGTTTCCATATGTGCCTTGGCTCCCTAGTGAAAGAACAGCTTTGTGCTGAGCATGAGCAGAACACAAAATAGATGACCAGCCTTTTATACCTCCCCCTTCATTTTCAGTAGCTTGGTGTAACATTAGTCATGAGGGGGCTTGGGGTGTGACAAGTTGTGGCCCTCTGGTTTGTGCCCAGTGATGTGGACTGTTTTGATGGGAGTTAATTGTCTGTAAATGTGAGGGAGTTAAAAGGGCCGAGACAAGTCTCTTATTGAGTTCAGAGCCTGGAGGTTGAGACGGGGGGAAAGGTTATGGTGAATGGTCGAGGCTCGGGCCATGAAGCAAAGCGAAATAAATTGGAAGAAGTTACAAAGGCCATTATGGCAACACTAAATCATCCCGACTAAAGACTTAATGATTTACACACCCACCCATTTCAGCGATGCACCTGCTCCTAATACTTGGCAATAAAAATTATAGATTCCGTTTTGATTCCTGCCTTAGAACATGGCAATGTGGTGGTCTAGACAATTCGTAAAAAATTAACATATTAGTAACGTCCTTCATTAGCTGACTTTCCATTAAATAAATTGGCAAGCTACATCATATCCTATAACTCCACCAGTATTTGCACAGTGATCCAGCTTAAAAAAAACTCACAGGTAGCCAAGACAGCAGTCTTTTGTTATTCACACACAGAGCAGAGAAGCAGGAAAGTGTTCTCCATGCCACTAATGCAGCACTTGAGTGGTTCTGGAAGAAAACAATGAAACATTGTGTTTATAAGTGCTGGGAAAAAAAAAGTCCGGACAAAGAAATAGCTCTCTAGCCAGTTATTATAATATTTAGATGTCTGGGTTCATGAGTGTTACCATGCATTAATCATTGCATAGCATAATTTATTTTATTTTTCAGAGCGACTGCATCCTGTTCCTGATGAACTGGAGTAGGAAATATGGCTGTAAAAGACAGCACAGGGAGAGGTAGTGTGAGCATATACAGTGGAGGTAGGGGAGGTTAAGGTTTTCCTTCTTATAATTTAGGAAAAAGAATGAAGACCTCGGGTAACAAGTTAAGAATAAGTGTTTCGTTGTGCATAATTAATTAAAGAGTAAGATTTTTTTTTTTTAAATACTATACAGAGAAAAATCCCAATGTGCTCGGCTTCTACCCTTTCTGAGATGAACATGTGTCTGATCTGGTTGGCATAGTGGTACATTCCTTCCATGCAGCACTTCCTCTCCACACAGGTATTTCCCAGAAGCGTTTCAAAACTGTCAGAGACACAGACCATGCTAAGCACACGTGACCTTTCCTTCAGCTCCAATCGTGCCCTGCTTCCGACTTCTAAAGTTGTTTGGCAGGTTAGTAATCGAGTGTGCGATCTGCTTGTCAAAAAGATCCGCCAGAACGATAGAATTAGAAGCCATGTTAAAGAGTCAAATCTCTGCTTAATGTTTGACATAAGAGCTACACATTAATCTTCACTGAAAACATTTTAGCACGTGACATTGAAATAACAAAACTCCCATAGAATTTGTGCTAAAAGTGGGCTTTCTTTTGTGGTGAATACTCCAACGGCAAGTTAAAACGGTTCACTGTCTCACATCGCAAGTGCTTGTCAGACTAATTTATTCTTAGTTTCCACAACAGCTTATACACTTTGTCCAGCTTCTTCTTGAAGCACTTTGACCAAAACCATGGCAGCTCCACCACCATTGCTCCATCATGACAATCTGCGCCAGGTCCAATCCATTTATTTATTCTTTCTTTTCTTTGTTTACAATGGATCCTGAGTCTAATTTGGGAACACTTGGTACATTAGTAAGAATACACCATTAATGGGACATCAGTGCATCTTGGGGCACCATGCATACACATTCACACACTCATTCACGCCTAGCGGCAGTTTAGTCTAGCCAGCATATTTTTGGGATAGTGGAAAGAAAGTCACAGGGAGAACATGCAAAGCTCTACACAGACACTAAACCAAACCCAGGATCAAACTGATCCAACCCATGATTCCAAAATGGCCACCACAGCTGAAATACTGCTTACTTTTAATATCTGCTGCCTCAATAATATTCACTTGCAGACTCCAAGAAAAGACAATTAAATTTGAACGAATGTGCACTAATGTTAAATACATGCTTTCGCAGTATTTTTAGGTAAAAATTGCTGCTTAGTTTACTGTGACCTTACTGATTATGCACATCATCTTGGTCTGTTTGTCACAGTCTTGTAAAATAAGACATTTGCTCTGAGCATTTAACATCCTTAATTTGTTCTAACGCTCTTCTGCAAATGAGAAGATGTGAGCATTTCCCACATCCAAACAATCCAAGATGTTTAACCTGGAAGAATAGGGCCCAGATTGACACATTTATGACTCCAGCATGCTTTATTTCTATCCTGGGTGATATGTTCCTCATCTATCAGGAGAGAAAAGTGGAATCACATTGAAACGAGTCATTCAAGTGTCTTCAAAAAGATTTTGCAATATAATAAAAAATGCTGGCAATATAGTTAAAGACAGGCCTGCTTTATTTTCACCAGATTTATTTCCGTTCGCTGGAATATGCGAAGTTGGGGATTCGTCCAAACTCCCACAGAAACACTCATCTGGAGCGTCTGACATTTGGTCAGGATGATCACAGCTTGTAATAAAACCAAGGCTCATTTCAAAAAGAGATGGGAGGAGATGCCATCCCTAGAAAAAAAAATAAATAAATAAATAAAACCACCTGGTAGGGTTGACGTCTCTCTTTTCTTTCCCGTCCATTACTATTATTGATATTCTAGATTCCGGTTACATTTGAGATTTGCACGTTATGTTTTCTTAGACATATTAGATGGTGTAAAAAAACCAAAACAAAAAAAAAAGAGAACATTACAACTGGGGCAAATGAATACGTTTCACTGAATTGAAAGTAGTTGATAACCCTGAGACAGTGTGCTGACCTTTAGTTGCACTAGTATAAGTATTAAAGTAGTGCATGATATTAAAAGTCTAGCTCACTGCTTTACGTTTTTTTTCTATCTCCTTACTTTTTACTTGGATTCAGTTTTAATTAAGTTCTACACTGTATACAACAAATTAGTTACAAAGTTATTTTAATACTGATGCTTTTTCCCCTACTCACAATTAATTAAATGTGGTAGCGTGTACAGCAAGGAAAATAAACAAGGTACTGTGACACAGAGTGTCACTACTGCCACCCTAAAAGTGATATATTATCACTTATATTATCCACGTTTCCCCCCCCCCCCCAAGTAATTAAAGGCAGAAAAGTAATGAAAAGAAAGCATTAATTTCCTCTGTCTGGAGGGACTTTCCAGTGCTGGAAAACTTTGCCACTGCATAATAAAGCACTGACACTGAGACAGCTTCTATAATTGACCATAAATATTAAATAAATGCCTCAGAGAAACAATTATACCTTATACATATATACGTAGAATATATGACGAATATGTTACTTAACACCTAACCCTCACAGCTTTATTGGCTTTTTGAATGCCCTGTTCCAGATTCAGTTCCCCTTTGCTGTTATAATACCCTCCACTCTTCTGGAAAGACTTTTCAATATTTTTTATAATATAAACTGTAATACTATAGTACTGTATTAAACTGAATAAAAGCAAAGATGCTGTAATAGAAAATAAATCAACACCTCCTGACCAATCAGATTTGAGAATTCAGCACAGCTTTGATAGTTGGACCGAATTAGAATTTGTCCAGATTTTATGAATAACAAGCAAGAAATTCTTTATATCAATATATAAAGCTATAAAAGCTTTGTTCATTGGTGTTTTATCCAACTATAGCACCTTGATAGTCAAAGTAAAAACTCGTTGGCTTTAAAAACACTCGATTTCTTGGCTTCAGTTCCTCGCACCTGCATACTGTGACGCTAATAGTATAAATGCTACAAGGTGCCAGAAGGTACACATAACCCTGAGCGGTGTCAGAAGACCCCACCAGACCTCTAAACACCAGGACTACTTCTAGTAGTCTACTTCCTTCACAGGTAACACACCATGACTGGCTGCCCATCTACACACACCGAACAGAACAAACGCACCATTAAACAGGCGAGAAGGAGTGAGCAAACAAAGGCTTCCAGTGTGTCTGCAGCCGAGCAGCTTGGAACCCATTAATAGAAATTCGCCTTTCCGCCTGCAGTCGAATCTAGCAGGCCAGCAGTGCATGAGAGACCCGGACCATGACCCAACGCAGACATGCTGTATACACTGTACCATGGTGCTAATTACTGCCAGACCTCAGAGAAGCTTTGCCAGCAGTATCCATGCTGCAGAACTCCAGCAGTTCTCCATAACAGCGAATGAGCCAAACAGACAGAAGCTTGGAACAGAAGCCAATAGGGAAGGAAGTGGTCTTTTCACTCACATAGTGAGCAATAGAGCTGGCAATCTAATCTAATGGCAAGCTTTCACACAGCGTTACTGAAAGCGAATCTAGCTTAGAATTTAAATGACTGCATGTACATTAATTGAACACTGAAACCCCAGGTCTCTAATTACAACATCCATTTTAGGTGTTTATGACCAAGGCAGGTCCTACACACACCACACCGAAACTTAAAGCACTGAAATTGTATTCTCACATGTACTATTTGTGTCTTCTCCAAAGCTTATTGGTCCATTGGTGTTAATCAGGGCCTGTATACAAACTCCAAACTCTTTTTACTTCAACTAGCTTTACCTGCTTGAAAAGCAGAATGACCGCCAAGCACAACATCTAGCCATAGGCAAGGAACCCAAGTGCCTTACCTCAGTGACTTCTACTGAACAATGGCCCTCTCTCCACCCATATATCCGCTCGCAGGCAAACGTCTAGCCCAATGCCCACACACGTGGGTATGGCTTAGGGGTTTCTTTCCCTACTCAGGCTCTTGACCAGTAGTTTGCTCCCCTTGATGTGCACCAGCCATAAAGAAAACATTCAAGCCCTGTGGTGGTGTTGGTCTTGGACGAAAGCTATGCTTGGGTTTTTTAAGTATCTAGAGGACCCTTTGTTATAATATCCAGCAGGGCCGTTTGGTTCAATTATTTTGTGGCTGTAAAAGTAAAGACTTACTGCATTTCTGCTGTTTCGATTAAAGGCATAAAGGAGGTTCAGATCAATAATGTGCAACTCGCTTTCTTTTTGAAAAAGGACTGTCTTTGGTGCTATAGTACATTTCTATGTAGACATTGTAAAACCCTACAGCTTAAAATAAATCTCATTAAAAAGTATTATTTCTACAACATAATCCGCCTAAGCTTTCTCACCACAATTACCAAACTCCCTTTAATCCAAACACACATTTTTTTCCTTCATTCAGATTTAGTATCCTGATCAGGGTCATTGTGGATTCAGAGCACATCCTGGAAACACTGAGAGTGAGTTGGGAATACATCCTGAATGGGATGCAAGCCAGTTCATTGAAGAGCACCATACACACCTACAAGAGTGTTAGCACCTACTCATACTCTTATGCTTTATGAATAGTGGCAGGAATCTGAAGAAACCTGAGCAAGCCCATGACTAGCATTACACGTCAAACTCAACAGGACAGAACCAGCAACCCTGGAGTCAGGTGGCAATGCTACCTAATGCACAATCGTCCCACGGAATAACCCACTTGTTCCCCTCACAATCAATTTCACCAAACACAAAAATGCAACCATGTTAAAATGTGTTTCACATCAATTGCCCAATCACAAAACAGTAGCTCAGTGGAGATCCTGAGTTGCACCACAGGTTAAGATTTTGTCAGGTACATTAGAAGCCCAAAATCACTGAAAAACCATGTCACACAAAATTGTGCTAAAGCGCTAGGAGATGTTGGGTGTTATTTTGCTACTGCAGCTTTTTACCTTAAAGTGTGCTGTACATAAAAACATCAGTTTATAGCATGCAGTATCTCAAATTGTCACGGTTATGTCTTTTAATATGCAACATGAACTCTTATGACATTGATATGGTGTCAAAACTGTGACAAAACTAAAAACAGCGATTTCAGATGAACACTTGTATGTGCAAATATAGTATACATAGACAAAATCTCAAGTCCACATTATTAGGAACAACTATCTGCCTGCACAATTATGCAAATATCCAATGATGTGGCATGAAATTATACAGAGAGGTCAAGATTTTATATTTACATCAAACATTAGACTGAAGAAAGAATTGGATCTCTGTGACTTTGATCGGTGCAGTAATGTACTGTAGGTACCAGGGGTCTTGGGTATTTCATAAACTACTGATCTCCTTGGAATTTTACACTTAACAGTATATACACAGAATGAGGTGGAGACAGTAAAAACATTCAATAAATGACATTTCTGTGGGTGAAATTGCCTTGTTGAAAGGGTAGGGGAGAAATATCCAGATTGATTTGAGCTGCCAGGCAGGATACAGCAACTTAAACAAGTACTCTTTTACAACTCTGTTGAACAAAAAGGCATCTCAGCTTGCACAAATGTGCTAGAACATCAGAAGACCAACTTCACTCCAAGAACAGGAATCTGGTGCTATCATGGGCAAAGGCTCACCCAAACTGAAGAGATGAAGACTACACATGAGTTGATCGATCTGAGCTACCTGGTGAAGGCTTCTTCTGTTTTAGCCCATTGACCTCAAGGTTTGACCTTTGTTTTGTGCATGATGAGATGCTTTGAGCTCATCATGGTTGTAAAGAATGATTATTTGAGTGACTGTTTGAATTCTTTCTAGTAGTTTGAAGGAACTGAACTCATTTTCCTCTGGACTGTTTAACATGACATTTCCACCCAAAAAAAAAACATTTGCTCATTCGATGTTTTTTGTTTATCGCACCATTCTGTAAACTAGAGGCTGTAGTGTGAGGAAAACCAAGAGGATTAGCAGTTTCTGAAGGATTATCCATTCTTTCTTTATTTTTGTTGTTTTGATCTGAAGTTCTAGATATTATATATTCATATGCTAAAAAGTGGAGCAGTCAACTTTATACTTCAAACTTGACTTAAAACAAATTGTTGCGTGTATAACCTCCACCCCCCCAAAATAAATACAAAAATCAAAAACTAAATTTAGCCCTAGAAGAAAGTGCAGAAGGTTTTCCACAGAGAGGGAGCAGCACCCTCTACCCGCCTCAACCAGCATCTCACATCATCTCTTAATGCAAACCGCTAACAAACACAATGTGCATGCAAATCAAAGTGCCAAAAGCGGTAAAGATGAAAGAAAAACCCACAATAGATACTGTTTGTTTGTTTGTTTGTTTGTTTTCCAAACAATTTTCCACTCATTTGAATGTCTTCTGTGGCAGGTTAAATGATTATAAATGCACGCCTTTTTAAAATTTCGCACGAGTCCAGCGTTTAAAGATCTCAACAGTGGCAAGGGGGAGGGAATATTCGCACCTATGCGCAAAACAGCTGGAAACCGCTCCATTATAATTTCGAGAAATGCGCAAAGTGCGCTCGGACCTGTAGATGCCAATGAATGAGCGTGCGTGCGCGCGCGGAATGGAGGGAAGGTGTGAGGGTTATTCAGGGTCACAGCTGTGCGCGAATCTCCGCAAACTCACCATCCAGCTTCATCTCGGAGAAGATCCGCAATGCTCAATCGTAATCCATCCGATTTGCGATGTCACAGCAAAAGAACGCAACCCAGCAGCAGATCGAGCGCCCTGTGCCCGTTTCAGCTCACACCGTGAGTGTGTGTGTGTATACAGAATGTGTGTATTGTGTCCTGTTTCTCTGCGCCTGAGCGCTGTGTGAGTGTGTTTGTGAGTGCTCTCAGGATCAGCTGCAGAAGAAACCCAGAGATTCAGCTGTACACGCCCACCTCTCTTAAAGGCGCACGGCATTATATAAAACGCCGACAGATTTCACCATTTGGATGACGAGTTAGAAGTCGGATTGCGCATGCGCAAAATCGTTGACGCTTTCTGCTTAATTGCTAAACACCCCCAAACAATGAAACCACTGAGAAGGAACCCAAAAATGGAGATGGATACAACTAAGGAAATGAAAGAAAAATAATGGGAACATTATTAAGACAGAACACACAGTTCAGTTCGAATTTAAGTCAATTACAAATCCACATTAATAAATTTTTTTTGAAAATGCAAATTTTTATTTTTGTCTTTTTCTCGCCTTACGTCCACACTGAGACAAAAACATTTGAAAACGCTCTCCAAAGCGGACAAAATTGAATACAGTGGGGTTTTTTTTGTGTGTCGGAGTGTGGACTGTGAAAACGGCTTTCAAAAACAATGGCCCATTTTGGTCGTTTGACGGTGCCTTTCCTCGACATTGCAGCAAAGAGCCAGACAGTAAATAAACGTAAGGTGGAAATGGTGCAGGTGGAAGCATCTTACGGTTTACTCATGTGCAGTAGAGAGACATCAACATTTTCAGATGTTTCAGTGTGGATGAGCAACTTGGGGAATGATTGTAAAGGATAGTGTGGACGTGGAGCGTTTTGATTTGGAAACGCCATTTACAAAATTGATCCAGATTAGTGTAGAAGATGTAACATTATTGTAATTTCAACTATATACAGTGTAGTACGCAGTGAAACGAAACAGCGTTCCCTTCAGAACCAAGGTGCTACATCAGATAATATCAGTCAACAAAAAGGAAAACAGAATGACCCAAAATTCTCAACTAAAAACATAAAGTGCACATGTGCAACATTTAGTGCAAATGAAAATGGACAACATAAGACAGGGAGACTGTAAACACAGTAACACATACGGTACAGAAGGTTTGTACAAAAACTGTATATATATATATATATATATATATATATATATATATATATATATATATATATATATATATATATATATATATACTGAGATCATGTGACACTTAGATTGCACACAGGTGGACTTTATTTAAGTAATTACGTGACTTCTGAAGGTAATTGGTTGCACCAGATCTTATTTTCGAGGCTTAATAGCAAAGTGGGTGAATACATATGCACGCACCACTTTTCCGTTATTTATTTTTTAGAATTTTTTGAAACAAGTTATTTTTTTCATTTCACTTTACCAATTTGGACTATTTTGTGTAGGTCCATTACATGAAATCCAAATAAAAATAAATTTTAATTCCAAGTTGTAAGGCAACAAAATAGAAAAAAACGTCAAGGGGGGTCAATACTTTTGCAAGGCACTGTAGGTCTTAGAGTCTTAGGTGATGCATCTCTGAAATCATTTATAAAGTAAATTTGATGGTCGGGTATAGACGAAATCTCTCAAATATCTCAAATCATAATTTTTTTTTTATATGAAACATTTTCTTAAAGAATATAATCTTCCTCAAGGGATTCCAATGTCAGATTTTGAATGAGTTCTCAGTTCTGTAGCTCCTAGTTTTAAACAACAATGACTGTATAAGACTGTAGAAAGGACATTTCTTATAATCTTACATTCCAGTGCTCATGTTAGTTCTCACTCTCCAGGGTTCTGTATTGTTTTAAAGACTATAATCACACTCTTGATGTCACCCAAATGAGGACAGGTTCCTTTTTTGAGTCTGGTTCCTCTCAATGTTTCTTCCTCATAACATCTAGGAAAGTTTTTTCTTTGCCACAGTTGCCACGGCTGCTCATCAGGGATAAATACACATCATTCACTCCAACTGATGATTTCTGTAAAGCTGCTTTGAGACAATGTCTGTTGTGAAAAGCGCTATAGAAATAAACTTGACTTGACTTGACTTGACTGTTTCGTCTGTTAATTTGTTTACAGCCATCAATGTCGTTAAGACACATTACCTCACCTTTACTTTAGAATTTCATTCATCTTTACATTTCAAACCTTCACCATCCCTCGTGTTGATTTTGCTAACTTGTATACACCGACTGTTCTGAAAAAAAGTGATTGTGTCACAGCGTCACAGAGTCTGTAACCAAATCCAACACAAAGGCCAGTGTGTAGAGTAAAGGAAGAGGTTTTTCCATCAGTGAGAATGAGTTTTCAAGACTCCACAACCTGGCCAGGATAATGTCCATCCTATGCCTTGCAAATAAGAGGACATTTTTCGTTCTTTTTCACTCTACCCAACAGTGGACGATGGTAATCCATGGCAACTAAATGAGCACTGGAGGACTTTGGGTGCTGTTTTAATGAAAAGGCCTCCTGAGGACTTACAAAGGGGCTTCACTGAATGTCCTTAGTTGATATCCACAGCAAGTCGACACACTGCTATTGATCACATTTGTAAAGTAACAAAACAAGAAAAGCCGTGTGGATTAAATATTCAAAGCAAGACGCTTAAAGTTGGGCAGGAATAAAACTACTTTAGGTTACCTGAAGATTGTATTTCTGTACAGGTTTGAGACCTTCAGGGCAATACATATACCATATATGTTTAACCTAGCAGCATAAAGTGTTGTAAACTCCTTGAGAGGAAACTTTCAGGCTTCCATACAAAACAGAGAGGTTTTCACTTTAGTACAAGGGTTCCAAATGCAACTCATTTAAGAGCTAGAACCATTAAGTATGAAAAACCCTTGGGCTTTTTTACCCTAAAAAATGCACACTTTTACTTAGGATGCACAATTGAATCTAGATCATTTTGGCACTGAAAAAACACCAGTTCCATTGCCCACGGACATCTTTAATTACATTACTGCGTGCTGTTATGGTGATGTGGTTACTTTTTCTGTCAAGACTTGCCACTGGTGGTAAATGTAATTCATTACTGCACTAAAGTAGCTTTTCGTGTATGTGTACTTTACTGAAGTTTTTCCATTTGAAGAGATTTTACTTCAACTTCACTACATTTCAAAGTCAATTATGTTACTTTTTACTCAACTACATTTTGCGAAATCATTCCTACCTTTTTATTTACGAGTGGATAAAAACTTGACTGGTCAATCACGCAGCAAGCCACCAATCAGGGTTGAGCGCACGCTGTGTTTTGAACTTGTTTTGATTGCCGCTTAGTGGTATCTGCTTAGCACGAACATACAGTTCAGCATCAGTTCAGTAGCAAAAAGAACATTTTGAGAGGAATAAATGATGGAAGAAACTCCTGAATCTAACTTGCCACAACACCCATGGCCTTATTTGCCCAATTTTAAGTACTGTAGTTGAAAAGAAGTTTGTGTTTGACTCATTAATTTTATTCTATTACTAGATTAATTTGCTGAGAGTCACAGAGTCTTTTCACATAAACTGAGTTGATAAAGCAAAGAGTCCTGTTTAATAGGAATTTTATAGCCATTATAAATATATACTTTTATACTTTTACTCAAGTATTGTACATCGTGTATCTCTACTTTAACTCAACTACATGGTTGGTGTACTTCTTCACTTGCATTTGGGAAAAATAATGGTGCGTAATACCGAACAATAATTGTTACTGTTGCAATAATTCGTCTCATTTGTGATTTCATATTATTAAAAAATGTATACAAAAATCGAAAACATTACTCTGTAACGTGTGTTACAAATGTAGATCATTTTTAAAGTTATAGACCAGAAAAAATATTGTACAATAAGAAACAATCCAATATATTGTACAATAGATTTCAATGCCTAATACAGCTATTCGCTATATCTAATGAGAGACAATAAGCTGTTCTTTTTTTATTTATTTTTTATGGAATTTGCCTCTTCTCATGGCAGTTGTGATAATTGCACTAGTTTGCTACAGTCATACATCAATGTAGAACTCCTATGCAAATTTGCAAACTATAAAAGAAAGAACCATTCAGGACAACTGAAGTAGCAAATCTTAATAGTGATTCTTCTCAAATATGCAGTTTTCTATCCTTTTTGTGACAGTGAACTCTAGCCACAGTGGGACTGTCACAGTGAACTATAGCAGCAGTGATCTCACTTTCAGGGAAAATCCCTCTGATGAAAATAGGGTCTGTTGTAATGTTTTTGCTGGTGGGTAGCCTTCTAACAAATCAGCTCACTCAGCTGCAAAGGCATTTTATTTTAGCGACAAGCTTGACCAAAACCTCTAAGGAGGCTTGTCTAAAACTTTTTTTGCAAAGCGCCAGTATGTAGTGTGCTAGCCTGGATTTAAAGCAGCATCCAAGCTGAAACACCTAATTCCACTTGTGTGAATAGTTGTATTTGCTTAGCATTGTACTTGTTGTGCTAATAAATTGTACATACGCTGGTGCATTTCAGATAACCGTAATGAATGCTACATTTTGGCTTATGGCAGTGATTTATCCATCGCTGCATCTTTCCATTTCTTACTAAAAAGAGTTTAAATTGACACATCTGAATGTCTTTTATCCAGCATTTTGTATTTTAGTACACACTTTTTAAAGTAAATAATTTTTTTTTAAGTGTTCTGTATCTGTAACTGCACTTTTGAACAGCATGTGGTTTTCGAGATATATATATATATATATATATATATATATATATATATATATATATATATATATATATAGGTTAGGGTTCCCTATCTTTAAGGAGAAATGTGTCTGTGAAAATGCTCAGTTATCCAAGTGCAGTTATCTGAAAATGTATCTAACTACAGTAGATAGATGTCCAGTTGACATGATTCAACATCCAGACAGTAAAAGAAAAGTGCAGCTTCTTACCTTGGTCATTTCAGTCCTTCAGTTTGCAGACTCCCACTACTTTTTTTGTCATACATTTTGTTTCATGTTCTGTAGATTGTATTTTTAGTCAGGTTACATTTGGTTTGCATGTTTTGTTCATTTCCCTTTTCTATAATAAACTTTATTGACCACTCCTCTTTACTGCACTGATTGCATTACAAACCTTCATATTTGTTGACTCTGTAAAATGTTGTTTTAGAATTGGTTTTTAAAATATTTCCTATAAATGATTTTCCTACTGCAAGTTTTTTATAACCTGCCAAAGATATTTTGTTAATGGAAGAGCACATTCAGAATCTTTGCTGTGGCTTATTTCCCCTGATTTCTCTTATAAAATCCACTTTCCTTTCCCATGTCTCTTTTATTTTGTAGCCTTTTATTATATGTTTGTCAGGTCTGATTAGCACTTCATGCATAAACACTCCATACCTATTAAAAAGATGTAGGGCGGTAAATATCAAAGAATATTCAAATTTTGTTTTTATTTTCCTTTCATTTTTTGTGCACAACTTTTTCTCTTACTTATTTTGGTAACTTTTTTGTAATACTTGAATTCTGTATGTTTTCCCTTCTATGTTGACTCCTCAGTTATTTGTGTCTCTCTCTACTGTATATTTCCTTCCTCCATCTTTCAGTTTGAGGCACAGACAGAGAGTGGCCACTGTCTGTTGGCTTGCTAACAGAAGCAATGCTATTTATATGCACTTGCCGGGGTGGATAGCGATGGGCTGAATGAGCCAGGATCTCCAAAGCCACCCGCTAAAGCTGAATGGAAGGGAGTGTGCCACCCATCTCTGCTAAATCAGACCTGCAGCTGGGTGAAACGCTCCGACTCGCTCCAAACCCCATCAAATTAAAAGTGTTTGCTGCATATCAAGTTCGTTTCATTTTTAAACTCCATCCTCCTTCACCAGGCTGACAACATGTGGCTTAAACAGATGTTTCAGAAACTAATTTTACTCAAAGCAAAAAATATTTGACGGCGGCTGTCTGGTAGAAGTTTGAGGCCGTAATCAAGAATCGAAATGTTCTCAGGGTTTTTGCTTTAAAATGAAAAGTGAGTGTATATATATATATATATATATATATATATATATATATATATATATATATATATATATATATATATATATATATATATATATATATATATATATATATATATACATATATATATATATATATATATATATATATATATATATATATGTATATATATATATATATATATATATATATATATATATATATATATATATATATATATATATATATATATATATATATATATATATATATATATATATATATATATATATATATATATATATGTATATATATATATATATATATATATATATATATATATATATATATATATATATATATATATATATATATATTCTCTTTTTTCAATATATATTTAAACACTGAGTGTAATAAATTCTACATCTCTCCTGTGGATCGGATCAGAAATGTATAGTGCCGGTCTGCTCGTACAGTTAAAGAGTTGTGTGCAACCAAACACAAAAGCAGAATACGGGCTGCCAGAAGCATATTTGTACAGGTGGTTTGCGTTGCATTCTTGCAATTGAACATGAGAGAGTCTGAGCCATCTGTATGGGAGGGCCTGATCTAATGTCCGTTTCACAGCACAGCCCAGTAGTCCTTCAGAAAAAGCACTGCTATAAAAGGAAATGGTATGCATCACAAATCTTTAGCCTTTTGGTTCACATGCCACAAATTGCTTTGCCTATACTTGTATGCATTGATCTGGTTATTTCAGTAACGCACCAATATACAGTTTTATATGACAGTCTTTCGTCTCGCCATTCCGCTCTAAAGTACAGATAAGTAAAGTGTTTTGCAGTGATGGTTCTTCAAGTTTCACCTATCTCTACTCAAACAGCTTTTGATCACCTTGTTTACCAAAGCTATTTTTGCAGTAGTAAGCTGTAGGAAGAGTCCTGGTTCTTCCAAATGTTTTCCCATTAGGAATTATGGAGGCCACAATGTTCATGGGAACCTCAAAAGCAGCAGAAATTTCTTGTAGCATTCCCTAGATCTGTACCTCAACACAATCCTGTCTGATGGCTTGGTTTTGGCTCTGATTTGAGAGGTGTGCGCCTTTCCTAATCAATTGAATGTGCCACGTGAACACTAGTCAAAGTTGATTCAGAGAAATGGCATGCATCTGTGCTAAATTGTCATAGGAAAAGGTGTGGAAACCTGTAAAAAATTTAAAATAGATCACAAATTTGGTTTGGATTTGTTACTACGGGACAAAAATAAAAGATTAAAGCTGCACCATAACAAAAAATGAGATGGTCTATATATTTTTTAGATACACTGTGTGAATTCGAATGCTAAGCTAAAAAGAGATACAGCAGTGTTTTGTCAGCAGTGCTCTATGTAATTGGTGAAACTACACTTACAGTAAGTTTGTTTATACAATGCTAGCTGAATGCAGTCAATCCAGTATTGACTATTCTAGTGCCTCTGCTTGTATGTGTATTGAATAAAAACCATGTGACTGTCACATGAACTCATTTGCTGGGTGTGGGACATAAGGTTGACGTGTAATATTATTCAATCAACACAATTTTTTTTAATACAGTTTACACCAGCATTCATAACTACTGATTTGGATTGCATTTGAAATTCAAACTTTATCCTGAAAACCAAGTTTTTATTGATGTTGTGAGGTGTTCTAATTTTGTTGAAAAGTCAGAAGGTTGTCTGATGATCTGACATTACAAGAGGATGTTGTTAAAGAAGTTACAATGGTGTTCTTCATGAGGAAAAAAAATCCACCATTCAAAAACCTAATGCAACAATCAGATCTTTGTTAGAGTGTAAAAAAAAAAGACTGGTGTTCAGCATTACACTAATGAGGAAAATACAATGTAGAGAGAGTGGAGACAGTTTGGACAAAAATAATCCAGTGCAGTTGGTTTGAGTTAGGCCAGAGACTCTGCTTGGCTAATTAGATATTTATGACATGACAAATGCTATGGCAGCGGTTACGGAGTGTAATGATGAGTAGGTGAACGAGACAAACACTAGAGAACTGCTGCATTTCGGGAAAAGATGAAGCTAATGATGTTTTGTAGTTCTGGAAAATACAAGAAACCAATAACCAAAAGTGAAAATAAACCTACATGTAAATAACCAAGTAAATAGTGGGTGTCAAGATTGGATTAAGGATCTAAAGATTGATATGCAAGCAGTTCTTGTTGTATTTTCCCTTTAAAGCTATAAATCCTTTTTGTGAAACTACCCTGGTGGCAAAAGAACACGCTGATTTCACACCACAAAATCCCATCCACTTTGTGGCCTCGTTCAAAATACCACAATTACACACTTAAGCAGAGAATATTACTTTCTCAGGAGTACAATGAAACCTCACAGCTATAGTTTTAGACCTCCATGCTCCATGCTGGGACATCAAGCAAGACTGCTTCTTCTTTGCAGGATGTCGACAGACCATGGCTTTCCTATGCACGTCACCCGAAGCTCTGTCATCGTGGGTTAGATGAAAGACAGTAGCCAGGGAAGTCCCCACTATGAAACATTGACCACCCACAATTTACGACACCAACTCGGGGAATTAATGACAGAGCATCCTTAAAAACAGTTGGGCAACAGAGACTCTATAATGTGTGCATATGAGGAATAATTTTCTTCTACTCTGTAATATAGAAGTGTTTATAGGACAGAGGCTCTTTCTGCCCATTTAAAGGGTGGAGGAGGCTCCTATTCATGCTGGATTGATTAGGATACAAACCTCAGAAGCCATGAAAGATGCACAGCAAACATTATATATTTCTTGTACGTCATATTTTTGCTTCAGGAAATACTCTATTTTGTATAATAATAGTCTCAATAGCCATCATACAGTTGAACTTTCCAACTGCTTTTGTCTTGTTTACTGTGCTGATTATTACATTAAAAAAGGTTCATGTTTTCCATCAATGCATTAATGAGAATCCCAAGAATATTGTGCTAACAACATCCTGGGAACAAAAACACAACATGCTCCAAATGACTTAAAGGCTAAAGCTGGTTAATCAAATTCATCATTGCAGTTGTCTTTTTTTCAGTCTATTAACAGAAGCTCAAAAAACTTGGCACAGACAGCTGAACAAACGAGTTTGTTCTTCCCCATGATTGTCTGAAAACCCAGTGTTCTCTCTTGCCTTGGTTCATTTCAACATCATGGGTATTCCAGAGTTTCAGCAGTTCACCTATTAATCAACTGGTTATAATGGAAATATAATCTTACTAAGGCCTTATAGACAGATTTAACCATCACTTTAAATTTATGTTCCTCAGAGGTCAACATACAGAGTTTCAATGAAACTTGTTTTTCTCCCCTGTATTAAATGTAAGGAATTATTTTCTAGTGAAGTGTGAATGTAAGCTTCTGTGACTGGCAGATTCAATAGTATTGGTTCACTCAAGATGTTTTAGGTCACGTAATTGTTTTGCTATGAGACAGCTGATTTCCCAGTTCCAAGCCACAATCATGATTGCCTGCAGGTAAAGAAAACACTGAGATGAGACCTTTGAAATGAGATACGATCCAATGCCTGTCGTGAGAGCCTATAAAACTGTATTAAACAGCATCATTTCTGCATGCCATCATAATGCAGGCAGGAAAAAACCAAGAAGAAAAACCTGCCACTGACTAAGCTGAAAGTTGTCACATATCTTTGTGTTGTGACAAGTCCTTTTACTTGTTCTTTCATGTGGCACTGTGTCTCACTATCATTCCTGGTGAATCTCACAATACCTAGTTCAGTCAATCAGTGCTGCCTTGAAGACATGTGGCATTCCATCCTAATGATTCACATCGCAATCTGAAAGGAAAGATACAAACAGCATACGTTTTTCACTTGTACTTTGCGCACAGGAAAGACTTATTTTTTGCAGAAAATGTACATTGTGTACACTCTTGGGCAAGTACAACATGGCAAAATATATTAATTGTTTAATGCATTTAATCATTGGTCAGGAAGTTCGAAAAATTAAACAAACAGTGTAGATCTCCTCATGTTTTTTTAGTCATGGTTCAATTTATGAGCATAAGGTGTGGCAGATAACCACACAGGTAGCAAAGACTTCTGGCCCTGGCATGAAGCCGGCACAGCTGGCTTTCAGTTGGCACTGGCATACAGTATGTGAAGCAAACATGGCCCGGTTACAGTAGTGATAGAACCGTCTTTAAGGCAACAAACAAGGTATCGTCCAGTTGTTAAGTGTGTTATATGGCCCAAATGTGAAATATAGAGCTGTGCTAAAGAATTTATAGTAATTAAATTATAAAACCCTTTATAATAAATAAATAATTAAATAAATGAATAAATATCTACCAATCAAGTTGCATCTAGAAAAGTGCAATGGTTCATGGGTTTGCAAATTTTACATCATTGTAGTTTCACACACTAATCTTGTTAGTGTGTGACATTACAATGATGTAAAAATTGCAATTACTTTTGTCTTTTTGTTCTATTTTTATATTTTTTTTCTACAGTTGCAAGTGTGTAATCTTGCGATTTAGCTGGTTGGTTTGGTTAATGGTTAAGAAAACCTAATAACCGTCGTTCTTAACTCTGTTTTATATTTATTTATATATATAAATAAATATAAAACAGAGTTAAAAATGACGGCTAGTGAAGTGCAGCCTCAAGAGTGCATATATATATATATATATATATATATATATATATATATATATATATATATATATATATATATATATATATAGTTTGACATAGTTTTTAGGATTATAGAGTTAGTATGAGTTAACATCGTGGGAAAGTTAGATGTTACATGTATGTTTCTGCAGCTGTGAGAAGTAACCATCTGATGTCTGTAGCCACAGAAAAAGAAATTGATTTCACCATTAAAAGATGGCTATATGTGGCCCCGGATTGGCTGGTGGCAGAGAGTAAAACAGTTAATGGACTTGTGCCTTGGACATTGAATTGTGTGCACATTGCTGCTTCTTCATGAACTGAAACATAGATGTTCACGAGATTTTTTAAACATTGCATTGTCATTACAATTTGTTTTGTTAAAATATAAAAAAATAATTTCCATGTAAAACAAAGTATTAGTTTTAGAATACTGTTGTTTTTCAGGCATTTTTTCATCTGGGCCAAGGGTGCGTATAAAATGGCTAGGTTTTGTTGAGACTGACATGTGGAACTTGTCTGGTCCTACATAGGACCAGAATTGGGCCAGCTATATTCATACATTTTGTGCAGATTTGGCTATGCCATGGGCCATATAAGGCCTGAGTTCTGGCAACCAGACCTGGTCCAGTCATGTACCGTAATTAATTGCTATATTTGGGTCAAGTGAAAGTGGGCTGTGTGGACCAAACCAATTTTGCTATGTGGGCAAACAATGGCTAATTATTAAAAAAAAGAAAAAAGAAAGAAATTCCAGAAGATGGAACATGAAACACTGATATCATTTTTGCATGTGTGTGTGTGTGTGTGTGTGTGTGTGTGTGTGTGTGTGTGTGTGTGTGTGTTCATTTTGTTCAAACATTCTCATCCTTGTGATGATTTTATCTTGATGTACAATTTCCCCAAACACAACTGCAGCAAAAGTAAACAAGTAAATTGTGGCAAATGGAGCTCTCAGAATTGCATTTGTTTCACATTTCTCAATGTTCAATTTCTCATCTCTATAAAAACTCCAATAATCTTCAGATTCTTCACTTAAGTCATAGTCTGTACTCTAAGTATAGACTGTTAAATTTACTCAGTAAGAAAGTAAAAAAAAAAAATAGAATAAACATTCACAAGAGAAAAAAAGACATTTACTGTTTTAGTTACTAAACTAACTAACTTAGGGGAAATTAGTGCCCCTTTCCCTAAGAAAAGTAGCAAAGCCTTAGCTAAGGCTAACTAGCAACTTTAGCAACAAGCTATCAACTAACATCAAGTTTAATCCTGTAAAGCTAGGATATGCTAGCTAGCATGATACTAACTTAAATGAAGATTGCTAGGTAAATACAAATTGTGCATAGCTTATATATGTATTACAGTGATAAGCTTTAAGTCTCATTCGCTCAAGTTTCAGAATCTTCAACTTTTAAGCTGCCTGGTGCTATGTGATCTTTGTTTTCATTTAGGGAGTTTATATTGATTTCATTATAATATATTAGTATAACATTGTAATAATCAAGCTACCTAACATTTTGAGAGATAAAGCTGCTATTAGTTAGCATGATGACTTTAATGATACAAACTAGCAGGGCTAAGCATGCTAATATTGGGCCTGATAGATACAAAATGTAAGGCGTTGATCTGACCATTAACAACCTGACAGAAAAAATTATACTATAAAGTGTATAAAGCAACAAATTTTCAGTGATGGATATGGCATCTGTTGAAGTTATTAGAGTTTATAGCAACATTTAACAAGTAAATGTGGTGTTTGGGAATGTAGTGACTATGAACTACGTTTCTGTTAAAGTCAAAAGGTGAAAAAAAACAAACTTAAGTAATATACCAATACTAAAAAAACATACTTTAGTCATTGTTATTGAACTTTTCACCTCTGATTTCCCTATATTTCTATACGAAGGTGAATGATTGAAGCAGCAAAGAAAAACAGAATGGTTCAAATGAATGTGTCTGAATGATCTATTAGGTAGAAAAGTGTGTTTTGCTTGGTCATGAACAGAAGCACTGTTGTTGTTTTTCTTTTTCTGTCAGTGCTTTCAGAAATGCCACATAACTTCATGCCACACTGTGTGTGGTTCTCAGGGTGTTGCGACACAGATGGACTACGCAGAGCTGCATGACGATCAGAGCCAGAAATATAAAAGGGCATCTGGATATCGAATAAAAAATGCATTCTGACATCAGCCAACAAGCCCATAGCGGCACGTTTGGGAAATTTGTCGATGGAATCGGCCGATAATACTGCCAGTAAAAGAGAGATTTTCCATCTGTGTGGTTCAGTGTATACTTAGATTCTCATTTTGTCTTAGTAAATATTTGAATATTCTTTTAAACAAAATGCTTTATATATTTTCTTTGAACTACAGATAATCATGTGTAGCTTCAGCCCCAGAGTGTAATATTGAGATTTGGAAGTATAAAGAAAAGATTTATTTCTAAGTGAAAGAGAGAGCATCCACACTAATACAGACCTACACACACACACACACACACACAAACACACACACGAAGCAGTGCTACAGGCTCTCGGACACAATAATAAAGGTTTTACTGCACAATCTGGCATCGTTGTGGTGAACCACACATCACATCATAATTTAATCTAACAGAACTAATATGGTGCAACAGGGTGAAGCTTTCTATATAGCATGCTATTCCTGGAAAGAACTACACATTCTAGAAACCTCTACACACTTTCATGCTGAAAGTATATGCCTCTGGTCATGCCTTGTAACTTTGCGGCTTAAAAAAAATGCAGCATATCCCGTATATCGTAGAGAGATGTTGTTAGTGTTGGTGCCAAGTGCATTCTTGGTATATGTTTTATAAGCTATACTTATGTCTATTTCGACCAGACTACAAACATTTTACAGTTACCTGCAACTGCTGCTCGATTACATACTCCTGTATGCGCAAATGTATAACACATTAATTTCTTTTACAGACTTCCACTTTTCACTCTTGTAACTACAAAACTTTTCTTATAGTTAACCTGTAGTTCCTGGATCAGCCAAAGTTGTCACGGTGTTAGAGTGCACATTTATTTCTGTGTTTTTGGTGTTTCAAAGCCCAATTTTCACTCTTGTCTCCTTTTCATCAGCATTGCTGGACATTGAAACAAAGCTCATCCGGCTCCTCCGCTCGCAAACTGCCGCTCGTCCATGTGCTCTTTGCCACATGCATATATACCATAAAGTTTACACATTATTGTAATTTAAATTGCCCTGTTTTGCTAAATAATGTGTTGTAATTTGTTCAATTATTAACAAATTACAGTATACTAATCCATAATAATCACCGTACCTTAAGATTTCTGGGTAGGCCTAGCCTACTATACATTCGGGATATATTCACTTTAAAGTGTGATTTCTTTATTTGTAGGGTGCAAAAGAAAACAATAGATCGCAAAACATGCTATGGTGCATCTGTCATACTGTTATTATTACAAACATAATGGTTAACAAAGCACCACAAAAATGCAATGGGAATAACAGGGTGAAACAGTAGAACAACCACAGTTACCATAACACATAAATGTCATGCAGTGTCCAAATTAAGTAAGGACTAAAACACAACAGGACACGCTGTTTTGGGAAACCAATCAACAATGAGGTGGTTACCAATCTGAGGTAGGGTATAAAGTGTTTCATTTCTTCTAAACCATAGCAATTCAGCAATGCTAACACTTCTACCAAATTACAGATTATAGATTATACTTTCATTGTTTCATGTTGTGTCAAAAAAAGCCTTTTTTTTTTTTTAAAATCCAGAACGCACCATCCTCAATATGGAAGACTTTCCTGAGGTGGAAAAACCATACATTAAGTTTCTGGATTCAATCCCCCCTCTTTTTTCTATGTGGGTATCGCTATCTCTCTCTTTCTCTCTCTCTCTCTCTCTCTCTCTCTCTCTCTCTCTCTCTCTCTCTCTCTCTCTCTCTCTCTATCTGACTCACTTTCTCTGTGGTTGTATCTCTAAATATAGCTTATATAAATATGTGGTTCTCTTTTATTTTATTTATTTATTTATATTTTTCTTGTGCTGTTTTAGCATGACAAATAATGTGCATTTGCACATTGGCAAAGAACACAAGAAAAAAAATAATAAAAAATAATGAATGGAATTAAATATAAGAAAGTGTCAATTATATAGTGTCAATTATATACATAAAAATAAGAAATAAGAACCATATCATATCTCTCTCTGTATTAGTTTGTCTTTCTTCTTCTTCTTCTTCTTCTTTCGGCTGCTCCCATTAGGGGTCGCCACAGCGGATCATCCGTCTCCACACCCCCCTGTCCTCTACATCTGCCTCTTTCACACCAACTACCTGCATGTTTTCCCTCACCGTATCCATAAACCTCCTCCTTGGTCTTTCTCTTTTCCTCCCTCCTGGTGGCTCCATCCTCAGCATTCTTCTACCAATGTACCCCATATTCCTCATCTGCACATGTCCAAACCATCTCAATCTCGCCTCCCTCACCTTTTTCCAAAACGTTCTACATGGTCTGTCCCTCTAATAAACTAATTTCTAATCTTGTCCATCCTTGTTACTCCCAACGAAAACCTCAACATCTTCAGCTCCGCTACCTCCAGCTCCACCACTTGTCTTCGCCTTTACCTGTCTTTTTCAAAAACTCAGTATACTTTTTTTCTACCATTCTCTCTTTATGTATATATTTTTGTAAATTAAGAGATCAAGTAAATCAAAACCATTCCATGAGCCAAAGAACTGCTGTTTGAAATGGTTATTTCTCTAGACATTGTGGTTCTTGGGGACAAACAATTGTGTTATATAACACAATGGGTTATCTAAGTATTATGATATTTTATGGTTATATTTTGATCCATTATGATTGGATGAATTGACTCTACTTTGCGAGTTAGTGGTCATAGAGGCGTGTCAGTATTTGCATGAGTTTTGAGTGATAAATTTGGGAATTATATGTGTATATAACAGAAAGGCAGCAAAGTAAAAAAAAGTAGGACAGGGAACTTTGAATATTACATCTGAGAGAATCCATAACCTGCACAGGATATAAATGAACATGTTTTTGTATGCTGTATGATGACACACAAACATTTTGGATTCAGCTGTAACTAAACATTGACTCTGGTGCGATTTAAAATTATTATTTTGCATGTTTTATTTTCTGCCAGAATGCATTTCTGTTATTTTAAATGAATATTAGGTATGAAAGTGACTGGGGTTGAGTTTTTAAAGCAATTTAGCAATGCAAATGCATCCATGCTGCGGAGTCTGTGCACAAAGACAATCAATCAATATTCTCATTATTTAATTATTTAAATTAAGTCAAATGATAATTCATTTTAATAATGTCACTGGAAATGAAAATACGAAGAAGAAGAAGAAAATTCTATTAAAGTTGTATCATGTTTCATGTCATGAGTGACAGTTCTGTTTGCCTGCTTATAGCCAATCACTTGTAAATAGCCCGCCCTTAAATAATATCCAGCCAATCACCTGCCGTGTAGCGAGCACTTGATACTGCATCACTTAGCAACCGTGATAAACACAGGAAGTGGCCGAGCAGGCGGAGAGGAGAGCTATTTAGCGTGACTTTTCTTTCATTTCTCATTATCTGACAAACGGTTGCGGGTGAGAATGATGAAACAAACCATACAGATATTTGCTCGTGTTAAACCGACAAAGAAGCCGACCGCGGTGAGTAGCGTGACCGGAAGAGGAAGAAAAACAAAGAAAGCTGAAGAAAATGAAAGCAATAAAGAGAAGTAAATAAAGTGATGGTTGCAGTGAGCAGTTTCATCAGTCTGATGACTCTTAAGTTTAAACGGTTTTTAAAATGGTCTCTAATTTAATTTACAGGTGTTTGTGTCTCTATTTATTTTTGTTGATCAGATGCATTGCACTATTCAGTAAATCCAAACACATGATACAAAGCATCAGTTCATTAGTCCCTGAATTGGAGAGATGACCAGAGCATAGTAAAAGTTCATATGTGATGCAACTGACTTATACACTGATCAGGCATAATAACGTTATGACTGGTGAAGTGAATAACACTGATAATCTCTTCATCATGGCACCTGTTATTGGGTGGGAAATTTTTTTTCAGCAAGTAAACATTTTGTCCTCAATGTTGCTGTGTTAGAAGCAGGAACAACGCACAAGCATAAGAATTTGAGTGAGTTTGGTCCAAGAAAGGAACAGTGGTGAACCGGCGACAGGGTCATGTGCGGCCTAGGCTTCTTGATGCATGTGGGGAGAGAAGGCTGGTGCTGTTGATGCTTGAAGGGTCAGGAGCGTTTTGGCAGCAAAAGGGGGACCAACACAATATTAATCAGGTGGTCATAATGTTATGTCTGATCGGTGGTCATAATATTATGCCTGGTGTGTAGAGAATAGTGTGTAGTATTCATGTTCTTATCAATGCACGTCGAATATGCATTTGTAGTGCCGTGCATAAATATTCACACCCCTTGAATCTTCCCATAAGTCCTGGGAACTGTTAAGGAGTTAGGAATACATGATTATCTTCTACTTTATCACTTTATGTACAAATTAAATAGTACATGTTGTTTTGTTTACTCAAAGAATTTAGAGTTAACTGCTTCTCTAATTAAATGTCTTTACTTGGACAACCTACTGTAGACAGAATCATGGTTTTACTGTAGTCGAACTTAATTCTTCACGAGATGACTAACCCTGGTCATGTACTGTTTTAGGCAGGTGTAAAGAAATGCTGTAAAGTAAGAATGCTTTCAATTATATATATTTTATTATTATTATTATTTTTATTCATTTACAAAATGCAAAGTGAGCAAACAGAAAAGAAAAAACTAAATGAAATCAATAATTTATGTGGCCAATCTTGTGCACACTTAGTACACTTGCACAAAGCCAGGGATTTTTGTAGGATAAGAGTCAGGTGTTTGATTGACCAATTACACCAAGCAGGTGCTAATGATAATCGAGTTCATATGTAGGTTGAAACCCAGTCATCAACTGAAACAGAAACAGCTGTGTAGGAGGCTTCAAACTGGGCGAGGAACAGCCAAACTCTGCTACTAAGGTGAGGTTGTAGAAGACAGTTTCATGTCACAGGTCATACACCGTGGCAAGACTAAGCACAGCCACAAAACACAAGGTCTATCCTAGTCAAAGCAGACTGCTGTTTTTAAGATGTGCTGTTCACATCTCTGTGGTTGGCCACATCATGCTTACTTTTCTTTGACATCAGATGATGCCCAGCAGTGCCATCAGCAAAGAACTGGTGGAAATCAATGGAAACCTTGTTTACACCCATGTACTGTCTGCAGAAGTGTGTCCAGAAGTGGTCTTTATGGAAGAAATGCGGCCATACTTCCGACAAGGAAACAAGGCTAAGCGACTCAACTATGCACGAAAAAATACAATAAGAATTGGGGTGCAGAAAATAGCAGCAGATACTTCAGAATGAAAAGTCAAAAAAAAATTGTTTTGCCGAGCGGCTGGAGAGCAGTGCTCCAGTATGTTAATGGGTTTTTTTAAATAAATGCTGTGAATTTAAAAGAAAAAAACACAGATAATAAAATATACATGCATGGTTTGTTGTTCCAGCATATACAGTACATTACAACTTTATTTTCACATTCGGTGCCACCAAGATGAGGATGAGTTCCTGTTAGACTCTCTTTCCTCTCAAGGTTTCTTTCTTATGCCATCTCAGGGAGTTTTTTTTGCCACTGTCGCCACCGACTCGATCATTAGGGCACTAAACTATAAGCACTAACATATTAATTCTTAATCCATAACCTGCTTATCTTTGTAAAGCTGCTTTAAGGTAATATCCCTTGTTATAAGCACTATACAAATAAAATTGCATTTCTTAAGGTATTAGCAAATAAGACAATGAATGCAACATGAGCAGGCTCTCTATTTGCTGTGTCAGATGGTAAGAAGCTTGAAACCCACCATATCTGTGCAGTTCATACGGAATCTATTATGTCCTGAGGTGTATTTGCAGGGAAAGCACAAAAATGTGCACAATGTCTTCAATGCAGTGGGCCACTGATGTGTAGCATGTGTAAAATTGTTCTGTTCTCTTGAATGACGAAGCTTTGCGTGTCCTGCTCTTGCCAGGTGTACTCTGTGGATAATGAGGAGCAGAGCGGAGGCAGTTTGGAGTTCGTCCTTCCGAGGGATCTTGCAGACGGCTTCGTCAATAACAAGAGGGAGAGCTACAGATTCAGGTGAAAGAACGGATCCCCTCACACTGCAGTAGGCTCATTGTAAACATCAAGGGTTTAGGGTCACTAGTGCACAGAAATGAGTTGCACGTTATGAAATGTTAGTATGAGCTAACACTGATATCCGAATGGCAAATTTAAATCTAATTTAAATTCTATTTGTCCCACTCAACCTCCAGGGAATTTTTTTAACAACTGATCCGTGATTTAATTGGAATAAAAACAATAAAAAGGGTAAAAATGTAAAGAATGGAGGAATAAACTAGAATTTACAGTGGCATTAATTATAATTGCAAATGAAATAAAGTAAAATATAATGTACAGTAATAGAAATAAATGGAGATTATGGAGTTATTATAAAATATAATATAGTGTAGCTAGACCACTGAGAGACACTTTTGTTCTCACCCAGTTGTGGACGTCACTAATAGACAAATAGAATGGTTTGTCCAGTGACATGATTTGAATTGAATTTCCAAATCCCTTTTGTTCATGGATGATTCAGGTAAAGGACCCTAGTTTATTCCCATATTAATCCTAGTCTCATCTGAGATCCTTTTTGGTGGAAGACGCAGTCAGATAATTTCTCATTATGAATTTGCTCTCATACGAAATTCGCCTCAAATCATATTAAAATGTTTAAAAAAGAAGTAACTGGTATAATTTGTTCAAAAACTCTTTCAATAGGTATACATCCTGAATGAAATACAGCTGCTTTCGAATTACAATTTATTTTATTTTAATTGTTTATGTATAGCACATATACACATATACATTTTATTCCTATACATTTGTCCCCATAAGTTTACACTTAATGAACAAGCCAGAGGCGATGATGGCATGGAGAAACTCCCTGAGACGATAATAGGGAGAAACCAGACTCAAAACGGAACCCTGCCTCAACTGGGTGACACTAAATATCCATTCATCATAGTTTAATTAATCATTGTTGAGGTTATCACTGTTTTAGTCCTAAGCCATTGTAGCAAAACTGTTCATATTAATTGCAGTTTAAATACATCTTTATAGTCTCTAAATGGTACAACAAATTTTTTGTCTGGCTGTCCATGTGGAGCCATTCTCAGCAGCAGTGAGTGGTTAATATCTGTTTAGAATTACATCCAAAACATCCAGAGGTGTCCAGACTCATTGCTGTTTATTGTTTCAACCTGTTTGGATTTGTTATTGGATTCATTACAGATAAGAAGTGATAGAACACAATAGTGCATGCTGTAATAAAACAAAAAAGATCAACAAATGTGACCTAATATAAAGCAGAGTTTTATCATGAGGTTGATAACTTTCTAATAAAAGTGTGTCCCAAGAAGTTTTATTCCTCTTTTATCAAAAGTGACCAACAGTTGTTAATAAATGAATAAATAAATGAATGCAACATTTTCTCACTTTTTAATTTTTTATCAATTTATTGTTACATTTGCCGATCCACTATGTCCACAAAACAATTTGTTCTTCTTATCACTTGCATTATGGCAGGTAGAAACAGTGATGGTTTCAAAGACTGATCAGTACAAAGCAACACTAGAGGATTGATTATTAAATGTCTTCTTATATCTGTTTCTATTAAACAATAATATATTTAAATGACCATATACATCTAATGCTGGGTTTTTCCTGCATATAGAACTATTATCAGAGCTGCTGAATTTGGAAAATTATGGTATGGCTAGTTTCAGTCCACTAATTGTAATGGACAAGCCAAATTTGAGTGTTTGTAACACTCCACTTGTCGGTTTGCTTAATAATTCATCAGCGGTAATTAAACTTATTCAACAACAATTCGTTATCATGAAACTATGGTGTACATTACTACACTTGGGCAGTCAATTAGTCTGTGTCGTTATGGTATGCAGTAACTTGTTTAACTATTTCTGTTGACTGAGAAAACAAAAAAAAAATCATATCGCATCGGAAACGTCAGATACTCAATAAGTACCAGCCAGTGCACTCTTAGTGCCGGTCCGAGGCCTGAAAGAATGGGGAGGGTTGCGTTAGGAAGGGCATCCAGCGTAAAACATGTGCCAAATCAAATAGGTGGATCACGAAGCAGAAATACATACCGGATCGGTCGAGGCCCTGGGTTACCAACGACCGCCACAGGTATTTTTAGCTAACAGGGTACCGGTGGAAATTGGGATACTGTTGGCCGAAAAAAAAGGAGAAGGAGAGGAGGAAGATGTCTACAGAGACAGCAGGGAAAAGAGAAGTGTAGAAGAGTGGAGGTTTGGGTTTTTACTTTAAATGTTGGTAAAAGCAGGAAGGATAAAGGATGAAGCAGGAAGTGGATAGGATTAGTAAGGAGGAAGTGAGAGCAGCTATTAAGAGGATGAAGAATGGAAAGTCGGTTGGACCAGATGACATACCGGTAGAAGCATGGAGATGTTTAGGAGAGATGGCAGTGGAGTTTTTAACCAGATTGTTTAACAGGATTTTGCATGGTGAGGGAAGGAGTGTGCTGGTACTGATCTTTAAGAACAAGGGAGATGTGCAGATCTGCAGTAACTACAGGGGACTTGAGTTTATCAGTCACAAAATTAAGTTATGGGAAAGAGTAGTGGAAGTCAGGCTGAGAGAAGAGGTGACCATCTGTGAGCAACATTATGGTTTCATGCCGAGAAAGAGCACCACAGACGCAATATTTGCTTTGAGGATGTTGATGGAAAAGTATAGAGAAGGTCAGAAGGAGTTGCATTGTGTGTTTGTGGATTTAGAGAAAGCTTAAAAACAGGGTGCTGAGAGAGGAGTTGTGGTATTGCAGGTAGTGGGATTAGAAGAGGCAGATGTAGAGGACAGGGGGGTATGGTGAATGATCTGATGTGGCGACCCCTAATGGGATCAGCCGAAAAAAAGAAAAAAGAAGAAAAAAGTATGATAGATAAATTAAGTACTGTAGATGTTCTCCTTTCTAGAGCATGCCATACATTCTATTTTTCTACAAGGACATTAACTCATATTTTCGTCTTTTCTTAAATCACACCCTGAATGAAAATTTATTAAGCTATTATTCAGTTTTTTTTTCTTTCATTATTTTTTCCCTTTGTAGGTTTCAGAAAGTTTTTGACCAAACAGCCAAGCAGGAGGAAATCTTTGATGCAATTGCAAAGCCTGTGACTGATACGTGAGTAAAACTTGTTCTTTAGTAGATATACAGATATTCAGATCTGATTTTGAATGTTTGCATCATTATCTTTAAAGCACCAAGTCACAATATAATCATATTGCCATCTCCACATACAGTATACAGCAATAGTTTGCGTTAAAAATAGCTCGAATTTAACCCTGTTAACCTCAGTCTATACTGGACTTTTCCCTTGCTTTGTGCAATATTATACCCATGCGCATACATTTCCTTTAAATAACCGAGCAATCAATGTGTACTGTTTTTCTAAAGACGATCATCTAGTATTTGGTGTACTCAAGTTTGTATTAGTCCATTTCTTGTTCTGTGCAGTGCCTGCATGAGAATGTGCACTTTTGTTTTGCTAAACCGATCAGATTTCTTGATTGCTCAGGCATTCATGGCCATTTAAGTTGATTCTGATTCTGAATTGCAGAATATAACTTTTACTATAAAAAGTAAACAAAAGTCACATATGGAGAATTTTGAATTATTGTGTTATATATCAGTTATAGTAGCAACAATAATATATTTGAAAGCCCGAATTAATGAAATCCTGTGTTTTATCTTGTAGCTTGGAGTAACATTAGAGCTGATGTAACCAGAAATTATGCCATAATTTGTTTTTTTATTTGACTGGACACTCCAAATTATACTATGTATAAATTTCTTGTTTTTAGAACTGTTGTATAAAAGTAATAGAGAAAGCCTAAAGTAAGAGAAAGCCTTTAGTTTCCCACATCTGACTGTCACATCCATTTGTGCTTGTTGAACATGCCATTATAGATTTGGTCCT
This sequence comes from Silurus meridionalis, assembly GCF_014805685.1. Taxonomy (NCBI): domain Eukaryota; kingdom Metazoa; phylum Chordata; class Actinopteri; order Siluriformes; family Siluridae; genus Silurus; species Silurus meridionalis. The sequence goes on along the minus strand of NC_060891.1, from coordinate 21,260,312 downwards.
CCTTTTGCTGCCGTAATAGTCTCCAGTCTTTTAAAAATTTGGAGTGTAGCTCCAAGGGAATGTGTGTTTATTCAGCTAGAGAAGCATTACTTGGGTCAGGCACTAATGTCAGGGTCCAATTGGCATAGTCCAACTGGCTTCCCAAAAGTGTTCGGTGGGCTTGAGGTCAGGGCTTGAGTTCTTCCCTTCCATCCTTGGCAAACCATTAAACTTGCATTCTGCTTTCATGCTGGACCAGGACTGGGTTTTTGGTTCCAGTAAGGGAAATTCTACAGCATTAGGAAGACTTTCTACACAATTGTGTTCTTCCAACAGTTTATGAAATGGATGTGATGGTCAACAAATATTTTGCCATATATCTTAAAAGGTCCTTGCTGTGTAATAATGAGTTCTGGTTATAAATGATCCTGTTTGCTTTAGAAGCTTAAAATCTAGACTGTTCATTTAATTCATTTATATTTGTATGATCTAACTGCAGAGCCCTGCTTTTGGGTAAATGTATACCATTTCATGGTTTCTTCAAAGTAATTCTTCATTTCAATTCAACTAAATGGAATTTATCCACCTTAAAACAGATCTATTTTTCATCAAGTGTTGGCTAGGTGTTATTCAAACTTCAAACACTAGATCATTAGATCACATTTTTATTTATTTATATAAAAAAAATGATGGTCTGCAATCTTGTAAATGGCTTTGGCTTGGGCTTGGACCACACAAGCTTTATGACTCACACTGTGGACTGGACAGTAATGATGGAAAGCTGTGATTCTTGGTCTGGCTCCGTTCTTTCATCCATTACATGAAACATTCACACCACAAACAATGCCATGCATTTGTGTGGCACTTCTATCTTTTCATCAAATTGACAGACGTGGAATTTGTACACCCATTGAAGTGTGTGACGATGGAAAATACCATTTGATGATGACGCCGATGATGATGAGTGACCTATTATGTAGGCCTATGTTTTTTTAATCAGTGCTTTGGAGAATTAAGGTGAACAGTTTCTTCTATATTTACTAGCAGTGACTAGGACAAAATGCCTAAAGAAATCTTTCATGTATAATGTACACTATATGGACAAAATTATTGGGACACCAAAATTATTATTGTTCCCAGCCATATGTGGTTCTTTCCCAAACTGTTATTGCAAAGCAGAAGGCACACAATTGTGTAGGGGGTCTATGCAGTAGCATGAACTTCTCCCTTCACTTGGACTAAAAGATCCAAACCTGTTCCAGCATGACAACATCTTTACAAACACACTCTAAAATCTAGTGAAACATCTTCCCAAAAGAGTGGAGTGAATTGGGACTAAATGTGGAATGGGATGCTTAAATAGCACATACCATACTTATTTCCAGGTGTCCGCAAACCTTTGCCAATATAGTAGTAAAGTACATGTTCACCTTAATTAAAGCACAGGGAAACTAAATTCAATGCATGATAATATAATACTATGTGAGACCTCTCAGATTGGACTATGTTGTGTATATTTTAGGGGTGTAATGGTACACAAAATTCAGGTATTGGAATCTACCTCGGCTTTTAAGTTTTTTAAGCGGTTAAATTTTGGTACGTTTAGGGAGAAGAAATCAATTTCAAAATAAAAAAATTGTTGTTTTTTATTTTCACAGTTTTTTATTATTATTAACATCCACAGTTTATATTTTTAAAACAATTTCAAATAAAGTACCTCATTGGTTAAATAATATATCAAATAATCTTTTAGAATATTTTATCAAAATAAAATAGAATTAATCCAAATGAATGCAATTCACTTTATTATATTGATTAAATTAAGTTATCGTTTAAAGTGGCAGAAATAAAAAAAAGTATAAAAAAATAGAATAAAAGTTTACAATTTGTTAGACCGCATTTTGGTAATATAGATGTGTATATAAGTGTAGGTGTGGGTTTTTATTTCATATTTAATTTCCTAAAGATATGATTTACTTATCTTATTTTAGCATACTTTAGCAAATGTCTTCATTCCTGCCTCCTTTTAAGAGAAATTCTTGATAAATACGTGAAATAATCCATAGCGTTAGCGACACAGTGACACTGCGCTAATTCTAGTTTCCTTTTTATACCCCTGGCATAGTTGTGTATGGTTTCAAGTTTAATAAAAATATTATTAATAATAATAATAATAATAATAAATGTGCTTAAAGTGCAAGGCGGAGACTAAACAAACGTGTCCGCCACTTAACACGTTCCAGAGGGAGCTCAGATTTTAACTATGTTCTGCACATAAAAAGATGCCTCCACCTTTCATCTCAAATTCTTGTCACTTCAACTTCTTGCTATTTCTGCTATGCACTGTCAATTGTTCCTTATCACAAGGTATAGTCTGGTTTACATGTGAGGTGCAGCCTCTATGGATCAAACTTGTTTGTCCAGCACATCTCACAGATACTCAGACAGATTGAGATCTGAATTTGGAGTGAACAGTTTTGAACTCTTTGCCATGTTCCTCAACCTTTTTTTAAACAGTTTTTGTGGCAGGGCGCATTATGCTTCTGAAAGAGTCCACTGTCATTTGGGAATACTCTTGCCAAAATGGGGTGTACTTGGTCTGCAGCAGTGTTTAGGTAGGTGGTACCTTTACCAAGTGAACAAAACCTACCAGATGCAATTTCTTGGACTACTTTTGGTCGGCACATACCACTGCAAACCAGGAGCACCCCACAAGAGCTGCAGTTTTGGAGATGCTCTGACCCAGTTGCCTAACCATGACACAGTATGACCCTGAAAAAATGTGCTTAGATTTTGCTTGCAGGTGCCCATATATTTTTTCTGATTCCAACACACCAATTTCAAGATCTGACTGTTTACTAGTTGCCTAAGATATCACTGAACAAGTGCCACTGTAACAGATTTAATGTTATTCACTTTACCTGTCAGTGGGTTCAATGTTATGGCTGATTAATGTATATATTTTGCTAAAACATTTTCTTTTAGTACAGATTTTCTGTTGATGTTCCTGTATTCCTGTCCTGCTTCAGAATACATCTTTCAATTTCGTTTAATTTGTTATTTATTGATAAATTGAAAGTTCTCTTTTTTCCCCTCCTCAAAAAACAACATTAAGGGTGCAACCAAAAGCGTGATGGAAAAAACATGACATGAAGAACAAATTCTGTTTCTTTTGCTATTATAAAAGTAGTTCTCCATCGGATTACTCATAATCTCAGTTTGGAGCATTCTTAAAGCTCCACCCTTCATGTGGTTTGAAAGGGCTTTAATTAACATGACGACATAGAATTAGGACGAAGCAGCAGGACTTTCGATCTCTCCAAATAGTCTTTTATTATGGACTTAGGCAATTATAAATCACCATTAAGAAGGGAGGGACATGCTTTATGAGGTATGTCTCAGGACAGAGCCTTTTTTTGAATGAATTTATAAAAAATTAGTATATTTAAATCTGAAAATAGCCTGTGACCTTTTTGGTGTGTCGGCTTACCAAAATGCAATTACATGTGCTTGTTTGTCAGCGAGCACCAAAAAAGGCACCTATACTTAAACTTTCCTTAACAAGAATATCGGAAAATATGTTAAATCGTTTTTCATTCTTGAGCCTATTTTACAGCTAGACATGGCCAGAATGAGAGATTTAAAATGTACAATTATTATGATCTGCAAATCGGCAAAAAATGTATAGCATTATGCTGAACATTATAACACAGGAGTTAATGTGAGAGTAGGTACTGCAATTTTGTATTTTAAAATGTTAAAGTATTTCAAAATAAGTACGTAAGTTCTGTAGATTTTGTTCTCATTTGGTGAAGAGGAACTGTAAGAGTCTTACAGGATGTTGAGTCCAATTGGGCTGTGCTTTAGGTTTAAAGGGAGTGTGGTACAGGGAAGGTTTTGATGAATGATTGTAGATTAAAAGGCTCTGGTATATGTTTTTCTTTTGTACTCACGCCTCAATGTTTTAATTCTAAAGTAGGCAGCTAGAAGGAATGATATGAAGGAATGATGTGTGTTCTACAAGAGATAGAGCCTCACCCTGGTCTAAGTAAATTGAGGGCAGTGCCCATCTTTTTATATTTTCTGCTACCAATTTCAGCTCCCACTTCTATGATCATTGCCTTTTGCTTCTGTTTTACTTGCTCCCTTGTAGTCTGTAAGCACTTAGGACAAGACAAACCCAGAGAAATACCGATTAAATTGAATTAATTATTTCAAAAACTTTTTCATTTTGTCGTACTGATTTGTTCATTTGCTCATTTAAAGTCTCCCGAATTATTTTTTTTATCGATATACTGTAAATGTACAAATACATTTGCAGATTTGAGGTACATTACATAGACAAAAGTGTTGGGGACACCTGACCTTTCCACCCATATGTGGATCTACCTTGAAAAATTTGAAGGCACACTTGTATAAGATGCCATTGGATGAAGTATCATTGCATTTTCCTTTCACTTGGACTAGGATACCCAAACCTGTTCCAACATGACAATGCACCACAAATCAAGCTCTATGAGGATATGATTTAAATGCTTTTGGAGTGGAAGATCTTGAGTGACCTGCTGTAGAGCTCTGACCTCAACCTTACTGAACACCTTTAGGATAAATTGGAGCACCAACTGCACCCCAGGCCTCCTCACCCTATATCATTAACAAAAATTGACATTACTAACGCCCTCATAGCTGCATGAGTGAAAGTTCCACAACCGCAATCCAAAATCTAGTGGAATATTTTCCCACAAGAGTGGAGGTTTCTATAACAGCTTATAGGGACTAAATATGGAATGGAATTTTCAATGGTCAGGTGTACACAAACGTTTGTCCTTATATTACATGCAATATATTTTATAAAATAAAGCACATGGTTTTTATAAACTCTAAAATCTTCATGGAATTCATCATGTCTGTCAGATTACCCCACTGGATCATTTTTTATGGCCCAGACTAGCTGGATTTGATGGTTTGTGGATGAGTAATATGATGACCATTTGCTCCATAAAGATAAATAGCTTCCATTAAGCTTCCAAACGGCTGTTTATGCGTGTTTATGAGGAATACTTGCAACACATGCGACATTCCTGCGTTAAGTTTTTCCACTTCTGTCAATTTGTTCCAATCTGGCTGACATTAAACCAAAGATGATGGTTCTGTGATTCAGCCTCACCTAAATGGTGCCAGCTTCCAACTTGCCAAACCACGTTATGACCTTTAATGGGATTTGGTAAAAAAGAAAAAATAACGGGTTTTAAAACAACAAACCAAAACATATAATTCTTTTGCCGTGTTTAGTTCCACAATGAAGCATCACAGGACCACAGTAGCAGTTCCTAGAATGATTATATAAAGCAGAGGTGTCAAACTAGTTTTAGTTAACAAGTCTCATTGCATGTAGTCAGTGTCAGGTAGGTTGGACCAAAATCAGATGAATAGAGAAAAAACACATCAAAATTGACATCTAAAATCATTGTTCTTGAAGTGAAGCTTCTTAAATCTATGCAAAATGGCCATAATACTGAAATGGGGTAATATACAGCAGTATAATGTTTGAAATGAGTTCATTAGAGGGACAGTGCATGTGGGACGTTTTGGAGACAAGGTGATAGAGGCGAGATTGAGATGGTTTGGACATGTGCAGATGAGGGATATGGGGTATATCGGTAGGAGAATGCTGTGGATGGAGCCATCAGGAAGGAGGAAAACAGTAAGGCCAAGGAGGAGTTTTATGGATGTGGTGAGGGAAGACATGCAGGTAGTTGGCGTGAAAGAGGCAGATGTAGAGGACAGGAGGGTTTGGAGACGGATGATCTGCTGTGACGACTCCTAATGGGAGAAGCCGAAAGCAGAAGAAGAAGAAGATAATGGTATAAATCAACATAATTTGCCAAATCAATTGTCAAAAGCCAAGATTGCATAAGTATTCACCTCCATTGCTATGGAACCCTCTAAATTAGATCATGACCTGGGTCAATTTTCAGCTTATCTATTTAGCATGTTTTCTCAGCTGTCAAATGTTAATTGCTCTGTCCGCTGAGGGAATAGAACAGTCATAAGATCTTTCTTAAATTCAATTCCAGGCCATATTACTAATTTCATTTTAAATACAGATTATTTATTCATTTGGTTCTCATTTGGTATTCACTAGATTACAACTTTCAACCAGAGGTTAATTTCCATGAACAATTATATACACAAATTAATTAGTTTCATAGTGTGATAGAAGTGCCGTTTTAAAGCAATGCAACTTTGTGACAGTTAGTTATATGATGTTAAAAAAAGTATGTTATATTTTCCCCTTTCTGGTAATACCATATTTATTTCTAAATTTTGCCTATATTGGTTTCATGTCATTCATAGTCAAGAAGTTGTGATGTGATTTTAGTAATAGAGGATCCGGGATAAAAGCCAGTAGTCTTGGATCACTCGTTGCATAGTTTCTCTAAAAGCTCTGTGAAACATCATGATGTGATCCAAAACCAAATTCTCTCACCCACGAGGTAACCATTACACCTACACAGATACTAATCAAGATAATCACAAGGTGTTTTTTTCTCACATTGTTTAAGAGAACCCATAGTATGTTAGAGGGGTAATTCATGCTCTGGAGGAAAGAAGTGTGACTACTTGTAATTTCTTTGATTCTCCTGTGATGTGCCATCAAATGCAGTTCAGATTCCCAGAACGGCCGTTGCTGCGCCAATGCAGAAACTGCTCTGTGCAATCCCCTGATCATTTTTGACATGATGGCTTCTGCTTATGGTCATACTTTCTTCTGTCTCTGGGAGCTCAGGCTCTTTTCCTTTCCTCGGGTCATTTGCAACGTCAGGTTCCATTCACTCAAGGTTTACAAACACTGCTTGATGTTATAAACAATTTTCGAGGTTCATGTCAGCTAGCCATGGAAAACACTGCATTTTTTGGCTGATTGAGAACTGATTGTCTTTTATTTTTCATTTATAAAAGTGTTGGCTGTCTTAGTGTGCTGGCAGGGTACAATGGTACAATTTTCGCCTATGGACAGACTGGCAGTGGAAAGACGTTCACCATCACGGGGGGCGCTGAGCGCTACAGTGACAGAGGAATCATCCCCAGAACTCTGTCCTACCTGTACCAGCATTTCAGCCGGGTTAGTGACTACATCTACACTTTATATCTTGAATGTGAATGAATGAATGTGAAAATATGTGTAAATATTCTCTAACTTGATGTTTTCATGAATGCTGAACAGCTTTTTCATACTTTCTGTAAAAATTTTAAAATTCCCCTTCTGCCTGCCATCTCTCTCCTATGTCTGCCAGATACTTGGCATATCACTGCCCATTTTTCTTGACATGTCTTTTAAAACTTCGCCAGATGTCATACAAATGTCCTGCTTTTTTCAAACTAGGGCTGGGGACTGAAAGAGACATGAACAAAATGTCTTTTAAGACCAATTTACTGTTTATTTTTGCCATATGATTTGGATTTTTCCTTTTCATTTTTGTCATCTAGAAACCACTGGGCTGTATACATTTGTGGTAGCAATGTTTTCGCTAGTGATCAGCATCTCTCTCTTTTTTTAGATGTTTAAATGTTATTACATTTCAGAGTTGTTACAGGTAATACAAACATTAAACCTTACTGAAAAGGATTGATGCTTCTTTTTTAGGACAGCAACATGGTGTATACTACGCACATATCTTATCTGGAGATCTACAATGAGATGGGATATGACCTTTTGGATCCACGACATGAAGCATCAAATCTGGAGGACTTACCGTTAGTATCTCCCTGTGTTTCACTAGCTGTCGTGTTCAGTCTTTTCCCTGCAGTGACTGTGGCTACAGGTTTTCATTCTAACCAACTGGATCTATACCTGATTCTTGATTGAAGACCAATATTACAGGTACAGGTAAATTCTGTTTGGTTGGAAAAATCCTGCATTTGTACTTGCCAATGAGCTGGATCTAGAGAAAACATACGACAGGGTGCCAAGAGAGGAGTTGTGGAATTGTATGAGGAATTCACAGTGGAAGAGAAGTATGTGAGGGTGGTGCAGGACATGTATGAGGACAGTGTGACAGCAGTAAAATGTGCAGGAGGAACAACAGACTTGTTTAAGGTGGAGGTTGGATTGCATCAAGGATCGACTTTGAGCCCTTTCCTGTTTGCAGTGGTGATGGACAGGTTGACGGACGAGGTCAGACAGGAGTCTTCATGGACTATGATGTTTGCGGTTGCAGGGACAAGAGGTGGTGAAGGTGGAGCAGTTCAGGTACCTGGGGTCAACAGGGCAAAGTAATGGAGAGTGTGTTAGAAAAGTGAGGAAAAGTGTGCAGGCATGGTGGAGTGGGTGGAGAAGAGTAGCAGGAGTGATTTGTGATAGAAGGGTATCTGCAAGAGTGAAATAAAAAGTTTATAGGACTGTGGTGAGACCTGCTACTGTATGTTGTATGGTTTAGAGACTGTTGCTTTGAGTAAAAGACAGGAGGTAGAGATGGAGGTGGCAGAGTTGAAGATGCTGAAATTTTTTTGGAAGTGACGACGATGGACAGGATTAGAATGTTTGTTTGACGGACATTTTGGAGACAAGGTGAGAGAGATGGTTTGGACATGTGCAGAGGAGAGACATGGAGTATATTTGTATATATGGATGTGGGGAAGGAAGACATGCAGGTAATTTGTTGAAAAGATGTAGAGAACAGAGTGGTATGGAGATGGATGATCCTCTGTGGCGACCCCTAACATCACATCATGGAGGCAACCGCTCTCAGCTTCACTTCAGGCGGTTCTTAGCCTTCCTATCATGCATTACAATCATATAATGCACACCTAGCTACTAGGATTATTCCTTACTTAAATGTGGCACTCTCAAATCTGATAGGTCAGAAGGTGTTAATTCATTTTCTAGAACAGCAACTCTGACAAATCACTGGTTTTATATTAATTTAACTTTTAAACTGTAAAACACAATCAGTTCTTTACTAAAAACTCACATATTTAAGAAAATGTTGCTATTTAAGTGAAAAAGAATGTGGTTGAGATAGTGAACATTTCTTCATAGAGCTTTCTGCAACATAACAAGCTGCATTTTGTTTTATTAGCTTGAAGTGTGTATTGTTGCAATATACAGTATGCAAATAATCTGTTTCGTGACACTAAATATTACTATAAACTGATACGAAATAGTATTACACAATACTTCACTAATGTAATCATTGGGAAATTGCTGCAGCGGCATCAAATACTGTAGAATGTAGTGCTATGGAAAATGCTTCACATTAGAAAAGTAAAAGCTTCACATCTTTCCCCTTCATACTAACCTATCACTTATTATTTCCCTATGACAGCACGTCCTGTTGTGTTCCTTAAATTCGATCCCAAAAGAAAAGATTTTTGCACAGTAATCCCCGTTTATCGCGGTGGTTACGTTCCAAAACCGCCTGCGTTAAACGAAAAACCTCGAAACGGACGCCACCCCAAAAATGCTATTTTATGTATACAGTATTGTACTGTATTAATATTTTACTTCATTTTATAATTAATAGTTATATTTTTATTGATAAATTCCATTATTTCAACATAAAACTCCATACAAACTATTTCCTATAAGTCTTTTGGTCTATCGTGCTATCCGTGAGAGATCGGGAAAATCAGCTAAACTAATTAGTTATGTGGCAAATGCAATTCCACGATAAACCGGGGGCACAAGATTCGAACCGCAGTAAAGTGGGGGATTACTGTATTTGTATTCACCTTTGGGTTTTACAACAGTAGGAACAGTAGTTGCTTACTTCAGCATATGTAGTATTTAATTGAAGTTCCTTAAACAGGATCGTAGAATAACATTGCACTTCACAGACTGGAAAAGAAGAAACGTGTCAAATGTAGGTCAGTAAATTCCATATACAGTGGTACCTCGAAATACGAGTTTAATTCGTTCCGTAACCTTGCTCGTATGTCAAATTGCTCGTATTTCAAAGCAAATTTCCCCATTGAAATTAATTAAAATGCCATTAATCCGTTCCAGCCCCCAAAATGCCACCCCAGTTGTTTTTGTTACGTGTTTTTGAATAAGAAAATTTTATTTATAAATGACAAATATGGCAGAGGCGATAAGAGGAGGCGGAGGGAAAACTCGTTTTTTACTATCACTCCTGCACACTATGTATCCCTAAAGTTTAAAATTTTTACTTTTTCTTCTTTGCTTGTCTTAATTTTCGTCACAATCTTCGCTTTCTGGCTTCGATTCGCCATCTAGCAGCGGCGTCTTAAACTCATATCTCAAGTTTTTGCTCGTGTATCAAAGCAAAAAATCGACCAAATGACTGCTCGTATCTCAAAAAACTCGTATGTTAGGGCACTGGTATGTCGAGGTACCACTGTAGTTGTTCCTGAAGGCTGCAATACACATATCATGAGCTGCTTTTCAATATATATGCAGTTTCCTTTCCTTTCATTTCCTTTTCATTTATCTTTTTTTGATTTATTAGTTGATAAGCACAGACCTGTTTTTAGTTGAATCTTGGATCCATTTGTGCTATCGTTGGCTCATTATTATTATTATTATTTTCATTTAAACTCTTGTTAGTCTTGACGATCTTCTCTTGTTGGGATTCAGCTCAAGGCCTTGCTTCCTGCTAATTACACGCTGCTGAAAATAGACAATGCCCACCCCTGACCACACAAGCTAAACTTTGAAGGAGCTATTTGAAATTCACTGTAACAAGTAGACTGTTTTCTCATTTTTTTTCTTTCTTCCCTCCTTGTCTTTATTCATACTGTTGTTGAGCCATCAAGAGCTGTGGGTGTCAGTTTAGACTACAGTTTAGATGGACCCACAGACAGAAACTCTTTACAGAAATTGAGGCGTGGTGGCAGATTTAATCACACCTTTAAGACCTTTTATGTCATACGTCATACTACATAATTCTGATCAATGTGCAAACATACATGCATGTGCCATTTTTCAACAAGAAATTAGATGCTACTGAAGCCAAGCCTACTGAGGTTCAAAACCATTTTTTACCATAGTACAAACTATACACGATAGTACAAACTCTCACTTATCACTGAGCTACTGTGCAGGAATTTATTTGTCTGTGTTGCCAGATAAAAGTTATTTCACATCACAATCACATTGTATATACCTTCCACTCTATACATATAATATACTGTATTGACAAAAGTTTTGGGACACCTGATATTTTAGGCATATACTGTATGAATCTTTCCCAAACTAACAAATCTTAGAGGCATACAATTGTATTGAATGTATTTGGATGTGGTAGCTTTACATTTTCCCCTCACTTGAACTTGGAGACTCAAACCTGTTACAGCATGACAATGCCCCAGTGTACAAAGCCAGCTCCATGGATATATTATTTACATGGGTTGAAGTGGAGGATTTTGAGTGACCTGTTATAGAGCTCTGACTCAACCCTACTGAACACCTTTAGGATGAATTGTTATGCTGAGTCCACCCCAGGCCTCTTTACCCTACATCAACTATAATTCCACAGCCTCACTCCAAAATCTTGTAGAACATCTTCCCAGAAGAGTGGAGATTAGTTGAATGTGGAATGGGATGTTTACAAAGCACATATGAATGTTGTGCTCAGGTTTCCACAAAATTCTGTCTATTTGGTGTATGGGTGACCCCATGATTTGGTTTACATATGTACAGCACAGCACTATAAGTACACTTCATCTTACTATCATTATTACAGATATTTAAATATTTTGTGTCAGTGTGAAAATTCATTTCAACTCTCATCCTCGAGACATTTTTTATGCACCATATATTATAGTGTATTAGGAAGAAGATTCACCCCAATAAAATATTCTGAATATTTACATGTTCAAAATGAAAATATGCCTTAAGGTGTACCAAATTTCCTTGAGGTCATGAGATGAAAACAATATCAATGAGATTAAAATCATTAAATCATATTTAAATAAAAAATATTATTAATTTTTTAACATTTAAGGGTTCTCAAATGCTAGATCAACTCCAACCCTGGAGCTCCAATTCCATTGACTACTGTATGAAGTTTATGTTACAGTTTATACACCTGGGCTTGCTTGAGCTGTGTTTTATCCACAGTTCTCCAGAAGTTTCAGTTTGTATACATTTTTTAGTTCATTAAGAATGACTTTCCTATAATTGTTCTAAACCTATATTTGTTCTTGATGACTGATTTATGTTTTGTGTTTTGTCCTTGACAAGGAAGGTGACAATAAGGGAAGATCCTGAGCAGAACATTCATCTTAAGAATCTGTCATTGCAGCCATCAGCCAATGAAGAAGAGGCTCTAAATCTGCTTTTCCTGGGTGACACCAATCGCATGATTGCAGAGGTGAGGATTGGCAAGAATTAACTGGATAAGCACAGGAGCATCTTGGATAAGGTTGAAATGTAGTAACTATGTATTTACTACTGCTGTAACTTGTAGCTAAATGTCAGGCACCAACATGCAAAATTCTCCAGCAAGGTGGCCTTAGATAAGTGCTCAGTGGTCCTGCTATGATTATACATAATTCACTTAGTCATTCGCTCCTTCACTCAGTCATTTACACTCACTTGCTTATTCAATTAGTTTTTTCTCATTTTCTTTATTCATTTACTCACTCATTCACTCACTTACTCACCCACTCACTAGCTCATTTCTTCCTCCCTCATCCTCTCACTCCCTCTTTCACTCACTTATTCAATCTCCATTTCTCTCTTTTTCTCTTAGTAATATTCAGTCACATTCACTTACTTTCTTCTCACTCTCTCCACCTGTGATACCTCGAATCACTTACTCTGTACTCACTTGTTAATTCAGTCCATCACTCCCTCCCTCCACTGACTTTATGAGAGTTTATTACGCTTGATAACTAAATGCTCACCATCAGAAACATTTCTCATGTTATACATACAGAGATAAATATCTATAATCTTTCTTACATTAATGCGATTGTTGTATTATCACTGTTTATATCCCATTAAAGCAGTGCCAGAAGCTAAACAACCGATTTTTACTTTAGAGTGGAAGGTTATACTTCTGCTATTCAGTAATAAAATACACAGTATTCAGGATTTGTGAGTTGTGGATACAGAGGGATTTCTTTCTATGCAGGCATTTGGCTTTGGCAGAGCATCTCAGATCGAAGCTTAAATGAAACTTTTATGATGAGGGAATATGTTTAATGCTAAAACTCCCAGGATCTTTTGGAGGGGTCAGACTTGCATTCCTCACTCTCGTAAATATATTCTATATCAGTTCACTCACTAGTTGCTGAATAATATGCTTCTTCCCATCCGCAACCAACCTCATCAAGAATACCAAGGATATGTATTTAAAATAAGACAAAAGCTATTTTTAAACATGTATAAAACGTGTTTTACAGCAGCATACAGCATGTATTTGTTTGTTACTTGTAAACATGAATAAAACCTCCACAGCACTATACATACACTTCATCTTACTATAATTATTACAGATATTTATATCTTTTTGTATCAGTGTGAAAATGCATTTTAATTTTCATCCTCAAGTCATTTTTTTTATGCACCCTATATTATTGTTTAAAAAATTGCACTGCCTCACATACATTATTATTTGCACTGCCTCCCTTTACATACTCTGCACAAACTGTACAGTTAATATATTTATATATTCTTAATTTTTAATTTAAAAATATTTTTTTCATATAGTTTTTCATATTTGTATAGCATTAGCACACCATGACAAATTCCTTGTGATTGCAACCCATGAGTCTGTTTGTGATTAATACTGCAGTTTTGATTCATTACTTTATAACAGCACTTTTGACAGTATTTCTAGCTGTACAATTGTTTTAAACAGTATGTATATACACCGATCAGGAATAACTGCCTAAAAATTGTGTTGGTCCCTCTTTTGCTACTAAAACTGTCCTACCCTGTCGAGCATTAACAGCATTAACTTCAGCAGTTTGAGCTAGTGTGCCTTGGCTGCCCTTGACCTGTCGCTGGTTCATCAATGTTCCTTCCTTTGACTGCTTTTGATGGATTCTGACCACTGCAGACTGGAAACATCCCACACGTTTTGGAGATGCTCTGACCCAGTCATCTTGCCATCACAATTTGGCCCTTGTCAAACTTCCTCAAATCCTTCTGCTTGACAATTTTTTCTGCTTCTAACATTAACTTTGAGGACAAAATGTTCACTTGCTGGCTGATATATCCCACTCAATAACAGGTGCCATGATGACGAGAAAATTAGTGTTATTCACTTCACCTGTCATAATGCTATAAGATAATTTTATGCCTGATCGGTGTATATAGAAACACTTATAAGTGACCAGATTTCATGTAACGTAATAAGCTGCAGTTTTTTTGTCTTTATACATTTTAAGACAAAATAAAGACTGATAAAGTGATGACAGAAAGAAACTCTATAAATAGATAGAAAATATCTTTGTTTTGTTCATGAATAAATAAACAGTGTTTTTCTGGCAAGCTATAATGTGGCTTAAAGAGTTACAAAACGATGGGTTACTTAACGTAATCCCGGGTTCTTTGATAACAGAGTGAGGTGTTTCACTATGGGAATCGCTTTGGGCGTGACCAACTACGGAAGCTCTTATGACACCACGTCTGTCTTGACAGACAGGTCGACCTGAGATCAGGCTCCGCCCCACCTTTATCCCTCAGGTCGACCCCTTCTAACATCATTGCAGCGAGATTTCTTCCTGTCCCCGTGCAAGGAGGGAAGTGCTGGTGAAACACCTCACTCTGTTATCAAAGAACCCGGGATTACGTTAAGTAACCCATCGTTCTTTTTCTAACTTTGCTCGGCGTTTCACTATGGGAGATATAGACGGCTCCCGGATTGCACAAGCCAATCACATGGGCTCAGAACGTCTGGCACTCAGCACTGCATGTGCCAAGGATGACTCAGACACATCTAGTCTATAAAACCGCACAAAGGTGTGTGGCGTAGCCCAGCCAGCCGCCGCACAAATTTCCTGAACAGAAACTCCCTTAAGTAGGGCCCATGATGTCGCCATCCCTCTAGTAGAGTGGGCCCTCAGACCCGCAGGTGCCTGAGAACCACAGCATTCATACGCTATAGATATAGTCTCCACAATCCAGCGGGACAAGTCGAGACAACAGCTTCCCTTTGTGAGGGGTAGCCCAAGACACAAACAGCTGGTCAGATTTCCTGAAACCCGCTGTTCTCTTGACATATGTATGGAGGGCCCGCACTGGGCACAAGGAACTTAATCCCTCCTCCTCCTGAGTTGGGTGGAAAGCCGAAAGTTCCGTAACGGGACATCTATAAGAAGAATCCACCACTTTAGGTACAAACGCCGGGTAAGGGCGAAAGGAAACTTTCGTGAGCCCAGGGGCAAACTGTAAACAGGACGGACTGACAGACAGGGCTTGCAGCTCGCTCACACGCATAGCAGTCACTAGAGCCACAAGCAGTGCCGTCTTAAGAGAAAGAAATTTCAGCCCTACGCCATCCACCGGCTCGAAGGGGTGATGAAAAAGGGCTTCCAAAACCAAAGACAGGTCCCTCTGAGGCACTAACCGCCAAAACACCGGCCTCTTACGGCGTGCACCTTTCATAAACCGGCTAATCAAAGGGTGCCGACCCGCAGGTTCGTTATTAAACCCGACATGACACGCAGAAATAGCCGCCAGATACCCCTTCAAAGTAGAAAAAGCTTTCCCTTTATCCAGCAAATCCTGGAGAAAGCACAAAATGTCTCCCACAGAACACTGGAAAGAGACAATGTGACCACGGCCACACCACTCCTCAAAAACTTGCCATTTATTGTCATAAAGCGTGCGAGTAGACGAGGCCCTAGCACTCTGGATAGTGTGTATAACCGATTGGGGTAAACCTGCCACACTCAAGTTCCACCTCTCACGGGCCAGGCCCAGAGAGCAATCCTGTCCGGGTATGGATGATAAATCTCCCCGCCCGCCTGGGACAGAAGGTCCCTCCGTGGAGGGAGTGGCCACGGTTGATCTGACAGTAGCTGAACTATTTCTGTGATCCAGTGTCTGGACGCCCAACGTGGACCTATCAGAATCAGTGACAAGCTGAGTTCTCTGACCCTGGCCAGGGTGGGGGAAATCAAGCTCAGTGGAGGAAAAGCGTAGAGAAGAACGTTTGGCCACGGGTGGGCTAACGCATCCACACCCAACGGTGCATCTCTGTCCCTTAGAGAAAAGAACAGAGGACACTGAGCGTTTTCTCGCGAGGCGTAGAGATCTACGGCAGCCCGGCCGTATCTCTGCCATATCTGCTCCACCACCCGGGTGTGCAGTTTCCATTCCCCGTACAGGGGGTTTCCCCTGGACAGCAGATCCGCACCCTTGTTCCATATGCCTGGAACATGAGTCGCTCTGATGGACAAAAGCCTCGTGTCGCACTACATTATCAGTTTCCTCGCTAACTGATGCAGCTGGAGGGAGCACACACCTCCCTGCCGGTTGATGTACGCGACCACTGTGGAATTGTCTGTTTTCGCCAACACATGTCGGCCCTTTATGAAAGGCAGAAAATGTTTCAGCGCTAGAAATACTGCCAACAACTCCAAGTAGTTTATATGTCTCGGGATTAGCTGTGGAGGCCAAACGCCGTTCACAGCTCTGCCCATAAGGGTCGCACCCCAGCCCGCCAAATACGCGTCCGTCGTCATAGTAACCCTCGACGACACCGCCCCCAAGGGAATCCCCGACCGAAGAGTCACGGGGCATCCCCATTGGCGGAGGGATAAGACGCACACGTGTTATTTTGACCGGCCGATTGAGATGACGTCGGGGACATAAGCGCAACCGCGCGACCCATCTCTGAAAATCTCTCATCATGAGAAGTCCCAGACGCACCACAGAAATCACTGAGGCCATTAAACCCAGCATTCGTAGGCACACTCGGAACGGGACCATAGTCCCCGCCCGAAAACGGGAGCGACACTGTATGAGAGATGCGATTCTCCTCTCTGTCAGCGTGACTCGATAGGAAAGGGAATCTATTCCTGAGTCCTAGATAGTACTCCTGGTACTTTGTGATCCCGAAGATTGGACGAAGAGATGTGCTTCCTCTCTTCAGGATCACAAAGTACCAGGAGTAAAAACCCTGAGGCTTTCTGCCTCCAGAACAACTCTGATTGCCCTTTTGCTCAAAAGAGAGTCGATCTCGTCGTTAGGATGCGAGCCGACTCTCCTTTGGCCACCGAGACAACACACCGTGGAATCTGGGTGGTTTCATTGCGAATTGAAGCCTGTATCCCCGTGAAATCGTGCTTAACACCCACGGATGAACAGCGCATGCGCGCCAATTGACGAGGCGCGCAGAAAGGGAACCCCGCGTACACAACTCTGGTCACGCATTGATGACGTCACAACCATCTGCCAGCGGAGCCCAGCGCGCCCTCCAGTGGTAAAACTAGGGGGGTGCACGCTGAATTCTTGGGATTTTCGCACACTATCGCCCTCGGCTGATCGCCTGGATGCGAAAGTGACACATTTATTGTGTTTTTTATTTTTGAACACATCGCCCTCAGCCCGTGGCTTGGATGCGATGATGTATTCTTGATTGCGCAATCGTCTGAACTGACGTGCGAGTGAACAAATGTCTGGAGTGCTTGGTGACACTGAACATTTTCCCTAGAGAGGAAGCCCTTACGGAACTTAGAACTGGGCTGTGTTCTCTACTCCTTTTCTTCGCCAGCGGAGAAAGGAGGATAGGAGAACATTCGCGTGTCAGGTTGCACGCTTCTTCTTCCGCTCCTTGGGGTGGGGCGGACGGTTTTTAGCTGCCATGGCCGCAAATGAATGCTTTCCCCACGGCCCCGAGCCGTCCGATCTCGGACGTTGACCAGCTTGCTGTCCGCCGAGAGCCGATCTTGTGCTCCTCGCGCTCATCGGCCTCCCTTTTGCAGCCGCGGCTGCGGCAAAACCCCGTCGTGCTGGCTGAGGGGGCGTGTTCTGAGACAGCTTATGAGGCAAACAGAGGTTGAATGCTTCGTCCTCCTGTTTCCTGAGAGTGCTGGTTTCTCTCATCTTCTCTAGAGCTGGACCGAACAGACCTTTAGCGGGGTCGTAGGCAGCATCCATGACTTCCGCTTTCTGTGTGTCACCCAAGCCTGACAGGTAAAGCCACAACACTCTCTCTCACCTGACACAGCCAAGCCCATCACACGGCCGCAGCCCTGAACTGCGCCTCGTGAAGAGCGGAGAATTAGGTCGTTCACCACACAGATCTCGTCCCAAAGTACCGGGTTAGGTACTCCCGTGTCGAGCTGTCGTCCCATTTCCTCTAAAATCTCCGCCTGGTACGCGGACAGCAAAGTCACCGCGTTTAGCGAGCACACTGACTGTGCTGCGTATTTATACATCCTCTGATGGATGGACGCCGTCAATCTCTCGATTTTCCCAGGCAGCGCAATTTGAGAGGAGGCAGATATAGAACGCCGATTCGGATGGAGGTGATAAGCCACCGAAGGCTCCACAGCTGGGGGTCCGGCCAACCCCAGCTCCTCCATCCCTTGAATCTCCAGCTTGGAGCACCCTTTTGCGGGAAGCTTGCTCTTGAAGGGGCTAGACCAGTAACGAGACATCTCCTTCATGCAAGCTGGCACGGCGGGCGGGAGCTTTCTAGCAGCGGGTTGAGCAGGCGCCCGCGCTCTGGGGTCTCGACTGTTGGGCCGGGAAGGGACCACTGTCGTCCTCATCCTCGTCCTCCATATCCAAGTCGAGGAGGTCTGAGTTCGCATCTGTGTCCTTGTCGCACGGTCGTTCCTCATCCTCCGCGAGGAGGTTATCAAACAGAGGCGGCATGACCGGCGATTCGGCCTCCATCAGGTCCGCCCAGCTCGTGGTAGCTCGCGGCTGATGTTCGACGGCCGTAGACCTCGCGGCGGCGCCGGACAGACACGGGTCCTTTTGGTTAGCCACCGCTACTCTCAGTTGTCTCTCCAAATGTTTCACCGGCATCGACGCGCAGTGAGCGCATGCTTGCGGGTCCGCGAGCGTCGTTTGAGCGTGCTTCGGGCCCATGCACGTGATGCACATCGGGTGAGGGTCCCTGCCCGAGATGGTTGCTCCACATGATGATGGACACGGGCGGGATGCCACCTAACCCTAACCCTAACCCTAACCCTAACCCAGGTCCGCCCAGCTCGTGGTAGCTCGCGGCTGATGTTCGACGGCCGTAGACCTCGCGGCGGTGCCGGACAGACACGGGTCCTTTTGGTTAGCCACCGCTACTCTCAGTTGTCTCTCCAAATGTTTCACCGGCATCGACGCGCAGTGAGCGCATGCTTGCGGGTCCGCGAGCGTCGTTTGAGCGTGCTTCGGGCCCATGCACGTGATGCACATCGGGTGAGGGTCCCTGCCCGAGATGGTTGCTCCACATGATGATGGACACGGGCGGGATGCCACCTTCCTGATCTTCGACTCATTCCCTTTGGTGGGGGGATGATCGTCGACATGGCTGCCGATGTCCCTACCGTGTAGTCCCTACCGTGTAACTTAATACCCAGCAGGTTGGAATAGGAATAGCTCGCCTCGACGCGGACGCTATTCCGTGACGTCGCTCAGCACGATTCCGTACGACTGACCTCGCGTTTGGTGGCGGAATCCAATGACGGCCCGCACGATGAACAGTTACGCGAAACCAGCCGAGAACTGGAAGTGCTGAGAGTGCTTAGTGTAGTCCCTCATGGGAAGAAAGCGCGAATGATGTTAAAAGGGGTCGACCTGAGGGATAAAGGTGGGGCGGAGCCTGATCTCAGGTCGACCTGTCTGTCAAGTCAGACGTGGTGTCATAAGAGCTTCCGTAGTTGGTCACGCCCAAAGCGATTCCCATAGTGAAACACCGAGCGAAGTTAGAAAAAGAACACTTCAGGGTGTGTTATTGAATAAATTTATAGCAATGGCTCTCTGCTTCACATAACATTATCCTGTTGTTGATTATTTTCTTATAACTGTGTTTTATTCCTCACTTAAGAAGTGTTTGAGAGGAAGTTTTTGGCACGTTTCCTTCAGGATTATTTGATTTGATTATAACAAAGCTCAACAGCTGTGGTCTCCTCTGAATATAGCATCCAGTGTTAGGAACATAAATATTGACCCCATAGTGCAATGATTTCAGTAAAAGGATGTGATGAAAGTTGGCTGATTTTGATCTGCTGGGGTTTTTTTTGTTGTGAAGTTTGTACTTGCTTCAGTGCCTTAAGAAAACCAAAAGAGCTTTGAAACTGAAGTTTCTTTGTTGCAAAATTCCTTCAGGTATTTTTGTTTCCAGAATCGTTTCACTATAAGGACCTGTGGTGCTCCCTCATCCACCCCCTTTCACTCTGATGAGGAAGTGATGAGCTCCTGGGTCTCACGGCTTAGCCACCCACTTCTTACCAGGTCAAGAAACCACCCCCCGCTCAGGATGTGAATGCAGGCTTTTCTCTTCTTCTCCCACCTAGCTGGAAACATCCAGTTTCAGGTCTAGCTCCACATGAAGTCCCCTCTGTTACCCCTGATCTTTTGTCCAGTTTCAGCTGATTTCTGTGGCTCACTGGAGTTCATGCTGAATCAGACACTCCTCTTGGTGTGTGGCCTGATGGGCTGACCAGAGTCAGGGTTTTTTTTTTGTGTAAACAAGAACTGTGGTGAAAACCTCAGAAATTATTATTTTGAAAAATAAAGAATAATAAAACCATTGCGCAAATAAATATTCATGTCACCTCAGATTGATGTCTGCTGTTTTCCCCATGATTTGGTCAGTTTTTTTCAGATGTTTGTGGTGTAAAAAGCCGCAAAGCTGTAGGTCTGTGCAGTGCAAAAAGTAGATGTGGACTACATGATTGTGTTGTAGGATAGAAGCTACTGTAAATAGCCTTTTTTTGGTAAAATTATATCATAGATAAGTAAGAGATTTTTAGTGCTAAAAGCAGTTACAAGGTTAGCACTGAATACATTTGAGTGTAAATAAACTGTATGAATTTGAAATGGGGGAAAAGGAGCATTTAGTTTTTTTAACCAAATGAATTTGAGTCAGATTCCAAAATGCTGCATAAAATGCAAATATATTATAAAATACTTTAAATTGACAAAAGATTGTGGACACCAAATTCATGTGTTTTTTTTAAAACACCCTATTCCACATTTTTTTACCATTTGCTAAAAACATCCACTCCAATAGCAATATGTTCTACTAGCTTTTTGTGAGAGTGGAGATTTGTGCTAAGTCAACTACAAGGACATTAGCAAAGTCAAGATATTCCGCTCAAATCTATGTACACTATATCTTTTAATAGCTGGCTTTGTGCACAGGGACATGCTGGAAGAGGTTTGCATCTCCTAGTTGAAGTGAAGGGAACATTTTATGCTACTGCATCCCATGGCATCTAATGCAATGTTGTGCCTCCAGGTTTGTGGTAACAGTTTGTACAAGAACCACATATGGCTGGAAAAGGCAGGTGTCCCAATACCTTTATCTGTATAGTGTTATGCAAGGCAATGTTTATGGTGTTTTGGAACCTACTTGTGAAAAAAGGCAAATTGTGGCAAACAGCCAAAAAAAGATCTAAAAGAGATCTGATTTAATGTCCAGTGTGCAAATTCCTTGTTATTATCTTTGTTTGCATTGTGTTATCATTTCCTGTTCGGTTTAACTTTTATGTTTCCCAGTTCCTCGTATCTTGTATATCGTGACACCCTAAACTTAGCACTTTCTGCCTTACTGTGTTTATTGCAAGTCTTGAGTTCACATGAAAGAAATAATTAGCCTTGATTTGCTTATATCTTTTACTAACATGGTAATTTTTGATTAGCTGGCTTGGTAGATTATATAAAAACTGAGAGGAAACTGAAAAGGCAAAATTGAGACAAATGCAAAACCATGGCTGAAGTGTCCGGCTCACATCACCAGCTCAAAATATGACGCAAAATGAACAAGGCACTGAATCAGCGGCGATGAGTGCTGAAAGTCTTGTGAGCATGTCAGTAAGCATGCACTGCATCAGCAGAGTCCTGTGTGTCCTCACAATGTAAATACAGCAGGCTTTTATCTGATTTAGCTGCGGGGGTTTCCCTTTGCTTTATTGGGTCATTCGAGGCTACACACAGTCTCTCATCTTTTTACTTTTGAAGAAAAGATCCTGTTGAGTTGGCGCATGACCAGGCTGCCGTCCCTGTGGTTTGGCCTGATCTGACCTGGTTATTTTTGGCTCTAGTAAAAGAGCCTCATTCAGATTACTATAGTTTACTAGTCATTAGTCACACATGTTGCCTATTGATTCTAATCTGGGAAGCATGTAAGGAAACACACACTTGGTCCTGTTTTTTCTTTTCCTTTTTCTTTTTTTTTTTTTTTTTTTTTTTTTCATCTGAATCACCTCATTAAATTTGCTTGTCTCTTGCACTCATTCACTCTTCACTCACGCGGTCATCCGATAAGACAATATCTTAGCTTCCTTTTCTCCAATCTCCACATTGTGGAACTGAAAATACAATCTAGTCCAACTTTTCTGTTTCTATTTAGCTGGATTCTGACTTTAGGTAGCCTGTCAGCTTGGCTTTCACTGCCCTACTTGATAAATTGACTGCGAGGCAGGACAAAAGATGGAAAATTAAAGTAATTAAATGCACTAAATATGCAGCAATCACTTCCAGCAATGCAGCTGTTAAACCCAGAACAAGGTCCACATGTTAGGAAGGACAAGGTCCAAGGCTGCAATACAACCTGTATGGGATGCACACATGCTTTTAGACCCTTAATCATACATATTTTTTCGGGGTGAAACAAAAAGAAAAACTCTTACAAAAGAGAACTCTTTACAGACAGTATCCTGAGTTCAGGATTAAAACAGTAGCTCTGACACAGCAATGCTACACAATGCACAATCATGTGACGCTTAGTGTTTAAAAGATCTTATTATGTGTTGCTGTTCAATTGAAAGTACATTTGATTATCATTTAAATATATTTAATAAACATTACTAGTACAACTTAAAGCAATATAACAGGTTGTTAAAGTGTACCTACATGTGGTAACACTGACATAAACCGATTTGTTGCTACACCTAGAAAAGTGGTGCCGTTTCGAACAAATTGAGTATAAAATGTGTTAAAATGCATACTGACAAATCACAAACCTTGTGGGAGGAGTTTTTTGATCAAATGAGAGAAAACTGGAGCTTTTTGGCAAGGCACATCATCTGTATGTTTACAGACACAGAAAAGAAGCATGATACCTGAAACATTGAGGAGGCTTGATTATGTTTTAAAGATGCTTTGCTACATCTGGCATGGGGAGTCTTGAATTTGTGCAGGGCACAAGGAAATCACAAGACTACCAAGCCATTGTAGAGCGAAACGTACTGTCCAGTGTGAAAATCTCAATTTCAGTATTCACTCATGGGTCCTCCAAAACTATAATGACCCAGGCAGATAAAAGCACTTAAGAATGGTTAAAAACAAAACAGAAGACTATACAGAAGTTGCCTTTTATGAATCCTGAATTGAATTCTGTCTACATCAATGGAAAGAGTTGAAACATGCAGTCTTTAGAAGGCTGGGACAGCTGGAGCAGTTTGCACATGAAGAATAGACCACACAACCTGTTGACAGGTGCAGAAATCCTATTGAGTGCTACAGAAATCTCTTGTCTGCAGTGATTACCTTTAAAGGTTGGCCCCATCATTTTTGTCCAGTATAAAATATATTGTTGAATCAAAAATCAAAAGCTGTATATGAAAAGTGTTTTAAACTTCTCTTCTTTGAGCAAACTAGTATATTAATGGTAGATTGTATACAGTAGTATACTGTATGTTACAAGGCAGGACGTGGATGCAAGTAAGTGCTGATGAATTTGATCGCAATATGCAAAAACAAACAAAAAAATCACTTACATAAAACATAAACAAAAACTAAAGCTAAACATGAGAATTATGACAGCAACCACGGAAAAGGACACATGTAAGAGAAAGAGTGCAGAAAAAGGTGACCAATATATACAAGTGCTAATTATCAGGTACATGAATCAGGTGCAAGAACAAACCTGTGACCTGAAGTGAAGTGAAATCTGTGTGTCTTACTATGATCCTGAAAATACACTTGATATTTATTGCACTTTGTTTTTTATATGTGTACTAATACGTACTTTGGATTGTAAGATGTATTATGTTTATTATTTATCTTACATTTTCTTATACTCGCTCTGATTTGTGATCATCTTTCAGCTTGTTAGCTTTGATTCTTAACCTAATACAAAAGCCCTACAGAACAACTAAAAAACTGCTGGCTGCATCTACTGCACTTCAGATCCAAAATGTTGTTTGCATTTCATGTACATGTGTTCATGTGAATGTATATTTATTTCACTCCACTATATTTCAGAAAACATTTCTGTTCCTTACTACTTTGAAGTGATCAAATTATAATAACATGTTAAGAGACCACAAGTGTAACCCCACGGTTGTCCTGTGAGAGTTGCTGTGGAGCAAAATGCATTCCAAAGCACATACTTATATTTTTGCTAGCAGGATTTTTGTATTTTTACTCAAATACAGGAATCGTGTACACTGCTCTTCCTCCAGAGGTGGGAAGTAATGAAGTACAAATACTTCGTTACTGTACTTAAGTACATTTTTTTGGTATCAGTACTTTATTTCACTATTTATTTTTCTGACTTTTTACTTTCACTTATTACAATTTTTACACAAATATCTGTACGTTCTACTTTTCTACATTTACTTTTTCTACATTTTCAAACCAGCCTCGTTTCTTTAGTTTTAATCTATTTGGTGACATGATCAATATTTCTTCAATATTTCTTCACCATTTTCAGCCCATCAACCTATTTCTTGTCATCAAGTGACTTTTTTAACCTACCACTGGTGTATCATTTTCTGGCTCTCACACACCACAAACGTAGGCCAGTTTTCAAAGCTAAAAACAAGCAGGGCAGAGAGCAACAAGAAGTATGGGGCTAACATGGATGAGACAGAGTGAGTCAGCGAGTAAACATGACTGAGAACAGAGACCTTCCTGATCACCTGATCATCATCATCTTTTTTTCTGCTTGTGATATTTATGGCGGATGTTCAGCCTGGATACATTCATTAGGCAACAGAATTTAAAATTATTTTATATTAATATATTAATATGATGTGAGATCAAGTTACCATCGTGACACTAAAACAGGTAGTAATAATGACTACTTTTGACTTAAGTACATGTCAGAGCACAAACTTCATTACTTTAACTTGAGAGAAAAAGTGTAGTCAGTACTTCAACTTCTTTTAAAACATAATTATCTGTACTTCTACTTGAGTGAAGAATCTGTGTACGTTTGACATCTCTGTCTTCTTATTTTCACTGTCTGTGTTTTTGGCCCGTGGTTTCTCAGACCCCAATGAATCAGGCGTCTACACGCTCTCACTGCATCTTCACGATTCACCTGTGCAGCCGTGAGCCCGGATCAGCCACGCTACGTCGCTCCAAGCTGCACCTGGTAGACCTGGCTGGCTCTGAGAGGGTGGGAAAGACCGGTGTGGGGGGCCAGATTCTCACCGAAGCCAAATACATCAACTTGTCTCTGCACTACCTTGAGCAGGTTAGAGGACTGTTTTTTGTGATTAATGTCATTTATAAATTTAGCTAAATTTAGCATCAAAGAATAAACTTTTTCTGATTTCTATACAGTACATTTAGAAGAAATTTAGAAATCATTATTTTCTTGAATAATACTCATATGACTGTTGTCCAGAGATAACAAATAAAATTACATGAAAAACAACATGAAAAAAAGCATGAATAAAGGGAGCAGTAGATTCGTTTCTGTTCGAAGATCCTATAGACTTCAGATCCATGGTTTCTCAGACTGACACACACTGTAGCAATGAGTATGTGAAATGAAGAGGGATATGTTGTACTGTGCTTTAATATGCTTTGAGTTCATTTTCTGTTGTTGTTTTGCACGTTTGTGATTCTTAATTTGTTTGATTTTCAATTGCTGTTGCGTCACTAATTTGCTAAAACATTTTATAATCACAACCAACCAGTGTATCTTATGATTTATTGCTATATGATCCTTTCTATATATTTATTTATATTGCTATATGGTCCTTTAGCCTACAAAAGGTAAATAGGGTATCTTTTTTAAAGAAAGTGTACTGGCCACTTTCAGAAACTTGTATGGGATACAACATACACTATATGCTCAAAAGTATTGGGACAGATGATTTTTCAAGCTATATGTGACTGTTTGCCAAACTGTTACTTCAAAGCTGGAGGCAAATTAAATTGTCTTTGGAGGCAAGAGCATTAAATCTTTTCTTAACTTGAACTAGAAAACCCAAACCTGTTCCAGCATGACAATGTCCATGTGCACAAGCAAACGCTATAATGATATTGTTTACATGGGTTTGAATGGGAGATGGTGAGTGGCCTGCTTTATAGCTTTGTAGCTCTGACCTCAACCCTATTGAACATTTTTGGGATGAACCGGAATGCAGACTGCACCCTTCAGTGTAGTACCTGAATTTACTGACACCCCTGTACTCCATAAGCACCCTCCAAAATCTAATAGAACATCTTCCCAAAGTAGTGGAGGTTATTATAACAGCAAATGAGGAGTAATTGAGGAATGGGATGTTCAAAAATCACATACGAATAGTCAGGTGATCACAAACGTTTGTCCATATATTATATGTTATAGATTTATAAACAGTGTTGTTATTATATCTACTTTGTTTCCAATACAGTCAAAAGACATGAAAATAACTGTCTTAATTCACTTACAGCTATTCTTTTTTTCTTACAGAAATCACATTATGTGAGATTTAACCTAGATGTCAACAATGTGCTTTTTTTTTGTTTTGTTTTGTTTTACTTGGCAGTGTAGACTATGAGGGAAAATTGCCCAGCACCTTTAATACAAACAGAGATTGTTAATACAAGTTAACTGTGTGACAGTACCAATGGTGATGTCCTTCTTAATGGCTTTATTACAGGTTATCACAGCTCTGTCAGAGAAGAATCGCTCACACATTCCTTACCGAAACTCAATGATGACGTCTGTGCTCAGAGACAGTCTGGGCGGCAACTGCATGACCACCATGATCGCTATGGTGTCAGCGGAGAAGAAGAATGTCGATGTAAAGATTTTTCTCATATAACACATTTGTTTGTTGACTTGGAGCTCATTTCTTTAGAGTCTCATTTTATTTCTAATTAATTAATAATTATTTCTAATTTAAAAGTATGCCTGTTAATGGATTAAGGCATCCTAGGAGTACTTAGTAGCTTTACAACTGCTGGACTAATCAGTGTTTGTGTCACTACATGGGTTTCATTGGTCCACTAGTTGAATATATCCATTTAACATTAGTCTGTTGTCAGAAACTGATAAATAT
Source organism: Silurus meridionalis (assembly GCF_014805685.1). Classification (NCBI taxonomy): domain Eukaryota; kingdom Metazoa; phylum Chordata; class Actinopteri; order Siluriformes; family Siluridae; genus Silurus; species Silurus meridionalis. The sequence continues at coordinate 21,232,952 of NC_060891.1, read as the reverse complement.
AGAGGTCTTTATGATGATTAACATAAAGTATGCAGAAAATATAGTACTATTGTCTTGAACTAAGTATAACAGGCTAATGTAAACAAATCTGCTGCAGCAAATACATTTGTAACAGATCTTCAGTTAGTAATAATATATGTACAAGTGTTGTTTCACAGAGATAAAGAGGTTATAAAATTTTAACTAATATGTTAGTGCCTATATGTTTATCTCAAATGAGGGGAAAATCTTGAGGGAAACCAGACTCAACAGGGAAACTCATCCTCATCAACCCCTAATGTTTGCTGATTATAGTTTTATCATTGTTAAATGTGACCTATACAGGAGAACTTTGATAAAAAAAGGCCAGTGAAATTAGATACATTGTTTCTTAACTCAAAGTAAAATAATGCATCCAGTCTCACATGTCAATCTCTGTCTCTATCACAGGAGTCAATCTCAACCTGCCGTTTTGCTCAGAGAGTGGCCATGATTAAAAACGAAGCTCTTCTTAATGAGGAGCTGGACCCATCGCTGGTGAGTCGGTTTCTCAGTGGGTTTTTGTTTTTCATGTTTTTTGTACATTTCAGATGCTGTGTGCATCTTGCTTTCATGTTTTCCTCAGTACTTAAGATCCGCTCAAATAAATGAGTCATAAATCTGGAACTCATCTTGAAACTGGTAAAGTAGATGAGTGGGTGGATGAGTGGAACTGGAATAGAGTCCTCTTGTTGTTCACACCTGTGCTTACATGGTCCTCATACCGCCATGTCATCACCAGGAACGGCTGCAAGTCTTTGCACATAAAGAATATGCGGAAAAACAACATTTGAATTGAATCTTGTATTATATTTGTATTCCATTTTAAAAGAACACAGAAGCCATTTATTATGGCAAATTACTCACCAGGACAGTAGCTCACAAAAGTGAGTATTCCTCTGATATTTCAGCAAACATTTTAGTATATCTTATTAAGTTACTATAGAAATACTATAGAAATGAAACTTGAATATATTTTAGAGTAGTCAATGTGCAGCTTGTATAGCAGTATAGATTTACTGTCCTCTAATAATAACTCAACATACAGCCATTATTGTCTAAATAGTTGGCAACAAAAGTCAGTTCACCCTAATTGAACATGTCAAAACTGTGTCCAAAACTCAGCTTCTATGATGGACTCTTGCAAGATCTGTTCTGAGTGGTCCCTGTCTTGGAAAACCTCTGTATGACCCTGGCCACTGTATTGTAACTCAGTTCCAGGGTGTTACCGAATTTTTTATAGCCTCAGCCATCTTTGTGGAAAGCAACAACTCTAATTCTTAAATCCTCAGAAAGTCTTTGACATGAGGTACCATGTTGAACATCTAGTGGTCAGTATGAGAGAATTGTAATCACAGCACCAAATTTTAACTGCTCTCATACAAGATACAAAAATGTGTATGGTCCTGTCAAACAGAAAAAAACATGAACATGATGAATAGGGCATCTATACTGCTATGCTGGCACAGTAACTACTTTAAAATATTTCCAAGTTTCATTTTTATAGTATTGCTTGGAAAGATATACTGAAATGGTTGCTGAAATGTGAGGGGTGTACTCTATATTGCCACTATATTGCGAAGATTGCTGGTGTATAAGATAAACAGCTGCTTGTTAAGTAGTTATAGTACTTTTTAGACAACCAGATATTTGCAAAACCAAGTGTTCAGCCATGATATACCTTCAAACCCACTTGGCTCGTGCAAGTTCCTCAAATTAGTGTGATGTTGATCTCTAAACCCCGGCTGTATTTAGGGATAGAGTGGGCTTCCCCAGCCTGCCTGCAACTCATCCATCATCTGCTGAGTGTGACTGTTGACTCCATTGAGAGCGAAAGTAAACATTCCGCAATGAGCGAACGCTCCTGATTTGTTTTCACTGGAGGAAAACTATCAAATCTTCTCTCATGGAACATTTTGTGGGGAGGATAAGGTAGGAAAATGTACAGTCCCAGTCATTTTTGCATCCAAGCTGATTGGGCTTGTTATCCAGCTCATAGACCTTGTGTAAAGTTTCCACATGAAGTATACATCTCTCACCTATAGCCCCATAATCGTCTCTGCTCTAAGCTATCTTTCTTCGAGTACTTTTCAACTGGTTTGGCTTTTAGAACTCGGCGGCCAAGTTTCAAACCCAAGAGAGGTATTTTTAAGAGAGTCTGCGGTTGCTTGTTAATTGAACCGGTGTTTGCCTGGGAGAGATGGAGGCATGGCTCATATCCCGCAGCTACCGTTTGACTCAGAACCTACTACCTAGTCACTCACTCATCATAAAACAACCAAGTAGTTAAAAAGAGGGATGCTGAAAAGCAAATACTGACCAATTTACTCAGACCAGACCCAAATTTATAAGATGTCATATGAATGATAGATTTTAACTCTCTCATTTTATCTTTATCACCTATCAGACCTTCATTCTTCATTGTTATTTATGATAACGTAAAGCACACGAGCATCTGCTCTTTTTCATGGTCTTCTCCCTTTCGATGTTTTTCGCCATAAATCTACATCTCTTCAGGGAGTCAATACATGGATCAGTGCTCACTGAGTAGTTTCTGGACCTCCTTGATCCTTTCCAGCAGAGGATCACTGCTCTTCAAAGTTTGAAAGAACAAGAACTGTTGGACCAGACAGCCAATGACTTGTTTTTGGATTTTTTTATTTAGCTTAAGACCATAAGAACGTGTAGTGAAGCTTAGATAACAATATATTACCATTCAAAAGAGTGCTTACACATTCAGAAAACATAAATGATATCTGTTTTACTTTTAAGCTAATTTTTTTTCTATTTATTTACATGAGATCAGACATTTTTAAACCTACGATACAAAACTAAGAGATCCATATGAAGCAAGTTAGCCTTGTCATTGTTTTGGGGCTGTTCAGGGAGACTATGAAACCAGAATCCACCACAGTCCTTTTTGTACAGATATTGATGTCATTGGTTGTACACATTGCCTTACTCTGCCAGTGCTTCTAGTTTATTCTCAGACACTTGAAACTGATGTTGCTCTTGTGGTTCCTGTGCGGTTTCACAGTCCAGAATAAAAACTCCTGGCTCAGTTGACCTGGTGCCTCATCTTGCTTCACCCTCAGGGCGTGATGCATGCTGGTTCCCGTGATGTAGTTTTAGGGTTCGGGCAAAGACAGACACACAGAGATGTGACCATAAATGTCTTCAAACCACTGAGAAACACACACACAGCTGTGTTAGTGGAATCTGGAAGCCAATTCCTTTACCATTGTCCATGTCTATTAGCTCATTTAAAAGACTGACTCTGAATGAATACTTCTTCTATTAAGATATAAGGCTTTTTTTTTAAATGTGTGATCTTTAACCTTTTTCACCTATGTGGCAAGAATTGTCTAGATGCTAGCATATAGTTGCTTCTCTTGAAGGAATTTCTCCATCAACTTTAAAGAACTGCTTCAGTCTGTGTCCATCTGTCTGATTGTGTGTTTATGCAGATGTAGTAGGACAGGGAAGGGAAAGAGGAAACGTTTAAGGACGTGGTGAAAATGTAAATACAAGAAAATATGTGAGCACCCCGTCTCCGGACGCCACTAATGCTGTCCACCATTCCATTTATAGTAATGAATTTCAGCTTCCCTATCAGCAGGGGCTTTTCCCTGTTTAGCCTCCAAAACACATACAAAGTATCAAGTTCTATCTCCAGAGCCCAGGAGATGCACAATTCCTTTCCATGACCATCCATGATCAAAGTAAAAAGGATGTCTCGATGGATGACCTCGAGCCCTAGCTTAGGAACCCCGTAGACTTAGCTTGATCCTCTTGCGATATTATGATGAAAGCAAGCCGTAAGCTGTAGTGAGGTCATACCTAAGCTGAACCTTTGAACCTGTTTCAAAGAGGCTGTCTGGATATTAGTAATAACCTGGTTGTATGCATATGAAGACTTTGCTTGCACTTCCTTTTACGGCTGTCTGGGACTTATGTGAAGCTCCTTTCAGAGTGAACTGACAGTTTTAAGTTCTTCTTTGTCTAGAGTTAATTTCCAAATAGAATTTCCCTCTCGTTAATGTAGCACTGTAGGGTTCCTGAGATCCATCATTCATCACTAGCTTTGTGACATCTGTGTACACCATGGGTCTATAAAAACATGAAGCTATGTCTACATGTTTTCATGGTAAAGACTGAGTCCACTGTGTGTTCATCTACAACCTCAATTCCAAAAGTTGGGACACTGTTTAAAATGTAAATAAAAAAAGAATACAATGATTTGCAAATATTCTATTCACAATAATGCAAAAAAACATATCAATTGTTTAAACAAAAAAAAAATTATATACCATTTTATAGAAAAAAAAGGTCATTTTGAATGTGATGGCTGCAACAGGTCAAAAAATGTTGGGACAGGACCTGAATCATGTTCACATATGACTACTTCTTTGCATGATAGAGATTTAACCTGAATTTGTGAATAACATGGCAAACTGTGTTGTTCACAGATAATGATTTCTGGAGGTGTTCATGAGCCCATGCAGTGATTTCAATTACAGAATCATGATACCCAATATAGAATTTTGTCCTTGTCCTTTGTGCACAGAGATTTCTCCAGGTTCTTAGAATCTTTTGATGATATAATGTACTGTAAATGATTTAGGAAATTCAGCTGTTTTGCAATTTTATGTTGAGAAAGATTATTATGAAATTGTTCCACAATTGGTAGACACAGTATTTCATAAATTGGTAAAGCTTTGCCCTCTCTAAGATATGCTACTTATACCCAATCATCTTACTGACATGTTGTTAATTAACCCAATTAGTTGCAAAGTGTTTCTTCAACTGTGTAATTTTGTTAACATTTTTTTTTTCAGACTTTTGTTGCCCCATCCTAAATTTTGTAAAAGGTTTTTGAGACGTTTTCTATGTTGTATTGTGAATATAATATGTGTTTATGAGATTTGCAAATCATTAAATTCTGTTTTTATTTACATTTTGCACTGTGACCAAACTTTTTTGGAATCGGGGTTGTAGTTTAGCTATTGATTCATTAAAATCCTAAATAGGGCTTATTTACACATACAATCTGATACATTGCCTGAATTATTAGAGTGAATTTAATATCTGCTGTTCTGTCTTTTTTAATTTTCATCATACATGATTATAATCAAACATGGAAGAATATGACTTTAAGGGGCATCGTTACAGAAATAAGTAGATTAAGAAAATACATTTTCAATTTACAAATCTCTTCCTATATGTTTATTCCTATAAGACTTTTCCTAATGAGAAAGCTATAGGTGATGGTGGTTGTGGAGAACACTATGTGAGCTCACATCATAAATCATTGCTCTCTCTGCCTTTACAGTTGATTATTCGTTTGAAGAAGGAGATCCAGTGCTTAAAAGAGGAGCTAGCTATGGTGACTGGAGATCAAAGAAGTGATGAGCTGACTCAAGAAGAGATCCAGAGGTACTGACTGACTTAATTATATAACTCACAGAATAAGGCAGGCTTCTGTTCAGTTATACTAATCAGTCCACAATTTGATAGTTCAAACTGTAAATATCCAAAAGAAATCTATTATTCTGGCCCTTTGTCTCTAAATAAACAGTACGTGGTCTTCACATTCAAACCGACCCTGTGTTTCCCAAAGTGGAAAAGCTTTTGTACTGATATGCCATTATTTTTAATTCAGTTAACGCTTACTATCTTCCAGTAACCCATTTTCAGCATGTGGGTTTAAATTAAAATTAGCAGCCGTGACATGCCGCAAGTCAGATTCAGCAGTTCAGCAGGTTCATGTGGCCAGCGGCTGCTGTGTGTGTATTCTGAGCCTGAGGAAATGTGTGTAATGGTCAGAGCAGCAGCGTGCTTGGATGCAGTCATCTCAGGTCAGCAGGGAATCTGCTTAAGGCTGTTGTTCATTTTGAAGAGCTAAGGAGGATGGAGATAAAACAGCTCCAGGATATGCACCATGTTTGCTGTTATTTTAGGCAGATAGCATTGAATTATGATCATGAGACTATATCTGTTGAATTTTGTTGTTGGTGTTGTAAATAATTTTTTTTTATTTTCTATTTGCGAAAAATAAATTTTTTGGAAAAGCACAAAAATGTCTTTTCAAAATACACTATATGGACACAAGTACTGGGACACCTGACTTTTCATGACCAAACGGTTAACACAAAGTTGGAGGCACTCAATTGTATAGGACGTCTTTGGATGCTTTAGAATGAAATTTTAACTTTACTGGAACTAGGAGACCCAACCCTGTTATTGTCAGGAACTTCCGGGCTCGCAGCTCTCACTTTTGTGTTCGTGAACTTCTGAGTTGGCGGCCATCTTGCCGCTTCTCCCGCAACGCCTGGTATTTAGGGACACCAAAGACATTAACTTACTGCCAAATTCTCTCACTGGCTCCTCATATCCCTAAGATTATTTTTGCCCTTCTGCTGCCATTATTTCCTGGACCCTAACACTGTCTGGCTACCCTGGTTACCAGTTGGGCATTTGGACTGTCTTATGGTTTTGTTTTTGCTCCGCCCTATATTGCTCCGTTTTCTGTTCCTGATGTTTGTACTGTTCTTGGATTCTGTTTTGCCTCTGCCCAGTTTTCTGGTATTGAACTAAAGACTGTTTGTGGATTTGGTTTTGTCTGAGCCTGTATTGCTCAGTTTGCCTGTGTTCAGATCCTGGACCCTGTTCCTGCCTCCCCTATATTGCCCTGTTGCATGTGCTCATTAGATTTCAGATGCCTCTTTTTTTTCTCTACCCAATTTATTAAAGACTATGTTTAACTAAACTTTAGTTGTGTTTTGCATTTGGGCCTTCCTTTCAGTCACCAGTCTCCAGCAGAGAACGGAGTACATTAGGACATGTCATGCTCAATCTATCATGTCCAATCGGTTCTAGACAACTTACTGGGTTAGCTGTCCGTCCGGTCCCTGATCCCCGCTGGGGTCATTACCCTGCTCCAGTTCCCTGCTGGGGTTTGGCTCATGCTTGAAACCCCACAGAAAACCCAGCCCCCCAAACCCCCAAAGGCGGTCTACTCTGCCAAGCAAACTCCCCAGACCGTCAGCCCCGTCGTGTACACCTCCTGGTCCTGCTGCATTACAGAGAATGACTCCCAGCTTGCTTGTCATGCTGAGGGTGTGTCTCTGTTGCTGAGCCCCGCTGAGGGCGTCGCTCCACTCCAAAGTTCAGCTGAGGGCATCACTCAACGTCAGACCTTCTTCAAAAAGCTTTGCTCCACCACTTATCCCCGTCGAGGGAGTCATTCCCCCACTGGTCTTTGCCGAGGGCATCGCTCTGCCACTGATCACCGACAAGGGCACTGTTTCCCTGGCCCCCGGGGCCTTGCTGACATTGTGGCTTCCCCAGAGGGCATTGCTCCACCCCTGATCTTTGCTCTGCTCCAATCATTGCTCTGCCGCTGATCCCCCTGAGGGCATAGCTCTGCTGCTGGTCCCCTCCGAGGATACCGCTCAACTCCAGAGTCCTGCTGAGGCCACAACTTATCTTAGGGTAGAGGGAACATAATTCCCTATACGCTCACCTCTAAGTTGAAGGTCCTGGGACCTGTTCCAATGGATCTCAAACTTCCAGACAGTTAGGCCACAAGCCGTACGGGTGGGCAACACACCTCATTCACTCTCACCCTCAGCACTGGAGCTTCTTAAGGTTGTGTTCTGAGCCTTCTGCTATTCTCACTGTACTGACATGACTGAGTGGCCACTTCCAACACCACCAAGTTTGCTGACGACAGTGTTGTGGTGGGCCGGATCTCCAACAATGATAGGACAGATTAAAAACCTGGAGATGGTGCCAGAAGAACAATCTTCTCCTGAACGTCAGCAAGTCTAAGGAGTTGATAGTGGATCTAAGCACATAGCAGGAGTGGTCATACTAACCGCTAAAGATCAATTCGACCCCAGTGGAGAGATTGGACGGTTTCTGATACCAAGGTGTTCACATCACAGGTGTACCATCTGCACCTAGCTCCCTGAGCTCTTCCCACTTCTTCCCACAGGCCATTCGTGTCTAAACCAGGAGACACCCAGCAACTAGTACCTGGACTTCTCTCTCCATCTCACTTTTCCCCTCTGTCACTTCAACTCTGGACTACCACTCTGGACTACCACTTTATGTCACCCTATACTAGCACATGGACACATTTAGGACAATGTATAAATGTTTTTGTGTGTATTTATATATATATATATATATATATATATATATATATATATATATATATATATATATATATATATATATATATATATGTGTGTGTGTGAGGTGAATGCTATAGAAGTAGAAGACCACATCAGGTTCAACTCCTGCCAGCTACGATCAAAAACCTGATTATCATGTTTTCAAACTCTTTTAAACTGGACAGTTGAAGATTAGAAAAAAAATTATGGTCTGTTTTAGGCATCAGCTGTTGAATTTGGTGTAGAACAAATGTCCAAATTGCTTTTTTATTATGATTTTTCACGTGTCAGATTCATGCTGGTGTGCTGTGAAATGACCATAAAACCATAAACCATAAAACAACATTATTAAGATTTCTTCTATTAAGATTTTATACTCTCTACCTAACCAAGTCAAAGTTTACAGATTAGTATTTCTTCTATTTAAAGTAAGCTTAAGGTAATAATGTTGTCAAATATATCCTCTTATTATGCTAATGGGACATATGAATGAAAATCCACCAAGTGATAAGTACAAAAGGAAATGTCCAGGACTTCAAAGATGGGAATAAAATTATTAAAAAAGGGTCTTTAATTCAGAAGAAATATTTAAAGTGAACAATTAAAGGCGGATATTTTCCACAGGATTGTGCTAATCTGTCAAACAGATCTTTAGAACATTTTGCTCTGGTAGGCCTAGCATAGATCCAAATAGACTATATTGCTGAATGTTTGCAGACACCTGGTTATGAGTTTGGTATGTGCTTTTTGAGGATTGCATTCCACATTTAGTCCCAATTTGCTCTTATAATTCCCCACTTCTCCACTCTTGGAAGATGTTCCACTAGATTTTGGAGTGCGCTTGTGGAGATTTGTGCTCATAAAGACACAAGGTTGTTAGTAGTAGATAGTAGTTAGTAAGTCATGTACTAATGTAGGTGAGGTGAGGCGGACTGGGGTGTAGTAAATTTTGGGGGAAAAAAATATGAATGATGAACTGACCCACTATTGCTTTAGGTAAAACTTTTAGCTTGTTATGTCATAATTTCATAGCTTGTTTTGCCACTGCAGTTTTGTGTCAGCATTTAAAAAGTAGGATTAGATTTCTACACATACAGTGTCTAGAATTAACTGTGAAAAAACAGCCTATGTTGCGTGCTTAGGTTGGCCAGGAACCCGCCCTCAAACGTCTTGATTCCCCATTACATTCTTCCCACTCCTTGGACTGGTAGAAGTGCTGGCATGAGTTAGGGAACATGTGGGCTTCAGAAATGCTTGCCTCACCTCTTTTTAGCGCTCTGATGTCTTTACCTGTGACTGTACATTGATTTTAAGGTTTCCTGATGATAGCCTGATTTCCCCCATCACACTACACATTAACTTATCCTCCTGACCATACTTGAGTCTGCCAGGAGCAGATCAATTTGATGATGGTCATGATGGATATTTTCTTTATGAGGTGGTGCTGTCAAGTGTCCAAGCATACAGGATTGCTGAAGCAGAAAAAATGGTGGTCCAGAAAATAAGGGCTTTCTTAAATGTTTCACAGTCGTGCTGTACACTATTCTGAATATTTAGAATACTTTGAAATGGACACGTCTATAGGCACAGAAGTCAGCCACTATTCTCTCCAACACCCTGTGTGAAGATGGATTGGATTCGGATTCCAGCAGAACGAACTTGATGACTTCCAGGAGTTTGAAATCCAAGCACGGGCTTTTGTTTAAAGTTTTCATTTGTGTAAACTTCGTTCCTATTGACATGAGACATGCTGAAGTGGAAATCTGGAGAGAGCTCGTTCGTGTCTGTGTATGGAGCAGTCTGGCCTCACAGCCATCTTTAATTTCAGTGGCTCTGTCCAGGCCACAGAACCCTATTGTGTGGAGGGTCCTTCATTCACAGTAGTTTATCAACAGGTCATCTCAGTGGAAAGCCATGATCATGCTAGAGTAAATAGTTTTGCTTTTACACAAAGCTGAAATGAAACATTTTGTAGCACAGAGCTAAACATTTGTGCCGCCTGATTAAACTTATGTGTTAAAAGGGTAGGAAGAAGGAGCGTGCAGTCTTTTGTTTTGTGTATTTGTTTTATAGCCCTTTTCGTGACAGGGGTTTGGGCTGATACTCGATCGACATAGTGATAAATCAAACACCAAAACCACAAGTGTTTGTACTGAGTGCATAGAGTAGACATGTGTTTGTCTTTGAGTAACTTGTTTTTATATGTTGGTGTGGACCAAATGTCCCATCTAGGATATAAATATCTGACCACATTTAGAAAAGATTTTAATAATTTTGTTAGTAGTAACTTTTTATGGACATTTCTATGCTATAGGACTGAAGACCAACTCAAGGTGTTTCTTGATGACTCTGACCCTGAAGCCACTTTGGATCTCGGAGCAGATATGAGAAAAATCCGACACAGCTTTTCTTTCTTAAAGGTATGCCTTCGTTCCATTTTTTCATATTTTTCTGTTTGGTTATTAGTCTATCTTTCACTTTTGTAGCTGAATGTGAATGTCGTATTTTCCAAAAATATTAAAAGTGGTGTTCGTTTAATGAGGAATGCTAATGCCCTCAGCAGAAGTTGAAAACATGAAGACACATTTTTTCATTAGACTGAATTTCCAGCGTTGCCATGTTCTGGTGATTGTTCTTAATAGTACAGTCACTACTAGAAATAGTACACAGTCTGAAAATACAGTACATATGTAGTAAATAACTTCATCCTCAGGCCATCCCCAGACCATTAACCATTTCTCTATGACAAAATAAGCCCTTACAGCTGCACTGGATTCCTTTTCCGTTGTAAAAACCACTAAATGTCCAGTTTAAGGCAGAAAACCGGACTTCACATTCTAGCACGTGTGTATTGTTTACTTGACCAATTAGAAGGGAGGAGTTAAGTATTTGAAACATCTAAACTCAAAGCAGAATTCTGAGTAAGCTAAAAATCCAGAATTGCAGTAATGTTCAGCAGATTATCCCCTCAGGTTTCACAATAGTGAAGAATTTGAATAACATTCTTGAGGTCAGGATGCCTGTAGTTCAGATGCCTGCAGTTCTTTAAAACATCTACATTGAGATCTGATTCAGAGTTTCTCGTCTGATGGTAGTCTGTTTTTTATGTTCTGTTCTGTTCTGTCTTCAAGTTTCAATTCACCCCACGGCTGCACCTTCTCAGCAATATGATTTGCTACCTGCTACTTTTCCTCTCAGAGCCAAAAACAGGAACATTTCTCCTGTGAAAGACTGTTCACATAATGCACTCTTACGAACACTATTCAGTGTTCATTGGCTGGCAGGTTGAGCTGCATGTTTGCACACCCTCTGAGACTATAATTAACACTCTGGTTGGCTCTAGTCTGCATTTCCCTGACCACATTGTCCCTTACAGAGTTTAAATTAAACATGTCTGCTTTCACTACAGACCATGAGTAAAGCTGAGCAGGTTCCTTTTTTAATTAACACTAAAAATGGATCATCTAAGTTGAAATTATTGGTGTTTATATATCCCCTGTCACAGCCAAGGCTAGTTATTATACAAAAGCTTTTATTGCTCTCTTTTTATTTATTTATTTATTTTTTTATGATTAGCCCTTGTTACACATGTTTAAAGACATGAGGGATTTGGCACATCCGCTAGCCATGATTAGGAATTCCCTCTGTGCACTGCATTTTTTTGTCCAGACTTGCAGTGAGTGCTGTAAGTTATTTTCTAGTGCAATTAAATAATGAGATGTATAAATGAAATGAATTGCTTTACTTAACGACAATTTATTAACATACTCTAAGCATAATATTTCCCCTTTTTTAGCTTTTTAGGCTTTTTTTAAGGAGCTAGTTAAATATATTAGTAGTGAAATATTATTTAGAGTATGATTTTATACTGCCCCAGACTGCCACTTTGTGTTTAAATATTTTGCAAAAGGGTAAAAAAACCTACTTTTCTAAGCAAAACATATATTTTTTTTCATAAATGTTACTTTTTAATATTTGTTTCATGTGCTGTTTCATGACTGTTTGTTTATGCATGGTAATGTTTACTTGTTACTAGCTTTTGAGCTTTTGCATTTTCTTAGGTCCCCCTAAGTATGTGGTATGTGGTTATGTGGTATTCAGAATGGTATTTGCTTATATTGCATCCTATACAGCTTACTTTATAGAATGTAATATAATAATGGAGTATAATCTATAATCAAAGGTGGACCGGATTAATTTCTTTTTTATATGGTTGAATGTTTATAGTTTACTGAACGGTTCCAAACAAGAAACTGTTGACTAGCTTTTGCCACCTGTTAGTGGGTAAGATATATTAGGCAGCAAGTGAACATTTTGTTCTTTAAGCAGGAAAAATAGGCAAGCATAAGGATGTAAGCGAGTTTGAAAAAAAGGCCAAATTGTGATTGCTAGATGAGCATCAGAGCATCTCCAAAACTGCAGCTCTTGTGGGATGTTTCCAGTATGCGGTGGTCAGTATCTATTAAAAGTGGTCCAAGGAAGGGAACGGTGATGAATCCGCAACAGGGTCATAGGCGGCCAAGGCACATTGATGCACGTGAGGAGCGAAGGCTGACTCGTGTGATTCGATCCAACAGGCGAGCTCCTGCAGCTCAAACTGTTAAAGAAGTTAATGCTATTATGCTCGATGGGTCATAATATTAGGCAGGTGGTCAAAATGTTATTCCTGATTGTGGCCATAAAGTTATGCCTAATCGGTGTAAGTATTGCATGTAGAATAAAACATGACTATTACATGTCAGACTGTGCTTTTATACAAAATTATACCACCCACCTGAAGCACATTGTTTTTATATAACATCTTCTGGAGGTTATCTGGCTTACTGCAGTCTGCCAACAATAATAATGCTGAATTTATTAATAATTGACAGTGCATGCATAATGATGTCTGGATTAAATGATGCAGACTGTCTGTCAGAGTTCTGTGCTATACATACATCGCATATATCTGTGCTATACATTTACTCACAGAGTGCTACAATATAACTGCACTAAACAGACATTTACCAGGTCTCTCTCTCTCTTTCTCTATATAATTTTCCTGGGCAACCAGATAAACTCCTCTGCCCTGAAGACATCCCTAATCTGGGAATCTTTGTCTTCCAGAGCCCTTACAATTAAGATTTCTGCCATAAATGTTATATAAATTACATTTCTCTACAATAACTAATGTTTTCTTTGTTAAATAAAAATGTAGTTTCTTAATCCATATCTTTTTATTCATTATTATCTGTAATTTGGCATTAATATAAACCGTTCTTGTTACAGGTGGCGCTGCTGTCCCATGCCGTGCTGTTATATGAAAATAATGCACAATTAATGACCAATCAGCTTCAAGTGTTCAACCTTGCTCGAATAAACTATTCCCCATTTGACATTCACATGGCATCTTATTTACTACTGATGAGCTTGCATTGTAGCCGTTTTGCGTTTCATTTAACGTCTTCATGCACACGTATGCTGTATTTTTCTTTTTATCAAAAATCATAAAACATAACACGTAACATAAAGCTAACAGGTGATTTGTTGTGTGTAGGCGATGCTGCTGGGGAAACGGAGCACTCAGAATGAAGCTGGTGATATTAGTCCGGTTACAACATCAAGCATCACAGACATGCCAGACAGCCCAGCTAACAGAGAGCTGCTCAAACTGAAGGACATGCTAACCCAGCGTGACAATGAGATCAGTATCCTTCATTCAAATTCTATAATGCTGTTGAGCATGTTTTGAGTACAAGTAATGCTAGTGTATGTGAATCATTTGCAAGAAAAGTGAATATACACACATTTCTTGTTCTGGTTAAAGTGTCAGGGCACAAGTTTCCAGAAAAGCTTCACATTTTAAATGTTGTATAAGCCCGCAAGTTTCTAGGACTGTGAAGGAAGTATAAACAAAACTCTTCCAAACGATATTCCCTTAGTCAGCGTAAACTGGTGTTTAAGATCTTGCTTCACAGGTGAGATCTAGTGCTTTGGAACATTTTCATACACTTGAAACGATTCAGTGATTCCAGGGCCAGAGTCATCCTGGAACAGACCACTTCTATCAGGATATTACTGTGATCACTCAGAAGTTTCTACAGATTTGCAGTGACCTTTGAGTCTAGAAGAACATGCGGACCTAAACCATGCCAGAATAACAAATGCAAAGAATAACAGAGCAACTCATCACACAGTAGTTACATTTGAGTGTTAACAAAATACGAGGTCACCGTTTCAGAGTTCCTCATGCTCATTTGGATCATTCTAGCTACCTTGAATGTTTGTGTTTCCCCAAGAGGGACAAATTGAAGAATTTGGCAGATTCAGCCATTGTTTCTAAGGGTGTCTTGAATGCCAGATTACTGGTTTGCTATGAGCTTTATAAATGAGTGGGGTTCTGACAGGGTCTAGGTGACGATAGTAAATATTTTGAACAATTTCAAGCTAAAAAATCTTCCCCCGAAATGGCTTTCTTTCGCTGCTGTAAACTGGCCAAACCATGCTCCTTCTGCGAGACCTCAAAAAGCACCATGGGATATCTGTATTTCATGAGAGAATAATGAATGGAATATAGGAAACAGTTTCATGATTTTAAACCATGATTATGAAATATAATGTATGATTTATGTGTAAATAATCAGGGTGACATACAATTCCAACATTACATCTCCTTCCTGTTGAAAGTTCTTATACCTAGTTAACTATAATTTTGCTTGTTTAAGGGTGAAATTTCACATATTTGGGGTTTGGGGGGAAATTAGCACATCAACCGCCTGGGCCCATGTCATTACGTCTGCGTTGGTACGTGGAAAATTCAGACGGTGACCCGATCGTCTATTGGTGCAAGTTTATCTCCAAAGTAAACAGCAGGTTATCGTGCTGACATTTCAGATTTGTGTCTTTTGGATGGAGAGAGGTAATCCGAAGTTCATCTTCTGCTGCCATAGTATGGCCTTGTCAAAATGACACGCCAGTATTCGAAAACATCTGCATCGGTTTTCAGCCACATTGAGTCGAATGATAAAACCATCAAAAAACCACAGTCTGCCGAGTCTTTGTGATTGTATGATATTATCATGCACACTTTCTGGAACAAGTTGAACAAGCAAGATAAAAGTAGAGACAAGACCAGCGTACCTGGTGTCCTGATGCTTTTCTCCATATAGTGTACCTTTTGGGGAAATAAAACCTTTAACACCTGTCTTCTGTAGCTATTTCTACCTTTTTTTTTGTGCATTTTTTTAGGTAGCATATGCAGTCATAGTAATTTGAACATATTGGCAGGGCTCAGAGACTTGCTTGTCTTTTGATGTAGACGCTGCTGGGGATATACTTTACTGTACCAGAGCTGTTAATCTACCAACTCTATAGCTGTACATGTCAGGAATGGCCATTATGCAGGTGGATTTGGTCAAGTGGATGTAGAATAAATCATCTCCTCCAGAAAATCGCCAACATTATATTATAGAAGAAAATGATTATTTGTCCAGAAGGTAAAAAAATAATCTAAATATACACTTTCATGGTTTTATATACAGATAAATTGCAAATCAACTTGTTGCAACATGTTTAACAACAGACATACATACAGAAGCAGTTAGATGACCTCACTGTCCCAGGGCAAAGTTTCCACAGAAGACATATGAAAATGATTTCTGCCCTAAAAATACTGAATCATTTATCATAAAGTCGAGAAGCAAGCTGTCTTACAGACACCGGGAATTACGAGCCTGTTTTTGCTGACTAGCATTATTTTTAGGGAGCTTAAACTAGATGCTGTTGTGTCCCACATGATAATATAAGAAAAGAATGCGGAAGCCGTAAAACAAGTGGTTGCTATAATATCTCCTTCTATGGTATAAAAATAAAAAAAAACACTTGCCACTTGGATCATTTTCTGCTGTTTCTGTTTCACAAAAATAACCATGCGAGATTGACAAAGTCAACTGCTAGTTTTCGTTCCAGCTGAGCACCTGAGACAACATAAGGGATGTAAAGATGAAGACATTGTATCTTTGTGGATATAACTAAACTGGCCTATAACGGGTATAATTCCTGTACAAAATATGCTTCCTGTTACCATTTCTGAGTATGATTCTTAACCTAGACTTTTTAGGTATCCTTGTGAGCATGCTGAAGAAAGAGAAGCAGAAGTTTCAAGAAGCCAATGGACAATTAGCAAAAATCAGCAGCTCCCAAAGCTCACTCCAGTCATCATTGTCATCCTCTGGAACGCATGCTGAGAGAAGAATAAAGTGTGAAGCTTCGGAGGACCCTGCACATTCCGAAAATATAAAGGTCAAGCATAGTGGTGAGCGATCACACGCAACTCAGATTTTCCCTGCGTTACATCACTATCTCTACATTTGATTACCCCAAAGCCCCCAAATGTCATTGTGTTTAATCTGAAAGCCTGATGACACATTTGCGGTGAGTTATATGAGAAAGGTTCATTGCTTGAACCGACTGATCTGCTATGTATTGTTCAGTTGTTCACGCTTGAACAGTCCATTTTCTCTGAGCCACAGTCATGCTCTACATCTTCTTGCAATGGCCACCCATTCGCACTCATAAACAACAAAAAAGTGCCATGATCATAATAAATACTTGAACAGAATGTTCACAGCTTGGTGGATTTCACTTTCGAGCACAATAGTTTTAAAGAAGGGAAGCAAACGGTCCGGAAATATATTTAAAGTCTCGGTATGCCGTTTTAGGATTGGGAATGTTATGCCATTCTTTTGGTGTTCGTTTGCATTTGATTATTTTCAGTGAATACATGCAGGCTGTCTTTGTCAGAAAAGAGCCTTTGTCTTCAAATGTTTTATTTTTGTGTATGATGGACAGTACCACAAAGACGGAACACTGAACCAAGGATTCGAGGGTTTCAGCCATTGTGTTACAGTAACTGCTATGAGAAATAAGAGCGCTAAGGAAATTACCCAGAAAACCCAGCTTTCCCCAAACTTTTTTGTTGTCAGTAAGTTATAGATAGAGTTACGGTTATTTGTTAAGAAGTGTATATAAAGTTTATAAAATTATATAACATGGATTTGTTAACAAACTTAATATACATTATGTATATTAAAAGTTACAAATATGTAATTTAAACTATACATTTTAATACATTTTGTATTCATTGAAACTGTGTGAAAGTGGAGTGATTGTTGGAAGTGGAGTTTGTGGCATCCATGTTCGAAAACTGCAGTAATTACTGGTAATTGGAATCGATGGACTGCTGTGACTTAACATACAGTCAGAAGTAAATTTTCTGACAGATGAAAGTCTTTGCAGTTACTTAATAACACGTATTTTGTTTACTTGTTAGTGTGAAGAGAAAATGAATAGAGGCTGGTGAGGGAATACGGGTTTGTAGTGGATACAATGCAGCAAATGTAAACTGATAAAAGAAAGAAAGTGTATCAACTTTGAGGTGGTGCCTGAATCATGTTGCCTGGTCTTGCAAACCTTTTAAAGAACCTGTCGACATTTTCCCTTAGCTGGGTGGGGAATAAAATTGGAATGGCAGAAAGATTTTCCTGCTTTTTAGAACTGCAGGAAAACGAGCCAGAGGCATAGATCCTCTTCATCAACTGCCATGTGTTTGGCACTCCTTCATTCAGTGTGGTTTTGTAGAGCCTTTAAAATAATGCTAAACCTCAGCTCTGATAATTACTGTGATCAGGGCTTTGGGGATTCAGTGAAAAGCTAGCAACTCTAGAACCGAACCCTTGCCCCTGTGTGCTCCACCACAGGCCCTGGATCACCCAGTCATTCCTGGACATTTTTGGTTAATGATGCCCAGTTCAGTAATAGTGCCAGTAATTGCAAGCAGGGCACAGAAAGAGGAGATAATTAACGAGCAAACACATGTTTGGATGGTGTCCAGTTCTAGTTAGGAGAGAATCAGTTACTCATCATGCTAGGATGCATGGAGGCTAACAGACAACGCTGAGAGCTGTACGTAAAAGTGTGTGTGGGTTCGCTCAGTTCTCACTTTTACATGCGCTGAGAAAATTAAAGGTCTGGAATTCAGATGATATCACATCATTTCATATAACCCAAGCTAGCTCGTCTAAACTGCATTCCAACTGCTGCACAATGCATCACAGCTAAAACTGAGGTTATCTTCACAGTACAGCAGTTCAATTATTTCTATTTTTTCTTCTTCTTCTTCTTTACACAAAGTCCTCTGCTTCTGTACACACAGCCATATGACACCTCATGAATTAGCAACGGGTTGCAGTCTAAACGTTTTTGACAACAGTGGTTTATTATTGAATGTACTGACCAGGTTTCCCCCGAAACATATCAGCCATATTTCTTTCTAGTTTCCGCCAGCTTGTGCGGTCATAAATTGCAGCAAGGCCAGCGTGGCCATCTATAAACAAGCCTGTGCCGACAGAGGAAGAGCGAACGGTTGAGATTTGAGAGCGTAGCCTTGTTTAACATGAATGAAATACGTTTGAATGTTGTTCAATAAACTAAGACTCTGGGGTTTGTTTAACACTTTAGATGTGTCAGGTAAAAAAAAAACACGGAGGAATTTGTATTATCGTAAAGTCTTTAGAAAGCTGAAACATTTACAAACCTACAGGGTCACTTTTCTTGGCAAAAGTTCTTGGAGGCAGATATTCTCTCTTTAAATGACATTTTCAGAGACATTTCTCTTCTAATGCCAGTGATGGATATTTACATGGTACGTCCCGGTGCCAGAAAATGCTTCACCAGATGGTTAAAATTCTGCTTCTGATTACGATATAATGATGCTGTCGTGTAGTGTTGGCGATCCTGGTCATGTAGACCTCACCTTGTGGTTTACAGATGGATGAATTGCAGAAGTGAGCATGGCTTAAGGAAAAATATATCTCATTCATGCAGACGAGTCCGGCGCTGCTCATGACCTTGTTATTTTTTTTTCATTCTTGCACACTAAAAGTATTTAGTATTCTCCTTGTTACACTTTCACAGCAGCTGTAACAACGACTGATTATAACCCATCTCTTATAAAAATCCATTTACATTTACAGTATGTTGCAGATGCCCTTATCCTGATTGACTTATAAAGTCTTCGTCACTAAATACTGATACTGGTTTATAAGTACACAGATTAGGAATACATCTGTCTCTGAGTTTAGTGCCTGTTCAGAATTTCTAATTGTCAGTGAGTGTTTTCTGTGGATTCTCTGGCTTCTCCACATCCCAAAAACAAGCTGGTAAGTAAAATGTCGACTTCCAACTTGCCTGTAGATGTGAATTTACATTCCAAACCTGAACCTAGGGTTCCTGGGATTGCACTCAGTACCACCATGACCTTAACCTGGATAAATCTGAATGTATATAATAGTATGATGCTATTGAAAATATCGATACATTTCTAGCTCAAGAATTAATTCATTCTTGGTGTCTGAAAACTGCAAGTATGGGTGCCGTTGTTTGGTGAATGACATATTTTGTGTACTGCTTCAAAAACATAATATTAGTGCTGGAAAAATCCTTGAAAGCTCTGGAATTTAATTTTGAAGCATCTTCATCTGCATTGGTAAACCCTGTTTACAAGGGGATTTAACCACACCACTATATACAATATGAATCATATTCATCTGTCCAGTTTTGGATAAGAGCCTTAGTGATGGAAACTCAGGCTCATTAGCCACATCTAGACAGAGAGCAAAGACTCCTCCCAAACATCTCACACAGATCCAGTGATACTGAGGAGTGCTTGGCCTGGTCCCATGTTCATCTTATTTGTGACCTGGCATAATTGCAGCCATACTGCAGGATCTGGTGAGGAGCAGTGAGTCATTGGATGCTTGGCTTTCTGCCAGCTGCTTCTGCTAAGCTCTCATTTCGGAAAATACGCTAAACCTAATATGCTCCGTACAGATATTCTTTTATTGTGTATGATAATAGACTACATGTTTATGCCGTAATTGATACCAAGCCGGGTGTCAAAAGCAAACCTGTTCAACTAATATTCTACATCCAAGTATTGGTAAAGATTCTTTTAAAAAATTGAATGTGATCATAGAGGTTCTTGCCTTACACAGTTTGTTTAGTAGGACAACACGGGTTCTGCTCTGAATTGCAGGACTCCTGTGTTGATTTCGTCCTTCTTGCATGCAATGTAAAACAGAACGGATGGACCTGATGTTATCCAGAAGTAATCTAATCTAATCAAAGGCCTACATCACGAAAAGGAACAGCTGGTGAAGGAATGTGCGTTGCTTTTGATTGCTCCCAAAAGATTTCATTCGAGTTTAATCTCTCAGTTTTGAGAGAGAAATGTAACTGTTTTGAGTTTAGAGAAAACCTCCTCGTGTTAATGACAAGTTCATGCAGCAACGTGAAAAATGTAGACACGGGGCTTTTCAAATACATTTAGGGCATTTTAGTTTCTTCTTTTTCTTTTTTTTCTTCATATTTTATGTGTGTCACATAAAAGCCAGCAGCAGCACTTTTGGGTTTATGGCCACAAAGAACTTGCACAACCCAAACACAAACAGCCATATGGCTACATGAGGGTTGTGGATAACCAATTGCTGTTCCAGGTTTAAGCTTTACTGATGTAGTGAGTAGGCCTTCATCCTCCACCCTTAACCACCAGTCCTATATACTGTTGGCCACATGCTTTCTACTTCCTCTGCTCATGCCATAAAGCTTGTTTATGGTCATATAAAGTCATGACATGGGTTTATCAGTGAGGAGACATGCTCTGTTCAACTACTACTGCAATTTTACCTCAGGTTATGAAAGTCTTTTAATGGTCTTTTAATGGTCTTGAATAATATGATTTGGCACTTACTGTAATGTTGGTATTTATCAAGACAATCATGCACATGGTGCATGTATTATTGATGGCTAGTAAAGGATTTAAAGAAAGGAAAAGTAAACATGAATTGAAAAGCACTGACTAAAACACATATGTGTGCATTAAGGATAACAGTCAAAAGAAAAATAGTTTTTTCTTCTCACACACTTCAAGTGACATTGTTCAAATATAGCGCATAGAATTAGTGTAGACAGTAAACCTTACAATCAAAGTTCCAGAATGCAATGCAACTATACAAAGCAGGGTATGCTCTGGTTTCTTGTCTTATATTCCACCTAACATGCCACAAGGTAGGTAGACTAGCTACACTGAAAATACATAAAATATCTGAACGATTGGGGATGAATTGGTATTCTATTCAGGATATGTTCCCACTGTGTGCCAATGTTCCCGGAATAAACTCTGGATCCGCTGTGTCCCTGACAATGGTGAAAATGAAAGACAAGTGGAATAAATAAAAAAACCTGGCATAGAAACAAGTAGGTGAAAAAGAAAAGCAAATGAATGAATATGACCATGTGCTATAGGCAAAACTGTGCTATAAATCATGCCACATCTGACTGGCTCACTTTTGCACGTAATGGTAGGTGAAGATGGATGCAATGCAGATTTTCTTTATTAATAGTGAAAACTATTAAAATGTTAAGAAAGCTTTAATCTGAGCGACTGACAGCAATGATCAAGAAATATAAACATGTTAGAAATGAGGTAAAATTTACAAAAAAACTGACACAGATGCAAACACAGATTTTGTATTTTGGGACAGTCCTGACATACTGACCAGCTTATTTTATCCTTGATTCTGTAGTCATTAGTCAATGCAGCCTTAGAAGGTTAAAAAAATAATTATCAACCGACTATAAAAGTGAGCAATTTTAAGGTCTGGAGATGCTTCCTGTAAGCCCTGAGGGCAGTATTGGTTTTGGGAGGATAATTGCAGGCCTCTGCTCTTCCTGAATGAACAGTAAGAGAACATAATGAGGTTGACCTTTATGTACAAGCCATTCTGTCTCTGCGAAAAGTCGACTGAAGGCGAGATTTTTTTTCCTTCCTCAGTGTATGACTTGATGGATTTTTGTGCGTATGTCAGTATTGTGTTTTTACATAAAGAAGTATGTCTGTATTTTATAACAGGTGCACATTTTTTTACTGCCTTCTTCTTTTTGTAAATACACAGTAAAAATAATCCTTACTGTGCATGAGCACTAAACCTGAGGAGTGTCAAAATACTGTGGGCCTCAGTAACTCTATATGCTTTCTTGACATGTTACATTCAGGTAACCACCTGACTCTGTTCATGGTTCTCATCTTTGGTTGTCTCATGGTTTTGGAAATAACATCTTTATTTATTTTAAATGGTGCGCTTTTGTGCATGCTCGAAGAGAAATGCAGGTTGGTCCTCTGACACACGGGCCCATGGTGCACCCTGTCACCCTGATGTGATCCAGTACATGTTACAGCAATGATGACCTTCCATTATGTTGAACAGAGCTCCAACTGTGTAGTGTAAGGCTAATATGTATAGCAGACCCGACTGTCTAGACTGCGAATATGGTTGTTGCTAAGTTATATCTCCTAAAGTGAGAGATTTGTGGCATGTAAAACAGCTTCATAAGAGTAATGGTGCTGCGGGATGTATAGGATGTAGGTCATGCCACCCTGTCAGCTGTCAAATCTATAACTCATTCCTTTGTCTTCAGCACTTCTCTGGACTCCTCTCGCTCCGGATGTGTTTCCTATTAAACACGGCTCTCTGATTGTCATCTCAGTTTACGCAGATCAAGTGCAGAGAAATTCTAACCTGACAATCGAGGCAAAAATATGGCCATAACCCTCCCCCTACCCCCTAGAGAGCATTTACGGTATGATGTCATGTTGCTTGTAGAGAAATATTTTAGGAATGCTCTGTTTTTTTTTTTAGAGGTTGCTTTCTGAGCGGGACACTTGTGGAATTTTGTTATGGTTCATTATCATAATATCATCTTCAGGAGATGTTCTGCTGGTTTCAATCGGGATTTTCCTAAAATATGTTGTTTTTTTGTAATCTTGTAAAAAAGCCTGACAGTTGAGCACACAAGGGCATGTTTCTGCTCCTATTTCACATTGTGTAATTGAAATTGTGTGACAGAGGTAGGGGTTTAGTGGGGGGGGGGAGGAATTCACATTGCAATTGGATTTCCATGCCGAAGGCAAAAGAAGCATGAATGAGTAAACAGTGCTAGATGTCCAACATTTAGGCCAGTTTGACATGTTTCTGTTTGGCATCCACTGGAGGTTAAATGTTTTCTTAATAAGACAAAGCATACCACGAAGCAGGCAATGTGGAGTGTTTCAGCATGCTGTCTACTGGGATTGAGTGATTGCTTAACTGCAAATAATTATCTCTGTTTACAAGAACCTGATTCATACTTCCAATCTACTAGCATGTTTGTTGTAAAATATACCTATAGGCTCTTGTGTCTGTTGGAAGTAATAAAACAGTTTATACCACAGTGGTGTTTAATTTTCAAGTCTGATTGGACAGAAGGTGAATAAACATCTATAATATGTCTGACAGTAGTTCTGGCTGTAACTCAAATCACTGGTTTATATTAATGTGCTTGTTGCAATAGGTTAGTTCATGTGAGTATTATGGACATTGACTACGTTTCTTATGGACCATTGCACTTTTGAGCACCATGTCAAATTTGTTTGGGCACCTGATTTACGTAAATGGTAATTAGCATATGTATCATATATATATATATATATATATATATATATATATATATATATATATATATATATATAGATATAGATATAGATATAGATATATAGATATATCTATATCTATCTATCTCTCTCTCTCTCTCTCTCTCTCTCTATATATATATATATATATATATATATATATATATATATATATATATATATATATATATATATATATATATATATATATATATATATATATATATATATATATATATATATATATACATACTATATATATATATAAATGATAAGAAAGATAATCATTTGTCAAGTCACAGACTGCAGTGTCACAGAAATACTGCATTTCAAGCAACCGAGCAGTTGAGTGTTAAGGGCTTTGCTTAAGGACACACATTGAATTGTATACGATTTTATTTAATGTGAAGGCAAAGAACGTATCTAGGTTACTTATGTTACCTTGGTTTCTCAAGGGAACGAGATGCCACATTAACAATGCTTTGGGAGTGTGGGGTGACGTAGCGACCAGGAAGCTACAAAAGCATATGCGGTGGAGACCGTGCTAGCTTTGGATAGGGAAGGAAGTGCTTGCAGAGATGCAGGAAGTGTGGCACCGAGATGCAGAGTCTCGTTGATGCAGAGTCTAAGTTATGGATGAAACCAGGGTTTCATCCATAACTTAGAGATGTTCCCCTTCTGGAACTCGAGCTGCGTCAACAACGCTTTGGGAATTAGCGTACACTTCCAGACTGACAAATCCCTGCCTAGTGTGGATGGGCACAGCTAGGTTGAAGGACTGAGGGGCCAGGAGTGGCACTAAGGTTAAGGCTGTAAGACCTGACAAAGGTTAGAGTGGTGGACCAGTCTACAGCGTTGCAAATGTCCTGGGGAGAAACCACAGAGGAAAAAGCCTTAGACACACTTGAGGTCAAGTAAGCTCTGACCCCGAAACAAATGGGGAGACCAGATGACATAAGAAGAGGAGATAGCAACCACAATTCACCTGTTGAGGTTCTGCTTCTCCTCAGGAAGACCCCTCTTATATGGACCGAAGCAGGCAAAGGTCCAACAGCTGGTCCAACTGTGACCAGTGTCCAGTGATTAAGCTTCTTCTGGTCATGGTCCCGAAAGGGAGGAGGATAGAATGTCTGGAGCACAACTGGCCGTGGGGCAACAGAGGCCACCTTTTAAACATTCCCCAGCCTGGAGTAGAGAAAGGCACTGGCCATACCTGGGGTAAACTCTAGAAGAGAGGGGGCCACGGAAAGGGGCCTGAAGGTCCCCAACTCTCTTCAGAGTGGAGATGGCCAGAAGAAAAGCAGTCTTGACTGCGAGAAACCCCAAAGGCAGATCCCACAAAGGCACTCTAGGTCGTACCATGGAGGAAATGTCTCACTAACGGGTTCCGCAATAGCAGACATGTAAACCTGTTGAGTAGAGGGATACAACCCTTTGACAAACTGTTCTTGAACAAACGGGCAGTTAACTGGATCTAACTGATGGTTTGGACACCATATAGTGAACAGGCACCATTACGCGTTATATACGACCTTCTCGTGGAGGGAGCTCTGGACTAGAAAATGGTCTCTACAACCTTGGCTGAGACATCAGATGCTTAAAGGTGTGCCCCCTCAGAGGCCACAGACACAGCCTCCACAACTCCGGGCAGGGGTGAAATAGAGTGCTTCCTGCCTGAGGGAGAAGATCATGCCTGAGTGGGTGTTTGAGAAGGGCTACCAGGCCCTGCAAACCATGGCTGACCAAGGGGCTACTAGAAGAAGACGTACTCTGTCCTGGCGAACTCTTTCCAGAACTTCCGGGAGCAGCATAATGGGGGAGGCATACAGGTGTACCATCGCATCCAGTCTAAGAGGAACTGGGTGAGTAAGGGAAAACCAGAGGGGACAGTGTGATGTCTCTTTAGTCACAAACAGGTCTACTTGTGCTCTGTAAAACTTCCTCCATATTTGTCCACCACTTCTGGGTGTAGCCTCTATTCCCCAGGCTTTGGCCGTTGCCAAGGGCATATGCTCCCTGGTTTAGGTGCCCTGGGATGTATTCTGCCCTCAGTGAGAGCAGCTTCTCTTGGGCCCACAGGAGGATCTGTCATGCCAGCTTGTAAAGGAGGCGAGAGCGCAGACCCCCTAATGGTTGATGTAAGAGACCGCCCCCCAGCCCATGAGGGAGGCATCTGTCATTAACATTACGTGACGACAATAAGCTCCCAACACGGGGCCCTGTGACAGGAACAAAGGTTTCTTCCACATGTCTAAGGCCCATAAGGCTCACCACGTGACCTTGTTCATGTGGAGTTGGATGCCCCTCCAGGAAAACCCTTTGGTCCTGAGCCACCACTGCAGGGGTTTCATGTGCAGGAAGCCAAGCGGTATCACGTTGGACCCAGCAGTCTTTGAAACTGCTTCACAGTGCGTGAATGGCCTTTCATCACTCTCCTGATGGTCGTGAGGATTGACTCGACCCGAGACAAATGCGCCTCCATTGGTCAGTGGTCAAATTACACACTATGCCTAGTTAGGTGGTCCTCCGTACTGAGAAAGCATACTTTTCTTTGCATTTAGTCTTAGATCCAACTATTTCATGTGGGCGTGAACGACATCCCGATGCCGACTTGCCAATTGCTCCGATTAAGCTAGTATCAAACAATTGTCAATATAATTCAGTATGCAGAGGCCCTGGAGCCTCAGAGGAGCCAGAGCAACATCCACACACTTTGTAATAGTTCGAGGTGAGAGTGCAAGGCTGAACAGAAGAACAAGATATTGATAAGCATTGCCTCTAAAAGCAAACCTCAGGAACATCCTGTGTAGAGGAAGAATGGGTATATGAAAGTACACATCCCTCAGATCTATCTTGATGAACCAGTCTTTGGACCTGATTTGAGACATGACTTGTTTCAGTGTGAGCATCTTAACCCTGAGCTTCATGAGTGGTCCAGCTGACCCAGATTTAAAATGGAACACAGCCCCACTTTCTCAAGAGAGTGTTTATTTCTTGTTCTATGACCAGAGCCTGCTTGGGACCAACTAAAGTGGGAAACACCCCGTTGAACTGAGGTGGATAGTTACTATATGCTGTAGTGAGTGATCTTACTGACTAAAGAAATGTGTAAAAGACCAAGGTGTGTATACAGCTCTATCACTCATCTCACTATTAGGATAGTATACGATAATACAAATAATAAAATTGGCTAAAAACTGTATATATATGCTGTTATGCTTTTATGCATATAGCACCAATATTTATTTTAGCTTGCATAACATTATAATTTATAGTATGTAGTTTATCATAATGTATGTAGCAACAAAACAATTACAGCCGAACTAGTCTAGTCAGAATGAAGTTAAACTAGCACTTTTCTGTTTTCTAGGTTTTCTGTGAATTTACTGAATAGGTCCTGAACTGAATTCATTAAGGGGAATCTCTATTAAAAGGCTCATTTAAAATACATATATTATAAGAATATATATGTTGTATGTATCTTATGGCAACAATTAGCCAAGGAGTTGTATGCTTATTGGCTCTGAGAGTTAGATAAATTGTGCACAATGGCATGTGTATTTAATTGTGCTATAAATGCATGTAGGGTATTATTTTTACATGAAACTGAGCTCTCAGAAATGTATTCAAATTTGTGAACTGCTCTGAGAATATGTCTCATCCAGAGAATTACTCATCCAGTGACGGTAACTGAAGCAAAGTGGAGCTTTTCAAAGCTGAAACTAGTCAATAGAGAAGACATGGGTCATGGCGTGTTCACCCAGGGCATCATTCAAGCTAGAACCGCCTTTGCGAATTGGTGGTATCTACTTAGCAGGATCATACAGTTCAGCATCAGTTCAAAATAAAGCAAAGCATTTTTAGAGGAATAAATGATGAAAGAAACAATCAGTGTTTAACTTTTTAATATCATTCCTTTAATAGATTGTTGTTCTGAGAGTAACATTACAGTCTTTTCCGATTAACTTAGTTGATTAAGTAAAGAGTCTTGTGATAAAAATGATAATAGGAACATTATCGCCATAATAAATCATAGTCTTGGATACTCAAGTACAATTGAAGGCAAATACTTTTGTACTTTTACTCAAGTGAAAGTTTAAAAGGAGCACTTTTACTTTTACTGGAGTAATATTTCATCTATTGTATCTCTACTTCTACTCAAGTACATGCTTTGTGTACTTGTCCACCACTGTTAGAGAGAGAGATAGAAAAGGAGAGATGGACAGATAAAAATATTGAGGCTGTATGCAATTAAAACTGAATGTTACTATGGTCACAGTTGTTTTCAAGGCACTACGTTATCAAAATTGGTTTGAATGTAAACTCTACAGGCAGTCAGAATTGAGTATGCAGACAAATCAGTTAAAAGTCAATATCAATATTTTAATATAACATAGCACTCTAGAATTTACAAATCTGATTGGTCACAAGGTCTAGATATAATTTACAAAGGAACTTGTATTGCTAAAACATATATTCTTGATATTGTGATTTCTTTTTGAAGATGCCTTTATTTATCATTTCTGTGAGGAATCTCCAGTGTCAGAACTATGCCACAATATAAGAAAGGTATGTTTTCTGACACAGGAATGTGTTTAGTGTGAAATTTTTTGTAGTTTCTTTATCATAAGAGGCAGCTTTTAGAATGTAAAATAGTGCCAGGAATTAGTTATGGATACAGCTATAAACGAATAAAATGTAAGCTTTTAAATGATTAAAAGACTTAGTACTTAGTACTTTTTACTACTTAGTAATGGTTAGTAAAAGACAATATCAAGTGTAGTGCCATGTGCTGTTTGAGACCTTCATTCACCATAGTTTACTCTGTGGATACGAGATGTAAGGTTTGCATTAGTCTTGCCTTGTCCATTAATCACATGGATAAAAGAGTGTATTACCATCGCATATGACGTACATTCGGGTACTGCGGCTAATTGTGTTAAAAACGTTAACCTTCTGGTGTATGTCGGCATTTTAAACATTGGTTTCAAATACAGCCAGGTCACGCAATTCCAAAAAAAAAGAGACAAAGAGGCAAAGATGTCTCATGTTAATGATCTCAGATTGTGAACTGCTGAAAGTCTGTAGATTTATTACTGAACACAGTGAAGGATTGATGAATGCTTACTGTCATATTAATGGCAGTGTAATTATTGAAAGCATTATATGCTATTAAGCTTTTTGAGGCTTTGGGTTATTGGTTTCTTCTGCACTTTTCATCAGACTTCACTGGATGCCTAGATAATGGACTGAGTTTTCCACACTGAGTTAGACATTGACTCATTGGAGTTTGTAAAATGATTCTTCTATGCACTCTTCAGCTGTTTTTAATGCATGGCATATCTTCAGGACCCCAGCTTAATGTGGTGTGATTCTAAGAAGAGCCTTCGTTTTTTTCCCCCCTGATTTTATATAAAACTTATTTATTTGCATTTATTTATTTATTTATTTTATACTTATCTGTTGGTTTGTGTGTTTTTGATAAAGGTAACATCTGGTAGTATCAACGATTTTTATTAATTAATTAATTAATAATCCAATCTATACTATACATTCTTGTTCAGTTCATAGTTGTATGAATGTTGTAGTAATGTTGTAGAAATGTTCATGAAAAAGGTTATTAATTACCTGCTATAATAGTTATTAATACTTTTTCAATTCTTTATGGTTCTGTCGCATGAAAAAACAAAAAAAACAAACAAACACAATGTCATAAAATCTGAAGACTTTCTTATGTTGGAAAAGCTCCAATAGCGTTACCTCTGTTGCACTGGAGACAAAAAAATACACATGGAAAATATGAAAAAGAAAATGAAAAAAAGAACAAAAATATAGAAATAAAATAAACACTTAATATAGATTTGGGATTAGTCTTGGAAATACTTTCTGTCTGGATTATGACAAGAAGCACAGGACTACGTCTCTGAGCAGCCACTGCACGTCACTATGTCATGTCTCTCATTTGTCTTGATTGGATGTCATTTGTCGAATCCTATTTCACATCTTTTTGCTGAGGGTAATTGGGGGTTTAAGCACAATTTAATTTTAGGGGTTATTATTATTATTATTATTATTATTATTATTATTATTATTAATATTATTATTATTATTATTATTAATCTGCTCCAAAACTGATTGTACAGACTAAATCGTAAGGCCTAGAGACTTAAAACTTGGCCAGATGGAAGTGCTGATTTTGAGTAGAGGTTGACAAAGTGTCAACCCAGTTAATAATTCAAACATTTTTGGCCGTAACTCATACACCGTATCTTATTGACTCAAAAGTTTTTGACTCAAAATGCCTATTAACAGATTCGCTCTATGAAGTCTGATTTTTCTGCAAAATTGTGTTATGTCCAAAACCTACTTTTGCGCACTAGTCCTAGGTTTTTTACCCAAACGAAACCAAGCTAGTGGAGACATTTACCACTGAATATCAAAAATTATAAAAAAAAGGTTAACTGTTGAGTCAGTGTTGCAAAGGGTTGCCAAAAAGTTTAAAATAGGCAGGGCCACTTTCACTAAAATGGCTGTAACTCATGAACGGAATGAGATATTTTCACCAAACTCCATAAACATATGAGCTCACTCTGTGCATATAACTACGCACCCGTTAGTACCATCAAATGGCCTGCATTGTCTATGTACAATGTGCCTTAATGCTCTATGAGGACATTCGCGTATCTCAAGAAAGATGGCTGCCATCGGCCAATGAAGTTCGAGCACCTATTACACAAGGTTAACGGAGGCTGATCGGAATGAAACTCGGTGAGCATGTTCCTAATGTTTTTTTCTTATGAACTTCAATGCCTCAGGTGCTTGAACCCCAGTAATTGCTGCTTGCAGCTATTTTGTTTTCTTTATAGTTGACGTTTTGTTTCTTTGTTTTGTACGTGTGCACTTTATTGAAGTATCTGCACCTGCAACTGACTTCCTGCTTTATTGTGTAACACTTTCAGACCTGCTATTACAGAAAACTTATCAACACTTTCTTACGAATTCCACGATTCTTCTCAGAGCACCGAACAGTGTGGGAAAGAGGAAACAGTGTTGATTTTGTGTTTAAACACCATGAAAAGAAAAGTGCGCCTAGGGGTTTACAAACATCAGCTCATACAGAAAAATCTGTTTAATGTTTGCGATGGATGTAAATTTTCTCACGACCAAATAATATTTTTTAAATGGCTTGTTTCTTGCTTTCTTTCTTTTTTTTTTTTTATTGTGCTTGCAGCTGATTTCTCTTAAACCTTTCCTCTAGAACTCTCAAGCTTCCAGCATTTAAATTGACTAATTGTGATAAATGGTTTATTTGTTGTGCATTTATCATGAACAGAGGTTAAGCTGGAGGTTAAATATTTAAATTGTGACATGAAACATGCAGCTGCTCAAAAAACATGGGGTGTCTGTCATTAAGAAGACCGATCTTCAGCTGGCTTTATTAGCGTCAGAGTTAACTAGCTGTAGTGCACTCTTTCTATGTTTTTTAGTCTTTCACTTTTTACTGTATACTATAATGGAGTTCAGTTGTAATTGGATGCCTGTCAAATATTATCCAGTTTACAATACTTACCTGCCAGATTCTTTGTTTTACACCTGGATTCGTTCATCAATTGTTTTGGCCTTTCCAGAGTTTCAGGGGGTTGCAGGGAAAAGCTTTGACTTTGCACCACCTCTTTATTCTCTGCAGCATCTTGAAAGGTCTATGCGGTTCTGATATCACCTAGCTCTCCCGGAGAGGAGGAAATCCATAAAACAAACATGACCGTAAAAGAAATGTCTTGACCCAAAATGTTTTAATGTTAGATCACCATAAAACAGATCAATTGTTGTTCCCCTATTGACCAAATGCATCTCCTGAATTCAGCAAAACCCTCCTGAGCCCTTATTGAACCGTTTATTCATTGTTTATATATCTGTAACATGAGTGGTTAGGTGATGGCAGTGATGTAATGAAATAGTGAGAGAAAATTGCACAATATAGACTGTAGATTGTTAACATCTGCACTGCTTTTGGTGTAAAGGAGTTTCGCTGAAGTCAATGTTTTAGTCTTTGGTCTCGGGTATGGTCAACCTCAGTATTTGACCTCAGGGTTTTTTCTGTTCTGTTCTGTCATATCATATAAATGTTATATAAGTGTTATATTGGTTTACCATATCTGACACAAAACTTTGGGATGATTATTTTAAGCATTTTTAATTAATCATTGTGGGTGTGGGTGTGTAATATTAAAAAGGATCAAAAACTGGTGTGAGACCTGATACAAAACACCCTAAAATAGAATATATTTGAAAAATATATATTAAAACACCATGTCCTGATGTATTTTATTCATAAATACAAATTCCTGCTTTTAAATTACATATACATACATTTACAGGTTTACTCCTGATTGTTACAAAGCATACAAATTTCAGACTTAAAAAATAAGCTTCTCCTAGCAAAAAATAAAAAAATCTGTCTTGTCTCTGTGTCTTTTTGTAAAATACAATCTCCATGTGACTTGTTTACTAAACTACTCATACTCTTATAACAGTACACCCTGCCATGTTCTATTCTTCACTTAATAATCCCCTTTTGCCTAATTCATAAAAAAATGACAGCTTACCTTTTTCCATTTGTAAATACATTTTGATTTTTGTGGAACAAGTTATTTCCTGATTTTACATTACATTTACATTTAGTTACATGTACAGCTTTATCTCTGATTGTTACAAAGGTTTCACATTTGAAACTTAAAAAAAATGCTAAATAAGCTTCTCCTAGCAAAATAAAAATCAGTCTAGCCTCTGTGCATCTCTGTGAAATGCAATCTCTGTGTGAGTTGTTACTAAACAAACCTTATTTTCTCATAACAGTACATGCTGCCATGTTTAATTCTTCACTTAATATCTTCTGACCAATCAGAATTGAGAATTCCTCAATGCTGTATGTGGTATACAGTCACGTAATGAATGATATGTGATGAGGTTGACTGAACAACTGGATTTATCCTTCATTAAGTAGACAGTTCTTTTTATAAAGAAAGGTTTCTAACATTCTTTGGCGCTCTTCTTTAGGAGCTGAGCTGTCTATGGGACGACAGGAGGCATTTGAAATATTTAGGAGTGAGCATGAGGATAATATAACTATTGAAGACAACAAGTTCATATTGAAGCAGAGGTCAGTATATGTTTTTACAGTATTAATGGGCTCTGTTTTTGTGCAGGTTAAAAAGTAACCATAAAGTAAAATGTCAGCTTTCCTTTTTGCCCAAATGGCTACGGAGATTACAGTGATGAAAGTGAAAGTGACTCCATTCTACCATCTATTGAGTGCTTCTTTTGTCAAAGACTTAAAAGTGTAACATTTTACTGCATGGTTTTATTATTTGTTATTATGTGTGTCATTGTGGAAATGAAATTATAGTAATAATAGAATGTTTAACAAAACTAGGCTAGTTTCAGTGTTGCAAAATGAAAAGCCATCACAGAAAGGCAGAGTGGCTCCACTGCTCAAAGCCACTTCACATCTTTGTGGATTAGACCCTTGGCCTATATAAATACTACAACATAGGTTTAAAAAATATTTTACAAATATTTTATTTAAAAAAAATTGTATTACAGGTTTACCATATATTAAAATAGATTACAAAATTGATGACTTTGAGTCAATGTGTAGCATATTCAGATTCATATCCGATATAGAGCTCCAAAGTCGGCTACATTTACATTTACATTTACATTTGCGGCATTTAGCAGAAGCCCTTATCCAGAGCGACGTACAAAAGTACTTTGGAAGCACTAAAAAGGCTAAAAGGGCTAAAATACCCAATTTGCACAACTTTTAGTGATGTTTGCACTCTTTTTTATAACAAGGTTGTATAAACCTGTAACCCTATAATGTATAGTTCTTGTTGGTTGATGTAATCCTAAAGCTATCAGGCTTATCGTCTCACCATAAAAGAACATGTCTACTGATCAGTGTGTGCTCTCTGTATTTTGATTCCATTTGTGAGAAATAGTTATTGCATCCATAACTGCACTGTTGTATTAGAATGCTGATTTACATGTGAATTACACATGTCCACAATGCCAAAATTGTGCATTACAGTGCCTCTTGATTACCTAACCACATTTTGTGATATATGTACATATATTTATTCTAACACAGGTTTGCAGAAGCAAAGGCGTTGGGTGAGCAGGTTAACCAGGCCAGGAGCAGTGTCAGTAAGTGGTCCATATACCTACATGTCTTCTTAACCACCTATAGTAGTCATCTACTTGATGCTAAACACCATACACTCCATAGCTGTGAAAATCTAAACCTCTACTTAAACGCTCCTTTTATTGTCACTATTAACTTGATCAGGAACAGCCCTAAGATGGCCTCATGCTGTTTCTGCTCTGCTGCTAATACACCATGATTCAAAACCACACTCTTTTCTAATGACCCTCTTCCCTTATACGATTGGCTTCTTGCTGGGACTCTGTTGTCCCTCCTGGGTAAAGCAGTGTCACTCAGCACATTCCAGACCTGTTCGTGGACACAGGGGATCCTGGGAACAGTATTCTCATCCGAGTTCTTCCATCAAGGTGCTGTTTTACAGGGCTGCTGCTGCTGCTTTATGAGTTTGCAGAATACACACTTTGGTGCGCTTCCACTACTCCCATGGAATCTTTCTGGCAACGTGCTCACAGTATGGAGACGCCAGAAACAACAAGTCAGCATACTGACGCAAGGTTTCTGCTGTGTTCTATATCCTGTTGTGAATCATTTTACTTAAATACATATACCTTTAATCTTATATTCATCACATGATCCAGACTTTCCTTAGAGAGCTTTGATCAATCATCAGGACCAAAAACACTTGTAGATAACATTAGACACTGGGGCCAGTGCCCAAGAATTAAGTACATGGCATATACATTTTATCCATTTATTGCTACAGCTTTAATATTGTGGACCATGTCTACTAAGTCTAGTTGATGTTTACAGGTTAATAGTTTACAGCTTGTCATGTTATAGTGCAACATCCCCTCTCCTGGTAAAAACAAATTATAGTATTTATTACTTAAATTATGTTTGTAAAGGGTTGGCACTGGAGACTCCTTCCAAAGATGTTGAATAAACATTTTATTTCAGGTCTTCTGCAGACAATATTTGTTATAGATCATTTGATCTCTTGTTGATCATTTTTGAAAAAATGGTTTGTTGTGTGATCTGTTTTTTTGCTTGTGTCTATGCAAATGTTTTTGCACCTTTTTGTACCTAAAACATGTTTCAAATTTAGTGAAGCAGTAAGCATCAAATAAATATTTATATTGAAAATATATACATATTTATTTGAGAAAAAAATTGTATGAAAAAAATTATATGTCTAAAGCATTTGCACAGTACTGCGTATCAAAAGGCCTGTATGCAGTCTCAGGCGTTGAAATGAACATGATGAAATCTTTGTTTCTCTCTGTCTTCGAATAAAGTCCCCTTTAATACAGTACTGTCAGCATAGAGATCCCCATTGTCCAATTTGATGAAAATTTAACGTGACATGAAAAATAATAAGTAAACTTTTCGAGATTCCTAAGCTGAGGAGAGTTTCAACAGTGTACCAAAGTGCACTGAGTGAGACGTACAATAACATTAGCAAAATTTTTCCTGGTCTTTTGATGACATGTGAGCTTTTTTAACACCTAACAGCACGACATAGCTTTTCCCAGCAAACAGTGATGACAAGAGAGTAGCGAAAGCCAAAACACTGTAGCTTGAGTTACTGTGTACATCACATTTTTTCTCTCACAGACCGTAACATTTCACCAGGCCTGTGTGGAGAGATAGCTTTTCTTTTTTCTTTTTTTTTTTTTTTGTTGCTTGAATTCCTAGTTCACTTCATATTTTCTCATGTATTGCCAGCTGTTTTTTCAAGCAATCAGTCACTAACAATCAGTAGCTCGTTGGTGAAGTACAGTTTTCACAATCAAGCAGCCACATAACAAAACCACGACTCGCTTCTATTCCATCTGGTAAAAAATGTCTCAACCGCAAGTCTCTCCCAGCAACATAATTACTCATCGTATTTCTCCAGCACCCAGTTCATATTGTTTAAGTGTGCTGCATCTCCCACACTATTTAACTGGTGTTTGTGGCTTTGACTCCAATTCGGATGAAATAGGGCACCTCACCTCACAGCAGACTTGACTTCCCTAAAGTCACGCATGTGGCTTTGAGTGGCATTCAACCGGCGCCCAGAGAGCAGTGCCGAAAAAGACATCATGCATCTACGTTCAACGTCGGTGTTATTCTTCAGTGAGGATACAGCTAAAGCCCGGTGTTATTATTGTGCCTGTAATCTTGAATGTCTGTATTAATGCCACCGCAGACACAAAATTATGAAGTCATGAAGGAATTTGTGCCTCAGCATCAGCATGTCTACATCAACCAGCTGTAATTCCTTCATTTTCTACTGACTGGTAATAAACAGTGTGAAAATCTAGGAGAACTGCCAGGAAATTGGCATGTTATTTATTTGCAGAAAATTTGTAGTACCTTGAGACATTAGTCACATGTGATGGAATAAGAGATGATGAAAAATGGATCAGGTTTATTGGCCCTAGCCTGTGGTGGTGCATCAGGATGAAACTTTTTATTTACTGGTCACTTTACATCCCTTTTGTCACCAATGGTCACAATCTATGGTAAAGACCCAAATGGATATATATCATGCAGTGTCACATAGACTACTACTGCTCAGTGACAGTAGCAGAATCACATCAAAACTGGCTTATTAGCGAGATGTTTGTACTCTTTAGTGCTTGGACCCACCAATTGCTACCTGCAGCCGCATTAAGTTCTTGTTTAACTTGTTTCTTCTTTATTAATTTGCAATTAATTTTTTGCTTATTATATACTATTTGATTGTCACACCAGCATGTGTCCATATGATATCCATGCAATAAACTGCTAATATCCATCCTGTGTATATAATATACAACAGATTAAACGTTCAACCTGCAAGGTATGTCTTTGGCTGGATGAAAAGCAAAATGCACTTGAGGTCCCCAATAGACTTACCAGATGGGTAGGGGTTTAGGGAGTCCTCTTGTTCTTGCTCCATATACAGCATCTGCTATCCTCTTTGCCCACCCTCCCACCCATTCCCAAGAGCCTATCTGGCCTGTCTGTAGCTATGGCCCACGCTTCTGGAACCATGGCTCACAGAGCAGGAACCAGATGAGCATAAATATCATCAGCATGTTTGGGGCACTGGATCTGCATATATTTATTCCCTGAATTTAGCAGTTTCCTTTGTTTGGTACACTTGCTCAGAGATTTGCAGATTCTCAGTCATGTTACTGAAGCATGAGGGACAGCTATAAACACCTCCATGGTTTGCGGATGTACTTTGCAGAATCAGTGGGTTCTTGCCCAGCCATTGCAGCATGTTTACTGCTGATGCATGTCAGTTCAAAGTCGCAGACGTAGAATCCAAACGCACACATGGGTTGTGATTTGTGGCTTTGTATTGGAATTTGTTTATGGCAGAAAAGTTGTCAACAACATGCGAAAAAATAGAGGGTTAAATATAATATTCTATCACACCCACTCGCACTTGCATGTAAGTCCTTCAGTCTGCTTTGTGACAAGCACTGTTTTACTTATTTAGCAATCTCAATGAGAGGGATTCAGTCAGTCTCTCGGGCAAAGAAAACATGAAAGAGATGATATTGGTCTCTGTCCCACTCGGTTTAGTCACCAGTGGTTTCTGTTGCGATTTCATGAAATTGGGTGACTGCGGTGCAAAGAATCCAAAAGCATATTTGTGGGTAAGGTGGCGCCTCTGTATTCACGTGCACAATTATTAGAATGAATCATGCACACGTGTAGTTTTGATGAGCGACTGTATAATGCATTAGGGACCCGAATGTAGCTTATAGAAAATATGTCAAAGGATAATACTTGCCAAGAATTCCTTTAACCCT
This sequence comes from Silurus meridionalis, assembly GCF_014805685.1. Lineage (NCBI taxonomy): Eukaryota > Metazoa > Chordata > Actinopteri > Siluriformes > Siluridae > Silurus > Silurus meridionalis. The sequence continues at coordinate 21,195,254 of NC_060891.1, read as the reverse complement.
CTCTACTTGGCCTTAAGGAGACATATCACATGGTCTGGCTAAGCATGAAATAGTTTTCATGGAATATCCATTGATGTAAAAACATAGTGGAAAGCATCATCTATGAAGGATTTAAGTGTATATATATATTTTTTTTTATTGTGTTCACCGAAATGAAAATAGTTCTACTCATGGCAGAGTGAGGGCACATGGGAGTCGTGTCTGGTGAAGAAAGTGCAGCAACAGCAAAATTCTTAAATATGTATTGAAAGTAAACGAGTGATTTGTGTTTCTCATGACCAGTTTATACACCATTTCGATGCTAAATGGAGCATATATCATAACACTTACTTGATCATTCAAATTTGTGGTCAAAATGTCATGGGCAAAAAAGACAGACCATTGGGTAGAGGATATTATTCTAACATTTAGAGTATATAATTTACCAAGCTCTATTTACATGGTTAAATGATCTACTTCATTCACCAAAAATATGAATTCATTGTTAGAAGTATTTGAATGTTAAAATAAAATGTAAAAAAATGATTGTATATATTCATATGAGGCTTGGTGAATCTTAAGAAAAAAAACATTTCATACCAATACATAGTGTGCTTATTGAGCCTTTTTTTTACTATGGTTAATTCAAAAGCCGCTTTTGCTCCAACCATGGAGTTATGCTGCTGATCAAATATAAGCTTGAGCCCACAGGAATTTCAGAATAACTGTCAAAGCCTTTTAGTGGAAATCAGACATTTACATATTCTGATACATCTTGTGTCACAGGTTTTGGAAATAATCTGAGCAGCAGTGGCTTGTAGCCATAGATTTTGGTAGACAACTTTAATGACAACATAGCTTCAAATAAAATGGAGTTGAGATGCTATCACATTTATTGAATTTTTCAGAGTAACCCTGTAATAAGCAGTTGAGAGTTGACAGCATACATTCATCCAGAAGCTCAGTTTCAGCTGTTTTAGATGTACCTTTATCCAAAACTGTATTTGGGTACAAGAGCAATTATCATTAAACTACAGTTACCAGGTTTCAGCAAATTTACAGTCCAAATATATATTAGAAATTATAGCCATGGCCAAAAGTTTTACGAATGGCACAAATATAAATTTACTGCTAAAAAATTTAAAGTCTGCTTCCTCGGGTTGTATGATGGCAATGTGCATATACTTCAAAATGTTATGAAAAGTGATCAGATGAATTAAAATTAATTGCAAAGTTCCTCTTTGCCATGAAAATTATATATATATATATATATATATATATATATATATATATATATATATATATATATATATATATAGACAGTACAGACCAAAAGTTTGGACGCACCTTCTCATTCAAAGAGTTTTCTTTATTTTCATGACTATGAAAATTGTAGAGTCACACTGAAGGCATCAAGGGCTATTTGACCAAGAAGGAGAGTGATGGGGTGCTGCGCCAGATGACCTGGCCTCCACAGTCACCGGACCTGAACCCAATCGAGATGGTTTAGGGGTGAGCTGGACCGCAGAGTGAAGGCAAAAGGGCCAACAAGTGCCAAGCATCTCTCTGGGAACTCCTTCAAGACTGTTGGAAGACCATTTCAGGTGACTACCTCTTGAAGCTCATCAAGAGAATGCCAAGAGTGTGCAAAGCAGTAATCAAAGCAAAAGGTGGCTACTTTGAAGAACCTAGAATATGACATTTTTCAGTTGTTTCACACTTTTTTGTTATGTATATAATTCCATATATAATTCCACATGTGTTAATTCATAGTTTTGATGCCTTCATAGTCATGAAAATAAAGAAAACTCTTTGAATGAGAAGGTGTGTCCAAACTTTTGGTCTGTACTGTATATATATATATATATATATATATATATATATATATATATATATATATATATATATATATATATATATATATATATATAATAAAAGAAAATTCCCACTGCATTTCAGCCCTGCCTTTAAAGGACTAGCTGACATCATGTCTTTAACACAGGTGAGACACTAGTGAATAAACTGAAAAAACAGAAAAAGTAAGATATTCAGTATTTTTCTTCTTTATTAGCATTTGCAATGGAAGAAAGGTCACCAAGTTGCATATGCATTTCTAATGTACAAATATTATCCACTCCATAACCCCTCGAAAGAAATGGGTCTGTACATCAAAGGCACACTGTATGCACTTATGCAGCTACATTCAGCTTTTTCGTGGAAAATTATTAAATACAGTTTATTTGATATAAATAAGTACCTCATGGCTTATAACGATTTTTATAACTAGCGAAATATGACTTATAATATTGATCCTGGCAAATATTAACTGTCCTCTGCTCTTTTTACTCTTAGCATGTTCATAGAACTAGCATGGGCCAACATGATTCCTGCCTCAACTGATCTTTATTAATGCCAATAACAGTGCTTTATTAGGGCAGGCCCATGTCTTGCTAGAGATGTTATATCTCACAGCTGGATTGGCAACATCTGCAGACACACCAGTTGGAGCTGAAATCTGTGGTTGGGGATAAAAAAGCCTGGGTTGACTTCATTCTGCAATAAATGCAGGTAGAATTGAATGAATGAAGATTACGCTAAAGGCATATTATCAAATGTGCTATGGAGAAAATACAGCTATCTGTAATGAGTCTAATAAATTAAAAAAAAAAAAAAACAAGAATTTAATTTAGTTTACTACATTGATGAGTCATAGTGCAGCCATTATTGTATTAAATCACTGTTGCCTGTGGTTGATGTTGAGATTTGAACTCACAACCTTTCATTCAGATGTCTAATGTCTTAAATATATATCACTTTCTCAAATAAGTATTATTACTTGCTTGGGAAAGAATTAGAGGTATTACAATTAAATATTTTTAAGCATATTATCTTCAGAAAGATCATTTGGCAAAGTTCTTCAGCTGCTCAGGTAGCTATTTTACTAGGTATGAAGTTGTTTCTGCTTAAGTTTGCCAACAACAATACAAGCTAGATAAATCATTACATACTGTAGCTGTCAATTGTCGTATCAGTGTTATTACAGAGCCATGTAGAGATTCAAAGCACTTTTTTTCATGTAAATGTAGATGTCCTCCAGTCATAATTTTGCCAAGTAGTGTGAATTAATTAATTATTACGTCAAAGAAAACCATACTATTCTGGACTCCACCTTTCTGGATGGGAGTTAATGATCCCTGTCCTGTACAGTAGGCCACACTTTTAGATGTCCCATTTTGGTTCCTTTCCAGATCTGCAACTTTCATTCTGTCAGTTTGGATATGTACAGCTAGGTTCAGGCAAAGTTCAGACCACTTAGTGCTACTGTTAAGTGTTTCTTAATCCCATAGCTGTATGAGTTAGTTATGACCAGACTGCAGATAAAGCAACTGGAATTGCTCATTAGCCCCTTGAGAGTACATATTCTCCATTGTTTTGTGTTAACAAGGGTTGGCTAAGTGTATCAGGGTCATAAGTTGAGTTATGAGTACTAAAAAAATCTTAAAATTCAATAGGCATGAGTGTATTATAATGTGAAATGTAAACAGTTTTCATCGAGCATTATCCTATTTCTAACTACTCAGCTTGTCAGCACGGTCTACTTAGCGGACTCATGGCCATGTGGGTTCCTCATCAACACCATCTAAACAGGACCAGATGAACGAGTGATATACGGCTCAGTAACAAAATTTGAATGTCAAGTTGGCTCACATTTTAACTCCTAAGAATGTCCAATAGCATCATTTTTAAGAGAGAAATGGCAGGTTTTCATTTGGCATCTTTCTATTCAGATGTTCTCAACACGGCATGTGTTACTGTCGAACCTCATCCAGCAGGCTTTGCCATGGATATTACTTTACCATGGACAGAAATGGGTCAGCAGAAGTACTACCTGATATCAGAATCCCACATGTCCTGTCATATTTTATTCCTGTTCATCCTCTGGGATGAGTAGAAGAGGTCTGCAGACAGAAAGGCGACTTGCTGTGTCAGACATTTGCCCAACAAGTCAACTGGGACCTGTCCGTCATTCTTTTTTTTTTTTTTTCCACCATCTTTCCATTAATGGCATTCTCTTTCCCTTAGGCAGTTTAAACTGCCAGCAAATCTGTTTGCTACTGTTTGAAGCCCAGGCATTGCGATATCTCGTGCATTTCTCTTTCCAGACATAAGGCTATTGCACATGTGCTGGATGTTATGGAGGAAATCATTTCTACTATATCATTGGCTAGATCATATTTTCTGCTGATATATTAAAATAAAATTTACATAACATACATAGTGAAACTCTAACAACACATAAATTCTAGCTGGTATTGGGTTAAAGCTATGTTGTTACATCAATAAATGTATTATTGATAGTAATAACAATCTAACTCCTTTCCTTTAGTTTTGGAGGCAGAAACTAAGGAGCTGGTTGTTTAATTTGACCTTTAATGGGGACTTCACATCATGTACTGGCAATATACCAAAAAAAGTCACTTCGAAATTTATATAGTATTGACAATGGATTTTTTTCTTCCCTTATATTTACTCACTTGCAAGGCCTCCAACTCCTGACTTCTAACTTTCAATCTGTTTGACCAGGAGGTAGCACAAGAAACAAGAAAAGCGCAAGAAACCAAAAATCAGTAATCATGGCTCTGCACACCAACACACACTGCACACCTTGTTTAAAAATGTGTTGATTAGTCCAGTTCAGAGTTCTAGTTACCAATAGAGTCTTGTCTAGGGTCTGGCTTGTAGTCTTTACTTCTTTTCCAATGTCTGGAGTCAATTGAGTTGAAACCCAAGTGAGCCAGTGCAAGTTACTCATTGTTGTACTCTGAAAAGGGGCGTGTCCAACCACAAAAAAATACTGTTTATAAATTATTTTGTTATTCTTATGAACTGTAAATATTTTTTATGCAAAGGCCCTTAGCAATTTCAGTAGCTACAGCAATAATTTTGTATTTTCTGGTGTTATGTAGAAATACAGTCTGTATATTGTATGATTAATAAAGGTGTATTCTACATTATAAATAATAGTATAATGATCCTCACATTACTTGTCCAATTGAAATACCTTACAGGTCCTATAGGAAACTGAAAGCACATTCTGTAGAAGCTTAGCGGTTGTCCAGACTCTCAACCGCATGTTTTATTAGCAATGTCAGTGTTTAATCTGGCATATCAACACTACAAGCACCCTACACTAAGTCTGCATTTTCCATCGTAAATGCTCTCACACAGTCACATACCAGATATGTATGTTTTTCTATGGCTGCTATAAATTGTTAGGTCTTTGCTGTGTGGTAGGCATAACAGACCTGTCTGGGGCCTAGTGTTGCGTCTGTGTTTATGTGAAACACACACAGTCTTCTAGTGTCTTGCAGCAATACTAGTGTTCTGTCACTGTTTAATAGCAAAATATCACCAGGCTCTCCACCTAACGTAAAAGCTACAACGCTCGAGTTAAATAACATTGTTAATGTTGAGTCTGTTCTTTCTTCACCTGTCAGATGATCTGAAGAAACAGTTGGAGGCTAGAAGGATGCAGATGGCAGCACAGGGTAGGTGATTAAACTACACCTCTGCTCGGCAATAACTGTACAATATTTGAACACTTCAGTCATGAAAGGGATTGAATTGGGAATTAAAAGCTAGCAGGGGTTTCCTCTGTGTTTTTGTGTTTTTTTTGGTTTCTTTTTTAAACATTGAGTGGGTGGTCTGGCCTTGACTCTGAAGTCTTCCTTCTTCTGATAAACACGTTAAAGGCCTTCTACAAGTTTACAAACCTAACCTACACTGCCAGTGGACTGTCTTTTAACTGCATCAAAGAGGCACTTCAGAGGAGCCTGCTTTTTATTACATGGCAGCATGCACTTGAAACACACCCAGAAGCCCTCGAAATAGCCATTCTCTATTCACAAGCTTTTGAAAACCCTGGTGAAAAGGGCGTGTGATGCTGAGCTGTGTGCCCCGTCCACAACACCATTTGTGCAGCGTTTTATGAAAGACTACAATGTTTTGGTCCTGTTGTACCTAAAATGGCCTGAATTCTAGGGTAGTGTGTGTGGCCTCAGCTGTTCAGCGTTAGATGTGGAGTTTCTTAGTGGCGAGGAGTGTGCTGGTTCTGTGTGTTGGCTCGGAGCACATAGAGGAACACACATTGATGAAAATATCCTGCTGCGTTAGAACAGGAACTGTAGAACAGATCTATGAAAGGAGAGTTGGATGCACAAAACAAGAACATGATTCTTGCCAAATAGGACATAGGATGTCTGTGAAGATGTTTAATTGATTCTTCACCCAAAAGCAAAACCTGAGGAGATGATGTGATTCTGAAAATGCTTTTATGGTGACCGGACATCTTTTTATGGCATGGCTTTGCCGTAGCGTTTACAAAGAGTGATATAAAAATAAAGAGCCTGAAAAAGGGTATTTTTAGATAAAGCAACAGTCAGAATAAATGAATAGTACTGGAGGAAAAGCCAGTTTACTAAATAAATAGTTATGCGAAAGATATGTATTTCATTCTGATAGTGGTTTTTCTTTGCACAAATGTTATATGGGTAACCTTTGACCTGTGGATTTACAAGCTTCTGTCTTCTGAGCCAATAGCAACCAAGTGGGCAGGACTGTGGTCCTTTGGCCAGTAAAAAACGAAGGCACTGCTTATTATTAAGGAGCAGTCATACCAGACTTTTCCCTCAATGTTTTCTTACCGTTGCTTGGTGCACATCTGCAAAAACAAACAAACAAAAAAAAACTTAGCTGTCTCGTCCAGCAATAAATGCTGATTCTGTTTTTCCCCTTTGTCTGCTACAATTTCCAAGTTATCAGTGTTGGGACCTAAACTATTAGTGTCAGTGGAAAAAAGGTTTTGTTCTGTTTCAGGTGTAGTGGGGAATCAGCCAAATACAGAATCTGACCCTGTACAAGAGAGACTCTGTAACCAGATTGAAGAGGAGAAGAAAAAGTATGTAATTATTCTAGATTTCTCAAGTGATCCAACCAAACTTTCCTGCTTATTTAATATACGTAAATTTCTGGAAAATTGAATCCCGTGTATGTACCATTGTCATACTTCTTTATAGATATAAAAGCACCTTTGAACGTTTAAAAGGCTTAAAGACAGAGATTGAACATGTGCAGCACCTACTCCAGAGGGCAAAGGTCAAACTGCAGAAGGACTTCCAGGACTGGTGGATTCAGGAAGCAGCAAGGCTACAGGTTCTCTATTAAAAATAATAATTTGCATTTAATAAATTATCATCGCATCTGTCACCCAAACCCATCAGCGCTACGGTCTCCAGATGGCTGATTCTACACAGGCATTTCTCAGATCCAGTGCAGTCAACATTTTTAATGTTATGCAGCAACAACATCTGAGCAGCAGACTGAGCTGGTAACGCTGTTTTGATCTTGTCAATAGGAAATATGAATCGTCCATCCGGATGCATGAGCAGCTGTGTAGCATTGCTTGGTCCTTGAATCTTTCCAGAGGAAATGACTTGTATTTCACACTAACTTCAGATGTTCTGGTTTGAGTTTTTCTCATTAACATTGAGGTCGAGTAAGTTGTATTTAGGTCTGGCTGTAGTGAACAAACAAGCTTTTATTATTCAGTGGAATCATCAGCATTGGTGTAGGGTATAATCTTCTTAGAGAATGCTTTTTTATATATATATATAAAAACAGGAAACTACAGCTTTAATAATAAAACACAGCATTGTTCTATTTTCTATGTTTCCAAAGGCTACTTTGAAGTAACAGCACACTGATAATAAAGCAAATATGATGCCAAGCTGATTTTAATATTCTTTATGATTCCCACATATCATCATCAGCTAACTGTGCTCAGATGTTTTCAATTGAACAATTAGGCAAATGCATTTATAGTATCTCTGTGTGTGATTTTGCAGCAGAACCAATGTTCAGAGAGTACAAGAGCAGGGCGAAGCAAGGACAGCTCTCCCCGCCTGCCATCATCCAGGTGAGACATGGTACAATAATATATGGCTCAATATGTTAAGCATGGGAGGGCTTTTTTTTTTTCATTTGCTTGGGGAGTTTTTCAGAAGTATGAGGCTGAAAATTTGATTTCTATTTCATAGTATAATATTTCATATCATTTACAAACTACATTATGAGCATTAACTGGTGTGAAATTTGGTTTTGCTTTGATGACAGCCTGTATTTAAGCTGCCATTAGTTCCCCAAGGTAGTTTAATTTCAAACCTTATGCTCTATTAAAAACATAAAGTACTAATTAAACATGTGCGTCCATGTAATTGATTGAAAATTTCAGTTTTTGTTTTCTTTCTTTGTTTAAAATATATTATAATTTTTATATTTATTTAAAGATTAAAATATGATATTGTTTTTACCTACATATTTTGAATACTTGTCCTAGATTTCAGGTCTATACATACAGTATGTGGCCATTAAATTATTAATTGTATTTTGCGCTCATACTTTCCTGAATTAATAATTTATTATGTTGTCATTTCCGAATACTTTGTTGCAAATACTTTGCACTCAGTGACTGTCTGAAACCCATGGACATCATCAGATACTCTGTTTCTTCCCTGGTGATGCTCTGCCAGGCCTTTACTGTAACTGTCATCAGGTCCTATTTGTTCTTGGGGCATTTTGGCCTACGCTGTGCCGTTAGCATGTGAAGGTCATTCCACTTCTTTTGCCTTTTTAAAGAGGCTTTCAGCTAAAGTATGTTTCAGGGCAATGTCCATCTGCACTGTGAAACATCGTCCAGTGCAGAATTTACCCAACTGCTTTTGTCAGCAGTCACATCATCCATAAATACCAGTTCCACCAGCAGTCATACATGCCCACAACAGAAGATGAAGTGCTATGCTTAAGATTATGAGCAGTTTCTCACTTTCCTCATATTCATTTCTTCAGGTCATTCTGGCACAAATTGGTCTTTGTCCCATCTCCACACAGGATGTTGTTCCAACTGAACTGCCTTTTTTTTAGATGTTTTTGGCAAACTCTAATTCAGCCTTCCTGTTTTTAAAGTTTAACAAATTGTTTGCTTCTTCTGGTTCTTCTGTGTATTTACTCTGTGGGATCTTCTTATGATTGTTGACTTTGACAAAGATACACCTTTCTCTTGATCTTGAGTTGATCTGTCATCTAAAACACTTGTTTTACGTGGTCTTCCAAGTTTTTTTATTTGATGTCTCACTAAAGAATGTGCCAAATAGCTGATCTGGCCAAAAATAATGTTTTTGCCATTTCGCTGACAGGCTAGTTTTGATTTTTCATCCTAAAGTTGGCTTGTTCAATGCAGTGACAGCTCTTTAGATTTCATACAGAGAGTTAACAGCAACAGTTTTCAAATGTAATTTCAAGTCTGCCAAATGCCACCAATGCTGCAATTTGTACAATGTTTGAATTGAAATACTATCAGATTGAAGGTAAATGTATGCTTTCAGTATTTAGACTCAAATGTGGTCTAAAAGGCAGCTACTAGACTTTATCGCTGTCCAAATATTTATAGACTTGACTACTCAACACTTTGGTTTAGTAAACTCATATCGAAACTGAAATTGTGTTCTCCTATGATGTGTATTATACTGTTAAAGTTGATGGGTTTGATGTTTGTCTTTAAAACAGGCAGTGCTCCAGTATAAATCTGGTTGGAAAAAAATTCTTATTGTACAGTTTTTTGTTTCAAAATTCCAGTTCACTGCTTGATCCCCACATCGATAACCAGGACAGAGCACAAATACACCAGCCTACTCCACCTACAAGAGAGCTGCGGTAAGCAACCATGAGAATGCACACAAACCAGGTATAGACATTCTATACCCTTTCGAACTTCTATTCCCTGACCAAAAGGACACCATTTCTTTTTTACTATTGTTAGTCTGAACAGCAAGAGATTATTTTGCTGCCAAGATCGCAGTGGAGAATGTGGAATGTTGCTTTAGTAAGAACGAATGTCCAATTGATACAAATGGCTTTAATTCTTGAGGAAAAAGTAATACCTGTTCAAACAAAATCACCAGTAATCACCTCTGAATGCTGTCTGTGGCAACCATTAGCACTAGAAAGTTCTAAACAGATACACTTCGCTATGCAACATTTATCTTTTTAGGAAGGATTATTTTGAGACATTTTCAGAGCAATTCTTTACCAGTTCACCCAAAGGCCATAGAGAGTATTCCTTCCATACATGCACCTCTTACTGTCAACACCTGTGATTTTCTATAGAAGTGAGAGAATTGGCAAGTGGTTTTCATATTTGTAGATCATCTACAATATTTACAGTAAATTTTTATATTTTGTTCGTTTTTCAGAGCGTTGTCCACTTCTGGCCCTGCCTCAACATCTATCCCACTGACTGGAGACCAACAGACTGATGCAGACATAATGGCCTTTATCAAAGCCAGACAAAATCTGCTCACCAGAACAGGTATCTTTTCACACATTAAGCAAAAATCCATGATTTATATTTACAGTAGATTGTATTATTTCATCTGGTCCAATGCACACAAGAAGAATGTTTTTGGATTCTCTCTTTTCTTTTTTATTAACTCTAGTTCCATCATGGCCCTAAACAGGATAAAGCAGACACTGTCTAAAATGATAAATAGATGATGTACACAGAACATAATAATAGAGGATTGAGGTGCAGTTTAATGGGATGCCTTGGGTGGAATGCTAGAGCTGCTTGGGTATACAGCAGAACATAGTTGTTAGGACAGGCTGCTGACATAGTAAACTAGAGCTTGTAAGGTTTGGTGCTTGGAAAATGGGTAGGGTAGAGGTGGCCAAGTTTGCCACATAAGGGGAATGCACACATTTTAGGCTTACGGCTGAAGGAAAAATACATATGCAAATTTTTGGTGTAGAGACATGCACTCCCGCGGGACCCGACCCAAACAAGTGCGGCGCCGGTCAGTGCATTGAAAATAAAACTACTTATACATTTTACCTGTGGGCTTTTGCGGGCAGGAGCGGGAATGAAAATCCGTACCATGCAGATCTCTACATTGTTGAGTACATTAGATATAAAGAGTTTGGGTTTGCCATTTCAGGTAATATGACTCTTGTCTGGAGATTGATGTCTGGGGGTTTTAATTCATTTGAGCTGATAAATGATGTGATTGAACTGGTGAGTTGTTGTGTAAAACTCTATAACTCTACAGTTAATTATTTTTGCTGCTTGTGGAATGATTATGCTGGACTAAATTGGACTTGCTGCTCTAGTGGATGGCACATTTTCACGTTAGACTTACATTTTCAAACTGGTGGTAAGTATTCTATATGTCCATAAGGGCATCCACCAAAGGCTGTAAATGTATTATGTGTCTTATATAGAATTTGATTAGAGCTGTCAATCAGCCTTGCCCTGATATCCTTGTTTTTGTGTTTAGTAATAAAATAAATTCAACTACAAAAAAACTGTTTATTAACACTTGCTGGTGGTCATAGCAATGTGGCATCTTCTATAGACATACCTTCAAGCACTTGAGTTGTACATTTATTTCCCAGTTTCTTCGATATATTCTCAATGTAGACTTTTTCTCAATTGTCACTGCATGTGTGAATTTTTTCATAGCTTTTACTTTTGTCCTCCAACTTTTTAGATGGAAGATGTCAGTATAATTTCAGTTTAATTTAATGCATATTGGAATGGGTTAAAGACTGATGATCTTTTATACCACAAAATTGAACATGGTATGATTTTAAACATTCATACAGAAATAATACACAGGGATGATGAAGTCTTAACCTCAGCTTACTAATGAACCTTTTTTTGGGTGTTATATACAGTATTGCAACTAGATTTTTGTACTAGTAGATAGAAGAGAAAAACAGTTTTTGGTGGACTGGCAAATAAAAATGATGAAATATTGAATAATAATTAAAAAAAAACTTAACCAAAGAAAATATCTAAATAAATTTGCATATTATAGGCAAACATTAATGTTAGCCAGTATTCTCTACACTGGCATACATCATGGCTAATGAACCTGGCCAGTTTTTTTACCGTAGATCTTCATGGTGTGGTTTTGAGAGTGTAGAGATGTGTCTACAAATTTTTGTGAATTTCAGGATTCATTGTACCACACTCATTGGCACAGATTCACAGGGCATTTTCATCTCTGTAGCACTTGGTTACACCACACCAATTGTTTGTTTTTCAAGACCATCATTGGTCTCTTGTAATTGTATTAATCATGTGTGGAGTTAAAATGATCTGTATTAGTGCTTCTATTTTCTGTCTAACCAGGTTTTTCAAGTACCCCTCACAAAACACTTTTTCAAATTCCGTAGAGAGTAGAGATTTTCAGGAGCCTACACTTGGTCTCTCCTGTGGAGGTTTTTGATTGTCATCTGTGAGACTTTTCCATGTCCGCGATTAAACATCCAGATTTGTGCCAGGGTCACTTTGCAAAGGTCAGTATTACTCTTAACAAATGGCCTTTCCCTGAGTTCCTTTTTGCACATAATGCAGCCTTTTCCAAATAGCAGTGAAAGATTTTCACATCATTGACAAACAGCAGTAAAAAAAAAGATATGATCTGGATGCTTGAGCATCTTTTGTCACCTAAAGCAAAGTGTCAATTATTAAAAAGGTCCATAAATATGCCAGTTTCCTCTATTTACAACTGCAAATGCTTTCTGTGTCTCAAGATACAATATTTTTCCCAAAAGCAGTCCAGCTCTTTGTGCAAGGCTTGGTATTGCAAAGCATTTATTTCCTCATTAAATTCAGCAATGTCTTTGTTCAGTAACCAATGAAGAGCTGGAGGGTTTATAGCCTCTGTCGTTCCGTATCGCATATCTTTTGCGCAAGAGAACCAAAAACTTTCAAATGCAGCTAATGATTTGTCAAAAAAAAAAAAAACATCTGTTTTTCTTTCCTGATGACCTTTTTGTCAAAGAAATCTTGTTTTATGATGCACTCATTGTTTCTAAATGGCCTTTGCAACTTCATCTTGATGCGTATCATAAAAGCTTTTTCTTTACGTCTTTACACAAACCCAAAACATATCTTGAAGTCTCATGCATGTTTTTTCCAAGGTTTGTGCAACGCCTCACATTTTTCACAATTCTTTAATAGCATATAGAGCCCTTTAGAGCACATGCATTATTCAAACTTCTGGATATCAATATTCAATATATATCTTTTGGTCTTTGCCCCACTTTTATCAGTCCAGTGCCTTTAAAAAGAAATGATTTGTTAGGTTGGTAATTCCATCTGTTCATTAGCACTTCAAGGATGTGTGACCTCTGTTTCTAATTCTTTTGTAGCTTAAAAGCAGTCGCTTTCTCAATTTTGTCTTTTCTGTAACAATTTTCTTAGAAATTGTTATGCTGCTCATGGGCGCCCCCATGTGGTTGCTTAATGTGTTTTGGATTTGCTTGCAGTTTTCATGTTTCCTGTTTCCTTTCCTGACACGTGGGCTGCTCTTTTTCACACGTGCTCTGTAGTAGAATAAGACATTACTACAAGTGAAAAAACAAACATGTACAGAAAGATTTTTTGCTATTTGTTACAGTTTTAAACAACAACAAAATTTAAATTAAAAGGTTATATTTAGGACACTGCAGGCAGACGATTCAAGTGATCAATAACCTGATCTGACTTTTTTTTATTACACTCCATCCTTCCCACATTATTAATCATCTACAACACAACACAACATGACTACTTCCACACACAGAGGTCTTTCATTGGTAGAACATTCATTAATATGTTCTGAACCATAAAAATTATAATTTAAAAATTTAAATCAAACCTGATTTGTTGCCTGAGAATCGGATGCTTTCTCATTAGCTGATGTCAGCTTTAGGGCAGTCACATGCTACAATGAAAATTAAACAAGAGATGAATGATTTGGAAAAGTGGCATACTGTTTTAAAGCTTTACAAATCTGCTTAGTGTGTTCCAGAATTAAATGTTTGTATTATCTCTTTGTATTATAATTTTAACATAGGAAACTCTTCAGGGTGGAATGCTTTGCGGTTTCTCTACATCAGGACACCTGAATCTTTAAAAACATTTTAATGTATATACTGTATACATTGTTGTATAGATAGCTGCTGTAATGAAAGTGATAACGGGACATTCTGACCATGCATGACAGATGTCCCACAACCATAATCCTAAAAAAAACCTTAAAAACTAGATTGATTGTATGATAAATACAACTGTTATTATCAGCATATTGCATATAGTTATAAGAGTAATAAATGCCGTGGATGTAATAGTAGCTTTACTTTGCTACACTGTCAATAATCCCTGCATGTAAGTTTATTATTTACTTAATCTATCCATATTATATATATATATATATATATATATATATATATATATATATATATATATATATATATATATATATATATATATATATATATATATATATATATATATATACAGTGAGGAAAATAAGTATTTGAACACCCTGCTATTTTGCAAGTTCTCCCACTTAGAAATCATGGAGGGGTCTGAAATTGTCATCGTAGGTGCATGTCCACTGTGAGAGACATAATCTAAAAAAATAAATCCAGAAATCACAATATATGATTTTTAAACTATTTATTTGTATGATACAGCTGCAAATAAGTATTTGAACACCTGTCTATCAGCTAGAATTCTGACCCTCAAAGACCTGTTAGTCTGCCTTTAAAATGTCCACCTCCACTACATTTATTATCCTAAATTAGATGCACCTGTTTGAGGTCGTTAGCTGCATAAAGACACCTGTCCACCCCATACAATCAGTAAGAATCCAACTACTAACATGGCCAAGACCAAAGAGCTGTCCAAAGACACACCTCCACAAGGCTGGAAAGGGCTACAGGGAAATTGCCAAGCAGCTTGGTGAAAAAAAGGTCCACTGTTGGAGCAATCATTAGAAAATGGAAGAAGCTAAACATGACTGTCAATCTCCCTCGGACTGGGGCTCCATGCAAGATCTCACCTCGTGGGGTCTCAATGATCCTAAAGAAGGTGAGAAATCAACCCAGAACTACACGGGAGGAGCTGGTCAATGACCTGAAAAGAGCTGGGACCACCGTTTCCAAGGTTACTGTTGGTAATACACTAAGACGTCATGGTTTGAAATCATGCATGGCACGGAAGGTTCCCCTGCTTAAACCAGCACATGTCCAGGCACGTCTTAAGTTTGCCAATGACCATTTGGATGATCCAGAGGAGTCATGGGAGAAAGTCATGTGGTCAGATGAGACGAAAATAGAACTTTTGGGTCATAATTCCACTAAACGTGTTTGGAGGAAGAAGAATGATGAGTACCATCCCAAGAACACCATCCCTACTGTGAAGCATGGGGGTGGTAGCATCATGCTTTGGTGGTGTTTTTCTGCACATGGACAGGGTGACTGCACTGTATTAAGGAGAGGATGACCGGGGCCATGTATTGCGAGATTTTGGGGAACAACCTCCTTCCCTCAGTTAGAGCATTGAAGATGGGTCGAGGCTGGGTCTTCCAACATGAACCAACAGGAGTGGCCCTGTAAGAAGCATATCAAGGTTCTGGCATGGCCTAGCCAGTCTCCAGACCTAAACCCAATAGAGAATCTTTGGAGGGAGCTCAAACTCCGTGTTTCTCAGCGACAGGCCAGAAACCTGACTGATCTAGAGAAGATCTGTGTGGAGGAGTGGGCCAAAATCCCTCCTGCAGTGTGTGCAAACCTGGTGAAAAACTACAGGAAACGTTTGACCTCTGTAATTGCAAACAAAGGCTACTGTACCAAATATTAACATTGACTTTCTCAGGTGTTCAAATACTTATTTGCAGCTGTATCATACAAATAAATAGTTAAAAAATCATATATTGTGATTTCTGGATTTTTTTTTAGATTATGTCTCTCACAGTGGACATGCACCTACGATGACAATTTCAGACCCCTCCATGATTTTTAAGTGGGAGAACTTGCAAAATAGCAGGGTGTTCAAATACTTATTTTCCTCACTGTATATATATATATATATATATATATATATATATATATATATATATATATATATATATATATACAGTGGAACCCGGTTATGTCGATGTCCTAGGGGGTCGCCAAAAAGCATCGAGGTAACCGATGATCGAGATAAACGAAAATCAAAATGGCGGCAATATATTAACGTGCTTGAAATTTCTTTATGTACATGATGTGCGTTAATAAATGAGAATGTGCATGCACGTGTTTTTGAAGGTTTTTTTTACACAACAGCGTTGCCGCGATTTGTTTTTTTGAAGGCATGCTATAAAAATACATACAGTCGTGTTTATCTGTCAGGAATCCACCTGCCACGCCCCCTTCGGCCCCCTTCAGCGTGTCAGGTGCTTTCTCGGCCGCTTTCTCACATATGGTGCTCGTTTATCATCATCACCAGCTCCTATTTAAACCTCCGCACTCTCACTCTCCGTTATTGTTGGTATATGTTGGTTCATGGCGGTCGTTGTTATCGCTCATGCGTATCCCAGTACGTGCCTTCCCACCGGCACTCTCTCAACGGCTGCTCTTTTCTTCCCAAAGCCGCGCCGCGCCCCTACTAACACTACCAACACTACCACTAACTAACAGCAGAGATTCACCAGTATACAATACAACAGCTGTAGCAGCTGTAAGCCTTGATTTTTCCGCCACTTCCGCGAGTTCTTCTGCGGTTGCACCGAGATAAAAAAAAAATATATATATATATATATATATATATATATATATATATATATATATATATATATATATAAATATACAGTACAGACCAAAAGTTTGGACACACCTTCTCATTCAAAGAGTTTTCTTTATTTTCATGACTATGAAAACTGTAGTCACACTGAAGGCATCAAGGGCTATTTGACCAAGAAGGAGAGTGATGGGGTGCTGCGCCAGATGACCTGGCCTCCACAGTAACCGGACCTGAACCCAATCGAGATGGTTTAGGGGTGAGCTGGACCGCAGAGTGAAGGCAAAAGGGCCAACAAGTGCCAAGCATCTCTCGGGGAACTTCAAGACTGTTGGAAGACCATTTCAGGTGACTACCTCTTGAAGCTCATCAAGAGAATGCCAAGAGTGTGCAAAGCAGTAATCAAAGCAAAAGGTGGCTAATTTGAAGAACCTAGAATATAACATTTTTCAGTTGTTTCACACTTTTTTATTATGTATATAATTCCATATATAATTCCACGTGTTAATTCATAGTTTTGATGCCTTCAGTGTAAATCTACAATTTTCATAGTCATGAAAATAAAGAAAACTCTTTGAATGAATTCTTACAAAGAATTTGCTGTTAAATAAACGTTACATATTGCACTATAATTCAAAAAATGCAGTACAGACATACAAAATATTGATTTCAACTCAATTTGTATGAGAGATTGTGTCTTGTGGCAGAACACTGTAGGCAGTAGATTCAAGTGATTAGTAATGTTTCCTGCTTCTTCATGACACGTTGTTTTCCCCACATCCTTAGTTTATAGCACAGATGGAGATGTCAGTGGATTGACATGTTTTTAATCAGAAAGACAGTTATCTGTGGTCAAGATTAAATCAAGCAATAAGGCTAAGCCAGCAAAGGTACCTTGTGCAACACAGTTTGTTAGTTCAGAAATTGAAAACAGTCTAACAGATGCCTGCTTGAGATACTGGAGTAAGTGCTTTTTTACAAATTTTCTGCAATAAGTTGCAAGAGAAATAACATTAAATACCAAGAAAAGTTCATGTGTACAGACTTGATTATATACCTATATAGAGAGGTTTCTTCTGCTACGACCAAATTAATATATATTTAATATTTGATTATATATTAATCAAACCTGATGTTTAGACGTCAAAGATGTAATATAGTTACAGATCATTTCTTCCACAAACGTGTTCTAACACAAGTAATGAGTAAATACCATCAGTAATGCATTACATTAATGAATTAATTATTGTTAAAACTTGATAAGCAATCTATTTGCTCTGTTGTCTGAGAAGCTTTATCAGCTCACACTGGCACATCTTCATTACACTCCATAATGAGTATCACAATTAGAATGAATTGAAAATAAGACACCAGACTTATTTTTCTCTTATGTAAAGAGGAATATGAGAAATGAACACTGTATCTCAAAGACATCTTGATGGGGCAAACATGATGAGCGACATAAATATATAGTTTAGTCATTTGTGTTTTCCTTTAATTTGTTTAACTCCTCACTAAATATTATTATATACATTTAGGCTAGGAAACAATAGAAATCCAGTCCATGTCTTCCACATGTGTTCTTCACAAATAAATGCCATCAGTAATAAAATCCATTAATTCCTTATGGTAACATTTTGAATAAAAACTACCAGAAATAATTAAATGTACTTTAACAGTATAAAATGTTTATGTAACAGTAGGAACATATTAATGGGATACTGTGTCGCTTTAGTGCCCACTGCTGCCTGTTTGGTGAAATCCTCTTCTGGGAAGATGTTCCACTGTTTATTCAGCTACATGGGTGTTAGCAAAGTCAGGTACTGATGTAGGTGAGGTGAGGAGACCTGGAGTGCAGTCAGTGTTTCAATTCCTCCCAAGGTTTTCAATAGGGTTGAGGTCAGATATTCCACTCCAACCCATGTAGACCATATCTTCATGGCTTTGTGCACATGAGCAATGTCATGCTGGAACAGTTTTGGGTCTACCAGTTTGAGTGAAGGGAAAGACATTGTATACAATGTGCCTCCAATTTTGTGGTAACAGTTTGGGAAAGATCTGCATTTGACTAAAACAGTCAGGTGTTCAAAACCAAAAAACAAGTTACATTGCATAATAATGAGCATTTTTTTTTTTTAACTAAAAGCATGTGAGGAGTTGGAGATGAATTCAGTTATCTTTTATTCTGGTTCCATTTATAGCAATGTTATGCCATAGCTCCAAAAGTAAAGAAGCAAAACTTCAGATACATTTCCTTTACCTCGTTTTCTGTAAAGGCTTCACTTCCCCCTCACAAATATTTCCTGTTCCTGTTAACCTATTGTCTGGCAGAATCAGCATTTCATTTCTCAGCATACAGAACAAAAGAGCTTATATTCCATGTACAGCAAACAAACTGTCTAGAAACCCCACTGCTTCATCTGCAAGACATTTAGTGGCTTGTTTATCACCACAGCACAGGACTAGAATGGTGAGGACACCCCATATGTATGCACAATGATTAAATTGAGAAAGCAAGCAAAATATTTTTAATTCTTGCTCATTCTGTAGTGTCTGTTTCTGAGCACGGCTGCTCACATGCCTGCTTGAAATAATCAGGTTATCAAAAGTATGATCATATTAGACAAATAGTACCTCTTTATTACTCTGAAACTGAGCAGGGTTGTACACAGCCACTGAACACTATGTACAATATTTTAATTCAACATAATTTTTTGAAACAAATTTTCGCATCACAAACAGAGTGTTAGCCAAGCTTCATCATTTTGGCAAAGTCTTGACATTCACATAGTAATGAAATATATTATATATATATTTTGTGTTTTTCTTTCCGGTAGAATTTGCACTAAAACACACACTTTTTTAGTTCAGTCTAAGAAATGCACAAAAATGCAGGTTATTATTGATGCTTCTGCTAGAGATAATGTATGTGGGCAGTGCAGATTTTAGATTTATACAGTAATCCCCCGCTTTACTGCGGTTCAAATCTCACGCCTCTGGTTTATCGCGGAATTGCATTTGCAACATAACTAATTTGTTTGGCTGATTTTCCCGGTCTCTCGCGAAAAGCACAATATACCACAAAAACTATAGGGAATTGTTTTCGAGTTTTATGTTAAAATAATGAAATGTATTAATTAAAATATAGTTATTAATTATAAAATGAAGTAAAATGTTAATACAGTACAGTACTGTATACATAAAATATAATTTTGGGACATCTGTTTATCATGGGGGATCACTGTACTGTATGAGATACCTGTCTGTGATGCAGTGCTCTGTTATACCACTTTTCTTTATAATAGTGATAGTTTCTATTGCCGTGGGGTCATCATGGACACCACTAAAGGCCTAGGTGTGAATTGAACATGGCTAGAACTTTTTTAATATTTGGTACAGTAACCTTTGTTTGCAATTACAGAGGTCAAACGTTTCCTGTAGTTTTTCACCAGGTTTGCACACACTGCAGGAGGGATTTTGGCCCACTCCTCCACACAGATCTTCTCTAGATCAGTCAGGTTTTGGCCTGTCGCTGAGAGTTTGAGCTCCCTCCAAATATTCTCTATTGGGTTTAGGTCTGGAGACTGGCTAGGCCACGCCAGAACCTTGATATGCTTCTTACAGAGCCTCTCCTTGGTTATCCTGGCTGTGTGCTTCGGGTCATTGTCATGTTGGAAGACCCAGCCCCGACCCATCTTCAATGCTCTAACTGAGGGAAGGAGGTTGTTCCCCAAAATCTCGCAATACATGGCCCCCGTCATCCTCTCCTTAATACAGTGCAGTCACCCTGTCCATGTGCAGAAAAACACCCCCAAAGCATGATGCTACCACCCCATGCTTTACAGTAGGGATGGTGTTCTTGGGATGGTACTCATCATTCTTCTTCCTCCAAACACGTATAGTGGAATTATGACCCAAAAGTTCTATTTTCGTCTCATCTGACCACATGACTTTCTCCCATGACTCCTCTGGATCATCCAAATGGTCATTGGCAAACTTAAGACGTGCCTGGACATGTGCTGGTTTAAGCAGGGGAACCTTCCGTGCCGTGCATGATTTTAAACCATGACGTCTTAGTGTATTACCAACAGTAACCTTGGAAACGGTGGTCCCAGCTCTTTTCAGGTCATTGACCAGCTCCTTCGATTTCTCCATGAAGTACTAACGACGGCCACTAGATGTCAGTCTTCCGGTCTTTTTTTTTTTTTTTTTTTTTTTTTTAGAGCTGCCGACTGATTAGCTTCCTCTAACGGCTTGAAACTTCCGATTTCCAGTTGCTTCAATAACAGGCAAACTGTTACTCTAGTAATGCAAATTCACTTGCACGTTTACTTTCCTTCACTGTGGAATCCAAATCCTCGTCGCCACTGTAGTGTTTTTATGGGAAATGAAGAGAGAGAGACACGGAGGTATGGAACTTCCAGTCTGCTAAAGAGACAACACACAGCGCATGCGCGCTATCAAAATACCGTAATACCTGTAACAGTTGCACCAATATACCACACTGCTGCAAAAAATAGTGGAGCAATATCAAAAAGTTTTGAGTTTCTCAGAGAAAAAATGCAAAGAGTTTGAAGTTATCATCATCTACATCTACTGCATAAAATCATCTAAAATTCAGATAATCTGGAACAATCTCTGTGCGTAAGAGTCAAGGCCAGAAAACCATACTGGGTGCCTGTAATCTTCAGGCCCTAAGACGGCACTGCATCACATACAGGAATGCTACGGAAATAAAAATCACAACATGGGCTCAGGAATACTTTCAGAAAACATTGTCAGTGAACACAATCCACCGTGCCATTCGCCGTTGCCGGCTAAAACTCTGTGTTTTTTCTGTGACCATTGTGAGTTTTTCTTTCCTTGACCGAAGGGTACCAACAATTTTGTCCCCGTGTGTATATCCAAGTTCTAGAACAACATATGCTCCTATATTCCTATTCCTAAACTTGTCTCTCATTAGTCCCCAGACATTTGCAGACTGTTATAAAAAGAAGAGGGGATGCCACACAGTGGTAAACATAGCCTTGTCCCAACTTTTTTGAGATGTGTTGATGCCATGAAATTTAAAATCAACTTATTTTCCCTTAAAATTATACATTTTCTCAGTTTAAACATTTGATATGTCATCTATGTTGTATTCTGAATAAAATATTGCAATTTGAAACTTCCACATCATTGCATTCTGTTTTTATTCACAATTTGTACAGTGTCCCAATTTTTTTGAAATCGGGTTTGTATTAGAGACTTTAAGGTGTTGGCAGGGGACAGCGTAGCTAGACAGCATCGGTGGTCTGTGGTCTGTATGATGGCTTTGGAGGTGAAGAAGAAGAGAAGGAGAGTGAGGACTAAAAAAAGGATAAGATGGTGGAAACTAAAGGAGAATCCTCTTCCATGAACCTTACACTATAGTCTGACTGGGGCTCTGTTTTGGTGAAGAGGTGCTGGATGAATGTGCAACTACTGCAGAAGTGATTAGGGAGACTGCTAGGAAGGTACTTGGTGTGACATCTGGAAATAGAAAGGAAGACAAAGAGACGTGGTGGTGGAATGAGGAAGTGCAGGAAAGCATAAAGAAAAAAATGTTGGCGAAACTTGGGATCGGCAGAGAGATGAGAAAAGTTGGCAGCAGGTGAAGAAGTGAGAATTGAGAGCAGCTATTAAGAGGATGAAGAGTGGAAAGTTGGTTGGACCAGATGACATACCAGTAGAAGCATGGTGATGTTTAGGAGAGATGGCAGTGAAGTTTTTAACCAGATTGTTCACCAAAATTCTGGAAGGTGAGAGGATGCCTAAGGAATGGAGAAGGAGTGTGCTGGTACCGTTTTTTAAGAATAATGGAGATATGCAGACCTGCAGTAACTACAGGGGAATAAAGTTGGTCAGTCACACCATGAAGTTATAGCAAAGAGTAGTGGAAACTAGTCTGAGAGAAGAGGTGACCATCTGTGAGCAACCACCGATGCATTATTTGCTTTGAGAATGCTGATGGAGAATTATAGAGAAGGTCAGAAAGAGTTACATTGTGTGTTTGTGGATTATAAAGAAAGCGTATGTCAGGTGTGTCAGAGAAGTATGTTAGGGTGGTGCAGGACATGTATGAGGACAGTGTGAGAACGTGAAGTGTGCAGTAGGAACGACAGACTGGTTCAAGGTGGAGTTTGGATTGCATCAAGGTTCGACTCTGAGCCCTTTCCTGTTTGCAGTGGTGATAGACAGGTTGACGGACGAGGTCAGACAGGAGTCTACATGTTCTATGATGTTTAGTGATGATATTGTGATTTGTGGTGAGAGTGGGGAGCAGGTTTAGAAGAGCCTGGAGAGGTGAAGGTATGTGTAAAAAAGTATGGAAAAGTGTATAGGACTGTGGTGAGACCTGCGATGTTCAATGGTTTGGAGACAGTGGATGTGACATTATTCCGTTGAAGAGCTTTATTTACACATTAATTTAACAAGGTGGAAGGTAAAAGAAAGCCAGAGGCTCAAGGAGATCATGCAAATCACCATATAGACAGTAAGATGAACACAGGATCGAGCAAAATGGTATTCTCTTAGCTCTTCTATACCACTTATTAAAAAATTAGGTAAAGAAATATATAAAGATTGTATTGTACAACATCATGCTGATTAGCAAAAAAGTACATGCTTACAACTAAATTCATGAAGATGTTGTCTATTGATGTTCTGGCAATTATTTCCCTATTTTCAATCTATTCTATTATACAATTACAATGTTGTCAATTTACTACATGTTACAGCAATAGTAAAGAGACGAATACACAAAATTTAACTGCCATTCTAATACTAAATTAGTATGACTAACTAATATCGACATTCACAAACATTAGTCTGGGACACTTTGTTACAGGGTATTACAGTACGTTTGTTATTTTTATTGTAATCTGTATTAATTCTATTTAAATTTGAATGTACGGTACAGTATTTTGGTTTCCACTGTTTTAAATATGCTACAGAAACAAATCTGACCTGACTTGATTTTCATAGTCTAGGACATAGTCTATGGTCTAAGAATACAACATGCACTGTTCATGTTTATGACTGTGTGTCTAGGCAGAAGGTCTTTATGATTTGTGCATAAGGTGTGTGCCATATCAGTAGTCAGTATATATACACTGATCAGGCATAACATTATGACATTATAACATTATGACTGGTGATTAAATAACACTAATTATCTCTTCATCATGGCACCTGTTCGTACTATAAGTATGATATATTAGGCAGCAAGTGAACATTTTGTCAAAGTTAATGGCAATCGTAAGCATTTGAGCAAGTTTGAGAAAGAGCCAAATTGTGATGGCTAGACAAATAGGTCAGATCATCTCCAAAACTGCAGCTCTGGCGAGTTGTTCCTGGTCTGCTGTGGTCAGTATTAATCAAAAAAAACTCTTTTTACTTTATTCTATATTACTCAATTTATCGTGATCACTAGAGGACAGTGTGTTGCTTGTATTTTGGGAATCATTGTTAAATATTTTTTTTACCTATTACTTTGATTATTTTTCTAGAAAAATAGTATCCTGTCAGTCTAAAACCATTTTGAACATTTACAAATATCATAAGCACAAATAAACATTACCTTCTTATGAGCATCAGATCATACAAAATATCTTTATATAATATTTTAAAGAACTTTATATCTTTAATAATAATATCTTTACAATCAGCAACTGGAATGAAAGTGAAAGGAAAATATTATAAGGAATGATTCAATCATTTATTCTCAGATTTGGCATTTCGCATAAACTCATTATTTTTTAGCCTTTTTTTCAGATGTCATATAGATTGTCCTGTATGTGTGTATATTTTTGAGTGAGAACAGATGGGTTGCAAGCCAGTGGAGTGCTGATACAGGTTCTTCACTGCATTAATGAACTCTTTACACTTTCAGAGTGTTTAATGGCCTCTATAATGCACACACACACACACACACACACACACACACACACACACACACACACTTGGTGAGCCCTTCTATTGCAGACCCCCATATCCAACACAGCTTTTCTGCATAAATATTACATGGCCCATCAGAGTAATTTTCCTGCTGATGTACCTCACATGTTATTTCCTTCAGCATGATCCTTGATTACTCGGAGATGAATTGCTTGTACATGATATAGTTGCTTGTATTTTTCCAATTTTTTGTCCAAATTTTGTCCAAAAACTATTATTTTCATAATGATTTACCAACCTGCACTTTTTAAGTTTAGTCTTTACAGTCAGGAATTACTTTGTTCCGGTGGAAAGTTGCACTTGTCAGAATATCGCTAGTGATTTGATTTATCGTTTAGGTTCTAATTTTTGATCAGATTACATTGAACTTCGGTTCAATTTTGGTACAGTCAGGGGGAAGAATTGCAAAACTAAATTGCTTGTTTTTTTTTTACACAGTTTATTGTTCATAACATTTAAACAGTTTACATTTTTAAAACAATAGAAAAATGCTCGCTTGGTTCAATTGGTTCATTTAAAATATTATTTAATAAAAAAAATAGAATAAATTAAATTTATTTATTTACACAGATACAGATACAAGAACATAATCTCACAAGCCCGGTTTATTGCGGAATTGCATTTGCCACATAACTAATTTGACACCATACTGCACAAGGACAATCACACGAATCAATTTTATTTGTACTGTCAATATCTGCCATATTCATTCATCCCCATCTAGATTCCAATCCAATGAGATGTTTTATTTAATTTTTTTTATTGGTTTGATTAAGTATTCAAATTTGTTGGGTTTTTGTTAAATGTGAGCCAAAATATAAAAAAATTTAATAAATGAACAGTTGAAATATATCAGTCCGTGTGTGCTGAATATATATATAAATTACGAGTTTCACTTTTTATATTGAATAACTAAAATAAATAAACTTTTTAATGATGTTCTAATTTATTGAGATGCACATGTATGTATGTATGTATGTATGTATGTATGTATGTATGTATGTATAGTATATACACACATCTGCTCAGTGCAAATATAAATGCATGTATATAAGTGCAAATGTATACAATATGTGAGTAACTATTAAAAAATATAATGTTATTTAACTTTGCTCACTCACACGTGTAAATGACTCTGATGGGCCATGTAAAATTTATCCAGAAAAGCTGTATTGGATATGGTGGTCTGCAATAGAAGGGCTCACCAAGTGTGTGTGTGTGTGTGTGTGTGTGTGTGTGTGTGTGTGTGTGTGTGTGTGAGTGTGTGTGTGTGTGTGTGTGTGTGTGTGTGTGTGTGTGTGTGTGTGAGTGTGTGTGTGAGTGGGGTTGTGTGTGTGTGTGTGTGTGTGTGTGTGTGTGTGTGTGTGTGTTTGTGTGAATAGAGGATGCTTAAAACGCTAAAGTGCTCATACAGTGTGATACAGAGTGAACTCTTAATAGTGCTTTCCACTGAGTGTTTGTCTTGTCTAATGCACATTCACACACACACACACACACACACACACACACACATGCCATATTCATACATACTTACATTCACTATTATTGGTCATCCACCTCACACCTTTACATTAAGAGTTTAAACCATGGCCATTAGACCCACGAGGCTGATGTGTGCTCATATGCCTGTCATCTACCATATCATATATTATATGTTATTTCATTCAATGTGATCACTGTGGGTTCCTATTTTGGTTGGGTAGTCACTTGTTTGTTTTGACTTTTACTCTTTCTAAATATCTTTATTCGATACTTTAATTATTTAATGATAAATATCAGAAAGTGTGTTTAATAATTTATGAAAATGTAAATATTTTAATCATTTGCCTGTTGTAACCAAACACAAACTGAAAATTGGCATTTGTTTTTATGAATTTTACTGCCACAACTTCATTATGTAAGTTAATAAGTGTTTATTATTTTATGTACAATTGTTTATCATTTCTTTTGTCTTTGAAAGCATTTACAAGTCATAATAGATTAGAATATGTGTGTGTGTGTGTGTGTGTGTGTGTGTGTGTGTGTGTGTGTGTGTGTGTGTGAAAATTAGGTGTGCCTTGCAGATCGGTGGGAATAGTAGTCAAGCATAACATTGACACTATGGATTTCCTATGATTGGCCTAAAACAGTATCAGAGTGCAACATATTCCAAACGTGTCATTATGATTTGCTCATGTCTTTAAAAATACATCGTAGTTTGAACGAGTCTGTCTTCTCCTATATAAGGATGTTTCTAAGAGTCGCTCTTAGATTACCTTATTTAGAAAGAGGAAAGATGCAGTGGTGTGAATATCGCCCTCTAGTGCCTGACCTCATACTTCTCCCAATATGTGAATTATTACAATAAAGTGATCAGTTTTTTCACTCTTCACTCTCACACACTCCAACACTCGAGTTTGGCATTTCACACTGTCGCATTATTTTGTCTGTCCTGTATGGATATATGTACAATTTGTGAATCAGTGTGTGTGTGTGTGTGAACAGATGGTGTTTTAACACTAAAATGCTAATGTGTTCCCACTGCACAGTGAACTCTATACACTTTCCACAATGTGTCTAATGGCCTTTCTAACATGGACGCACGCACACATGAACACACACACATACACACACACACACACACACACACATTATTAGTACTTCTAGTAGTAGTATTGGTTACTATATTCTCTTCCTTTTCTTTCAGGAGCGGCACCAAAATAAAGTTTTGATCAAGATAAGACAATGCACAAGAGTTTGTCTAACAAATGCATTACATCATTACACCAGCGAAGATCACAGCCATCTGAATTTTTGAAGCTGTTTTGACTTGGACTGAATATTCAGAATTCACATGGACAACTATTTTTTATTATTTTTCCCTACTTGGTCTAATAGTACTTTCCTGTACTGTTTTCGTCACTAATGGACAGGAACATTCTGCAAATGAGCTCGAATGTCTCAGCAATCACATGTCACCTAGCAGCAGCATATATCCCTGCTGAAGGCACTTATCCGACCTGAGCAAATGTTTTCACAAGCTATCATACAGCACTAACTGGATCGGATGTCTGAAACCCTGCCAAGATCTACGACCTGTTTACCCGAGCCATCAAATCATAGGGATTTTATTTGTGTTTTCTTTTCCCAGCATGTTGTTTAATCGATTTTGTTTCCCCATCTGCTCAGTATAAAAGAGATTCCTGTAAAATATGATTAGCGATTTCATTTATATGACTTGTTCCGCTATAAACTGCCTGTACGGGTGAATTTAGACCCACTAACAGATGTGCTATTTAACACTGTCCTATTACATTAGGTCCCAACTTTAATATGGTTATACCAAAGCAGCCTTATTTGATAAGTAACAAAAACAGCTCAATATTGTGCCAAGATTGTTGAAATAACTGATGTTGTAGCATTACACAGGGAACTCCAACGCACCCCTTTTTTCACACAGTGGTACGGTTTAGGGGACACGTAAGAATTTCCAGGCATTCTGCTTTTGCATTTCTGTGAACATATTTGTTTGAAATCTAGACAGCTGGAAAAGCAATTTGCATTGTAAGGCACTTTCCTCAGCCTGATGCTTTTGGAGTTTATCGAGGCCATATTAAGCCAGGGTCTACTTTTTGCTTTATTTTATTTGCACATTTTTGGTATGGTCCAGTAGCACTGTTCTCCATGTGAATACAAAATAAACCTATCAAGTCTTTGTGGAGTATCTTATTTGCCATGTGGACTTTTTTAAAGAGTTTCTTTAAATCCCGTTTCTCTACTTTCTTTCATTCTTAAGATTAGTTAACAAGAAAAAATTTAAAAAGGAAATGAATAGTGGAAAAGATGGTTCTCCGCGTGAAATCATTGTAAGGTTAAGCCTGGGGTTAAATAAAAGTGTATGAGGAAACACCAAAAAAGAAAATACTAAACAGACACTTAAGCTACTTACAGTACCAACAACCTAACAACATTTTTGGCTTGAAAGGGGAAAGAATACAGAGTTTATATAGGACAAATCATGGGAAGCATGTAACAGGTGTGAAAAAGCAGGAAGAGTTTCAGAACACAGAGGAAAAATTCAAATTATGGATTAGGTTACCCTCTGGTAACACTTTAAACTTCCTCCACTCCCCCAAGGTGTAGCTTCTTGTGTCACATGGGCACAAGATCTTGTATATCTGTGCCAAGATGAGGAAGCAGTGTTTGTTCTTGACAGGGGTAAAATAAAGTTTAGTGATGTCCATGGCAAGGCAGAAATCAGGAACAATGTGCATGATGAAGTGAAGGCGGGCTGGGGGTAACTTGCACGGCATGTCCAGTAGCAGAGACAATGACCATGATAAGGGCGGAGCAGAGGTGTAAAAAGTACCCAAAAATCATACTTGAGTAAAAGTATATTAACCTTACTGCAAAACTTACTCCGTTACAAGTAAAAAGTCACCAATTCCAATATGACCTGAGTAGATTTGAACAGTACTCGAGTATTCTACTCATATTAAGGGTAGGCTCAAAGATGCACTAGTCCTCAATACCAATGTTAAAAACGGTTGATTTGATAAGTTTTATTTCCTAAAATGCAAATCTATTTGTACACCTCAACACTGGATTAACCAAGATCAACACAACAGCCTCTTCAACACGCCAGAATGAAACAAAAAGCAAATCATTCGGTCAAAAAAAGAAAAAGTAGTAAAGCAATCTTTTTAAAAAAGGTATCTTCATTTAACAAATATAATTACAGTATAATGTCACAAAGTAGAAAAAACCTTTGTATTCAATGGACAAATAAAATTAAAGTAAATATCGCTTCTTCTGCAGAATAAATAAGCCATGGTTTATACAGCTGGCATGCTAAATGTGGTTGGTAACAGTGATTGTCAAGTCAAGTCAAGTCAAGTCAAGTCAAGTCAAGTTTATTTCTATAGCGCTTTTCACAACAGACATTGTCTTAAAGCAGCTTTACAGAAATCAACAGTCAAGGTGAATGGTGTGTGTTTATCCCTGATGAGCAGCCATGGTGACTGTGGCAAGGAAAAACTCCCTTAGATGTAATGAGGAAGAAACCTTAAGAGGAACCAGACTCAAAATAGGAACCCATCCTCATTTGGGTGATATCAAGAGTTTGTTCATAAATCTTTCAACAGTACAGAACACTGGAGAGTGAGAACTAACATGATTACTGGAGTATAAGATTATAAGTGATGTTCTTTCTACAGTCTTATACAGTCTATATGGTTAGTTGTCAATGAAAATATAGTGAAGTAAAAAGTACATATATTAAATCGTAAATGTAGTTGAGAGTAAAAGGTGCTTATATCTTTGATACTCAGTAAAACTAGAAAGTAGCAAAAAAAATGACTCAAGTACATTAACAAAGTACATTTACTCAAATACTTTACACCGCTGGGCCAGAGGGAGGATCAATGTCCTCAGCCAAGCAGGAGGGTGGAGCAATGCCCTCAGCTGGGCAAAATGGATGAACCAATGCCATTTTATACTTCTTCTGTCTCTGTAGATAAAATCCCATCCCTAAAAGCTTTTTTTTTTTACTAGTCACTGCATTTACACATAGGGACATTTTCAGCCTGAAGTTGTACATTTTGGTTTTACAGTAACATAATAAGCTGTATTTTTGCCTTATAATTATTCAGGAGAGAGTATAAAAAGATGCAATAACTATTTATAGCTGATAAAATGTGAGGAATAACAGGATCTACCTTGACTCTTAATGTGCCATAACAATAAATGAAGTGAAAAAATGTGTTTAAAATTGAATTGAATTCTAAATGTAATAAAAATAAAAAATGTAATAAAAAAAGGTTGTTCTTAAGTTTTTTTATGTGCTTCCATCCAAAAGAAATAAAACCAGCCAAGGGTGATTAATCTCTCTCCTACTACATTTGAAGTGTGCTTGACCAACCTGCAGCTATCAGATAAAACATTAACCAATGTTCTGCTGACATGGTGGTACTCCGGCGTTTTTAGAAGTGATAAATGAGCTTGTGGGAGACAGCTCCAGGTCCACATTATAGCGAATCATGCTCATTCGTTGTCACAGGAACTGAAAACCCACACTGACTTACACGTAGCCTGGTCAAACATCCGTTCAAACCTTCACAGACCAATGAGGATGACTAATATGACCTTGCATCGGGATCCTATCCTTCTGTTTTACTTGGGACCTTTTCCATTGAGACTATAAGTTCTCAATTCATGAAACCATAACAAGGAATGTTAGAGCCAAGGTTTTCTTATTTATTTCCTACCCATCTTTCTGGATTTTTTTGTTGTTGCAAAAATGGACAATTATTTTCCATTTTTAGTGCATAATACTGTCTGGGCATAAGGAGGTTCAAGGACAATTCTGGACAAAACTTCGGTTTGATTGTCTGCTATCTGACCTGCAGTAGATCTCTGGTCTCTGTGTTTCCTGTGGGTATATATGGCTCAAGTCCAGGTCACCGGTGCGAGGTTTAGCTGGACCCCTCTGCTGGCTCTGTCTCAATTCACCTATTTACTGTTGGGAGCCACCATTTTCCAACTGCTTGAGAAAGAAGCTGAAAGTAAGAATCGCATCCATTTTCAGATGGAGAAACTATTTTTTCTGGCTAATTACAGCTGCCTGGATGGGCCAGCCTTGGAGAAGTTTGTACAGGTCATTATTACCAATTTAACTGGATGTGTATCTTTAGAGTTTTGATTTGTCCTGATAACTCGATGCAGCATGTTGGATTTTCGCTCTTTTTTTTTGCTACAGGTGATTTTAGATGCAAGAGAAAGTGGAGTGAACCCTTCAGGAAACTCTACTAGTGCAAGTAACTGGGATTTTGGCAGTTCTTTCTTCTTTGCAGGGACCGTTGTCACCACTATAGGCAAGTTTAATCTTAACAACTATTTGACCACTAATGCTTATGTACCATGATCTGTCTGTTGCTAAAAGTTACCCTTTACCAGATCAGAAAAGCATGCATATGATTGTGAGAATTAATGTGGATATTGTGCTCCCCCTAAAGGCTATGGAAATCTCTCCCCCACCACATACCCCGGGCAGGTTTTCTGTGTGTTTTATGCCTTATGTGGGATCCCCCTTAACCTAGCCTTCCTCAATCAGCTCAGCAAGTGTCTCGGTGCTCATCTAGGACGCCTGGAGCACAAGATGATGTCAATGGTGCCTCATAAGGTATTACTAAAAGCCTTTCTTTGAATTGTGTCATCCTAGTCCCTGATGAAATATCACATAGGTGTCATTTAGTATCATAAAAAATATTTAATGTGTCCCAATAGAGGATTCTTTGAAAGTTACAAAATTAAAGCTTAAAACGAAAGGTGTGTGGTACATTCCAGTGAACCTTTATTTTGCCTCTAGAGGTTTTTTTTTAGCTTGCAAACCTGATGTTAGGAGATGATAGAGAATGTCAGTATTGACTCAATGGTTGAGATTCTGGTCTCTTAGCCCTCAAATGTTCCAGGTCACCAGATGATAGCTTAAACCTCACCTTCCTTCCTTTATATACACACTACTGAATATATGTATTAAAGTGTACCTGTCCTTATCTCACTCAAGGGTGCACCTTTCATATCTTTTTAGCATGTATTTTTTTTAACTAGAAAGTTGTGTCATATTTTAGGTTTTATTCTAAATATCAAATAAATGTTCAACAGTGATTCTTAAGGTCATTTTATAAGCATCACATTTGGCATGCCATTTAGCTATTAAAAATACATTGACTCTAACTTTAAACCTTATACAAATGTGTCACAGATAATAAATCATAATAACAGGGCTGAAAGTAAGTAGGTTTTATTAAAAAAAGCAAATATTCAAAATGAGGTTAATTAGCAACACTGAAAAGTATTTAAGGACATTAGGAACATTTAAATGAATTATATATTTTTTATTATCAATAACTGACTTTCCATCTATAACTTGGGCAGCAGTGTTGGACTTTCAAAATGACCTCACCATTCAATCACAACATGATAAAAAAAAGGTAAAGGAACTGAGTGAATGTTCTGGGATTAAATGTATATTTTTTTATCATTTATATTATGGTGGAGTTCTCATAAAAAAAGACAGTGCTGCTGTAGAAATATAATGCAAACATTCTGGCCAATCAGATACAAGCATTCAACAGTGCTGAGCTATAAAGCAAAAATAATATAAATGTGATAATACTTTCATAAAATGTAATAAAATCTTTATAAAATAAATTAATTTATTTAATTTATTAAGTAAATAAATTAATAAATATAATATTTCAAAGTAATTGATATAATTGTTATATAAATATGAGTCAAATATATAATATCATTAGAGCACAAATAGAAGCCCAGTTGTGTAAAAATCTGTATATACCGTATTCAAGTATATTAAACATATATACATACATATTAAAGGTGTAAACGATGTATCCCATCTCAAAAATGATGACAAGTTCTACTTTTGAGAAGACACACCTAAATTGTTTTAAGGACAAAACTGTTCAAAGTAGTTATGTACAATGAAGACTTCAATATAGCTCTTTCTCAGAAGATGTGGATGTTTTGAGCGCAGCAGTGTGTGGAGGTGCTGGCGGTGGCCTTATTCCTGCTCATGGGCAGTGTGCTCTTCCTGATCTTCCCACCGGTGATCTTCAGCTACGTGGAGGACTGGTCATACGGAGAGGGTTTCTACTATGCCTTCATAACTCTCAGCACCATTGGCTTTGGAGACTATGTGGTGGGTGAGTACCACTGGATTAGTGCACCAAATATGCATAATCTATTCAACCTAAGGTTCTCAGGTTTCTCAGTTGTTTCCTTGTAAGTACATCTTGGATTTTATAAGATCGCTAATTTAAATATCATGTGAACCTGCTGGAAAGCTGTCAAAAAAGCTGTTGTTGGTATACACAATCTGTTCAATCTGCTTTTGGTCGCATATATAAAAGAATAAATGATTTGCTCTTACTGTATGTGTACTGTACTTATATTAAAGTGCTAGCTCAGTGGTTAAGGCTCTGGGTTACTGATCAGAAGGTTGGGAGTTCAATCCCCAGTATTGCCGAGCTGCCACTCTTGGGACCTTGAGTAAGTCCCTTAACCCTCAGTGATCCAGGAGCACTGTAACTTGGCTGGCCCTGCTCTTTGAACCCAGCTTCGTAACAACACTGGGAAATGCAAAGAAAGAATTTCATTGTAATGTATGTGACAAGTAAAATACACTTTTACCTCTTATGTCTACAATGTACAAGGGACTGATGTGGAGTATTTTTTTCTTTACAGGAAATGGCCGGGACAAGCAAAACGTCTCTGTGTACCGCTGCCTAGCAGCAGTATGGATAATCTTTGCCCTTGCATGGCTCGCCTTGCTCCTCAACATAGGTGCCAGGATCATGGAGCATTTTCTTAGCATCAAACAACCCTCCATGACTGTAAGAGATGAGCAAAGGTCTTCAGTAAGAAAGCAGGTGGAAAGTCTGAGTACACCAGAGAACCAACCCGAAGAGAAGAAGGAAAAAGCATTCTTTAAAATCAGAGTGGTTTAACCCATGTGGTTTAAGACTGTCAGAGCTTTTATTGGCTATAAATCCTATGTTTCAGCCATTTTAATGTTGTTTTTTTTAGTCTCTTCATTCATATAATTTGTACCTTATATTCTAGATTTCATACATTACCTGTTAAAAAATTGTGCAATGTTAATGATAAATCCGATTCCTTTTCATGCCATGTATTGGATTTAGTTTAGAAATTGAAATTGCATGGGACAGCATCAGCAGACCACAAATCGATTATCTCAGTAGATAGTAATTATGGGTGAAATCAATGTCACAACTAGTTTTCAGAGTTGTGTTTTTTCCTGAAAGAAAATTTGGTGCATTCAGTAAAGTGTGAATACTGCTAAATCTATATACGTAATAACTTCTATATATATATTTACAAATTCTTGGGCTAGAATTGTGCTTGTGTCTTGGCCAGATACAATGAAAAATGATGAATTAAAAACTCTGGTACAAAAAGTCACAAATCTGTAAACAAAAGACTGTGTGAATCTGTCCATATACTAACAATGTGCTAGGCTCTCGGCACCAGAGCTTTGTAATTAAGGACAGTGTCCCAATTCAAAGAGAAGGATGTCTCTGTCTAAGGAAGAAGAGATGGTGGTGAGCTGTCTCTGATCACTGCCTATGTGTGATTGGACCATGTGTGCCCTGGAGAGGTATAGAGAAGCTACCTGTGATCATTTTTAAATTGGGGATCTAGGGTTGTCTTCAGACAAACCATGGTGTGATCTGTATCTGATGTGGAAGTTATCTGCTTTCTATGTTGCATTCGTAGTAAAGTGGTTGTTTCAGGCTTTTTAATTTTTGCTCCGTGATGGTATGGGAGCCTCAGCGGAGGAGAGGAAATACAATATTTGTTTTAAAACCAGACTGAAGCACTATATTTAGCTCTGTGGATAACAGAAATGCATTTCTCATGCTATAGCCTGGACCATCCAAAAAGTGCCTTCTTCACTTCTTTAGTGTTCTTGCTTAAAGGAAATAATAAATAAAAGTCCTGAAAACTGAGGAATTCTTCTATCTGAAACCCAAGAAAAAGCCGAAAAATCAAGAAGTGGACTCAAGTGTTTTGGACTAAGTGTTAAAACACCCTTAAAGCAGTTTGTGAGTCAAGTACACCTAAATCAATGTATAGATTACAGTTTAGAGATTTAGTAATAGTCATATGGCTTTTAAGCACTTGTATCTATACAGTCTTCTGGTCACTAGTGCATTATGCATTTGCATTTCTCCTTTGAGTATTCTTGTTGTGCCTTGGAATTTGCATCCTCTTTTTGTTTTTTACATAGCTCAGGTTACATCCAGGATAAGCATGCATTCATTCAACTATAAAAATGTGTTAGACATTTTAATGAACTGCTTTTTATATACGAGGACCACAAGTTTGACATTTATTCATGAGATATATTCCCTTTTTCTGGGACTCAGATTTGAGTCCCTTGTCATAATGAATATGTACTTGTAAGTGTGTATACAATGGATATGAATCGTCTTCACCCCCTGTTGAAACGGCAGGTTTTTATGACGGAAAAAAATGAAATCAAAATAAAACGTAACTTTTTAATGACTTGTTAGCAAATTACAACATAAAATAAAGTGAAAACCAATCAGAAATATCATGGAAAAAAAGGGGAGGAAAAACAAGTTTATCAATTATCCAGTCTTTTATAAATGGGAACGTGTCTGAATGAACCAATGACATTCAATCTCATGTTTAGAAGTGATTGTTAAACAGCCATCATCAAAAATCTTATTCTGATTGACTTCAAATAAAGATTGTAAATTAAGTCTGTTTTTGTAGGATTTTTTTTTTTATATAATTTTTTTTTTTTACATTTTCTTGTCTTCTTGACTGCAGAAGCTATGGTCCACGAGCTTACAAAGCAGAAATGCCTCTCACTTGAGAGAGGGGAAGAACAGAATTTCTATAACATTAGATGGAAGACGTTCAGGTCATTATTTTCAAATAGAGAAAATGTATCACCACACTGACATCCCCAAAGACAGAACATACCTCAAATATTTACAAGGAACAAGACAGACTAATCAGTGAGGCAGCATTACAGAACCTGCAGAAATACCTGACAGGTACTGATTACTCTCTGTAATATTTTTTACTCTCATATTCTTTACATATAGGGGCTCTGGGCTAGACTGGGCACATGGAACCCATTTCTGTCAAGCTTTAAATCACTAAATCTCCCCAAACCATGGTTAGAAAAGAGTTTTTTGATGAGATCAATTACAAAAGGTTTGTTAGTGTGCAAAAAAACCAACAATACATCAATAAAAGCCTATGGTGTAACGTGGTGGTTACAGCACCATGCTTAAGGGCTGCTTTTCTTTAGCATTATTTGGGCCTTTTTTATCGAGGTGGAGAAAATCATGAAAAGCTACCAAATACCGGATCGATTTTAGTGCAAAACTTTCAGGTGTCTGCTATTAAGCTAAATATAAAAAGGAATCTCACTTTTTCTGCATGACGATGACCTAATGCATTCATCCAAATCCTTGAAGGAGCGGCTTAACCAATAGTAGGTCAAAGTTTTGAATGACTGATCCAGAGGTCAGCCATGAATCCAACTAAAAATCTGTAGTGACTTGAAGTGCAATGTGCACATGAAATGGATTTACAATTGTGCGAAAACGGAATTTAATGTTTTTGCAAGGAAAAGTGAGAAAATATTGCTAAGTCATGATGTGCCATGCTCATTGACTCTTACTTTTACTTAGAGAAGCAAAGCTTTTTAGTATATTTAATGTTACTCTTAAAGACGGCCTTTTGGATGGCTTTTACAACAAGAATTGGATTTTTATTAGCAAACTATTATCCTTATTGCTGTTGTTTTAATTATTTTTAATTATATTTTATTACTAACTGGTTTTGCTGAATGCTTGTACACTTGTATGTCATTTAATAAAAAAAATGTTAACATAAAAAAAACGAATGTTTTTTTTTTCTTTTCTTTTTACTATGTAAAGCACTTTTGGGTTTGTTTTTTCATTTTAAAATTTGTTTAAAAATGTACTTATTAATTTTCTAATAATTAAAAATAAATCTTTCACTACTTCTATTATTATTATTATTATTATTATTATTATTATTATTATTATTATTATTATGATTCCCAGAAAGACTGAATGATGAAATTAAAATTAAAAGGTACTTCAAGACTCAAGTATTAGTTTAGTCGTGTGCACATTTATAAAACTAGGCTTTGGTTTTGTCCCAAAAAAGTTTTTTCACTTTAACCAAAACAAAAATTTATGTTCATTGTAATTTCAGACTTTTACATGACTTGTCTTACTTTCATTTTGTATAACAACACAAACACCTGCCATGTTTATTGACTGTATATATGTTCTTGTAAAATAATAGTAAATTAAGGATAGTAAATTAAAGATAAAAACAGAGTGACCTGATGATCTGGTGGATGTGGTGGTGATTACAGTTAATAAAGAGCTGGGGACCTCAGAGAGTAGGAAATGGATGATTATACCAAGGCAATTGAAGTACTGTTATTTGCTGTGTTGTTGAATTGGGTTGAAAATCTCTGCTATCATGCTTATGACGTGTACTGAAAAGCCAGACTTTCTCCCTGTCTCTCTCTCTCTCTCTCTCTCTCTCTCTCTCTCTCTCTCTCTCTCTCTCTGCATGTCTCACTAAATCACAGTCAGCCATAATTTGCATAGCATGCCTTAAAGGACGTAGCTAGATTTGCCTGTCACACAAACATGGGTAAATCCACACCCTACACTGCACTGCCGAATATCCACAAATTGGTAAACGTAGGAAGCTAGCCTCAGGAGCCACTATGGCCTCCATATGGAAAAGGTTTTGCAAAAAGTTTCATGTTGTACAATTTTTGTCGCTGCTGTTGCTTGGAGCGGGGTACTTAACATATGTTCTTATTGGAGGGGTCATTTTTTGGAAGCTAGAAG
Organism: Silurus meridionalis; assembly: GCF_014805685.1. NCBI lineage: Eukaryota > Metazoa > Chordata > Actinopteri > Siluriformes > Siluridae > Silurus > Silurus meridionalis. The sequence goes on along the minus strand of NC_060891.1, from coordinate 21,157,166 downwards.
GGGACCTGGTATCAAGTGAAATTGCTATGTTAGAGGTAAAGAAAAAGACTTTGCTTCAGATTTATCCATGCCTTGGACAAGCTGGGTTGGAAGATATGGGAGAGGTGAGTTAAGATTTTGTAATAATGTGCTTAATAATCTGACTGTTTGCTCACTCAGTCAGTCAGTCAGTGCTATTGGCTCACTATGTGTGTATGTGTGTGTTTGTGGGTTTTGGGGTTAAAAATGTAACAAAAGTAATCACAAGTGATGATGTTTTGGGATAGATTTTTAAAATGTCTGGTCAGGTCGAGTTGGGTGACTTTATAGATGGTTAATTCATGGTCAAAATGGTGATTTTAAAGAACCTTATGAACCTACAGTATATGACAAAAAATGTAAAGGGCTCTATTTATATGATACAATATATGAAAGCATATGTCTTATTTAGTATTTAATTACATTCCTGTGACGTGGAAAACGCAAACACAGACACCATCATAGACTCTACCACTCCCTGTGCCCCAGTCAGTACTCAAACACTCATGCAAATGACCAATAGCTGTAGTTAGGTTAAAGTTCACATGTCCCTCATACAATGACTCAACAGAGAGTCAAATCAAGAATTTAACAGATAAATTAGTGTCTTTAAAGATTCATGCTTAGGGTTACATACTAACCCATGCTCAGAGTTACATACCATTGACTCAATGTCATTTACTTTCAAAAGTTTGTAAACATCCAGAAGTATGGATATGGAATCAATTAAAGTGTTTTAGCATTATAAAAATTCTAAAGGCTGGTCAAAACATAAAGATTTAAACCCATGCCAAGTTAAATAATTACAAATTTTACACTGAAGTAAATAAGAAATAAACACAGCACTGAAACCAGTCTAAAGATAACTGTATTCTTATTATTAATTTTTGTTACATAAAACATAATTGTTCATGTTTTGAAAATATAGAAAACTATAAAATAATGTTTATTATATTTTATAGACCGACACAATGTACTTTCAACGATCCTTCATCTAGCACCTATTCTGGTCAATGTGGCCACAGAAATTCAAGCTGTATCATATTTACATGCTATTATATTCAACCATGCTGTTTTACATTTACATACAACAACACAGTTGCACATATGGCATCAAACTGGCATCAGACTACTTTGAATGTTGTGGAGTCATGGTTATTGCCATGTTGTGAAATTTGCTTTGCATTAAAATGCAGAAACACTGTGAGTTATTATAAAGCGGATCATGTGGCATAGCATGACTTAAGTGGAATCCATTGAGAATCAGTATTATATAATACATATAGACACATGTTCCATCTCTGAATCCTCTGCGTCTAGGAAAGCAATGAAATCAAATGGAGTAAACTAATTTACTATCACCATCACTATATTTAAAAAATATATAAAATATACAAAAAGTAAAATGTAAAGTAATGTAAACCCCGATTCAAGTATTGAAAGTGTTCTCATATTTACTTGAGTTTATTTTCAATTTGAAAGCTAGTTTACTAGCAGTTACAGAACAAGCTAGTTTCTGTACCAGCACCTAAAGAAAACTAAGCTAACAGCATAGCATCACCAGGGTAATGGTGTGAAAGTGTGGTAGGGGTTTAAATGGATCTAGGGCTATAGAATATTCATGAAATTAAATAAAAAAATGTAATTGCATTTAAACATAAAATGTGTAGAAATGTACCTGTTTAATTCCAATACATTTTATTTGAATAGTGCTTTTAACAATAGACCTTTTTACAAAGCAGATTTACTGAGATGAGAAAGATAAGCAGAGACTAGTTATGCTACTGCCAGCACCTGATTTGTTTCCTGAATTGATTAGTCAGGAGTTTGATCCAGGTTTTTCAGCTATGTGGGCCCATGTGCACTTATGATTACTTCACTACAGATCTATGAATTCTACATCAAATGGATGATGACATTCTGCATTATTTTTGCGTCCAACATATTTCTTAGAATGAACAAGAGGTATATTATTTACTGAAGTGAAAGTAAGTTTTGGATATAAATGATTTTTGTCAGTGTTAATCTTCAGAATATCTATGAGAGACTGTCCACATCAAAATGAATCAGGCAGGTCCAGTGTGCGAAAGGAGCCACATCAGTAGAAGTTGATCAGTAGAAGTAGAAGAAGATCAGGATCTGCCACTGGCATCGCATGAAGCATCTGAAGTGTATGTGAATCTTGAAAGAGAGAATAGATTATTGGGTATATTTAATCATATACCCAATATAATTTCTGTAATCATACAGTAGTGTAGGCTGTCACTAGAGTGAAAGCAGGGACTCCTGCAGGTCTAGCTTTTACAGCATAATGAGAAGATAGTGACAAAAGGTAACATATACTGTATATAACTTGACTCTTTTACTATAAGCAGGAAATAGATTTGTTTTACTAAAAGATAATCTTTGTAAGCTATTTATATTTAAATGTCTTATTTTTCTTAAAAAAATAAAATGATAGAATAGGGACATTTTTCAAATGAGTAAAAAATATTAACTAGAAAAAATATTTAATATATTTGCTTTATACAAATCTTGCTATAAACTGACTTATATAATTTTTACTATATGCAAGATATTTTTACTTAATTTTTTACTTTTTTTTTTTTTTGCAGTAATAAAGCTAAAATATAAATAATATAAATATAAATAAAATATCAGTTTTTCACAAGAGTTTCTAACTAAAATACATCTAAGCTTCTTAACGTTTCTGAAATAAAAAAAAACATGTACTGTAGCAATATCTCTACATTAAATATCACCAGGTGTGAGATTGGGGTGAATAAATCATACTAAAGTGTTTCACTGCTGTAAATGTAAGTGAATGACCAGTCAGAGTTACTACATAACCAGGAAGTTAAGATCTAGCTAATTGTGTTCCCAATAGAAGTACTTTTGTCTAGTTTGGTGTAAATCAGCATCCAATGTGTAATATTATTTTTACATTCCTCTATTTTATTAAGATGCTGTCAGCTTGATGTAGTAAATATAAGATAAAAGAAGTGGTCCTAGACCAGAGCCAGATGAAATTCCAAACTTACTTTTGTATGCATTGAGTCAACATTAGCTTTTAAAACTGTTAGCTATTTTTAAGATAATACATGGAAAAAGAATCATTTTCTTAAGTACAAAACTGCTGCACTGGCATCAAGCAATTTACATTTACCTCATAAGTGACCTACAGTTCAGACAGGAAACTGCACTAGGTTAAAGCGCCAACATTTGCAGCTTGGTGATGCAGCAACTCATGACCTTTTGATCAGTATACCTTAAACACTGAGTCACCACTGCTCTTGTAAGTAATGCAAAATGAGGAAACATCCCAAATTAATGCCTAGATATAAGACATTTAATACTATAATAAATAAGTTTTTCCTTGCCACATTCGCAATGGCTTGCTCAGTGGGGATAAATACACATCGTTCAACTTAACTGTTAAATTCTGCTTTGAGACAATGTCCGTTGTGAAAAGCGCAATAGAAATGAACTTGACATGACATGACATAATTAATGTTGTTATTTTGTATTTTGGTGAGGTCTAAATTCTGACTTGTGCAAGTATTAGTTTAGTGTTTATTAAACGATTAATATTAACCTGTAGCTGACAGCTAAAAAAGGATCAGGATCAAGTTTTTATCAGTGGTTTCATAACAGTTAGTTCAGAAATTCTGTACATATCCTATGCTAATGGAGGAGGTTCAATTGCAACCCTTTTTTCCTCAGTCAATAATTTCCCTCAATGTCCAACATTGGACATTGCTAATAAGATGGTGAGATTCGTGATTTTGATAAATAGATACAGTAATAACGATAACAACTTTGGGAGAGTAACATAGTTTTTTTGGCAATGCTTATCTATACAACTGCATGTGAAAAACCACAAAGATATTCAAATCCAATTTTCAATGCAAATAAGGCATTAAATAGCTTCTTAGAATATGGTGGCTTAAATTCTGAAACAAGCATAGTTAACACCTGAATCAGTATATAGATCTATTTCAATTCAATAGAAATAATGTTGATGTAACCTGGTGCTTGGGTTAAAAGTTGATGTTATGTCTTAGTACTAACTCACTGATTATACTGGAAGAGGTTTTAGATCAATAGCAACTCAATAATTACATAAATATTATTTGAAGTAATATTGCTATATGTGTGTAGAAGACTGATATTGTGTTTTACTGTGTTTAAGTTTATGCTGGAAATATTTAAGAATGGGGTGAGTCTGAAAAATAACAACACAGCAGGAGGATTCTGGAAGTTCACGAGCTCAGCGGTGTTTGCTGCCACAGTGGTGACAACTATTGGTAAGACAGAACAAAAGGTTTTATTTTGTGTTGCATGTTTATGATATGACTGCTGTTTTTTCATTGTGCATAATAAGATATTAAAACTTTATTGGATCTAGTAGAGCCAAGCCTATCTAGCTTTTTGCGTAAACATTTGTTGTATTGTAGCAGTTAAAATATATGTTTTTGAATTAAATAGTTATGGATACTGTTCTGTTTTGCCAAGGCTATGGGAACATCAGCCCTAGTACGATGCCTGGTCAGATGTTTTGTGTGATCTTTGCCATTGTTGGAATCCCACTTAATATGGTGGTTCTAAACCAAGTGGGCAAGTACATGCTGGCCATTGAAAGAAATTTCTGCACTTCAATTGCAAAAAAGACCAACCACCAGGTGAAGCATTAGTCTATTCATAATATTTATCATCTAACATAAACAAATATAAAAAAAAAAAATTGCAGCCTGAACAAATAATAAAATGCTTTTGATTTCCATTTAACATATTTCCATGTTATATTCAGCTTTTGCGCACTTTTTGTTATTTTTCAGAAAACTGTTCTGGTGTCACTTCACTTCGCATCATTCATTGGCTCGGGAGTGCTCTATCTGGTGGTCCCTATGTTTTTTTTTAAAACATATGAAGGCTGGACCTTCACACAGGGCATCTACTATTGCTTTATCACACTTAGTACAGTAGGCTTTGGAGATTTGGTTGCAGGTAAGGTTTGGAAATCCACACCCACATACACAAACTACAGAAACACCACACCCAGGAGCTCATTTACTTACTGTATGCGTAAATTTTTTTCTCTCTCTCTCTTTTTCCATTTTATGCTGATTTTCAGATTATAACCCTGACAAGGATTATCCTGACTGGTACGGCTGCATATTGGGAGTTTGGATATTTTTTGGCATGGCCTGGCTGGCTTTATTGATCAATCACACCATTGACCTCCTGGGGCACTTAGATGCTTACCTCAAATCAGCGAAAAATAATGCCACGCCAAACAAGATGCAGGATGAGGAGCTACCAGAGACACAGCAGGAAGCTCTTGAGGAAGAGAAAATAGAGAAAACAGATGATGTCTGTGAATGAGCTTCGTGCGGGACACTATGGTTAATGTCAACACATTAACAACACACACACACACACACACACACACACACACACACACACACACACACACACACACAGACATATTGTGCAATAGAACGTAACAATATTACAGTTTTAACAATCTGCACACTTGATAAATTTGGCTATATAATATATTAATTACAACACATTACAATGTACTGTCCATTAATGTGTTTTTTGTCCACAAAGACACAGCAGGAAGCTCTTGAGGAAGAGAAAATAGAGAAAACAGATGATGTCTGTGAATGAGCTTCGTGCAGGACACTATGGTTAATGTCAACACATTAACAACACACACACACACACACACACACACACACACACACACACACATATTGTGCAATAGAACGTAACAATATTACAGTTTTAACAATCTGCACACTTGATAAATTTGGCTATATAATATATTAATTACAACACATTACAATGTACTGTCCATTAATGTGTTTTTTGTCCACAAAGGTGTCTCATCTAGATTTTAAATTTTAATGAACACAAATGGATTGTTCCAGAGTTTGCCTAGTTTAGTTTAAACCACTTTTCTGGCTCCCTTATTATTTTCCACTACATTAACTGTGTTCTAACCACTAACAAATGAACTGGATTTCTTCTTCAGGGCACTGACCAACAAATTTAAATAAACATCAACATAATTTGTGGCCAGATATGACTTCATAGTCATAGTCATTGCTGCCTTTCAGTTATAACTGGAATTGCTAGAATTGAACTAGAATTTTAATGGCTGTGTTTAAATGCACCTTACAATTATGTGGATATCCAGAACCAGTAGCTGGACTGACTGGTGACACGTACTGTATCACTCAATTGCAGCAACAGCCACTAGAGGGCATAACGATTTCAGCCATTCTTATATCCTCTTTCACTCCTAAAGGAGAAGGTTTTTTTTTCAGTGTGCTTTATAAAATGCTCATTTTAAATTGATCCTAATTTATTACTGTGTTATAAATAATTAATTATTCGTGATTGTATTATTTACTACTTTATTATATTAATATATTCTATATTTAATCAAATGTATAAACACACAGACACACGCACAAACAAACACAAGAACAAAAAAGGAACTAGCAATAGTTTTATAGAGACAGTTCCAGTCTAGGTCAGTCCCAAATAATACATACTTGTATATCATATTCAACCACCAAGTCTCCAGCAAAAAACACCAGCTGTGCACATAAAGCTTCTAGCATGTTTGGATTTTTCATCTTCAAAATTTTTTCCCTTAAAAACCGCATGCACTGACATGTCAATGAAATTAATCAGGCTGTCATCATGCTGGAATGTTTCTTTGAGATAGCTCTGTTTTGTGAAGTTGGCTGGTGCACAACTCAAGCAAATTTTTACAATAAACGACAATGCGGAACAGATCGTTCATTCGATTGTTTGACCAATCAGACCAAAAGTGAGGTACCACAGATCTAAATGTGAATTAAATTGATTAAAGCATTATATTTAAGTCTGCATGCTGAGGAAGGATTGTCCACTCCACTGCAACCATCTTATGAAGGTTTAGATAGAAATGTACTTCAGTGCACACAAAACAGGACATGCTGCAAATCTGCATCTAAGTGACACATTTATAACATTGCATTTTTGGTGTGCTCAAAGAAGACATTACCAACATGCACTCTACAGAATTTAATAAACTATGACACTGAATACATTTGCCCAAATTACAAAAAAGTACAAGTGCAAATTGTTTAATATTTCAATCTGTAAAACCCATGGACGGAAGCGAATGAATAGAATGTATACATTGTAAATTGTCCCTGAATGAACAAATTGTACACTTAATCATTCTTAAAAGGTACAAATCTATAGCATCCAGATGAAATGATCCACTGAAGTGAGGTGGTTGCTTAAACTATTTTTGAAAGTGCTATCTTTATAGTTTCCATGAAGATGATTCAGCAAATATATCACATCCAGCAGCATGAGTGCACATTACTATCAAACTGTGATCTGAAAATGCAGCGAAGCATAATATCACGGAAGTATTGTCTAATAAATGTTGCTCCAGGCCAATATATCGATGTTGTATTGTTTTTGCTCCACACCATTGTTTAAATATTTGTTCCTTAAGATGACAAATGGCCTTCACATAACATTTGGCCAAATATTTAGTCCAAAGTTTGCAAGTGAGATGCATCCAACTGATGGCATGTTCATATCCAAATTTGTATTATAGCCATTTTTCCAAGCATGCTGTCAATTTTAGCAGTTCATACAGTCATTTCATTTACCAAGATTATGATTCAGTTTACAATTTTAATTTACACTTGCTAAAACCCATATGAACCTTTGGTGTTTTAATAATGTGAAATAATATGTTCCTAAGAGTTATGCAATCAGACTAAGTGTAGATGTTTTTGTCGTGTTAGAGCAGCTTAGTACTTTCTCTCTCTCTCTCTCTCTCTCTCTCTCTCTCTCTCTCTCTCTCTCTCTCTCTCTCTCTCTCTCTCTCTCTCATACATGCCGCCACACACCCACCAGAATGTCAGCCTATCATCTGATCCTATTCTGGGGTTCAGTCCTAACAGTGTTTATTTTTCGCATGTCCTCTGACTCTATCTAACCAGGTAGGGATCATAACTAAAACCGACACCTTTCTCTCTCTCTCTCTCTCTCTCTCTCTCTCTCTCTCTCTCTCTCTCACTCACTCTCTCACTATCTCACTCACTCTCGATCTTATGTGTGTGCAATGACCCATAGAAGGGACTTTCCTCACACATTGTTACTTCCAAAATAGGTCATGCTATACAAATAAAACGTTATTCTTGAACCTTATTAAAATTTAGCGTAAAACTCGACATTTTGTAACTTCAGTGATATGATGACCTGTACAAGCACTCCCACTGTATACAATGTTTAGGACAAAACAAATTATTTTGATCAAAAAGCCTTATTGAAAATATTAATGGATGTCCAGTGCTCAATTCTATAATTACCCTTCGAGAAGGAAAAGAAAGCAGAACACATAAAGTAAAAAAAACACTCTAACATCAATTTAAAAGTTCTGACCTGAAAGCTTGGCGATTCTCTTATTAATGATTAAACACTAAAAATCAATCTGCTGTGCACCACTACCACCACCACCACCACCACCACCTCCACAAGGCCATCTGTTCATTCCACAACTGGTGTGTCTCTTCTTTTGCCTAAACATAAGTAGAAAGAGTCTGCTAACTCACAAGGCACAATTCATCCAAAAAATTTATTTGGTTGATTTGTATGATATGTATGCATGTGCTTGCTCACAGTGAAAGTAAAGCGGTTAAAACAGGTGTTCCTCCTTATCTGTATAGGCGTGCTAATTGTTTCAAGTCATATGACACGTTTCTGGTCTGTCGCTTCCAACCGATTGGGAAGTAATTGGAAAGTTACTTGCATGCAGTTAACTCTGCATGCAGAAACAAACCTCTCACAATCTGAGGTAAAAGTTTCCTTTCCTTTTTAAACTTTCAATTTTTTTGGGCTTACAGTTAGTTAATGACATTGTAGTCAAGTTGTTTCACAGCGAATTAAGCAATTAAGCATGATGATGCCTTTATGTATTTACACAGAATCACAATTTGCCTTGTTTGTTCGTCTGCAGCCCCGTTCATTGTGTTATGTTTTTTTACAGTAATCATACTATAGTCCATTTCAACAAAACTGACTGTATTCCTACACATAGAATTTGCATACTAGCACAGTGGCAGGTGCCCCCCATAGACACACACATCTTTTCAACTGTGAAAAGGACAGTGAGAATTTTTTGAGAGCCATGCACATGTCCAAGATTACTCTGATTAGTCTGCAAAAAACTAGTGTTGAAATTCTTACACAGTGACTCACTCAGAGCAGTCTACTTGAAACGTGTCCCGGCACATAACAGCAAAGCTAAAGGGAGAACAAACACATGTGTCATTGTTGTCATAACATTAAGGCCAATATCCAGGTGGCAAAAAAAAAAACTTGTTTTTCGTAGGCAAGAATAGCCAGCTGGTTGGGTGGAGGGCCAAACTATTATGTAGTCCTTTTTTTAATGAGTTTATGTGTACAGTCAGGTGAAGCAAGAATGTCTGGGCATCAGAGCACACGCACTGCTTGTACAATCAAACCTGTGGCCGTTGCCCTCAGAAGTGACGTAAAGAGGAAAAACAGGCATGTCAGGATATTCTTATCACTATAGAAGGCAAGATTAGAAGGCAATATCCAGTGAATTTTTTCTTATTAACTTGTTCAGAATATTATTCCACATTATTTCTGCCTGCAAAATTAGCATAATTGGTTATGAAGCCAAGATGGCAAAAGTAAACACCTTAACTCTAGTATAAGTACAGATAATTATGTTTTAAAAGACTCTGGTTGAAGTACTGACTACATTTTTTTCACCCAATTTTAAGTAAAGAAGTTTCTGGGCTCTGACATGTACTTAAGGAATAAGTAGCCATTACTACTACCTGTTTTAGTGTCACGCTGGTAACTGGACCATACATCATAATATTAGGGCTGTCAATTAATTAAAATATTTAATCCTGATTAATCAAATGACTGTCATGAGTTTACTTACGATTAATCGCAATTTAATCACACACAGTTTTTCTTGCTCTAATCAACATGAGCATGGACAAATATTAAAGTTTTATGGAAATATATGTTTATTATTAGTTAAACCAAACTCAACATAGAGCATAAAGACAAAATCTTCTTGTAAATGTTTTAATGTCATTCTGGTGTTTTAAATTAAGAAAATCATCAGGACGCCAAATGGAACCTTTGCTATGTTTCCACATGGACAGTTAATAAGGTGATACCAGTAAAACTGTACCTCTACTAACTTTCATCCGAATTACATAATCAGATACATTTCAAGCTTTCTATTCATATATTTATTATGTCTGTGAGGCGAGTATTAATTAGGATTCAGGTTATTTATGTGTCTGTAAAGAGAGATGACAGAGAGTGCCCCCACTGTCTGTATTTTATTTTATTAGCACAGTGTTCATTATTCTGCACACATTATGAGTGTATACAAATAAAAGTAGACCAATTTGAATAGTGTATTGCTCTAAACTTTACGTTTCGGCGTTATTAGGAAAAATATGTCACAAAACGTGGTGCCAATTTTGTTGCTGATTTGAGAGTTTATTAGTAAAACAAATGTTTAGTGATCATTTTTATTTTTATTTTTTATTTAGTTCATTTCTTTTTTATATCGGAGTAAAGAAGGGACATTGTGAATAAATCGTTGTGTTGCTTTGCAGGTTTTAATTTATTATTAACACATTAATTTTGATATTTTGACCCTAATTAATATATTGATGCAAAACAAATGTTGTTACCTAATGAATGTATCCAGGCTGAACATCCACCATAATGAACACAAGCAAAGAAAAAATGATGATCAGGTGATCAGGAATGTCTCTATTCTCAGTCATGTTTACATCGCTGACTCCCTCTGTCTCATCCACGGTATCCCCAAACTACTTGTAACCTTCTGTCTTGATCATTATTAGCTTCATAAACTAGCCTACATCTGTGGTGTGTAAGAGCCAGGAAATAGGTTGCAAACGGTGCACAGTAAGATGAAATAATATTGACATTTCACCAAATAAATTAAAGCTAAATTAACAAACCTGTTTTGAAAATCTAAGAAGTAGAAAGTACAGATTTTTGTGTAAAAAAAATGAAATAAGCGAAAAAGTAAAAAGTTGTCCAAAAAACAAATAGTGAAGTAAAGTACTGATACCAGAGAAATCTACTTAAGTACAGTAACAAAGCATTTGTACTTTATTACTTTCCACCTTTCTTATGAAGTAATTTATAAGTATATTGTATGTTTATAGCTTATTTTTGTCAGTCATTTCCTTATATACTATAATGATATTTTTAGTTAGAATTTATATGCTTTTATGAGGTTATGGAATTCAGTTTGCACTTTGTAACCGTAAAAAAAAAAAAAACAACCCACAATAAAGACATCATAAACCTTTCTATGCCTGCTTACTTGCCTGCATCAAAACATCTTTAAAATATAGTGGGTGCATCTCTTACTACAATTGAAACTCTCTGGATTTATGTTACCATACTGTATATTTCTTCTTTGGGAAGTAATTAGATTGTCTACTTTCTTACATCAGAGGTCATTTTAAAACAATCCATAATATACAGGTTATTTTTATTTTTAAATCACTATACCAGAATTACAGTGGGTCAAATATTCACCTACATCATACATAAATTAAATGTCTTTTTAGTAATCTAGATTTTAGAAATTGATGATATTTAGATGCTTCTAATTGGGAATAATGTTATTTGGAATAAATTGGGAGCACATATGTGCCTATAAAAGGGCCTCAATTTAAAGAAAATGCCTTTTTGCCTTTCCTACCATTGGATAATCCAAAAGAAAAGCACGAAAAGCAAAAGCAATCCTCATAGTTGTGACAAAATAGATTGAACACAACAGTGTTCTATTTGCTATTAGACAATTGTTGAGGTGGATATCACAATGCCCTGATCAGAATGAAAACAAAAATGAAAAAGTGGGTCCAAGCAAAGAAGCCCACACAAACACCAGTTCTGTTTAAAGTACCAAAGAAAAAGTCTTGCAAAGTATTAACATTTAAACAATGCAAATATTAAAAACTTGCATGTAAACCTAATATGATTTATGAGTTCAAGTCTCTTATTGTGAAAAACCCTTTAATGGAAATCGATACACAAATTAAAATAACACAAAAAATGTATTGCAACATGTGGAATTGTAAAATCTTGAGTTTGATTGTCTTCAGCCTTGGTGTATGTAAATGTGTGGTCTCAGTTGTATTGCTAAAAGTAATTCAAAGTTTTAGAGCAAATCAGCACATTTTCAACTAAAGCTTTTATGAAACACCTGACACAGTTCATTCTTTGTTTACAGGCTCTGTTCCACTATGCCATTAACTGATACTACTGTGTGACTCAATCCCACCAAATACAACACAAAGTCAGCAGGAAGAGGACTGAGACAAAGACTTAGGTGGAGCCATCACTATCCTGATGTATTATCCTTTAGTATAACAAGATTTTATACTGAAAATTCATACTATGTTTTCTCTTACAGTGAATGAATGTGTGAATGAATGAGTGCATTGGGTCTAGGGAACATTGAATGGTCCCCTGTGTGAACCTGAAATATTTTAACCAAAAGGTTTTTTACTTCGCGATCAGTTACTGACAGATGCAGCTGGTTTTGATATATGGCATTTCTAAAGATACAGAAAGACTAAATGGAGCATGGGTAATAAAAGTAAAATTGGTTTTACACAACTCACTGTTTGAATGAAAATAGACTTAATTATCTTTCTACAGTGTATCTGTGGTAGTTCCAACCCACACACTGCTAGCATGTGTGTTCATAGTGATGATTTGAATGACAAATATAATTTTCATGAGCACCCACAAGGGATAAATGTAAACTATTACAGGTTTTTGACCTTGTGAGCAACCATAATGTTAATTTTTTTATAGACACCTGCCAAACTAAAATGGTGCTAAACTGTAGAAAGTCACTTATTGTGTACTGTGCATAGCCATTTACAAAATATATTTAGTGAACAAGAAAGTGGTAGGAAAATGTAAATGGATACTATTTTTGTGAAGGTAAGATTAATGTATTTATCTACAGGATGTATAAAGAAATCTTTATAGACAGTATATAACAGAGAATTGGAGCCAAACCAGGGATTATTGTACACTAGACAGAAATATGCCATGGACCATCACACACATTGTATAGCATCACACACGCTCACTTGCACTAAGGGGCAGTATAACATAGCCAGTCCACCTATTAAGATGATTTTAGAAGAAAACCAAAGTGGACACAGGGTCCATACAAGTTTATGCACATCATATCTTTTGCCGTTTTTGATAAACATAGGGGGGAAAAAGTATTATTTTTAAACAAAAATTCGAAAGGAAAAACAGTCACAGCTAAACGTTTACATATCTCTGTCACTACAAATATTTGAATGAAATGCAGACAGAAAATAGAAAAGGAAAGTACAGTAGTTTACAGTCACCTAAAAAGAGTTGCAGGACAACCTGAAAGCAGCAAGTACAAGGGTACATAGAGAACAATAGGCAAAGAATTGCACCATCATCAGTACCTACACAAAAGAAGCACAGAAATGTACAGGCTTACAACATTTAAACGAATCAAAACACTTTTGGAACAAAACACAAAACAAAAATCCTTTGGCAGTTATATAGCTGGGCTTGTTTGATCATGTCTTGACTTCATTTATAGAGGATTTTGCATTTTAATAGGTGTAATAAAATAGGTGCAAATATTCAACCCATTCTAATACAAATAATATGTTTTTTGATGTTATATTGAATTCTTAATTCCGATTACATGAAAATTTATTTAGTTATGCATAACTTGTAGTAACAGAACCATGAAAATGCTATCTTTGCTTCCAAATATAGTGCATATAGTAAGTACTGGATAAAGGCTCTGAATAGTAATTTAAAATTTAAATTGTAGTAATTTATTTTCAGTAAATGTGCAAAGATTTCTAAAAAAAAATGTGTCTATATTTCTTCGATCTAAACCCAATAAGATTTTTTTCTAATCTTTATTCTAATATCGATCTAAATGTTCTTTCTCTTTAAGCAAGTGTTTCCTAGTGTAGATTTCAGAGGAAAAGTCTTTAGTGAAATATTATCCCACTTGGTGCAGAAGCTGGAAACAAAGCCAGGCCTATTACAGCTTCAATCTACTGACAGCATATTACACACAATTTTCTGGGATTGAATAACCATGATAATGCAAAAAGAAATGTATTCAGTGACAGGTACTTTAAAACTGAAGATTTGTTTGCCATTTTTTTCTCCTCCAATAATGTCAGTGTTTTTGTGACCTTACTGTACCAACGCCCCAAAGATATTCCTAGGTAATTTGTTTGATCAGACTGATATCATTGCTGGTATTATTAACAGGTATACAGTGCTCTCTCAAGTTGAATTGCGGTAAACAAAAGTTTCTTGCAGCAGCAATAAAATATTTTCGAAGCCAGTAAAACCTGCTTTTTTGACATGTTTACAAATGTTCTGAAATGTATTACAGTTATATATGTCTACAGTTATATTTGTCTACAGTTTACAAAATAAATAGTAACACTTCATCTGAACACTGATTCATAACCACTGATAGTGGTCATGACAATTTGATATAACACTATCATGTTATTATTATATGTAAGTTGTGTGATATTTGCAATCCATTATATGGTCAAAGGTTTGTAGACACCTGACTATAACACCCACAATGTTGGAAGCACACAGTTGTTCAGGATGGCTATAGTGGCCTCACAGTGGTAATGTGCTAAAAGTAAGCTCCATGAAGGTATGGTTTGCCAAAGATTAGAATAAGAAAAACTCCTGACCTCAACCCCACTAAAAGCTTCCTGAGCAACAGTTTTTTTCTACAATGTTGAAACAATGGTTAAAATCTTTATAGTGATTTAAACATAGGCTTATTCTGGCTGTTTAAGTTCACATTTCCTTTTCGTAAGTTGTTTTATATGTTAGGTTTGTGACTTTGCATAAAGTTAAATATGTGATTAGGTATGTCATTGTGCTATTGGAAAAATATTTAGACACAACATACACATATCCAGTGATTCAGCTGTTTACATATGTTCCCTGTTTACATTGAAAAGATTTGATGCATGTCTCATGTCCAAGGAGGAGGCAAGAGTTGTTAAACATTGTGCTTATATCTATACGTTTTTTAATTCATCTCAACACTTCTTATAGATTTAACCATATTCCTTAATGGTAATGTTGCATTGGTGGCTCATTAGCAAAAAAACATTACTAGTAAGGAGCCACCAATGCAACATGAGCAGTCACTACAACAAATGTGACAAATACAGGTAATGGGAACATCATAAACTGGTATGGCATGGCAAGAGTGTTAGCAAATAAGGAGAGAAAAATATCAGAAAATCTCTATAGCAAATCCATAAAAATAGCTTCATTTAAGTTCAAGATGTATAAAAAGATAATGCACAGTGAAGTTATAGGCATAGTATTTGATCAATGACATTTATATTTTTTAAATAAACATATTTAATTTATAGTACAACCTGAAATGAATTCGTTTGAAACATTTTTTTTTTTTTTTTAATAAACTGAAAATTATTTTATTCACAATAGAACATATCGAACATAAATGTTTAAACACTTTTATGCACAAAATGAGCTCATTTTCAAATTTGATGCCTGCTACAGGTCTCAAAAGAATTGGCTTGCCGGCATGATTACCATGGTGTAGCATCTCCTCTTCTTTGAAAACAGTTTGAAGACATCTGGGCTTTTAGGATATGAGTTTCTGGAGTTTTGCTGTTGAAATTTGGTCCCATTGTGGCCTGATATATATGTTTATAGGTATATATACAGCTGCAGAAGAGTTTGTGGACGTCTTTGGCGTATTTTTTGTTTAATGATGTGCCAAATTTTATCTATAGGTAAAAGATCTGGACTGGAGGCAGGCCAATTCAGCACCCAGACTCTTCTACTACGAAGCCATGCTGTTGTGATAGCTGCAGCATTTGGTTTTGCATCGTCTTGCTTAAATTCTCAAGGCTTTACCTTACCATCAGGGATGCTGGCTTATGAACTGAATGCTGATAACACACTGGAAGGTCTCCCTCCTCTTTAGCCCAGAGGACATGGCGTCTGTGATATTCAACAAGAATGTCAAATTTGGACTCGTGTGACCATAAAACACTTTTCCACTTTGAAACAGAATGAGCCTTGGCCCACAGGACATGACCACGCTTTTAGACCATGTTCACTTGCTCTTTGCATGATAGAGCATTAGTTGGCATCTGCAGATGGCACAGTGGATTGTGTTTACCGACAGTGGTTTCTGGAAGTATTCCTGGGTCTATTTAGTAACGTCAATGACACAATCATGCCGAAGAATTATGCAGTGTCGCCTGAGAGCCTGAAGATCACGGGCATCAAACAAAGATCTTTGGCCTTGTACCTTACGCAACAAGATTTCTCCAGTCTCTCTGAATCTTATGATGATGTTATGTACTGTAGATGATGAGATTTGCAAAGCCTTTGACATTTTGACGTTGATAAATGTTGTTTTTAAAGTATTCTACAATCTTTTTATGCAATCATTCACAGATTTGAGAACCTCTGCCTATCTATACTTCTGAGAGACTCTTTTATCTAAGGAAGCTAATTATGTTACAGACCTGATGTCAATTAACTTGATTAGCTGCTAGATGTTCTTCCAGCTGAATATTTGCTAAATTTCTGTCTCTTTCAGCCCTTTCTTGCCTCCGTGCCAACTTCTTTAAAACCTGTAGCAGGCATTCAATTTGAAATATGTTCATTTTCTGCATAAAAGTGTGAAATCTCTCAATTTAAACATTTGTTATGTTGTCTATGTTCTATTGCGAATAAAATATTGGCTCATGTGATTTGAAAGGGTTTTAGTTTTCATTTTATTCAAATTTTAAAAACGTCCCAACATTTCTGAAATGGTTGCATATTGCTTTTCAGAAATAAAAATCTTTTAAAGCTCCAAAACCTCCACACAAAGATACATATTCCTGTTTGTGGTGCAAAGAAGTGAAACCTGACATGGTTTTCTGCTATTTTATCCCGTTTGCCTAAAGGTTAGGCGTGCTGTGGGATCTGAAATGCTTTAATGCTCAAACATGGTTGTAAAGAGTGGTAATTTGAGTTATTTTAGCTTTCTTGTCAGACTGAACTGGTCTGGCCATTCTTGTATAAGCTTTGGTGTACTAACTTTCTGTCAAGTCATTTCTGCCAACACAGCTTACTGTATTTTTTTTTGTTCTTGTTATTGTTTTTTGCACCATATTAAGTAAACTTTAGATAGAGACTGTTGTGCATGAAAATGCCAAGAGATAAACACTTCATGAAATACTCAAAGCAACCCATCTGGTCAAGTCACTGAAATGCCTTTGTAATAAACATTATATGAAGCTTCTGACCTGTAACTGTATGATGTATTTATTCTTCACGCTGCTGACACAGGATTGTTTTATTAGATAATTGCATAGAAATACAGATGTAGAGGTGTTTAATAAAGTACATAGTAAGCTATATGTTATATATCATAAAATAAATAGTTTAAACATGTGTATTTAATGTCTAATCCCCTCAATAAATCATTATCAAAAATCATAGCTAGCTTATAAATTCATTGGCCCATTACTAAACATTTTTGGAACATAACAGACACTGCAGTGTTTTTGGCTCAGGATGTATAGCTACACTGTCAGTCAAAGGTACTATCATACAAAGGCATATGTACTGTACACTTTTCTTCCCTGAGGTTCAAACTATTCAAATAAATGTTTTTTACTATCCAATTATGTGGCTTACAGGTACATCACGAAAAGCCGCAAAAGACTTAAACAAACAAAAACACAAAAGACTCATCTTTAAGTGTGTAGGCCCAGTGACAATGGTTTGTATCTTAACACTATACCTAGAATAAATTTTTCTGAATGTACAGAAGCAATATAAATAGTGAGAAAGTGGAGCTCTTCTACTTTGAGACGTCACCATTATATTTATAGTCGGGAGCATTTCCTCTGAAAGAGCTGGCATTTAAGGTGTATTGTTCGTTTGGTGCCAGTTAATGGAATGGAAATCAGTTCATGAAAACCAGTGGTGTGGTAGGTAGAAATATATATATATATATATATGCACATGCACACGCACACACACACACACACACACACACACACACACACACGCACGCACACACGTGTGCGTGCGTGTGTGTGTGTCTGTGTGTGTGTGTGTGTGTGTGTGTGTGCGTGTGCGTGTGCATATATATATAGTTTGTCCATTAAAAAGACAAAAAAAACGTCTTTTGCTTTGAAAATTAAACATTTACATTTTTACCTGTTTCTGTGTAACCTTTACCTCACATTCCTGTCATTTTACAGATTCAAAAATATAATATGAACACAGATTTGGCTACAGTTGAAAAAGTTTAAGTGGAACATAGCCTTCTGGATTTGGAAGGAATCCAGGTCGGTACAGAGCGTGCTGACCTTGTTACCTCCAGCTATGTGGATTAGTAAAGTAACATCATTAAACCTGCCATTATTTGTTGGTTGAATAAATCTGTAATTACTCTGTCAATGACTGGCCACGTTGGCTTTAAACACAGCAGAATTCAATATGCCCTTCTTTTTATTTTTTGATTCTATATTACATTTGTTTTGTATGTTACCTTTGGAAAAGTTTCAATATATGATTACAAACATATTCATTGTAATAGTACAAATGTGATTGTTTAATTCATCTAACATTTAACAAGGTTCGATTTAATTTTCGTTTCAAGCTGTAAAATGTGTTTCCTGTTCTGAACTCTGTGGGAATGTCAGATCACATAACGACTGGTAATGAGGACATAACCAACTCTTCAGCATATTGGGAATGAAGGTAAAAGACCCTGTGGTGGATTGGGTTTTATACAAAACTATAGCCCTATATTAGACCCTTTGCACACTGTTCATTGTAGCTAGTGGAATTAGCTGAGCTTTGCACAGGGTTGAATGCTGGTTTACCACTACAGGCTGGTTCAGGAAAGATACTCTTATCAGCATTCTACTGTGCTACAACCAGCACCTCCTTGTGCTCAATGCTCTTACTATGTAAATACCTCTTACTCTAATCTGCCTACTAACACACTAACAAAAGACTACTACATTTTTAGAGATGTAAATATAAACTACAGCAACAACCACTCCACTAAATTTAGATTATGGTCCATTTATTCGGTAACTGTTATTTTGTCCGCTTGAGTCAAAAGTGTACTTGCCCTGACCACATGTAGACGTACGTGCAAAAACTGTACAATGCAAGCTAAAAGCTTTTTCTATCTTGAGAAGTCTACCCACGTAGCCACCAACCATCTAAGACTCTGTGTTTGTTTCTTAGTGGGAAGATGACACATTTCAAATTCAGAGTCATATATGGTCATATATACCAGACATCACCTACACCTAATATGGTCCTGCCATAAAACCTACTAAGAAGAAATGACAGGAGATATTTTGGAGGCATTTGAGGCAATTTGAGGCCTATATTCTTGTGCACTTGAGGCATTTTGGCAAATGCTATTATCCAAAGCAACCTAAAATTAACTAATGATTCAATTGATAGTAAATTCACCACTAATACTATGGACAATAAGAAGTTAATAAAGTTGACAATCAAGTTGTAATCATTGTTACTGTTCTGGGTTTATTGTCATGTAGATATGAAAGGCAGTCTAACATACAAAACTGTCAAGATAGTTAAATTTTCAGGTATGTCAAATAGCATTAATTAAATATAACATTGTACATAAATTGTAATAGACAAACCCAGTTCCAAAAAAACAAAACAAAAGGTACTGCATGTTCACTGTTTTCTCACATATTGTGCCCATTTCTGCTTTGTCAGGCAAATTTTAGCTACTGTTTAAACCTCAAACGTCTCAATAATGATGATGGGTGACAATTGTACAACAGCATTCCTTCAGGGTGATTGTGAAATTCAATGTACTGTATATCTATGCTAGAATCGGTTTTGTTCTACGTATGTTACTACCAATTGCAACATCTCCAGAAACAGGTCATTTGTGTTTCTTACTTAACACTTTAAGGTGTAATGGACAAAAAAGATTTATTTCTTAGTACGAATAATGTTGAAATGATTAAAATATAATAGTATAAAAATATAACCAGTTTGGAAACCTGACTTCTGGTCTAGATTGCTTGTATGAATTGGGTTTGGTTTCTTGTCAGTCATTTTATGGGCACGCCCTCAACACCCCTTCAGATAGACAAGTAGTAGGTTTCATATTTAGGGAGTTGTAATGTGGCTTCCATTCGGATGAATCCCAAAGTGCTTGAATGTAATGCTGTTAATTGTAACTCTAATTACCAAGCTAGTTAATCGAACATAAGATTTGGGGTGGAGTACCTGCAAGGTGGAAACATGGGTGGGTACATTGAGTAGAAGAAATAAATATTATGTTTTACGTCCTATCTTTTAGATAGAATTTCCAGAACGCACATTTAATAACTTGAGATCTAAAAATAGTTTTTTTGGTTTCTAATTAATGGATATATAGTATATGGGTTTAAAGTAAATAATAAATAAAAAAGTGTAGATGGTTGTAGAGGTGAACAAAACATCTCAACTTGGGGAGGATATCTGACATATATTATATACATTTTGTATATTTCTATTTAATATATTTGAAAGTATGTATTCTTCATTTTAATGTTATATACAGAGAATCCCCTCCCCCTACACCACCACCACACCCTTTCTAAATCTCCTCTATACTTCACAATCTGTTCTTTTAACAGCTGTAACACTTCTTTAGAAAAGTTACACTCTATCCTGATCCCTGGATACACAGGTTTCTTTTGTGCACCATGCTATTCTGGGTTCATGTTGTATTGTTAGACTTTTTGTTAAACAAGTTGTGCTTTATATTGCGTTCCTCTGAGCCACCGTAGCAAACCGCGCCTCCTTTCCCCTCCTGCCGCAGTCGGGCGCTTTAATCAAGCGGTGCGCCTTCAGAGCCGCGCACATGGGTACAGGCATGGACCTGGACACTGACGGGTTACTCACACACACACGCGCTCATACACGCTCACACACTTCCCCGAGCTCTTTCAGGTGAAAGACAGAAAGGTGCACATGTGATCTGGTGAAAAGAGAAGTTTCTTGTGAAAGAAAGAAGCGTGGGAGTTTGGAGCAGAGCTGCAAAAACTGGGGAGAGACCAGGCATGTTCCCATAATCCATACACCCTGGTTGGGGCTGATCTCCTAAACCCTGGGCGTAAGGATGGCCGATAAAGGGCCCTTACTGACTTCAGCTATCATCTTCTACCTGTCCATCGGGGCTGCAATCTTCCAAGTGCTCGAGGAGCCCAACTGGAATTTGGCATTGAATGAATACAAAGCGCAGAAGGCGAAAATCCTGGAAGATTACCCGTGTCTCACTAAAGCAGATCTGGACAGGATTCTGGAGGTATGAGATTTTGGAGATCATTTGTGTATTTACAGGTTTTTGTTTGCTTGGTTGAGCTTTGTGTAAACACCTGGAGAAGTTTTTATTGGCTTTGTATGGGATACAAAAAATGTTGAATCCCACAGTAAACAGAAGCAACCTTCAGGTTTTGTGTGAGGTATGTTTCATAAAATGTGTTTTGTCAAAAGCAATACTAAGAAATGAGTATCTAGGGTGTGATAAAAAGTGGTATGTTTTTATGTACTTACTTGTGTATGTTTATATTGATATGTTTTTGTTAGTTTGTTTTCATAGCTGTTGCAAATTGTATATACTGTTTTATTTATTTTTTTTACGTATTTTATGTATTTTTCCTTATCTTTCTTTGTTTCAGCCTAATCTATGTTCATGGAGAGCATGTGAAGACAAATTCTTTGAGCGTAAAAGTTAGTCGATTAAATTTTTGTTCCTATTTTTGAGATTTTTTTTTATTTCTTTGAACGTAAAAGAGCACGCAGTCGATTATTTTTCTTCTAGTTTTTGAGATTTCTGACACCGAAAGAAACTTTTTAAAAGAAAATATCCAATTTTTTTTTTTTTTTTTTACAAAAGTGATTTGTTGCATCATTCTGTTCTAGGGCTCAACAATGAGACACTATGAGAACCTATTATGCGTTTATCCTGGAGAAAAACAGAAAGGAACATGTTTCTACCTGTTCACAGCCCATAGTCTCTATTGATATGCCTGACATTTTATAATAATTGGTTGACAGTTTGCTAACCTACACAGAAACTAACACTGACAAGCCATCTCAAGGAATTACAGCATCTCTTTATGACATTATGTGAAGTATTTCGGGAACTCGTGTCATTTTAATCTAATACAGCTCGTCTATTTAGTCATGACTTAGATTTTTTTTTGAATAGTTTTATTGTCTAGACTTTCGTGTCCTCGTAATTTCTCGTCAATTTTTTTTCCGATGGAAAGAGAGAGAGCTGTTGGTGCACAAATGTCAGATGTTTTATTATTTCATTCATTCAATAGATAGAGGATTCAAACTTTGCATATGTTCTCACACTATGTGTAGTCACAGTTTTGAGTTCCTACGAGTCAAGAGTTGATTTCAGTCAGATTCAGAGCATAAAACCTGCCTGTATAAAAGTGTCTACACAGTTTCATTGTAGGATCACTTTACTGATTAAAAAAAAACTTGAATTAGGTAGTTAAACGGCATCTGTTTATTAAATCTGGCGTGCAAAAACCATTAACATTTTTCTTTTTCTAGTGTTTGGGCTACAGCTTTTCAGATTCTAGTGGAACATCAGTAACAATGTTTTGTGCTTACATAGAGGTCATTGTAGAACCTTGAGGCAAATAATCTGGTTGCAAATGAATTCAAGTGCTCAAATCAAGGAAATTAATGCTGCATTTTAGTACACTGGTGGGGAAATTGCACTTTTCCAGGAATTATTTAGGCCAAGCCCAGTTTCTTCGTATTTCTGAACTGAATCATAAACACTTTATGATACGTTTACTTGCTTGTGGATACACAAATAATGTTTAATTCTCTGACACTTCATGTTCATGTGGTCTGAACAGGGCATCAAGCGATGTAAAACCTTTAGCAGGTGTATTTGAGGAGAAGGAAATGGGACCGGAGAAGACATGCAGAGACATGTCCAAGCCCACGGCTCTAGCTGAGCCATGGAGTACCCTCAAGCGTCTCCATAATTCATGAATCCTTACACCAAACCCCCCTTTTTTCCCCGAACTAACGTCCATTCAGAGGGAGGAGAAAAACATGTTCGACCCCATCCCCCTCTTCTCTTTTGTCACGGTTCACTTGCAGCAGATTGGCTTGGAAGTGAAGGTTGGGTATGAGTAGGGGTAGCTTGGGGTGTCCTGAAGGCTCCTTTGTGTGTCTGCTTTAGACATCTTTTCCCAGAAGCCCCACATGACAGCTGGGACCAGGCATATTAAGTACACCACGGGGTTATTACAAAATGACACAAATGATTAGAGTGTTCTAGATTTTTACACAATTACTTTGTAATTGTCGAATGGCTCGTGGCTTTATGACTTGCCTGTACCTTTTTTAAAATCACGTGGTATTGAACAATCTATCGTTTGGTTAAAGTCTGGTTTTATCTTTAACATATGCACTATCATTTGAACAGGGTTGTTTTTTTATGGCAAAACTCCCATGCAGGTGTTTGGTCGGGTTTGTTTTCTATTAACACCTGCATTCTTGCAGGTTGCGAATAATTAACTTGTACAGCAGTAGTCATGCACTTTAGTCAGACTTAATATTCTTGTAAATGTAACTTATTCGTCATGTTAGAGGATTGTTGTTCCATACATGCGATTAAACAGTACACAGGAGCTCTGTTAAATCTTTACAGGGTCGTAACATGCGGAAGAATGGATCCACAGAGCCCTTGCAGTTGCACTTCCTTCTCATGTTTTCTCGAGTTCTTGTTCTGGTCTGTGTACTTAAGGTTGTCTCTAAAATTGGAAAAAAAAAGGTGCTTAATGCGTGGTTTCAGTTACAGTTTCTGCTCAAGCTGTCTAAAATGCTGGGATGCTGAAAGCAGCTGTTAACATTTACACCGCCGTGAGTTTCTACAGTTGTAGGACACACTCTGGGGCTGTATTTATAGATTTTCTATCTTTCTTGGTTTATGCATGACAACAAGGCAAACTAGCCATGGATGTCCATGTCCAAATTCCTTAGATGATCATTAACTTTGCAAAGATATGATAGCGTTTATGACGGGCACTGGAACTGAACCAGTGTCAAAGACCTTTGTTATCATTTTCTGTTATTTCATAATTGACCCATTTAATGATGTTCTGGAAGCGTCACATCTCCGTCTGTGCTCAGGTTATGGCCACTGTGGTCTTGTTTTGTTCTTTTGCATATCGTCTAACATGTTTCATTTGTTATGTAAGTGTTCCTTTTCCCTATTTGCCAGTCGCAAAGTATTGATTTGCATTTAATTTGGGACTGTCCATACCTGTTGAATTCGACACCTCGGTGACCCGGAAGCTCCGCTCTGACTCTGTGGTTAACGTCGGTTTTCATGCGCAGGTGTCTTGGGACGTGATCTCTAATAACATTTTCTTACATTGTCAGGGGCTCTGATGACTTTTCTCAAGCGAAAATGATGAGCTAAGTACAGGCAACTAAAATACGAGTCGAAAAAGCAGAAACACCAAAATGTAATTATGCAAAAGGTTTCGTCTTTGACTAAATGAATGTTATACATTCATCATGCAGACAGAACGTTTGCAATAGCATAGAGTTTATGAAAACCATATTGTTTTATAAGGAAAATGAACCATCATGTTATCAAAAGAGGCATGCTGTATGAATAATTTTTAATCCTTAATTGTGCATAACATGTATTTTATAGTTACATTCTGAGTTTTTAGGTTTGAGGTTTCAAGTGCATTTTACATTTAAAGTGTAAAGCAGAAGTCCTTTTACTCGTTTTTAGTCTGTCCAGCTCTCTCACTTCCTTATCTGTATATTATGCTCAAGTTTCAAAACGTCAACTATCTTGCTAATACGACCCTCAATGCCAACTTATTTGTCGTCAGACTAACTCACTGAGCTAAATCTCTGCCAGAAGTTTATTGGCTTTGTTGTTAATAAGATATTAAAGTTCCCTGGGAAATAGTGAGCGAAGAAAGACGTTTTTGTTCCATCATATTTTGGAAACTAACTAATTATCATTTAGGTCAGAGTTTAAACGAAATACCACAGAATTGCTACACATGTTGCGATCATTTCAATAAAAAACGTAATGTTTCATACATATTAGTTCTTATTTGTTCTCATAAGATATAATAGTGGAACATGTTAGGACCTACGATGTGCACTGTATAATTATCTTCGTTTGTTGGCCTGAGTCAAAAGAAAA
Source organism: Silurus meridionalis (assembly GCF_014805685.1). Lineage (NCBI taxonomy): Eukaryota > Metazoa > Chordata > Actinopteri > Siluriformes > Siluridae > Silurus > Silurus meridionalis. The sequence continues at coordinate 21,131,719 of NC_060891.1, read as the reverse complement.
AGCACCGTAAAAAGGCCATTTTTGTCTTTACAGCTTTACTTGAGTGAGTCTAGCGAACACCATTTACGCAGTGTGATCAGGCTGAAAGGCTATCCATCTCACACGCCCATTTGCGATCATATCAGTTAATTGTAAGGACCACAATGTTTTATCTACAAGTTCTCCGAAAGATTCATGGAAAACATTGAAATGTGTATGTTTATGTTTCAAGGCAGATTCTTCTTAAGCTTAATGTAATTACCTGCCAGGAGCGGAATCAACGTAAGTCAAATACGCATTCGGATCTTGAGCCTGATCGGGCCTGCCGTCTTTAAGCCTGATGCTTGGGCACTAAATGGATACACACACAAGAGGTCATTTTTCAAGAGCCTTAAATGAGAAGTTCATAGTGCTAATGATAGGCGATACAGTGTGGGGGTGGTTATGGGAAACTGAAACTATAACTCTTTAGTATCTCTTTTGCAGTCTTTACAGAGCAAACACAGCAGATTGGGTGGTTTGGATGGTTTAATTTCTCCATACATGAAAAAGGAGCTTGTGCACAGTCAGCTATTTTTTTGGCTGACTCAGTGGATGACTTCTCATATTTTCACAGCCGTAATGACAGGACGGGAGCTGATGATTGTAGTGAAATTGGACACTACAATGTGTGTGTATGAGAGAGAGAAAGAGAGAGATGTGGGTTTGTTTTAGCATAAGCAATCAGTGCCTGCAATATTATACACCGCTTAAAATAATAAAGGGATCACTAAAATCACACACATTGGATCGAGCGAATGAAATGTTTAAGTTGAAAATCCAAGGATATTCCTCTCCAGATCATCACTGACCCACAGCCAGACAGGTCATGCTGGATGATGTTGCAGGCAGCATAACGTTCCTAATCTCCGATATCTCCAGACACTTTCACGTCTTTCACATGTGGAACGGTTGACAACTTTCATTTGTGAGGTGTTCTCTTCATTTGAACAGTACATAATTACCACTGTGCCCAGTTAAAAATCAAGCTTGAAATTGTCTTAAAGCTGGCAAATCTGAATGCCTAATCTTTTCCAAGATCACCCTCTGTCAATTCCAACAAATTTACTACCATATACCAGTCTTTTCTACCACATCTAAAAAGTAGAGTTAAACCATTTCCAGCTCTCTGCTTCCTTAACAGCTGTTTGCTTTTCTTTGGCACCTTGTGCTCTCCACACACAGAGGAATGTAAAACTACAAACATTTTCGATCCCTCAGACAGAGAGTCAGCTCAGTATGATAACAGTTAGAGTTTGTCATTGTGGTTTTGCCACATGCTGTTTATCAGTAAAGGCACTGCACTGCAAATTGCCCATGCTAGTGAAACTGCACTTGTCCTGATGTGAGTTCATTTACAACTAGTCTAAAACTGGTGGAAATCAGTGCTGACACATATCACAATTTTGTAGGCTTTACTGAAATGAAACCGCTTTCTCATTAGCATTGATCTCTACCACAAATACAGTTATGTATGGAATAATACACTTAAGGGGCATGCTATTAGGAAAATTATAGTTCACGACAGGTGCTGTGATGCAATCTGAAGCTGAGTGGAGGTCCTTTAAAACTTCCTAGTGGATTGGTTCCATATAATGGCATGTTCCAAAGGATGTTATTCAACTCGTGAAACATTTACCAATATTGTCAATTTTTAATTTATTAATGAATTACACTATTCAATCATTTATAGTTTTACAGAGAAACTGGAAAGTGCAAAGTCCTCTATGGAAATGCTACAGAAACAGAAATCTTCACCGCATCAAGTATTATACTTTTTTTTTTTTTTTGCCTGGTGCCAGTAACTGATTACAACCTGAATTGATAGTCATTATGTAAGGAGATAAAACTGGTAATGCAAATTATTAGATGTTTTTATGGCTCCTTATCCAGTGTGATCTTTGCGGGGGAGAAAGACAGCAATATGACTTGGATTTATTTATTATTTTTAAATCAATTCTGATTCACAGAGGTCTAAATGTGATGATAGGGGGTAAGTCGGGTGTGTTCAGGTTTCTGTGCTGTGGCTGCTGGACTGTGCCTGGGATTTTTTGCATTTTTCTTATGTACAATTGGAAGTTCATTTCTTTTGATTTAACATCTGGTACTCAACATCAAGCAGTTATGGAGGTTTTTACCAGATCGGTCAGGTTTATCTTTGTCCTCACTGGTTTCTGCTCTGCTCCCTGAACCTCATAACCAAAATGCCTATATGGATGGATGTTCATGGTTCATACACCTGCTTAAAGAAACTTTTTATAATAGGGAAAATGCTACACTATGCTATGCTGTTTAAAAGTTGGCAATTGTTGTGTGTGTGTATGTATGTATGTATGTATGTATGTATGTGTGTGTGTGTGTGTGTGTGTGTGTGTATATATATATATATATATATATATATATATATATATATATATATATATATATATATATATATATATATATATATATATACACACACACACACACACACACACACACACACACAAACAACAATTGCCAACTTTCAAACACTGAACTGATAAGGAAATTAACATTTTAGCTTTATCATATAACCCAGCGATTACTTACAGACCAAACAGTGACTATTTGTCTTGACACAGAGACAAAATCATTACATTGCTCTTGTTTGGTTAGACTTTCCAATCTTAAGTAAGGCTGCCTGGAAACATCCAATCACCACGTCTCATTTTCTGTAAATGCTGTGCTTGCGGTGGGATTTAAGAACGCCAACAGAAACTGGTGGTTGAGCAGTGGTAGTTAAACAGCTACTAGAATTCCCAAAGAGGTTTCAAGGATCATGCAGAAAACCTCTCATTTTAATCGCCGATGGCAGCGTGATGCCTCAAAACAACCAGTGTCGTGATTACTGAGGTTGTGCTGTTTGCTTGTGGTTGGAAGTGCAATGGTGCCACAGTGATTTAACCCACATCATAGTGCGTCAGGAAAGTACTGGCACTGGGTCAATGTCATGAAAGATTCTTGTGGGGATAAAACAAGACACATAGCACTCATACATGCTTGTTTTTAGGTTTGTATATCCATGTGTGGGTGTATGTATGGTGATGTCAGCTGTTCTGAAATTTTCACATAGGAGTTATACTATAGGTGTTATCATAAGGACTAGCTGAACTTTATCTTTCCTTACACATTCAGGCTTGTGAATTGTTATAGTTTGCAAGTATGAAACAACTGGATTAGTGATATGAAGCTCCTATTCTAAAGTGATGTGTGCATTTTCTAGAATAGAGGTTTATTTGCAGTGTACTGTGCATTATATAATGAAGTCGAGAGTTACTAGTAGTCAAGTACAAAGTCATGAACTGCAGAGGAATCCACTTATCTGTTTAAGTGTACCTTTATGAAGTGAGGCATTGGTTAATCTCTGGTTTATCAAGCCATTTATCTCCAAAGTTCTAAACCAGGACAGTTATTATTGCTGATTCAGGCATAATACGGAACAGTTGATTCATCTGTCACCCATTGTGCATTAAAATGCCTGAACTTATGATGCTCACCTTTTTGGCAACAGCTTAAGAAAATGTTGTTATTATTAAAGGAAATAGGAAAATGACTATAAGATCCAGTTTCTTGAAATGCTAGTTTAGTTTCAAAATGCTCTAGTTTAGAAACTAGTTGGATTGCAAATAGTTCAAATAGAATTGTGTGATTCCAATTAAGATAAAAAAGCAGTCACCCAAGGGAGGACCATTAAATGCAGTGCATAAATAAAAAATCTCTATTGCATTGCTCTTGCTTTGTCTTTGCAACAAGGGATTGCTTAAGTATTAAACAGTGATGGTGTGTCAAATCTGACTTCTGTTTCACTGTAGTTCATTTTTATTAGTCTGTGAAAACTGACACACTGAAATTTTATGTAATCATCATTAATTATTTTTCATTCGAAGAAATTAAGTGCCCTATGAGCAATTCAGTCAAGGCTCTTTCCCCCCACCACCACTGTGTCTCAAATATGCTATGCATGTGTGTTTGTTTTGTGTTCTTTCACTGGTGCTTCTGTTATAGTCTACTCCCTATGGTACCTAATAAACTGTCAATCAAATCTTAATATATAGACAATATTAGAAATGTAACCATAGAACCAAATGTTGGCCATTTTAATTAAATACATAGACATCTTTGATTATTGTGTGATTAAAGTGCGGAAGAAAATTCAGATTTTCAGGACAGTATTTATTGTCCACCTTCCACTTCAGCTCAAGTTAATTAGCAGCTACCATCAGAGAAGGCCTGGGACATTGTACAACTTTCACACACAGTTGTTGCCTTCATGTCTCTCTCTCTCTCTCTCTCTCTCTCTCTCAGGGTGAGCAATGACTCTCTATATAACTTTTGAAAAATCCAAAGCTGACCTGCTCATAACCTCCTTCTGCTACACGCCATTGTCTTGGCTACGTTCTGTTTAATCAGTTGTGGAAAGCAAATATGATGTTGATAAACACTTGTAAAATCTTTTTGTCCAGTGGCCTAATGCAAGAAGCTGAAATTGTGCAGCCTGAGGACTAAGTAAGTGTTTAGTTTTGTAGGATATGTAGCCAAACAAATGATTTGGAATGATGTGTTTCGCAGGTGTTTTGCTACGTGTACCCAATTTCCAGTTAAGCTGACTCCTAAATTCTATTGTTATGGCTTGATAAGACATTTGTAGATATGGGGAAAAAACCAAATAACCCAATCAGGAGAAATAGATTAGAAGTTATAAAGTGCTATTGGTATGTGGAATACCAGCAGCTGTCCCAAGCATGGATGAATAAGTGGGTAGAAGGGCAACCTTCAAACATATATCAAATGTGGAAATTGTAATGCTTATCAAAGATCGAGCATCATCATCGAACTGCCACTGATCTTTAGAGCCTCCTCCCTCTCCGGGCTCCATACGCTCTTTTTAGGGAAGCACACTTGCAGAAGTTTGCAAGAAAATCCCACTAGACAAAAATACATTTCAGATCCCTTTTTAGGGAAACTTTCAGACTATCACATGGTGTGCTTTTGGTTTCCAGATGGTTCATCATTTGAGTCATCAAAATGGAACTTTCATTTTTCCTCTGCTGGAAACTCTCAACAGGTGTCTCTCCCTCGTAGCTCTGATTCACAGAAATTGTAACACGCACCAAATGGTGACTCTCGTAAAAGCGTAAAGTCTGGTCCTCCTAATGTCCTCTGCAGATGGAACAAGTAGCCTTCAGAGACAGAGCAGAGATTCGGAATGGCAAGACCAGGGACAGCATGTCATAACTCATTTACTGGGTTTGCTAATGTTGGGATCAAGGATGTAGTTTGGATGTTGATTTACAAGGCCAAATACTTTGGAACGCTGGTGCAACAGCTTTAGAGATTGAACAGAACTGCATTGAACCATGTTCATTTTGGGGTTTAAAGACATTATGTTGCAGTCACTCTGTAATTTGTGGAAAATTTTGTTATTGAGAAAGAACAGTCCTTTCACACTTTTTGCGGTTGTGGTATTGGGAAGAAAATTCCACTGTTTCAGTATCAGTAAGAAACAAAGCAGTGTCAAGGTCCTCTAATATATAACTTATTTTGCAATACTTTTTTATTGAAGGGTTGGCGAAAATAAAATTCCTTTAATTGCTGGAGTTGAACGTGTAGACAGCAGAAGTGAACAACCTGAGATAATCAGATTTCATGTCTGGTCTGTTGGCTGTTACTTACTTACTTATACCTTACGTTTATTTTTTTTTCTAGGAGGATTAATTAGCATGCAGACGATACATTTGGTATCAGGAACGCTTGAATGTGGAAACGCTAATGAAAAAAGGATATGAAAGTGCACCGATGTAACCTTTGCTAGCGCCCCAATAGCTAAAACATTGGCCAACTTTTTTGTCAAAGATGCAGTCATGTAGTACCCTGTTATGTGTCTGGACAACTAAAACACAAAACAAAGTTGTTGTTTTTTTCTTTACCTGTTAACTAGTATATTTTTGTCCAACAGTGTTATATATGCTGATTCATGGTTCTACTTTGTTTTAGAGTTGCATTTTATTTAATCTAAATTAAATTAGATGCTTACATTTTAATTTAAAATAATGCAATAGTCTGCTGTGAGATGTGATTTGTTTTTCTTAAACAGGAGGCTATCTTGAATCCCTGCCAGGCACAAACCCCAGCTGCTCTTTTCATCTCTGATTACCCAATTACAGAATGGCTGTTTAGGGACACATTAAAGTTTAATGCTGAGACCTCTGAGTCATTGGCAAAAGCCTCCTAGGTAATCGAGAGCCTTCTCATGTCTCAGGATGGTCTGTTTTGACTGCAATGTGTTAGCTGATGATATCAGATGGTCACCGGAAGGATGTGAGACTGATGCTCTGGTCTCAGGCACAAGAAGTTATAATTGCTGATGTTTTGGGAAATCATATTAAAACGCAACTTTACAATATGTTTTACTGTAGGTCGTGTCAGAGGCTGCAGGACAAGGAGTCACCATTACAGGAGACAAAACCTTCAACAACTGGAACTGGCCAAATGCTGTCATATTTGCTGCTACGGTCATTACAACCATTGGTGAGAGTCAAAGCTTTTTTTTTTTCACCATGAGAATCGCTCTATCTGTTTATTGTTTGAGAATAAACAGAGGAAGACTGGTTTATCTTAACCAATCACAAGGGGCAGGAAGTAGTTGACATTATTTATTTTCCCCAGTGGGTCTACAGATTTTTATATAGTAATTTTTTGGGTAAAATATATGTATAAACTTTCTGTTAAGTATGTCTTGTGGGCTGATGGCACACTCAGGTGAAATTTTTGCTATTTTGTCAGAATGTCCAGAGTGTAGACGTTCAGTACTGTTGTTCTCTGATAAGAAAAAGTTACTTAAGAAGAAACCTGCAGATTAGCATTCAGTTTGATAAGCCAGCAGTGTCAAGTGAGACATTAGAGGCCATTTCCCCTCATGAACAAAACTATTGTCAAGCTGTCTACATGTATATTCAAAAATGTGGCTTTTTTTTTTTTTTTTTTTAAAGAAATGTAGTGACCTTTTTCTCTTTTTTTTTTCTAACAATTTTTTTATTTTATTGAGCAAATCAATTTTGATTTTCGATAAGTGAAAACAATAATTGTTACTCATGATTGACTTTCTGCATAACAAAACGTTTTTTATCATGTATTCAGTATATGTTTACCTTCATGTTTACCCTGTTAATTACCTTGCATGCATGAAAGATAGGGCTGAAATCCTCTCCTGCTTTCCACACACACCTTGAAGTTAACATATCAAGAGAAAAGAGTACATCACAGTTAATAGCCAACATTCAGCTGCTTCCCTTACTCTGTTTTAGTGCATTTAAATTGCTAGCTCACCATACTTTATTCTATTAATTTAACTACAGTACCACTTTATAGCACTGTTTTTCTTTCAACATTTGATTGTTGAAGCACAGTAGAGCTTTTGCATTCCATGAGGACTAGCCACAAAATGTTTTGCTGGTTGGCATAAAGATATTTTTAATGGCATGTAAATAACGAGTTCACTTTTGCCACACAGGACTTTATTATTTGATGGTTTTGAAATAAGTAAATTCACTTAAATGTCTGGTTTTATTCTATTAGGTTATGGCAATATTGCCCCCAAAACCTCATCAGGGAGGGTTTTTTGCATCTTCTATGGACTGTTTGGTGTGCCACTTTGTCTGACCTGGATCAGTGAGCTGGGCAAGTTTTTTGGTGGAAGAGCAAAACACCTTGGACAATATCTTACCAAGCGAGGCATTTCATTGGTAAGCACAACACAGATTAGTGTTATAATTTACCTGTAATACATATTTTAATATTCTACTCTGACGTCTCTCCTTACCAGAGAAAGGCACAGTTCACCTGCACAGCCATCTTCCTGTTATGGGGTGTGCTGATTCATTTGGTTATTCCCCCATTCGTTTTCATGTCCCAGGAGGGTTGGACCTACATAGAGGGCTTATACTTTTCCTTCGTCACTTTGACAACTATTGGATTTGGTGATCTCGTAGCAGGTAAATGTTGCATGTGTGCACGTGTTTGATTTGTAGATTATCGGATAACCAATGTTGAATCTGTTGAGTGGGAAAAAAAATTAATTATACAGAACAGTTGTGTGCAAAGATATCAGCCGAGCCTGGGAACGAACGTGTACTTATGTTATTATTATGTACACATATGATTACTGGAATTGCACTAATCAGTGTGCGATTACAAAGATTCCATTTTAGTGTATGTCACATTTTCCAAGCTAAACTTTTCTAACAAGTGTGTGCTCATGCCCTAAACCTTGGGCTTATCTATATTTTCTTCTATTGCTGCTTTGTACCTTTTTCATTTCCAGTGTTGTTTTTCCTCATCATACCTGTGTTCCTGTGTTTCTAGGTGTTGACCCCAATGCAAACTATCCCACTCTGTATCGCTACTTTGTTGAGGTGTGGATATACCTGGGTTTGGCCTGGCTTTCCCTGTTCTTTAACTGGAAGGTGCGAATGGTCATCGAAGCTCACAAAGCTTTCAAGAAGCGGCGAAAACGGCGCAAGCTCTCACTGGATGAGTTTCAGCACTACAAAAATACTCACAAGGTCTTGCAGTTACCGCCTGCCAGCAGCGATGTCAACATCTTCAGCTTCCTGTCTAAGAAACGTGAAGGCTACAACGACCTCATCAAACAAATCGGCACCAAGAAAGACGGAGAGCAGCATGCCAACGCGGTTAGCGCTAAAAGGCAGAGCGAATTCCTCCGCTCCAAGAGCTGCAACGATGCTATCTCCATTGATGGACAAGCTATTCTTGACTTGGAGCAATCGCCTCGCCAGAAACGTCGCTACAGCTTCAGTGACCGTGTCACAGTGGTCTTTTCCAAGTCCAAAAGCTTTCTGCTGGGCACAGAAGGTGGTCCACTCCTGAATGATATGCAGGTAGAGGGTGAGCTGGACACAGCCATTGATAGAATGTATGAGAATCAGTTGGATAAAGAAGCAGGAGAGGAACACCGCAACCTCAGGCCTGGGGGCTGCCGTCCCGGCCGTCACATTTGGGACTCCCACGAGTATCAGCCTGTTATTTTTCAAAATGCCAACATCACCTTTATTGATGAAGAGAACCTGCTGAACAACAGCCTGGTAGATGAGGACGAAGATGAAGACATCAAGATCAAGCTCTCGACCTCGGATGAAAACGGCGAGTCTGAAACTGATTCCAAGGAGGAGCAGTCCTCGGAATCAGAGGGATCTGTGTTCACAGACAGAGCCAATCAGTGTCATTCCTACGAGCAGCTGGTAGAAGAGTATTCCAAGGAAAATAACACTGATACCTGAAGCATTAACTCATTAGTGTTTTTGTGGTTTTTCTTTCTTGCATTCATGTAATTATGGACATTTTTGCCAAAATTGAAGACATTTGTGCGTCCAATGTGATCAAGGAAATTTTTTGCAATCAATTTCGCAATATTTTTGCCTCATGAGTTTGGCGGATAGAGATTGTGAAATGCATCTCAGTCAGTATTAAGCTGAGTAGAAGCTGTAGGTTTGAAATTGATGAGAAAAGAACAAGAAACACACTTACTCCACTACACCAAATTATTGGGACATGGCCAAAATGTATTCCAGTCTAAATTCAATGAATGATTTCTGGAAGGTTCAAATGTATGATTGCTCGATAGCCCTGGACCTTTTTTGTGGGGTTTTTTTCTAGTTTTTGTTTGAGTTCTAATTTATTAAATTATGTGGTTAAACTTAACTCGTACTGACGAGCCAAATCAGTTGCAAACTGGTTCACGGAATAATGGACAGCGAGGTGATTCCTTTAAGAATTGCTCCTGGTTCTCACTTTTTATTCACCATATTGGTGCTTTTAATCAACATAATGAAGGACAAACACATCCCAACTGCATTATGTTTTGAACCATTTTTACAGGTTTTGGCTTTTTCATCCCTTGATCTCCTGGTGTAATTAACAGTCTCTGTGATCATAAAGTCTGAAAGCCTCTGAGGCGGGTCAAGCTTTGCTGTGTCTTTTAAGGTCCCTAATATTTACAGCTTTTATTGTATTTGTCACTGTGTGAATGCAGCCAGTCAGTTTCAAAGTCCCTGTCTGTGGACAGCATATTGCACTACTCTGATTCAGTCTGAGCCATTGTCTTTCTTTCTTTTTTCTTTCTTTCTTTCTTTCTTTCTTTCTTTCTTTCTTTCTTTCTTTCTTTCTTTCTTTCTTTCTTTCTTTCTTTTTCATCCTCATCTACATCTTATTCTTCGCCAGTGTCTTATGAATCTAATACTTGTTGTTTTTCATCTTCGTCTTATACCATTTAGTCATCTTCTTTTCATTTTTATTGAGCTAATTGGATTGTATTGGCAATAATTTAAAGATAGCCCTGGATTTTTTCGTAGTCAGACAATATTGTAGGCTCAGACCCGCTCTGGCTCATTTAGCATAAACGAGATTAAACCGTGGGGTTTTATATTTGTGCTTAAGTTATACAAAGCTTTGTGAATGAAGAAGCCTTTTGTTTTTTAAATACTGTGCGGTTTCTATCAGCCACTCTTTGACCTGCCAATCCTAAAATGATGTCTCCGTTGTCCCATATACGTAACGCAATCTGGTTATTCTAGTTCTGAGGTGTCGTCTAAGAAATAAACTGTCAGTAACAGTAGGCTAGTGTATAGGATGTTATTTAGTCTAATTTGCAAAGTATCATACACAGAACCGAACTGATGCAAGGTCATGTTTTTTCCAGCAAAGGTTATGTGAAGAAGTTTGTTGGCTTATTTTGTCTGAATTTAGTGTTTGTTATCATTGGATGGAGCAAATATTTATATGCTTGGTCTAGACGTGTCTATAACAAGGACAGCCAAGCACTAATAAGCCTTGCAAAAATATAGTGAGACTATAATACGCAAAACTCAAAAACTGTATTAATTACTTCGTTATTAATAATTAATATTCGGTTTAAGGTAATAAGTGTTTTAACATATAGAAGTATAACATGGTGAGACATAATTCATTACACCGTAACCGCCTGCTTCTCTCATCTGCATCTCTTCTGTCTCATGTGTTGAATGTAGGGTTAGACATGTAACAGTTTTGAGTAATGCCAATCTCGATACTGTGGCCACAAGAATGTGTGAGGCAAAATGTGGATATCCTGCTTGTAATTCCCTCGTCTGGGGAGTGTGTCTCTCACAGCTTCTTGCGTCACGGTGCTCGGCAGCACCAGTGTGAAAGAAACAGCTTCCCGAGTGAGTTTCCTGCCATAGATAAATTGTGGTGCACATCTCGAAGTCAATTTGTCCCAATTCTTTTCCTGTTCCAAAATTCTTTCTGTTTTCTAATGGTCTGGATGAATCTAATTATTTTTGTGTTCGTGCACTGCCTCACTGTGTTAATCTGTCATAAATGCACTTGCTGCCTGGATATTAATTGTTTATACGCCAAAGCCTGTAATAGCCAGCGTTCTGTGGATGTGTATTTAAGCACAGTAGTCCTCTGGTTAACAGTAGTATGATTGTATGATCTCACATCCACTTGGGCTTGTTTGGATTCATTATCGGTGTTTTTTTCTTTTTCCGACGCTGTGCTCAGATGTATTAATAAAGCAGAATTGTTCCAAGAAGTGCCCGCAAACATCCTGAACAAAAATAGAACCTCTAAGTCGCCCAGATAGTTGGTGAGGACTTGGTCTCGCCCTGAGATTACGGTGTATTGTATGTAAACACTGGCTAACTGTTCGACTGTAGCCACCACTTTGTTCAGGCCATAACCTTGTAGCCTTGCAATCTGTGTTTACTTTTCCTGCACTCAAAGTGACACAAGTGGCCATAAACTTTACGCAGTTGACCGAGGTTAAAAAGTGACCGCTTGAGTGTGTTTCCCTGATGCCAGACAGGAATGTTCGAATAATAACTTTCCGGTCATATCATTTACAATTTGTGATAGTGTAAATGGATATTTAGTGAATTCATTAATGCCTATTTTGTAATTAATGCAGGTGGTGTAATTTGCTAACCTTTTCTCATTGGTGCCTTATCATCTTATCTCAAACCACTTCATAAAGATGATAAACTGAAAAAAATTGCCAAGGAAATATCTTTCCTATAAATCCTCTATGATCTGGTACTGTAGATGGTTGCCTTGTGTTTCATGCACAAAAAAACTCGACTGAGGTCAGACAAAAAGCCTTGTTTTTGGATTCTGAGGTACTTCTGTGCCTTCTGAAGGATTTGCTGATTTAACTCGCCATGTTATTATTTCCCTGATTTGTATTATGCACACTCCAGTATGTTGTAAAAAGTCTTGTTTTAATGTGAAATTTTTGCTTAATTTTATTAGTTTTTTTTTTTTTTTTTTTAGAAATAAAGATTTAAGAATACACTCTTGTGTGATTTAATTTGGTCTTTTTGAGTGCACGTAAACTATACTGAAAATGTTTATGGACGCCTGATCATAAGATTTGTATGTGCTTTTTGAACATCCAATTATATATTTAGTCACGATTTGCTATTATACCCTCCTCTCTTCTGGGAAGATATTCCACTAGATTTTTCAGCATCCATGTGGAAATTTGTGCTCTTTGAGGTAAGAGCTGTATAGCAGGCCACTCACAATCTTCCACTCTTTATCTTTATAGAGCTGGCTTTGTGCACAGGGGCATTGTCATGCGGAACAGGTTTGGGTCTTCTAGTTCAAGTGAAGGAAAATGTAATGCTCCCACATACAATTGTGTGTTTTCAACTTTGTGGTAACAGATTGGGTAAGAACCCCATATGGCTGGAAAAGTCAGGTTTCCCACTAATTTTACTATATATATATATATATATATATATATATATATATATATATATATATATATATATATATATATATATATATATATATATATATATTACAGTGTAATTTAATAAGTGTGAGGTGTTAAAAAAAAATGATGACAGTGTGTCACGTCAAGATCATGTGATCTTATTTAAGCCATTAAGAGGTTATGTAAAATGGAACCAAACGCATTTGCGTGAAACATAAAACCCAGAGCGGTGAAGGAAGCGGTGCTATGGGAGGTCACAGTTTCAACCTGGTGGATCTGGGAGCCTGTGGCAGTAACTGAAAACCATCACGGACTATAATAACCTACTCTCCAGAACGGGGAATGCGGAAGCTTCTCTGGCAGATGAACTAAATACTTTTTATGCTCGTTTCGAGAGTGCAGCTAACAGCGCTAATGGCACAAACAGCATGCACGCGGAGAAAGCTGGAGAGGTAAACACGTTCACCATCTCTGAGCATGACGTGAGTAGGGCATTCAGGAGAGTGAATACCAGGAAGGCAGCAGGACCAGATGGCATCACAGGTCAGGTACTGAAAGCCTGTGCTGACCAGCTAGCACCGGTGTTTACCGAGATATTTAACCTCTCCCAGGAACAGTATGTAGTCCCCTAATGCTTCAAACAGTTCACCATTTACCTGTCCTGAAAAAAGAAAAACAGCCTGCCTGCTTCAATGATTACTGCTCTGTAGCCCTGACCTCAGTAGTGATGAAGTTGTTCTTCATACCTCATCCTCCCTTACCCTCAGCACTAAAGCTCCTCAGAGTTGTGTTCTGAGTTCCCTGCTTTACTCACTGCACACACATGACTGTGTGGCCACTTATAACTCCACCACCATCATCAAGTTTGCTGATGACACTGTTGTGGTGGGCCTGACCTCCAACAACGATGAGACGGCCTCCTTAAAGGCGATTAAAGACCTGGAGAGATAAAAAAACAAAAAACAATCTTCTGCTGAATGTGTGCAAAACTAAAGAGTTAATAGTGGACTTCTTCGAAGTTTTATGAAGCAGAAGCTGTCATACCAACTGCTAAAGATCAACAGGACTCCAGGAAAAGAGTGGACAGGTTCCGGTACCTAGGTGTTCAATCACACAGGACCGGTCTTGGTCCAGTCACATCAACACCCTGGTGAAGAAGGCCTGGCAACATCTCTACCATCTGAGATGCCTAAGGGACTTTAAACTATCCTCTCAGGTGGTAAGGACTTTCTACACATGCACCAATGAGCGTTTCACTGGTTGACAGGCGAGCCCTCCAGATGGTAGTGTGTTTAGCTAAACATACCATCTGCACCAAGCTCCCTGACCTGCAGGACATCTACTACAGCAAGAGGTGCTGGACCAGGGCCAGGAACATAGTGAAAGACCTCAGCCATCCAACAAAAAGACTCTGTTCTCTGTTCTGATCCTTGAAGGCAAACACAGAAGAGGAGCTTCTTCCCGCAGGCCATTTGGAGGGTAAACTAGGAAAACACCTAGCACCTGGACTTTCTCAAACTGGACTGGTCTTTTTCTCCCTTTGCACACATTTTTTTGCACAATTGCACAACTGACACTTTGAGACTGGACTGGAACAACACAGTGTTACTTTAAATTAGCACATGGACACTTTTGCGACTATCGCACTAGGACACTATAAAACTGGACTTCTGTCATTATCTATGGCATATTCATCCCTTCCTGCCTAATTTGTATGTGTGTGTGTGTGTGTGTGTGTGTGTGTGTGTGTGTATATATATATATATATATATATATATATATATATATATATATATATATATATAAATTTTATTCCTATTTTAATACTTGGTTATATGCTATTCTTTTATCATACTTTTATACTTTTTAGAGTTAACATTTTTACTTTTTTCTTTTATTTTTAAATTCTATTTCCATTTACATGTTAGACAGTCGTAAAAAGCATTTCACTGCATGTCGTACTCTGTATTAATGTGTATGTGACATACATTTTGAATTAGTATTTTACACTGTATGTAGTCTTGTTTGCATGTCCTCTATATTATATCATGTACAGTAGTCTATTAGCATCTGCTTGGTTTAAAATATCCAATATTGTCCTCTTATCACTTACAGTACAGTGCACAGCTGGAAGAAACCCTTCAGCAAATTTGCACTCTAAATGTTTACTTTTCTGACACATTCCTCCTGCACTGAAATGCTAGAGATTAGAGCCTACATACCAGCAGTACAGCCCTTAGGCTAACTGGACATATTCGAATGTGGTCAAGTGAGAAATCAACATATAATTCTGCCTGGACAATGTATACACTCTGCTGAGCCCTTAAGCCCATAAGATTGCATAACCTTGCAAAATAGGTGTGGGTTTATGTTTAAACCCGAACCATTTACACTCTGCTTACGGTGGCATGAAACCTGTTTTAAAGGCAGGAGGTCAAAGTGGCTCTTGTACAACACTGTGTAATCAAATGTCTGTTGAAAACTACAAAGCATATCACCACACACACACACACACACACACACACACCGTATGCTGAGCTGGTGTGCATACTAGCTTGAAATAAAATCTAGTTCATGGACGATGCCCAGCTAGAGCATGAGACAAGTGCTGACACATGCTCTAGTCACAAGACTAAAACTGACTTGCTGACTTGTCTGTATGCAATGAGGGCAAAAAGTTCAGCAGTAAGTGAGAGCAGTTCCAGGATGTAATCACATGTGTTGGCAAAGACATTTTATAATAATAATAGTAATAAAAAAATGAAAACTGTTTTAAGTCTTAAATCTTTTAGGTTAAGATTATAATTGTATACTTAATATTTAAATCCTGTTTTTTTTTTTTTTTATCTTTTTAAATCCTATTTGTAGAAAAAAAAATTGTTTTACACATAATTCCAAATCCGCAAAACTCTATATGAACCATTTACGTACAATCTCTGTCAAATGTATGGAAACGCCAATTAATTGATCATTTTTGGGAAACAAATACATGTTACTTTTGTTTATATGCAACAAACTAGGTAGATTAACAGTATGAAGATTTGCCTTGACCAAACACATTTTTTAGTATTCAGACATTGCACTCCATGCTATCCATTCACAGTGAAACACACAAATTTTGGCCATTATGGTGGTAGTAGATTAAATACACTTAATTGCACAAAATCCGGTGTTGCCTTAAGATTTTGAGACAAAATCCAGGTTTTTTCTTTCCACAATTAATTGCTTTGCTCATTAAGAATATAAACCCCTGTCCAGACTTCTGTGGATCTGCTTCAGGACAGTGTCTATTGTTAAACGTGTTATATAACTAAATCAAATTAAATTAAAAAAGTGTAAAAAATAATAATTAAAAAATAGTCATGGTCAGGCATTTTCAATGACATTCCTTCAGTTTTTAAGATTCAAAACTACTTGAACAAAAGAACAAGTAAATTGAAAGACAAGATCTTAATGTGCTCAACAGAATCAGTAAAGATGATCTCATTGAGCCCAGTGATGATCATGTTCATCATCATCAGCGCTTTAAGCAATGGACAGCTTTACAGAAATAAATAGACTAATAGTATACATTTCAGTTCTATAAATTAGTCCCTGTACATTTTATCCTTAATGACCAAGTCAGAGGTGAAAAGTTTCTGAGATGGTATGAAGAAAAAGGAAACCCATCTTCATCTGGGTGACACTGAATATCAATTCATTATAGCTTCATCATTGCTAAGGTGATGTTCATTGTTCACTGTAGCAAACGCAAACAACGTTTAAATTGCTTGCTTATATAAAGTATATTCCAAATGCATCTTTTATCAATTATAGTCCAAATCCATCTTTAAAGTTTAAGGATTACTGGTATCTCAGGAGCATGTGTAGATAGAGATATATATAAAGAGAGAGAAACATAGATTATTAGGTATGCTTTTTGTCACGTAATGATTAAGGACAATGTACAGTGTGATCAGAGTGCAGCAGGAACTCCAGCAAGACTACTCATGAGTTAAGACCTAGAAAGAAACACATAAGACATACTGCCCTAAGACATACAGTAATACCACTCCACCGTCAATAAACCTGGGTAAATCCATAGACTGACACCTTAACCACCATTGCAAACATATAACACAGGAAATACCCTTCCTACACACAGCAATATTTAGAACATTCAGTTTGTTGTCAAAAATAGGTCAAAGTATTATTTTCGACCATTACAGCAAAGGAACTGTTTTCCTTCTGTGACCTTAGTACAGCCTGAAATATACCAGTGTGATCCAGAGCTCTGGTAAATTCATTATCAAACAAAGCAAACACAGTCTAAATTAGCTCTTCTGGTTTTTCTTTCTCCTCTGGGAGTAGCTCGTGACACGCTGTCTGTGGAAACGCTCACTCAAAACATCCCCCTTGGCACACAGAAACACCAACTTACACCAAGCTCCCTTTCCTATATACAGTAGTAACACAGGATGAAGGGAACACAGCTGGACCTACAGCTTGCGTCTTTCCCTCGCATCTCAGGAGAACCTGTCGTCTCACAAAAGGCTCTCTGTGACACCAATTGTTTCCTGAGATTCAGAGGCCGACCTTTCCGAACTGGAAATGGTTGGACACCCCTGGTTAGAAGCTCAGAGACCTTGAGAAGACATTGCAGTGAGCCACGATGCTGTTTACGACTGCAGACAGAACAATGGCAGGAGCTGCAGCTTCCATCGCGTATAAGCATTGTACGAAGCGGAAGAAGTTGATCTGAATCTGCCAAGGCTACGACACAAGTGCTTTTCCTCAGATATGCTGTGAGAAAATCCATCACAGTTATTCTAAATTAGTCAAATATTTATTTTAGTAGTTTGCAACACAGTGATTTGCTACATAGACCCCAAAGTCCTGCTATATCATTATATTATTTAACAATTAACACTGGATTTCGATAGATAGATAGATAGATAGATAGATAGATAGATAGATAGATAGATAGATAGATAGATAGATAGATAGATAGATAGATAGATAGATAGATAGATAGATAGAATGAATATTATTTATTGTTATTATAACTTACAGCATGAAATCCTGTTTTCACAACTCTCTCTGGTGCAGCCGAACATTAGAAACACAATAGCACAGCGTAAGAGACAGGATGGTCCAGTAAACAATGAAGACAATACACACTAAACGTATAACTGCAAGGTAGTTTATACAGTGCAAAAAATACCATAACAAATATAAACAGTATAAACAGTAGTTTTGCAAGTAGAGGTAAAGGTATTCAATTTAATAGTGTACAGTCAGTACTGCACAATAAAGTCCTGATGTATAATACATATAAACATATAAAGAATCTAGATTGAATAATCAAAACAATGAATGCATTTCTTTATTAGGAGGCAAACGTGTGTGTGTGTGTGTGTGTGTGTGTGTGTGTGTGTGTGTGTGTGTGTGTTCAAATAATGCACATTTAATTGCAGTGATCGTTGCAGATTTGACAATTAAAAATTCAGATTAGAAGTGATGAAGCAGTGCCTGGTGTCCAATTGTAATAGAGTTTGTTATGATATGATGCCCCCTTGTGGACAATAATCACAGGAAACCTGTTCAGTACAACACATCTGTTTTAGCTCATAAAACGTCAATTTCTTAAAAAAAAAAAAAATTAATATATAAATAAATACTCTGCCATTTATTGTCATTTAGCATCTTGAAAAAAAAACACGTGAGATTATTCACTATTTGCCCTTAGTTCCAACCTAAGTAGGGCTAGTTATTTTAAAAGTAAGCTTTTTTTGCATCTTGCACCGCAATAATAATTTGTCCAATATTTTTTTTCCTCCAATATGTTGCAGATGATCCAATAGACACCTTTTTTGAATTGATTATCTAAGTGGATCTGTTAATACGTGGCTCTAAGTAATTGATCAGTTGTGTGCAAAACCCTCAAAACTTTCTAGGACAAACGTGAGACTTGGTGTTTTAAAGAAACTAAACTTTAGACATGATGTGTCAGACATCATAATACTTTTCCGATGTCAAGTGACCAGAAAAGAACAGATATTTTACAATAATCCAGGTTTGTGTACTGTACTTCTATTATTTATTCACTCTTTCACCACTAGAGGCCAGAGTTTAGCATGTAGTTTCTGTTTTTACTCGGTTTAAGGACAATTATGCTTTTATTCTTCACTCGTTGCAAACAGAGAACATTGTACATTATTTTTCCAGGCGCTTAATTGATAATGTAAACAGCGGCGTGTAAACGTGCAGAACCAACACTAAACCACCGTAACCATCTTCGTGTCTGTTTCCTCAACAAAAAATTATGTTTTTTAAAAAACATAAGCCTAGAGCTGATATAAGCAAAAGATACAGGCTGGCAATAAACAGAAGAAAATGTGCTTGATGTAATAACATGGTCATGGTTTGTGGCTTGGGTCATTTATATTGTATTTATTACATTTTAATGATAAAATGTAGATGTTATTGTTTTATACATGCACGGTTTACTTGTGCAACAGAGCTACAATTATGTAAAAAATATATTAAACTTCTGTGTTTAATATACTGTAACCCTAAATTCACTACTGAAGATATTCACTGCCCATATCACTACTGAAGATATTCACTGCACACACTTGATATTTAGCTAAACTGCATTTAGTTGATTAGTACCTGTACTGTGCAGTGACAATAGATTTTTTTCCACACTATATGGACAAAAGTATTGGGACACCTGACTATACTTTTACTAAGATTACAATGGCTTAAATGATTGAAAAAAGATTAAATGAGCATAATTATTAACAAACACACTTCAAAATCTAGTGAAACATTTACCCAGAAGAGTGGGGGTTATTATAACAGCAAATGGGGATTAAATGTCGAACGGATATTTGAAAAGCACATAATGAATCTAATGGTTAGAGCCTTTCTTCTATCTAGCTGTCCTGTACATATATATATATATATATATATATATATATATATATATATATATATATATATATATATATAGAGTGCTGTATTAACATATTACTCCATTTTATAATTACTAATTTTTTTTTATTAATAAATTAATTATTTTAACATAAAACTCTCTCTCTCTCTCTCTCTCTCTCTCTCTCTCTCTCTCTCTCTCTCTATATATATATATATATATATATATATATATATATATATATATATATATATATATATACAATTACGATTAATCGCATGATGAGTGCCATGACTTCACTCATGATTAATCGCAACTTGAATGCACATTTTTATCTGTTTTAAATGTACCTTAAATTAACAATAAGTTATTGATACTCTAATCAACATGGGCATAGACAAATATTATGCAAATGTATGTTTATTATTAGTAAAGTTATTAGTATTATTAGTATTCTTGTAAATGTTTTAAAGTAATTATGGTGTTTTAAATTATGTAAATCATCAGGACACCAAATGGAACTTTTGCTATGTTTCCACACAGACGGTTTTAATTGCCGGACCTGTGCATCATGGTGGATTTGGCGCATCAGTAAAACAAATGCTTCATGATAGAATGATAGTGATAACAATAGAAATGACAAAAGCTTCGATTGTGATTCTTTAATCAAGAACTTAAAATAAAATACCCCAAAATACAAAAATAAAATAAAATCAGACTAACCATCACTCATAAGATTTATCATCACTTGTTATTTTTTTGACCCTCTGGTTGGGAAAAGTGTTTGGAAAGCATGATAAAGGTCAGCACTGTTTGGAATGTGGGAACTACAAGTGTGTAGTCTGGGTCAGAATTGTTTGAGATTTCAATAAACTTAAGTTTGGGATGTTGCAACAAGTCAGTGTTATAAATTGATTCCATGTAATTTAAGTTACAAATGCGTATTGTATGTAATATGTGTACTTTATTTATTAATTTTTAATAATATATGTAAATTCATTTTAACATTAATAACAATGCACTAGTGTTTCATCCTTTCAGTTAATGTAATAGCAGGTTACTGTCAAATATCGAGCAAATACAGTTTGGGTGGGCTTTTCTTTCTTTGTAATCACCTGACACACCTATCACTGACAGTCTTCATCAATCTACAGTCTGGTGATTATTATTGCTGTTGTCTTAAAACTATAAAAAGGATGTGCTAAATAACGGCATATCAACTAAAATAACCACTTAACCACTAAAATGCCACTTGCACCAACATTTCTTTATTTCTTTCTCAAAACAGTCTAAAACTGGAAATTGGGAACTGGTTGCTCAGTAGGTTAAGCTTAGGTTACTAATAAGAATGTTGAGGTTCATGACCCAGCACCGCCAAGCTACCACTGTTGGGGCCCTTGAGCAAGCCCCTTAACCCTCTGTTAACCATGGGCCAACCTTGTAGACTGGAAGTAATACGGTCTTTCATCAGTTCAAATATATTCTAGATGATTTACATATTGCCCAGTTCTATCACACACTTTGTATTCCTCACTCATGCCCTATCTTCTAGCATTCCTAGACTGGTCCCACCTTTTCCCAGGGTACTGGTCTTGTACCAATATGGTGGAATGAACTTTCCCTAGATGTCCAGACAGCTGAGTCACTGGCTGTTTTAAAATGATGACTAAATACTTATCTCCTTATTGAAAATATCATTTTTTCATTTTTATTTTCTTCATTCTTGTGCTGTCTGTGTGTTTTTCATAACATACTCTCCCCCAAAAAGTTTTTTTTTCTTCAAAGTATTTCTAGTCTGTGATCTAGTGAACCTGTATCAGGATGTACTTATTGACAGACTTCAAAACACTCTGTAATTCATTCTGGACAAGGGCATCTGCCAAATGCATTAAATATATAAACATCTTGGACTATTAAAGGACTCTTTTGTGGAGAGCCATAAACAAGAATCAAACTACAGTACATTCATTTAATTAAGTACTTTTTAAAGTATTTCTAGATGCTTGTTTTTCAATGCACTACATTCAGACCAAAATATCCTATTTTTAAAACATTACTTTTACAGTGCTCAGTGCTTTACATACAGTTGAATCTCATAAGGTTTCATCTGGATTGCAACCTTTTTCTTTCTCTGATACATCTAATGTTCATTTGTATTATCATTTCAGAGGCTGCTTTTTCAGTATTTCCATTTGGGGAGAATTTTACTTTAACTTCATTACATTTAAAGGTAAATATCTTACTGTCTTATTAGCAACATTTTGTAAAATCAGTTGTTACTCTGTTTTAATTGCATCTTGTTGGTAGCTACTTATCACCAACATACAGTACAGCGTCAGTCCAACAGCAAGAAGAACATTTAGAGAGGAATAAATGACGGAGAAACTCTTGACTCGAACTCATGGCCTAATTTACGTGATTTTTTTAAGTGGATGAAAAGACGGTTTTGGGCTTATGATAATTTAAAAAGAAATCTATCAGTGTTTGACTCATTCTATTAATAAATCTGAGTGCTGAGAGAACATTATAGCCATAATAATTCGTATTTCTTTGGATTCATATATTTAAAGACGAATACTTTTTGTAGTGAATGTTTAAAGGGACACTTTTACTTTTACCAAAGTAATATTTTACCCACTGTGTCCTGAATTTAACTGAAGTGCATGGTTTGTGTACTTTGTCCATTACATTAAATAGACAAAAATATAAAGAATTGTTTTTGCACAAGTCTTTTCAGAATTAACATTATAAAAGTAGTCAATTTGAATATGGAAATCGTTTATTTATGTTCTGTTTTGCAGACAGAAACTCACATCAAGGGCATGGACAGGGTACCAAAATAATCTGCAATATGAATTCAAATTCAATTTTATTTTATTTCTTACATAATTAAGAGCTATTAAATTACTTATTATATAACTTTAGGTTCTACAATTATGAACACTTCAAAGCATCACTGTTTGCTCTTTAACTCTAAAAGAAATGAAAGTCGAAGTCTTTTAATCACATTGCGGGTTAATGTAGGTAACTAGATTTTTGCACTTCTTGCCAAATCTGGTCGTTTCCTGCAATCAGTTCTTGCACATGACCCCTTTTTTTTATTTGTTATTGCTCTGTTGGATTTTGCCCTTTGATTAATGTCTGTCTGGATAATCAGTGCCTTGAATTCCTGCCTAGTTTATAAATGTTTTGGATTTTTGTTGCTATTTTGTAACTGCCCCAGGACCTAATGTCTAAACATTCTCTGAAGTCTCTGTGGTTAAAGTTATGATCACTGTAAGACTGTACAATTCATCTAATTGAATTCTGATTCATACGAATGTTTCACAAAATATATGTTAATATAATATAATGCAAAATAATCCACATTGAAACAGATAACCTGATGTCAATTCCAAAAATTAAACTATATATATTTACCTGGTGCCTAGCCCTGTTACCCTATACACTAAAATATGAGTTAAAGTGATGTTATACTTAAAATATTCTGTATATATATATATATATATATATATATATATATATATATATATATATATATATATATATTACTTTCTCCTCCACATTTTAAACTGGGCAGAGCCTTTATATTTATTTGTTGCACATATTTATGCATGTATTTATTAGCTGCACATATATTTACATATATTAATTTATGCACTTGTCAATTATTTACTATTTAATTGCTACTATTTGCACTTTTGTAGATGCTAAACTGCAGTTCATTACTGTGTACCTGAACAATGCAATGTCAATAAAGCTGTCTGTCTGTCTGTCTGTCTGTCTGTCTGTCTGTCTGTCTGTCTGTCTGTCTGTCTATCTATCTATCTATCTATCTATCTATCTATCTATCTATCTATCTATCTATCTATCTATCTATCTATGGGTCAGTCAGTGTTGAACATGTGTTTACTAATGCATTAAATAAATAAAATCTATCGACTGTCTATACACGTGGCCGCAAGAAAAATATGATGAAACAGCAAATAAGGCGGAACCACTATCGACTATCGAGGGCGGTCGACGTCACTTGAAACTCAGACCAATCGGAAAATAGGCGTGAGAGAACGCTGGAATCTTATTGGTTTAAAGTTCTTCCTGTGATTTCGCTTCCGTATATAAATAATTTAACCAGCGAGACAGTGCGGTATCTTAGGGGGCGCCTGCGTTCGGAGGAAAAGGATTAATACATTAAAAATAAAAGGAAAGAAAAGTACAAGTCTGTGAATAAAGCTGATTTGGCATAAATCTGTATAGTACACTAGTGTATAGAGGAAGCATGGTGGACAGTATTTACCGCACGCGCTCTCTCGGCGTGGGCGCCGTCGGCCTGCCGGATCAGTACGCGGACGGGAAAGCGGCGAAAGTGTGGCAGCTGTATATAGGAGACACAAAGAGCCGCACGGAGGAGTACCGCAGCTGGGTGGTGTCTCTGCTCAAACAACAGGGCTGTAAGATGGTGCTGGATGTGGCTTGTGGCACGGGGTAACACACACACACACACACACACACACACACACACACACACACACACAGACTAATGCCTTTCCCCAATCCTGCCTTTGCAGTCCCTCGTCATTTGCATAATAATGCATGGTGCTGACCTTCTCAGCTGTCATGATCTTCTCATAGTGTGTTTGATTAGACAGACAATAAAGGTTCAGTTCAGGAGATCTCAACATACCTCCACGTTTACTCTACGTGTTGTTCATTGAACCAAGTTAAAAATAACACTCCATTGCATGAACAACTAAACTGACCAGTTATATACAAATAGATATATATATAATACTAAAAGGGAAGAAGAAATCCTTTGGTGTCATATATACAGTCAAATACCTTCCTTCATATATCTCAACTTGTCAGGAATTCAGGGTCAGGGCACAGGGTCAGAGCCAGCACAGGGGTTTAGGTCTTGCTGAAAGACCTGACAGTGAACTTGACACCTCATGATCAGTTTCCCAGAGCATTAACCAGTGAAAGTCTGAGAGGTTGGAAGGCTTTCAGCTTGATTTTAGAGATTTTGGTTGTGACCATTTAACCACCAGAGAATCAGTGAGGTGAAGCACAGAGGACGGATGAGGATTTCTGGAATGTGGTCCGAATGCCGATTCTTCCCAAAGCTTTCTGACCTTGATTTTAAGTGGTTTATGCTCTGGGAAACTGCTCATGAGGGGGCAAGTTCACCATCAGGTCCTTGCAGTTCACTCCAACTTTAGTAAACCAGACCTTCATGGAGCTCCATTTAGGCTCTGTTAGTTCCTGTAAATCCTACAGCATACACACACACATCCTGCTCTACAACAGTTTACACGACATAACTTTGGGGAAGGAATGTAAATGTATGTGATGGTTAGGTGGTCATATAATGTTCTAAACAAATGTACAGATAACATGGCTGTGTTTAAGGTAGGTCAACATTACAATGTGGAGATGATCTTCAGGAGATACGCTGATATATCTCGCTAAACACAGTCATGAATTAATAAGCTGGAGCAGGTGCTTTAAATAGGACATTTGCCAAAAGAATTAGTATTTCAGATCTATAGGACCGGAGTTTAGCTCCCTGGTCCACTGGCTAGAAAATGTTCTTTTAACACTATCAGCCAGTGGTTTGTTGACCTTGACAGTGCTATGCCTTATCTCTGAAATGTGGTTAAGCACAGGTGACAAAGTTTGGATTTGCTCTGTTTTATAATGACTCTGAGAAAGCGGATCTCAGTGACTACCGAAGACCACCTTCTCACATGATGAAGAGTATAGAGTTGTGTATTATTTAAATGAAATAAATATTTTTAAAGGGTTCAAGGGTTTTTACACATACTGTAATCTTATTTTATTAAATAATATTGATTCATACATTTCTCTATACCATTGTCACATTTCATAACAATGACACTTGTTTTAACTGTGTTTAATTGTGTAATTGTTTACTGAACACAAATTGCATTGAACCGGAGCAGTTATGGATAAACCATTGCTAGTAATTATTATGCCAAGATTGGGCAGTAAGTTTCTAGTGCAAGACAACCAGCTGGCAAAGATGGAACCATATGGAAGACCCTAGGGAGCTCCTAATTTTAATGTGCGATACATTTTTTTTTTCTTTCTTTTTTTTAAGAATGACAATTTAAAGATTATGCTGTTTTGACTTGCATTGACTATTTCTTAGAAGTGCTCATGTGCAGGAGTGGCTGCTATAAACATGCTATCAGAACTAAGTCATCATTCAGAAATGTACTATTTATTGTGGTTATTAAAAAAAATATATAGAATGATATAAATTGTATAGCACTACCATGAGCAGGCATGTTACACATCATTCATGATAAAGCTTGTATTTTCTACTCTGTTGTCTTTTTTCTTCCCCCCAAAGTGAGTTTGCGGGAGAAACTAAAAAAGAAAGTTGATGAGCTAACATTAAATAATACAGTAAAAGTACAAGGGCCGAAACTGTTTATTGGGATTTGAAGAAAATATGTTTGTAACACAACTTAAAGACTGTCTAAGTATTCTAAACATTTAGAATCAGGTTTATTAGGGAGGCGTGTTGACACACACACATGGAATTTGCTTCCAGCTGTTGTTGACTCTCAAATGTACAGACATAAATAACACTATACATTTAGCTGGGACTAGCCAAGACAAAACAGACAATTCAAGACGAAACCAACTGAGACAATATATACAATACGAGTATTAAATAGGAATACAGAGTATATTAAAGATCAATAATGTACAGAAAGTGTGTGAGTGCATTGTAGTGCAAATAACAGTATTGTGTCACGTAAGATCAATAGTTTACTTTAGAACTTTTGTACAATCTACAGCAGCAGTAGTGTGTGTAACATATACGGATGATGTGATGACTGACTTTTCTGCTAATGCAGTACTTATAGATATGAAGCAGGGAATATAGTTAAGGCCAGTTGTTAATGAAGGTGATTGCCTGGGGAAAGAAACTGTTCCTGTGTCTGGCAGTTTTGGTAAACAAAGTTTTGTAGCAGCTGCCAGAAAGGAGGAGTTGAAAGAGGTTGTGTCCAGGGTTATTTTTCCTGGCTGTTTTTTGGTTCTTGTAAGGTACAAGTCCTGGAGAGTGGGCAGGGGTGCACCAATGATTTTTTTTTTCTGCTGCCTGTTCTTGTCCTGTTTTATTGCTGCTCCAAATCAGATGGTGATGAATGTGCACAGGACAGATTCAATAACTGCAGTGTAGAACTGTATCAACAGCTCCTGTAGCAGGCCATACTTCATTAAGTGGCATAGAAAGTACATCCTCTGCTGGGCCTTTTTGAGAATGGAGTTTGTTTGATTCCCATTTCAGGTCTTGGGAAATGGTAGTTCCCAAAGACTTGATGGTCTTAGTTTGTAGTGTGTTTAGCTCTAGGTTGTGCTGACTGTACTATAGCACCAGACGTTTCACCTCCTGCTGATATCCAGACTCATCGCCATCTTGGATGAGTCCAATAAATGTAGTATCATCTGCAAGTTTTATGAGTTTAACAGTTGGATCAATGGATGTGCAGTTGTTAGTATAGAGGGAGAATAGCAATGGGGAAAGGACACATCCCTGAGGAGCGCCAGTGCTGACTGCCCGAATACTGGCGGTAACCCCGCCCAGACTCACCTGATGTTACCTGCCTGTCAGGAAGCTGGTGATCCACTGACAGATGGCAGGGGGTATAGTGAGCTTTAGGAGTTTGGAGTGGAGAATTTCTGGAATTATTGTATTGAAAGCTGAACTGAACGACAAACAGAATCCAGGCACATGTCTCTGACCAGTTAAGGTGTTGCAGAATGTAGTGCAGCCTCACGTTATTGCATCATCCATCTATCTGTTTGCTCAGTAGGCAAACTGTAGGGGATCCAGCAGCTGTTCTGTAAAATCTTTTTATTAAACATTGATAAGATGAGAAATTATCAAATGTTTCCTTCCACCACCAGCTGCCACTGTATGTGCAGATATGTTCTATTCAAGATATGAACATTGGCAATGAACTTGTCATTCATTTAGAACTGATTACAATTTGTTCGCATGACACTTTCTGTGGGTCGAGTTCCTAAGCTCAGAAATCGTCTTCTCAGCTATGTAATCAGGCAGCCTACACTTTTAACTTAAAAAGAACACAGGATATAATAATCGATATTTGGTGTGCTGTCGCTTTGGCCTGAATGTCGACTAATTAATGATCTAGTCAGGCACTGATGCAATGGGGTTGACTAAAAGATTTACAGCAAAAAAAAAAGATGTCATGAAATTAAAGTTCTTTTAAGAAATAACCATGTCTTTAAAATCAAAATTTCATTATTTTATTAACAAAAAATGGAATTATCAAACCTTCATTTAAAAAGCCATTTGAAATAAAAATGGTACTGATTAAAATTCATTGCAAAGGTGTTCATTAGGGTTGAGGTCAGATCTTTATGGCAGGCCATTCAAGATCTTCTACTCCATCTCATGTAATTCATATCTTCATGGAGCTAGTTTTGTGCACAGGGGCATTTTGATGCAGGTTTGGGTGTTCTAGATCGATTAAAGGGACAAAGATTTCCTGTACAAACATGAGCATCCAGCTTTGTGTTAACACTTTGAGGAAGAATACATATACACATATGGCGTCAAGCGTCTCGATACATTTGCTCACATAGTGTGTACTTAATACATGAAAAATAAATGTGACCAATTATAATGCAATTAGAGCACATATTACGTTTTACTACAATTAGGAAGAAGAATGGATCACCAGATCATGTTTTTCATCCACAATTGTTAGATTTAATATTTTAAAGCGTTTGTGAAACATTCATTCATGTTTTAAATAAAGAAAAGCTAAAATCTGTTAAACCCTTGATTCATAAGAATTTCCCGTCAAACCTAACGTTAAAACTTCACTTTACAGTGTGTTGCAACATACCGACACTGGAGACTCCTTCCAAAATAAACATGTCCTGACTGGAAAATCACCTTCTGGAAAGGAACTACTGTAACTTCCATCGGATTTAGAATTTCAAGCGTGCTGTAGAAAAGATTGATTGTTTTATATTAAGTTAGTTGTACTCGTGACCTTTTTTCCCCCAAAACTTTGCAAGGCTTCAATCAACCAAAGACAAACGTGTTCACGGATTCTTTTCAAACCATATAATAATATAAACACCAGGATGAATATGAAATATAAAACAGACTTTCAGATTAAAAACAAACAGCAAGTGATGCATTTAAATCGGTGCATTTCCTTTACTTTTTTTATGCCATCATGGAAAGTGGTACCGTTTTCAATATTATCAGTACAAGTCTGTACAAGTCCTACAAGACTTAGTAAAATTCTAAGTCTGTTCTAAAAATATTACACAATTAGCCTGCTTTACATGCAAGGGAGTTTTTCCTTGCCACAGTCGCCATGGCTTTCTTATCAGGGATTAATGCACACCATTCCCCTTAACTCTTAAAATTTTGTAAAGCTGCTTTGAGACAATGTCTGTTGTAAAAAGCGCTATAGAAATAAACTTGTTTTTGATATTTATGTTCTAAAAAGCATAAGGAGGCTAACCTGACCTAATAATAACCCGTACTCATGCATAAAGCAGCTGACTAAACAGCAGTGTACAAAACATACACTATTTTCTCATCACACCATACTCCGCTCACCCACATACATACAGTACATACATGCATACATACATACATACATACGTCTGCAAACCTCTCATTCGCACCATCACTACTGCTTCTGAATCAGGAAAAGCTTTCACAGTGCAAAAAGACTCAAGTTCAGACAGTGTATACCGACTCATTCCTAACATAACGCGTATTGCAAAGTGTGCAAATGCTTAAGAGGGGATATGGTGTGAAATTAATTTTACATTAGAAATTTGCTTGTAAAATTCTCTTCTGCGGAAATCTGTAAGTGCTTTTTATCGATACTACCTCGAACATAGATGAACAAAGAAAATACATAAAAAAAGGATAAACTGCTGTACTGGATAACTGTAGGGTGACTCTCAGTGATCATTAATTAAGATAGAGCTAGATAGAAGCATACATACTGTTTAGACAATATATATATATTTTTTTTTTCCTTTTCCTGCCATTTGTGGTTCTTCCACAAACATAAATGTTAACTAATTATCAAAGAATTAATTCTACCTTGATTTAAACTAGGAGACCCAAACCGATTCCAGCATAATGTCCTGTTGCACAAAGCCAGCTCCATGAAGATGTTGTTTACATGGTTGGAAGTGTGGAAGATCTTGAGTGACCTGCTATTAAGCTTTGATCTCATCCCTATTTGGATGAATTGGAACACTGACTGCACCCCAGGCCTCCTCTTCTTCATTAATGCCGTTGTGGCTGAATGAGCACAAATCTTGACAAACACACTCTAAAATCTAGTGGAACATCTTCCCAGAAGAGTGGAGGTTATTACAACAGTAAATGGCAACTAAATGTGGAATGAAGTGTTCAGAAAGCACATACAAATCTTATGGTCAGGTGACGACAAACCTTTTTCCCTACAGAGTTGCAATCAACTATCTATAGATACAGGTCACTGCTTAAAGCTCTGTATATTAATATACTTGGTGAGGAATAGGATGTTATTAAGCAAAACTGAAGACACATCAGGTTTTTTTTTTCATTGAAAAAGTCACAAATTCAAAATGAGTTTAATTAACAGTTTGATAGACATTTTTGTCCACAGTGTTTATTTGATACCATACGAGTTTAAGCAATGAACATACTACAATTGCCTTCACAGCATTATTGCTATATTCCACATTGCATGTCTGCAGCTTTGCATGTTGAACCCTTCCTGGAATCAGCTGATCTTCACTTAACAAAAACAAAACAAGTGGTTCAATATTCATACTGATGGGTAAGGCGGTTTATTCAACAACATATTTACAGGACAGGACAATTTTATTTTTCTATTTTTATTGAACTGGAGGTACATTACAAAGAGCAGTTCTAGTTCTAATATTAGAGCACAGCATTTCTGATTTGAGATATGAGATTATTTTTTTATATGTACAGAAAACAGTCTTTTACAATATACAATGAAAATCTTTATCCTCTAGCAGCCTATGATATCAATTATAAGGATGTGTTTGTTGAATTTAACGTTAATGCTACATGTGGCCTGGGATGACTTTATCGCTGTTAATTTGGAATTCATACATTTCCAACCCACAGATACACAAAGTTCCTTGATAAGAAAAGCGCGTCCTATGTGCTCATGTTTCTTAAATATTTTTCAGCCTTGGTTCTCTTCAAATGGTAAATAAATTCCAAGCACCGGTTCAAGACCGATCTCACAGGATTTCCTATAACAAGGCAGTTTAATATCAATACGTTCATTCTAATGTGATGTTTCTATTGCAACAGTTAATCCAGGCGAGCTGTAACACAGAGACTATTAAGGGCTAACAGAGTATTATTTATCACACTTTATCCACTGTACAATTACCCATATAGCAAGACATTCTCTAAAGATACATTTATGTAACATTTAAGGAATCTTTAGTGTGAGTGGATAAAAGAGGGCTAGTGAGGGAGAAAATGCTTACAGCCACAATAAACTAAGTGATAACTGGAGATAACTTGTTTAATGCAAATGTCAAAAGATTAAATGTGGCTACTAGACTAATTGCTTAATGAAATACAGTACATAAGAAAAACCTTTTGGCATGATGCTGTGGTATAAGAGGACCAAAATGTTTTGGTGAGTGCTATTACAAAAAAACAAAACACTCTGGTTTAGCAACACTCAGTCACATGACACAGTAGTGAAGAGCCTTTTTATGTACATTGGAGGAAGATGATGTACATCTTATCCCAGAATTAACTCATTAGCCCATATCAAGCATATTGACAAAGCTGTTACTGCTTCTTTTCATAGTGTGGACTCGATCATGCTGCTGGAGGAGGGTTTCAGGGTGGTCAGTGTTGATGCCAGTGACAAGATGCTGAAGCATGCACTCAAGGAGAGATGGGAAAGGAGAAAAGAACCAGCGTATGATAATTGGGGTGAGAAACTAATTCTAACCTCGCATCGCAGTCCAGTAAACGGCTTTAATGTAGACTTTGTGAAACTGATTATTCCCTCAATGTTTCATCTTTGCCTCACAGTAATCGAGGAGGCTAATTGGCTTACGCTAGCTGACGATATTCAGAAGCCAGGAGACGGATTTGATGCAGTTATCTGCCTGGGGAACTCATTTGCTCATTTGCCAGATTTTAAAGGTACAGTGTAGTAATTGAATTGATTAATCGTACTGATTAATGGTTGTAGATGTGTTCATTGATTGAATATCTTGCAGGAGATCAGAGTGATCAGAAGCTGGCTCTGCAGAACATTGCAAGCATGGTGAAACCTGGAGGAATCCTGATCATTGATCACCGCAACTATGACTACATTCTCAAGACCGGCAAAGCGCCAGAGGGCAAGAACATTTATTACCAGGTATTCCAGTGGTAAGAAATCTTGTGTCCAAGTGGCCCCTGTACCAATCAGAAGAAACCTGAAATTTTGTAAGTGCTTGGGTATAATCTGTGAGTAGGCATGTATGCTTGGAATAAAACAAGCCAGTGTATCATGCAGTTTTTTTTAGGAAAATAATCATTGTTATAGTAATTTGATGCAGCCACGGTGTTGATTTCTTTTTTCCATTAACAACATTTCCCAAGGGTTTTATTCCGGTTATACTACAGAAATATCACACTTTTTTATAATTATATTTATATCATATTTAAAGCAGTGCCATTATAGAAAAAAATCTGTGGGGGTTCTGTGGTGAAATGTTACACTTTACTGCGTAAATAACGTTTATAAGTATTGCTAATATTTATGCTTCTCTTTGTTATGCGGTTGCAGGGAAAAGAGATGGTAAAGGTGGAGGAGTTTAGGTGCCTGGGGTCAACAGTGCAAAGTAATGGAGAGTGTGTTAGAGAAGTAAAGAAAAGAGTGCAGGCAGGGTGGAGTGGGTGGAGGAGAGTGTTAGCAGGAGTGATTTGTGATAGAAGGGTATCTGCAAGAGTAAAAGGAAAAGTTTATAGGACTGTGGTGAGACTTGTGATGTTGTATGATTTAGAGACAGTGGCATTGAGTAAAAGACAGGAGGTGGAGCTGGAGGTAGCAGAGCTGAAGATGTTGAGGTTTTCATTGGGAGTGACGACAAAGGACAGGATTAAAAATGAATTTATTCAAGGAACTACTCATGTAGGACGTTTTGGAGATAGAGTGAGAGGGTTTGGACATGTGCAGAGGAGGGACATGGGGTATATCAGTAGGAGAATGCTGAGGATGGAGCCACTAGGAAGGAGGAAAGAGGAAGGACAAGGAGGAGGTTTATGGATGTGGTGAAGAAAGAAATACAGGTAGTTGGGTTGAAAGAGGCAGATGTAGAGGACAGGGGGTATGGAGACGGATGATCCGCTGTGGCGACCCCTAATGGGAGAAGCCGGAAAAAGAAGATGCTTTTGTTTGTTAAATAACAAAGATGATATAGTGTTGTGAATAGGTCTATATG
Organism: Silurus meridionalis; assembly: GCF_014805685.1. Classification (NCBI taxonomy): domain Eukaryota; kingdom Metazoa; phylum Chordata; class Actinopteri; order Siluriformes; family Siluridae; genus Silurus; species Silurus meridionalis. The sequence goes on along the minus strand of NC_060891.1, from coordinate 21,098,462 downwards.
TTCTAGTTATGTTTGCAACATCTATTGTTAGTTTACATTGTTTACATGAACATATATGGCATTTGGCAGATGCCTTGATCCAGAGTGACTTTTGTCTCATTCATACAACTGAGCAGCGGAGAGGTTAAGGGCCTTGCTCCGGGGCCCAGGAGTGGGAGCTTGTTGGGGCTGGGATTTGAAATAATTGCTTTCTGATCCAAAGCCCAATGATTGAAACCGCTTAGCTATCACTACCTACATATTGTTTCATGTAGCAAGTGTACTGTGTACAGTGTGTACAAGTCTAGTTCATTTGACTTGATTTTTGAGGGCCGTTTATGTGACACGTACACTACACACTTCCCTGCTGTTGGCTGTGACTAGATAAATGCTAAAGTATTAGAACAAATGTATTGTGCTGTGGTATTGATAACTCTACTGTGCACTGGCCTGCATCATACCACCTCATCGTTTCTTATTTTCCTGTAATTTCATGTCCCTGTGTACATTTAAGAAAGTGGTGCAAACAATCCCAGTACATCGCCTTTGATTACAGACTAGCGTGTGTTAATTTCAACGGCTTCAATCGATACATTAGGAACATGCATTCATCCGTAGTAACATTCCCATTATACAGAACTGAGGTTCACAGGTTGTGGGATTTGCAACAAAACCTTTACCGCTGTTTAGAACCAGTTTAGATCAAAATGCTTCTTTTAATGCCTCTGCTGGTGTTTGTACTCTAGAGTGATTTAAAACAAGACATCGACACGTCTGTACTGTGGGTAAACAACAAGGCCACCATGGTGACTCTGGACTACTCACTGGAGGTCCTACATGCTGAAGGATCACAGAAAGCACCTGAGACAAGGTACTGAAAACTAAGGAGCTCATCTCCAGTCTTCTGGGTATAGCACGGTTTAGGCTTTCCTGTCAAGACACAGTGTTTGTCAATATGTTATTATTATTGCTGTGCTTGTTCCTACTGTATGTATTGTACTTCACATCAAATATAAATGTTTGGTAACAATAGATTCAAATTCCCCATAATACATTAAACGTGACCCAGGCTCAAGGCAGGAAGTATTTAATTTTGATTTTGTGTGTTTTATTGGGTATCATAATGTCCTCCTAGAGGAGAATAATCAGATTTAAACCACATTTGGTCAGATTGATGTCATGAACTAAACTGCAAGAAAACTTCTGAGATTTTATAATAATGTTGCAATGGGCAGAGAATCAGTCAACATGTACAAACAGGAAGTGTGGTGTAATTCCTCTGAATAACATGCAGTGTGGCCCAAATTTCCCAACTGTTCAATAATGATGTATCGCCACATGTACATGTACAGTATAGTGAATTATTTTACATTCAAACACCACTGGCAACAGGGTTTCAATCTATCTTTAGGAGCTGCATCGTGATTTCTAAGACATCCTCAGTGTATAAGTGTGAAGAAATCTTCATATTTTAAATGGTGTTGCGATGACAAACATGATGCTGCCTAAACAGGATTCCACTGTGCGTTTTGCAATGAGACTTGCTCAAGTTCCAGTAATCTGTTTAACGCCATTATTATAATTTTTTTTTGTAATTCAACTTTTTTATTGTTCAACAGTCCAAACTTCAAAGTACATCAACACTGCATTCAAATAATCACCTTTGCTATTACACATTCAGCCACTAGTCACTGTCAGTGGAATACAATCATAATAAAAGCACATGGAAATTAAACAGTTGTTAATCAGTCCTACTTATTCAAACCATTTTTATATGTTGCCAGAAATTATCCAATGTTTTCTTCATTTCTCCCTCACTATGCAGTCTCCCAAACGTGCTCTTGTACGAAGCAATTTCAATCATCCCATCAATCAAATCTTTCAAGTCTGGGGTTTTGGGGCATTTCCAATTGTGTAAAATCATCCTGGTAGCTGTAATACAACCAATCTTAATTAGGGTATATACATTCTTTGCTATGTTTGGTACCATTAATTTATCTCCCAGAAGGCATAGTCGTGGTTCCACAGGTATATTAGATCCCATAACGCCATCATATCATTAAAAGATTTATATCTCAAAAAGCAATTTTTCTTTTTTTATGTATAGGGTGAAACCAAATAAAATGGCAACCTAAAAAGTTTGCTATTTTATTGAATTCTACGAGAATTAAACAAGCATTAAATCGTAATGTAAATCTGTCTTTTAAGTTAGAATATATGAGCTTAATAATGCTGGAGTGGTGTGGTGTGGTGTGATACAGCATGTCATGAAGCAGCGTGCTTTTTCATTGTTCTACCAAAGTGCATTTAGTGAGTAAAGACTGAATTTCTATTATTATTTGTAAGACAAGTTAGTTGTTGTTTTCATCTAAATTATTGATGACACGAACAGTGGTTTCTTAGCACCTCCTCTCTCTAGAAATCGAGAGAAATAAAAATTCAATCTTCATCTTTATTCCCAATGACAACTTTGTACTGTTTTTTTTAAACAATATTTTCCCTCTCATGTTGCTAAAATCTAAAGATTTCTCCATATCTACCATTTTCAGTCAATTAAACAAACCGCTAGATTGGATTGCAAGGTTAATCAGACTGATAATATTCCAACTCTGTGGTATTTGTGAATGTTAAATTTGATGACTAATGATGACTAAATCAAATTATTACTAAATCATCATGCACATCTCATGACTTATACCATGAGGAAAGAGCTTCTAATTTCTTGTCTGTCTTTCAGTAAATTCCGCTTGTCGTATTACCCTCACCAACTGGACAGCTTCAAGGATCTGCTGAAGGCAGCCTTTTTTGGAAAATGCAAGCAGAAAGTGTTTGGTGATTTCAAGCACTATACTCCAGGACAAGGAGAAGCTCCCTGTTACTTCATCCATGTTGTCGAGAAGACAGCTTGAGGCAATTTGTATGACCCAAAATGTTGCGTTTTGGAATAATCTGCATTATATCTGTTTCATTTGCTTTTGTTTTGATGAAGGTTTAACCTTGAAAGCCTTTCACAACAGCAAAGGCGGATCTGAAGACAAAACACAATGCGGTAGATCAACACCAAAAAAAACGAAGCGTACTAGGGCTGAAATACTGGTTAAATCTGTGTGTGTTTCTCATGTACATTATTTTACTTAACCAACTATGAAGTTCTGTTTTAACTGGAATTACGTTTACGGCTGTGCTTGGAATTTCAAACTTTAGATGATCATCCTACGCTTTTATAATCTTGTTATAATTTTAAATGCAAAGACTTGCATTGCAATATTTTATTCTACAACCACATGCCTTAAACTGAAACTGACAGACGGAACAAAGTTGTGTCAGGTTTACTCATCCAGATCCATGTTTCTAATGAACTAGATCCATTCAAATCCTCTGGTCAAACGAGTCTTTTACTTTGTTTTTTTATCCAGCTTTACTGGATACTACATCGCTGCTGATCTCTTATTAGACTGAGCGAGAGGTTCAAAAGTTATTACTCTTTTTAGTCTGAACAAGTCTGTATGGATATTTTCTTTCAAATTGAATGTTGTGTCATCAACAAAGACCTTTAAAAGTAAACTCTACCCTGAATGATTTTAATGGCACCAGACATTTAGTAAATGCTGTAATAAACTTCTGAGCTTAAATCTTTTTCACTGACTCTGTTATCATCTTATAAATGCTTCCAACAGAGTGGAGTTTTCTTTTAAGACAGCGATAGATTTACATTTTGAACAAAGCTTACGGTTTTCAAACATTTTCTTCTCTGAATCTATTGTTTTAATCGCTGAATTCTGTATTTTTGTGTGGTTTGCTTTGATGGTACAAAAGTGCAAAGTTCATGTACTATTTGTTCAACCACTGATTGTACTAAAGTGACCTTAAAAAAAAAATAGATGTACATTTTTAGGTCACTTTAGGTCACCTGTACAAAATCATTTGTAGTTTTTCCTATATATTTTGTCATGTGTCAATATAATATTGTTTGTGTTTAGGTAGGAGTCTGCATTATACTGACATTACTTTGGTATCCAATATTGCAGCAACTGGTTTAAGATCCTGGGTTACAATTTAGGTGGAAGTGAATAACAAGTGCAGCTTTTGTTATCAAAAGTGCATTTAATACCAAATGGTGTGTAATTATTTTGGTCGATTGTATTAAGAATGACTTGTAAATAAAAGTTAAATGAAAGTCTTATATTAAAAAGGTTTACAGAACTTTAATAAAATTGCTGTATCCAAATATGTGCTTTATATTTTTCTGTTGATTGGTGTGTGTGTATATATAAAAATGGCAGTATAAATGGTGTGCATTCTCATAAAGAGTATACACAGTTATAAAGTATATACACATATTTTGTAGGTATAATCAACCCTATAATTCTGTTATTGTGTAACATGAAATTTAAAATGGCTAAAGGACTCCAGGGTGAAAATACAAGAAATTTAGGTGCATTTAAGCCACTAATGTGTGTTATATATGTTTTAGATGGTCAGTAATGTCATTTAGGTTTTAGACAGTAATGCATGTAATGTAGATTTCAGTCCGTAATGTGTCATTTATGTTTTTTCTGTCATTCAGGTTTGACTGTAAGTAATATGTTTAGATTTTATACAGTAATGTACCTTATTTAGGTTTTAATCAGTAATGTATGTTGTTTAGGTTATTTGTCAGTCTGTAATGTATATTATTTAGGTATTAGTTTGTCAGTAAAATATGTTATTTAGATTTTAGACAGTAATGTGTGTCTTTTAGGTTTTAGCCAGTCATTTGTCTATGCCATTAAAATTTGTGTCAGTGATATATACGTTTTAGTCAGTCAGTAATGTATGTTTCAGTCAGTAATGCATGTGATTTAGGTTTTAGATAGTTGTCTTGTTCTTTCGATTGCACCCATTAGGGGTCGCCACAGCGGATCATCCGTCTCCATACCCCCCTGTCCTCTACATCTGCCTCTTTCACACCAACTACCTGCATACCTTCCCTCACCACATCCATAAACCTCCTTTAGGTTGTAGATAGTAATGTATCTAATGTAGGTTTCAGTCAGTCTGAAATGTATGTCCTGTGTGTACATTATTTTCAGAGTCAGGTGGTACTCCCTCAATATACTGAGTCGATTCATAACCAACAAATGATTCACTTCAAACGATTCACGATACGCCAGGCTGATCTTTGATTTCCATTACAGCCCCAATATGGCTAGTGAAATCAAAGCAATCCACACCTTTATATTGTATATATTTTGCCATAACTACAGGCGAATTATAACAATTTTTATAACTAAGACGTTTAAATTTACAGTGCGTATCTAAAAGCAATTTAAATCGACTCTCTTGAAGCGAATCGGAACCGAGTAGGCGCTGTGTCGGGGGAAGATGGCGGATTGAGAAGAAACTCCTCACATCATCCTTATCCATAAACTGGTGTGCTGCAGGGCTTCCAAATGTCCGTTGCTAATGCGAAACAGGCCATTTTCAACCCGGTAGGTATCATTATTTCGGGCTCGTTTTTAAAACAATATTTTATTTGTAGCTACAGATACAAAACAATCACAGCGTTTGTCCTGATTATCTTCAGATGTATATAATATATATAGTACTATCCTGTTTTCCTTTTGGGTGTAAATGGAGGAAAATATAATATTCATAATGTAATCTGGTGAATCTATTTCAGGTAATTCCCTTCACAGGACCCATCCCAGGTGGACTTCAAGCCGGAGAGATGGTTGTTGTTCAGGGCTGTGTTCTCAATGATGCTGACAGGTAACCCTCCAGGTTGCATGATATTCTTTATTACTGCAACAGTCAATTAAATATTTACTTTTATTTGTATATTAACAATGCACACTTTACAGAGATAAAGAGGTTGTTAAGTTAAAATTGATATGTTTAGTGCCTATTAATTTATCCCTAATAAATGAGCCAGTGGTGACTGTGGAAAGGAAAAATCTCTCTGAGATGGTATGAGGAGGAAAACTTGAGAGGTCTCAAAGGAGAACCCGTCCCTATCTGGGTGACACCAAATGGATGGTCATTATAGTTTTATTATTGTTGGAGGTGTACTGTTCAGTGATTGGCGCTTAGATGCAAATCTTGAGTTGCTCAGTAACCTTATAGATCTTTACGCTGTTCATGTGGAGCCATCCTCAGGTCCACAGTAAACTCTATCCAGACGTACGGCGTCGGCATGAATCAGGTAGATCCAAAGAGAAGATAAACTCTCTAATATCTTTAATGGCATCCAAGACTCAGGAGTTGACTTCTATTTTAAACTTCTTTTTACTGACCTGATGATGTACATTCACTTTATTTAACTACATGACTTCATCACCCACAAGTCTGTTTGACATCCTGCAGAAATCCAAGATTTAACCTTTACTTCAGCGCAATAATGCGTATTATTACTTCTTCTTCTTCCTCTTATTATAATCATTTCAGCAGTAAGCTACTGAATGAAATTTGAAATATAAAACGCCGGTATATAATAAGCCAGGATTTATATAATAAACCAGTATTAAGTTTTAGGTGCAGTTCTTGTGCAGATAAAGTGATACAAACAGCTGCAGCCATATACCTCCACTTCCAGGTTCCAGTTTGATCTGACCTGCGGCAGCAGCACAAAGCCACGAGCCGACATCGCTTTCCATTTCAACCCTCGCTTCAGGAACTCTCCGTGCATCGTTTGCAACACCTTACAGCAAGGCAGCTGGGGCAGAGAGGAGACTCTTGATCAAATGCCCTTTAAGCAAGGAGCATCCTTTGAGACAATCATCCTAGTACAGGAAGATGTGTTTAAGGTGCGTGACTCGGTATTCGGTTTGGGAGATTGGGGTAAAAAAAAAAAAAAAAAGCTCCAAAAGCTTCCTGCTACAAAGGGAGTTCTTCCTCTCATTAATAAAATAATAATTGTACACTGCCTGTCCAAAAAAAAGTCACCAAATAGGTAAGAGCCTCCCATTAGATACTGCATGGAGGATTATCCAGATGTGTCCAGATTTGAGCAATGGAAGAAGGTCATGTGGTCTGATGAGTCCAGATTTACCCTGTTCCAGAGTGATGGGCACTTCAGGGTAAGAAGAGAGGTGGATGAACTATGCACCCATCATGCCTGGTGCCTACTGTACAAGCCTGTGGGGGCAGGGATATAATCTGGGGTTGCTAGGACTACCTGAATATACTGAATGATCAGGTTATTCCATCAATGGGTTTATTTCTTCTTGGCATGGGCATGGGAATTAATGGGCTGAAATTGTGAAAGGGTGGTTTAGGGAGCATGAGATGTCTTTTTTACACATGGATTGGCCACCACAGAGTCCAGACCTTAACCCCATTAAGAATCTTTGGGATGTGCTGGAGAAGACTTTGCGCAGCGGTCCGACTCTCCCATTATCGATACAAGATCTTGGTGAAAAACTCTGGACGGGAATAAATGTGACATTGCAGAAGCTTATGGAAACGATGCCATGGTGGTAAGCTAAAGCTAAAGGTGGTACAATGAAATATTAGAGTGTGACTTTTTTTTTTGTTTTTTTGGACAGGCAGTGTAGGTCCTTCTAGATAAGAATGTCTGCCAAATTCATTAATATAAATGTTTATTATTAATTTATTCGTGTATGGATGGGCTGTGGGCACAAATCATTGATGGGCATTTAACAATCTAGACAATTCTCCTGATTGGTTAATACCACCTGGCCAGTGTGTGTATAAAAGTTCAGCGATTACGACATTAAACTTCTAACTAAAAGGTTGTGAGTTCGAATCCTAGCACTACCATTGTTGGAATTAGAGCTCAATTTCCAGTGGCTCCCACCAGGGGGCATCGTTGTTCTCAAAACGAATGCGACATTATTCAGCTTCTGATGCATGTTTCAAATTAAACTTAAATTAAAATCAGATCTTTCACCCGACAGCTGTCTTCTATTTAAAAAAAATTATCACTTAAATATCCGGGTTAGTTCAAATTTCTGTGCTTATTCGTATTTTTTTATTTCAGCACAACACTACTAAATAAAATGTTAAGATAAAAAATATATAATTGCGTATCTGGCTAAGCGATTTAATGTGTTTTGCTTTTATTTTTTTTTAACAATTGCCTCATTCACCAGCCATCAACGTACAGATTGACTGCGGTGTTTCATATCCAATGCAATGGGAACTAAAGAATCAGCCCAGATTTCATTTCAAGGCAAACCTGTCATGGCGGGATTTGATTAATATAAAAAAAAGCCACAGATGTTGCCAGGTTCTATTACTAAATTAAAGAAATGAAAGAACTGTACATTTCAGAACATTTTAAAGCAATTTTCAAGTTTTTGCGTTCACTGTGCTGCGCCAAGGGTGGAGTACCACGATTTTGAGGAATCTTTTCACTTCTGCATGCCATATTGGCCGGTGTCACTATGATTGATTGGGAAGACTGAGCATGCCAAGAGAGCACAGCCAGTTTTGCTCTCTTTGACTCCAGGCCAATGATGACTGACATCTTTCGGATACGCACTCGTGATCTCTGGACGTGCAGTTTTGGGAGTGGTAGTTAGGGTTTGTTTTTGTTTTTTTGTTAAGACCTGGCAACCCTTTCTCCAAGTTTTTGTGATAGAAAAGAATGCTTAATTTACACGTGAGGTCTGTATTCATGCTAATGTACAACTGTACTGTACACAAGTGTCTTTATGTCTAGAAAAATTAGCTTGTCTTTTCAAAAAAGACACATGAAAATACATTATAGATAAACAAATATATATCTTTTTTTTTTTTACAGGTTTTCTGGGATCACTATTTCCTAGACCTCTAATTATTCGAGCACAAGATAATCAGGATACAAAGGCATTTTAGCAGTACTTAAAAACATTCAACAGTGCTGTATCTGTACACAGACATTACTGCTTCTCTCCTGCAGGTGGCAGTAAACGGAGCTCATGTCCTGGAGTATCCGCACAGAATCCCTCTGCACAGGGTCGACACATTCTCTGTGTCTGGAAAGGTTGAAATACAAGCCATTGGCTACGTTCCAAATTCAGTAAGAATCTCTGTCTCACCTCAGCTATTTATATCATTATATATCGACTACTTAGTTGTCCTCCTTTACAAAAAAACAAATAATAATCTCAGGCTTATTTCTACAGGCAATATTTTCAGAATCAGGTGATTTGGTGAGTTTGTGAGTTCCACTAAATGATTTTGATAACAGAATACCATTTGTACCAGTTACACCACTTCTGCATTTTCTTCCCCCCCCCTCTAGAGTATACCCTACAGGGGCAGTATACTTAAAGGGCTCAGTCCTGGACAGCACATTACAATTAAGGGCCACATCAGCTTATTTCCTCACAGGTAGCTCCTCACAGCACTGCTCCTCATTATTTTTAACCCTCACAACTATTGCAGCATGTTTCTCACGTGTGTTTCTAGTTTCTCGGTAAACCTGAGGTGCGGCGAGTCAAAAAACATCGCCCTACACCTGAACGCACGGATCAAATCGGGCGCCATGATGCGCAACTCTTTCTTAAGCGAGTCCTGGGGACCGGAGGAGGTGGAGCTGTCGTACTTCCCGTTCACAGCAGGGAAATACTTTGAGGTATGACTGTGTCTTACAGCACAGGAGAGGAGGTGGTCAACTCAGATTTTCACATAAAAGACAATCTACAATACAATACAGAGGCTTTCCACATAGCGTGTAGATTGTTAGATTTGAAAAGGTTGACACACACAACTTTAATATCATTTCCACATACAACTTGGTCCTATAAAATCTGGGAAAACACTGGGAGAGCATTTTTATGGCAAAAAAAAAAGACTTTCCTCTATCGAAATATGTTTCTCTATTGCATGTTATTGTAACTTGTGACCCTGAAGCTTGCACTTTTATGAAATTTAAGAAGATGAAGATGCTGCCCAAGTTTTGTGTCGCTGCACAAACCACTTTTAAGTATTCAAACTTTGAGAAATTTTCTGAGGTTTGTTTTGAAGACCATGCACCAAATACAGTGACTTTTTTTAAGAGTAGCAAAAAATAAATAAAAAACCAGGATGGCAGAACATCTATTCAGGACATGTTGCATGAGTAGTTGCTTTAAACTTGAACTGAATCCGGGGAAATTGGTGACGCCTGGATTTTAAACTTAGGACTCGTTGTTATGACTGTAAAAGTCCTAAAAGCTCAGAATGTAACCTGATTGTGGTGTTACAGCATTCACAGCACTTGGTCCCCATTTGGATTAAAGTTTGGTCCTTAGAACCTCTGCAAATGATCTTTAGTCTCATTGTCTGCCATCACAGAGCTCGAGTCTGCTGTCTTTGTTCTTCCTCATGAAGTCACAGGATGTTTTTCTTTTCTCATTAAAAATCTAAATGCAAATTATTTCAGTTTTACTGCTCAGGCAGAATTTGATGCCAGATTGCAGTGCAGTTTTTGGGATTCCACCAAGCGCATATTTAAACAGGACTGAATCATTTACTACATGTGGCCAGAATAACAATAACCTAATTGACAGATTTCTGCTTCTCAATGGCTCTTAGACACACTAACACTTGTCTGTGTCCTCAGATTATCATCCTGTGCCAGACTCACCAGTTTAAAATAGCCGTGAACGGAGAGCATCTGCTGGAGTACAGACACCGAGTGCAGGACCTGAGCTCCATCACTCAGCTGGAGGTCCTCGGGGACGTGGACTTGCAGGACGTTAAGCTCTGGTGACTCTCAGATCAGTAACAGCACAGGCTCAATACAGCACTTACGTCTTTCTTTCTTTCTTTTTTTTAAACAGGCAATTATTGAATTCACAGTTGTGTCACTGAAGGAGAATACCCAGTGCAGCACAACCACACGTGAGGAAACAGCTGCGTTTCCAAAACACCATCCGAGACCTGGATCCATGGAAAGGGATAGTAATTAACCAATAGGGTATTATATAAAATAATCAGCAGCTGTTACTCACCTTGTGTCACAATGACATCAAAATGTATTTAAAAAGCGGGGTACATTTTCTAAGATGAGAAAATCATTCAGAAAGGATTGACTATTATTAAATCTATTATGAAAGCTATTAACTGGACGAGTGAAGATGCTGGACACGGTGTCTTAAAAACCGCTAATGTCTTGTGTTTAAAGCTGAAGCAATGTGTTGCAGATGAACCACTATTAAAATGCACAACCTAAGCGATCATGTGATCAACTGATTTTAAACATGCAAAGGCTAAAGATTTTCTCCCCTCGTGGTCGTTTCAATTTATTTTATGCATAACACTGCTGCTTTTAAAAAGATCAGCCCTGATGTTACACTGATTATAGTTGCTATAGGTCTAAGCCTAATTGCCTGGTCTAAAGCTCAATAACCTCAACCACAGCTAAATAAATAGATCGTGCCAAAAGGTCTGCTTGAATCTAACAGCAAAATGTAGACAAAGTGCTTCTTGGATTATATCAAATCTTATGACTGTGTCTGGGGTCCATTTTTTGTACGGTAACTACATCAGAGATCGAATGACACATCCAAGATTATCTCAATACTAGAAACCATGAGTAGCACTGCAATAGGCTGGTCATCGCTACATTGGCCAATGAGTATAGACCGCTTTTTTAAATTATAGCTTTTTATTTTGCTTCGTTATGAAGGTTAAGAAGAGTTTAAAAACCTTATTCAAATGGCAGGGAACGCCTCAAAAGCTGCAGCAGTGGGCAAGTCTTAAAAAGTGGCTGACAAATTAAATGTGTACCACAATGTACATTAAAAAAAAAATCAATCTGGGAAAAAAAAAAAAGGAAAAAAAAAAATTATATATATATATATACAGTACAGACCAAAAGTTTGGACACACCTTCTCATTCAAAGAGTTTTCTTTTGGTTTTCTTTTGGTTTTCTTTTAGTTTTGATGCCTTCAGTGTGACTCTACAATTTTCATAGTCATGAAAATAAAGAAAACTCTTTGAATGAGAAGGTGCGTCCAAACTTTTGGTCTGTACTGTATATATATATATATATATATATAAAGAAATGAATATAAAAGAGGTGAAATTAAAACCAACACACAATTATTCACGACTTCTTTCTTTACTCAAATATATATATATATATATATATATATATATATATATATATATATATTTTTTTTTTTTTCCAATTTTTTTTATTTACATTTTTCCCAAAACACCTTTACTGAAATAAATATATAAAATGTATTATTATTTTTTAATATGAGGGTCCAACAACTTGGAGGTACATGATTCTCACAGGAAAACAATATTTTCCCATTATATCCCATATTGTGATGGATTCTGAAAATTCTGAATAGCTCATCCCCTTCTCCTGCTCTTGTAACAATGGAGAGTGAATGGCTACAACAGAGTTGCTGTATCATCTCCACTTATAAAGCATTGATCTATTTTAATCCTGTTTACATGAAATAAACCTGCTCCAGAGCGGGTTTGAGCTTAAGGACCTGTTGCTATGACGACAACTCCAGGACAGGCTTGGAAGAACCAAAAAATTAATGTCCAGAGACCAGACCCCTGGTTGTAAAAGTTAGGAATCAAAGCTGAAATGACTCTAATAAATAAGTAAATAAACTCAAGGGTACATATTTGCCTAATGTGCCTAATACTTTAGTAAAACGTATTTACTTATGGGAATAATGTGCATGTAGCAGTCTTCATGTGTGTAATGTACAGGGCAGGTGGAGAAGCAGTGGACTGCACTAAAAACGAGGGATAATTATGCAGTTTTTTCACCCGCTATGTTTAGTTATAATGGAGAACTGTAGAAGCAGCGTGCTAATGTATTGTTACGGAGTAACAGTGTTCTTACAATTAATGTGCTTTATAATCATGTATTTAATAAAGCATGTAATAAACACCACAGATATACCTCCACTTAATGCTGTTTAGATTTTTTTTTTAGTAATCATAATTGGGGAAATATAAAACTGTCGGTTAGAAAAATTCTTAAAAACCTACAAAATAGAAAAATCACCTGGACAAAAAAAAAGTTTTAAAACCATAAACATTAAAATATATAAAATAATGTAATGTACTGATGAACAGCACACAGAGTTCCAGCGTTCTGGTTCTCGACAGTTCATTCAGGCTTCTGTCGGCGTAGGATGCTTTATGACTTTAATATTTGTCCCCATGGATATAAAAAAAGGTTCTTATTGCTAATGCTAGTGATGGTGTTTCTATCTATCTATCTATCTATCTATCTATCTATCTATCTATCTATCTATCTATCTATCGATCTATCTATCTATCTATCTATCTATCGTTATTTTGACTGGATTAGACTGAAAACATCCTTCTAGTGCATGCTTTTATTATAGAACACACTCTATAGAGAACTTAAAAAATAAAAATGAAATAAAATTATATATACAGACTCCCCACTTTACAAACATTCACTTTATGAACTTTCGCGGATACAAACAAATTTGTTTGGAGTCTTAAAAATTTCAAAACGTAGGAGAGCTGTCGAGATCTCGTCGTCGACCGTAACGAGTTTATGAGAAAATAATTAATGCATTTTATTTTTTATTAATTTCTTAATACAAAATATTGTATACAGTATTTCAATTTATAAAATTATTTTTATTTTAATATATTTTATTGTTTATTTGATAGTATTTATAACTCTTACAAGGTGGGAAGCGTCTATATATTTATATATACTTTATGTAAATGTGTTTATTATAAGTTAAACCATAATCAACAAAGAGCAGGAAGAAAAATATTAAAGTTTAAAATTTTTTAAATGTAATTATGGTTTTTAAATCATCAGGACACTAAACAAAACATTTGCAATGTTTCCACACGGACTGTTTTAATTGCCGGATGTGTGCATCATGGTGGATTTTGGTGTTTACAAAATTATTAATTATTATATATATATATTTATATATCTGAGTAAAGAAGTATATAAAATGGTTTTAATTTTGTATTTATATTTTATTTATAATTTTGTATTTATATATTTGTATTAAATTATATATTAAATTAATGCTTCCCTTAAAAAAATTTGCGTTTACGTGTTAATTTTGACAGCCTAAACCCTTATCATTTTTTCCTTCTTTCTTTCATAGCAATTCTTTGAATTTCTTGAAATGTAGACATTTTTGAGTAGATAGTGACAATGTAGATCAGGTTGTTTATTAGATTTAAAACTGATCATATAAAATTAGCACATTTATATCATTTGAAATATTACACTATTAAGTTCCTTATATTTAACAGATTACAGAGACCATATCAATGATGTCATTTTTTTTTCCAACTTTAAAACAATTGCATCCTAACGCAAGAGACTGAAATTAACTGAAGCTTTTAACGAATCGGATTTTATTGGGCAGTTTTTTTCTTCTCAATAACACAGTATCATAGGTCGAGTTGCTAAAACATCCACTACAGGCAACTGTCACATGGTAACACTGACCAGGGAACTTTGCAGCATATGACATTAAGAGTTTAAAGATGCAGGAACAGCTTTTACACAATCCCATTAAAACATCAGGGAATGTACTCATATCATACCAATACATACCAGTTTGTTGATAAAGGAAAACATTTCTTTTGTGTCACAAGACAATACCATATTGTTCCCAAAACAGGTTTAAAAGACGGGAAAAAAAAAAAAAAAAAGTATACGCATCTGCAACATCATGACAACAGCTCACGTTATCAACTGTGCAATAATCTCAAAAGACTGGAAGGCAAAAACTGTCCTTTTCCAATCGACAGGCAAAAGATTTGAAAAGTTTCCAAAAACTCCACAAATACATGAATGCCAGCAAGTGACCCGTGAAGTAGCTATTCGAGTGGAACGTCCTCAAGCGGTTTGATGCACTGAGTTTGATGCAGCCCTTTGTTTTAGAAGACACCCTGCCTTCAGGGCAGCAGCTCCTGTATCCATGGACAGTCACAGGAGCAAAGACGGATTTGGCAGCTCACTGTGATTAGTGAGTGTGGCAGACTGTAGACTTTGGGCTGCTCAGATCACTGAGATTGTAGAGTTTACTATGAGGAGCTTGCAGGCTCTTGGCACAGATTAAAGGGCAGTGTGGGAGACACACGGTGTATTTAAACAGAGCTGAGTTTGACCAGGCCTCTGACCGAGTCCTCGTGTAGAGAGTCCTGGCTGGCAGGGGTGTAGAAGGGCACCGTCTGGCCGCTGTGCTCCAACGGGCTTGTAGAGGGAAGCATGCCTGGGGGTGACGGGGCGTCCTCAGGTGTCAGGAAGTGGTGCTGGGCCTCAGGGGCAGGAGAGCTCAGACTCTCTGCTTCACAGCTCAGACTCAGGGTGGAGGTGGGCGGCGTGGGCTGGCCAAGAGGAAGTAATGGGCACGGGGCACCTGGAGCTGGCCTTCCAGCCATCGATGACTCTTCAGCCATGACCGGGGTCTCTCTCTGCAGCAGCGGCGTAGCGGCGGCCTGCAAAACGAATTTGGTGCTCTGAATGCACTGGTCTTGGTCACACTGAATAAAAGAAAGAGAAGGTACAGAAACATAAAAGAGGGCGGGAAGTGAAAGATGTAGTTTGATGGGATGAACGGGGAGAAAATGGGAAATTGTTATCGATCAGCACTGAAGTGAATAAGCAGAAAGAAAAGATGTTAGTGACATTATTTTAATACAGAACTGTTCCCACACTCCAAAAAAAAAAAAAAAAAAAACAATTCCCAAGAGATCTCACAAGAGATCTGCCCTCCCACACCCCCAACCAGAAAAAACCTGTGTGTGTAAGAAATACTGCGCAGAGCCTTTCTGAAACTACCATCGATCATTTTCATTAAGCTTAACAACATTAAGCACAGGTTGGATCACGAGGAACAACTGACTACTAAATAAAAAACTGTGCTCCCTAGAGGAAGACTTTTTTTCTCTTTTAGTTGTTTTTTATTTTTAACTATTACAGCAGAACAAATGTTCACTGTAGATTCGTGGAATGGCTTTTTAAGACTCGTGGCAAACATTTTAGGTATCGTTATTAAGATTGGGAAGACGGATGGTAGCATGGGGGACTGCAGATCACTTTAAACGATCGCAAATCGCTTTAACAGTCATGACTGCAGCTTTACGACAGGGGAAAAACAAATACGTATCTCATAATACCTACAAACCATAATAACCTGCTCTCACTCTTCAGAAGTTAGGGGGCATGATATTACTTGTCCACTGTAAACAAATGTAACAGGAATAAGACTGGTGTTTAAAATCGGCTTTGATTCAGTTGATATAAGAAAATTCTGCATGTTGAGCGCATTGATACGGCGGAAAAATAGGAAATGCAATGCACACAATGCAACTAAACAATACCTACAATACATTGCTTTCCATGATGATGATAATTTACTACACAATACTTTTTCTGGCTCATCAACTACACTTCAAATAGATTTTTCTGAATCAACCCGAGTAGAAATAAACAGCGTGCTGCTTCAAGTGAACTTAAGGATGACGTCGGCTGTTAGACAGCGTGGTGCAGGTGCTCAGTGGGGGACTAATATATATATATATATATATATATATATATATATATATATATATATATATATATATATATTCATATTTAGGATCCATTGTGTAACAGCTCCATCAAATTATGGTTATTATGGTAGCGCAACCAATTTCCTGACAATGGTTTTAGCTTGGCGGTGACGGGTCGAGAGGACACGCAGTTCTCGTTTCTGACGTTGTAGAAAGCAGAGGAGCTGTCGCCGGCACTGTGACCGATCCAAGCTGACATTTTTCAGTCTCATTAACTGCACAGATTGCCTCTTAATTATGCTGAGTAATGGAAATCGAGGGTGCTTGTGAAATCTTTGCGTCGTGCGAGTACGTTTCCCTGCTGCTGTTTGAACATCTCGTTGCACATTTAGTCACATATTATATTATACCCTCCACTCTTCTGGGAGGATGTTCCACTAGATTTTGGAGTGTGTTTGAGGAGATTTGTGCTTGTTCAGCAACAAATTTCTGTACTAATGTTGGTGAGGAGGCCTGAGGTTGAATCAGTGTTGAATTTTATTCAATGGTTGTTCAGTAGGTTTCCTGTGAGAGCTCTATAGCAGGAGATCTATCACTCGAACCTCATGTAAAGCATGTCTTCATGGTGCTGGCTTCATACACAGGGGCATTGTCAAGCTGGAACAGGTTTGGTTCTCCCTGTTCAAGTGAAGGAAAAATTGACCGCTGTTGCATCCAAAGACATCCAATACACGTGTGTGCCTTCAACTGCAAACAGTTTGGGGAGGAACCACATATGTCTGGAAAAGTGTCCACATAGTGTGTATATTAGTTCCAGTTCTATAAGTGAGTTTAAAGCACATTGCAAATTAATACAGTCTGTGGGAACGGATCCGCCATGTACTGATCACTACACTCCTTTTACAGCAGTACACCCAAAAATTTGACTGATTTGGGTTGGAAATGAGGGTTAAAAATATTCAAGGAGGCTGAGGGTGAGAAGGCAAAAACTGTGTATGACTTTGAAAGTATGATTTGGTCCAGAAAAAATAGGTGCAACAGAAGTCATTTCACCGAATCGTATTCAAATGCACATCTTGCAGTATAGCTTGTTCCACAAAATGCATCACATCTGTGACTAAAAAATTAAATAGACTAGACGTTTTTTTTTCGGGTGAACTGAAGGTGATTACACGCATTCAGAAAAAGGTTTTGGATGATATGAGGCAATTTTGAAAAAGAACAGGTCAATGACTTATCAGTTTTATATCAGCCCGCTTTCATTATAAAACAAACTCTACAGAGAACTCAAAAATAAATAAATACAATCATGTGAAGCCATAATCAACATAGAGAATGAAGACAAAATATACTTGCAAATGTTTTAAAGTAATTGTTGTTTTAAATTATGCAAATCATCAGGACACCAAACAGAACATTTGCTATGTTTCTACACGGACGATTTTAATTGCCGGATGTGTGCGTCATGGCGGATTTTGGTGCTTGATTTCAGACTTGGTGTATCAGTAAAACAAATGTTTCGTAATGACATTTATTATTTTTTTTTAAGTTTATTATTTTCTTTATATCTGAGTAAAGAAAGGACGTCATGAATAAATGTGTTGCATTGAAGGTTTTATTTTTGCCTCTTTTATATTTATTTATTGATATCTTTTCTTAAAAATGGTCGAACAGAAATGTGCGCTGCATTAAATCGTGCGCTAAATAATTTTGTACCATTAAAATGAATTTGCATGTTAAAAAATAAATAAATAAAACCCTGTGATGAAACTGACATATATATATATATATATATATATATATATATATATATATATATATATATATATATATATATATATATATATATGATATTTCATCACAGTTTCTTTTTTAGAAACACGGATCAGCCTGTGGCAAATGTCTGAAATGTCTGTGTTCTCTTTTCACCATCTCTTCCCCTCACCAGCCACCATTGTCCCTGTATCACCCTGTCACTCCTCATACAGGATGATGATGATGATGATGGTGATGATGGTGGTGGTGACACTGACAGTAAAACTGGATGGCTGATGAGAAACCTGTGCCCACTTTAGCCTCAAATGCATGTTTTTTTTTTTTTTTAAAGGTGTGAAACCTGATGAGCTTTTTGCTATTGTGGCTCATCTAGTACAAGGTTTAGTAGTAGACATTCTGAGGTACTTTTCTGCTCACCACATCTGTAAAGAGTATTTTTCATTATGTTTTACTGTAGGCTTGTATTAGCAGCTCAATCTAGTATGGCGATTTTTCTCTGACCTCATGAACAAAGCATTTCCTTTGTTCAAACCTCCACTTGTGTTTTCCTCACATCATTCTGTGTAATCTTACATTTCTAAACTATCCTCAGTTTCTAAAACACTATACAATGTCACTCACAAAGTCATGTCACATTATTTCCCCCTTCTGATCCTTCAGGTGAACATAAACTATAGCTCTTGACCTGTATCTGCATCACTTAATGCTTCGTGTTGCTGCCACATGATTGGCTGACTGAAGAATTGAATCACCAGAGGTTCCTATTCAAGTCTCTGGAGAGCGTGTTCTCCGATCAGACCGCTTTAAAGTAACTCGGACATCAAGAGATTTCATGCGTCTTCCTTAACGAGAGTCTAAATGAGGAAATCGTGTCTCCAGGCATAACTCGTAATCTCATATTTCTCTCCACATTGTTTTGCTAACGGCCCTTAATTATCAAGACGCGACTTAATTATCAAGTCTTATTATTAGGTTTTAAGGGGTCTGACTCATTTTTGTCTCAAAGGAGCAGGAGCATTTTTTTAATCATTACATTCTATGCTATTGGAGCGATATCGAATTGATTTTTTGAAGATGTATCTGTTTTACAGAACCGTTTAACATGGAAACAGGTTTAGAAAGTAGCAGGCATGTGTGGGGTAATTGTGGCATTTTGATAAACCACGGTGAAGAAGAAGAAAAAGGCTTTTCACAGTGGATTTTAAATGTGCTAGATTTCATGTAGTAACAAAACCCGGTGTTCTACTGTAAGGTGGTGCTGCCAATCCTACTACCTCTATTTCCTTGGTAAACCTTTAATGTGTCCTTTACATGCAAATGTGGGTACAGTGTGCCTTAAAAATGGATGAACATATTCATTCTATCGGCTGCTCACCACCACAGCAGATCATGCTTCTCCATACTACTTTGTCCTCTACATCTTCTTTCAACCCATCTACCTGCATGTCTTCCCTCACCACATCCATAAACCTCCTCCTTGGACTTCCTCTTTTCCTCCTCCCTGGAGGCTCCATCCTCAGCATTCTCCTACCAATTATACCCCAATGTCCCTCCTCTGCACATGTCCAAACCATGTCAATCGCGCCTCTAACTTTGTCGTCCTACATGTGCTGTCCCTCTAATAAACTCATTTCTAATCCTGTCCATCGTCGTCACTCCCGACGAAAACCTCAACATCTTCAGCTCTGCTACCTCCAGCTCCACCTCCTGTCTTTTACTCAATGCCACTGTCTCTAATCCATACAACATCTCAGGTCTCACCACAGTCCTTTAAACTTTCCCTTTTACTCTTGCAGATACTCTATCACAAATCACTCCTGTTATCACTCCTCTCCACCCACTCCACCCTGCCTGCACTCTTTTCTTCACTTCTCTAACACAATGTAAATGTCTTTTTTCTATACTGATCCAGACCTGGATATCACTCGAATCAAATACCATACTCTTTCATGCTTCTCCACAATGCGTAGGAACTCCTACATAACTAAATAACCAGCAGCTATCTTCAATCGACAGGTAAAGACCGACCTCTTCCTGAAACACTTAAAGTAGCACTTATTTTTAAAAAGAAAAAAGGGTGCTATAATTCCTCTCGAAAGAGTTTTAGGCTGATGGTATCTTGAGTATGAAACCTGGTGAACCAGTGTTGATTTTTTCATTGATAGAGACTCAAAGCACTTTTGTATGTCACTCTGGATAAGGGGGTCTACTAAATGCTGTAAATGTAGACGTCACGCCCAACCAATCATATTCAAGAGACGTCATGCTGTGTTCACAGTCAAGCCAAAACCGGTGTGGTTACGACAACAGACACCTCACACTCGGTTTACCACAAAGGACTACTTTCTAAACACAATCCTAATCTAACAGGACTAGTGTGTGCATTTAAGGCGTTTCAGACACCTGATTAAAATCTATTCATCAGCTGCAAATCTTTCTTTCTGGGAAAAGCCATTTATAGACCCTCTTGTGGCATTGTCTCTTGTTTGTTTGTTTTTTTTACACAAGACTTCCTGTTGCTGCAAAATACAGCTTCTGGGATCAAAGGAAGGCATGTCGGATTCGGGACTTCAAAAGGGTCTTCGGCGTTTCTAAGAAAGACAGACCTTCTGGCTGAAGGCGAAACAAAGAGCTACACAAGTCCAGTGCTGAGACGGCTTTAAGGGCTAAAACCCAGTCAGGTCACAAAACTCAGTCTCTCTTTAGTATCTTATGTATGTCACTAAAAAAGATGATCTTTTATCTGTCTGTTGATGAACTGTATTTATAGAACACCTCAAGAGAATGACTGATCAGCAGACTACGCTGCAAGGTATAAAAGTTTACTGAAACAAAGCCCTACAGTATTAGCATAACCTCGAGATGAACAGGCAGAGGGGAAGGGATGGGGGGAGGAAGGAAGGAATACAAGGGGAAGAAAAAAAAGGGGGGTAAACTTTTTGGTTGTCCTTAAATGAATTACCATTAGAATTGAGTATTTGATTTAAATAACAACAATCATCATCATAATAAAGGTTTTAAGAACTACTATTATTATTAAAAGGACAGTTCACGATGTAGGAGTATATTAAATCATGGAACACAGCAGAAATGATGCTATTGTTAAATAATCAACAGGGTGGACTGATGTAAAGCTGAGTAGTTCTCAACACTGACAATGAAGTGTCTACTAATCCTACACCACAGCTATTTGAGTACACTAAAATTACTATTCTTTTTTTAAAACCCTATAATCATTTTGGAATGAATAATAAATCAATTTAAGCCATTGTCTCAAGCATAACATTATGACCACCTGCCTAAAATTGTGATGGTCCATCTTTTTGCTGCTCAGACAGTCCCAATCCATCGAGCATTAACAGCATTAACTTCT